>NC_139171.1:13476086-14166919 GCF_965202585.1 Thalia democratica
CAGCCAATGTTTTTTTTTAATTATTTTGATGTCCTTTTTCATTACAAGTTATACTCACTTTAAATATATAATAAGCTTCTTTAAAAGTTTTATTTATAGAAGCCTTATGCTCTAAACCATTTTTTAATGTTTAATCGTTATGTGTTTTATCTAATTACTAAAGTTTTTATGCCATAAGTTGATCATAATTGTATACTTTGATTTTTAATTTTGTACCAACTGAAGGTTTGGTTAATTGAGTGAAAAAAACTTTTAAAACAAAATGGTGACTAAATAATCTAGTAATTATACAAAACTATTTAAATCAAGTTTTAAAAATTCAAGTACATGTATTCATAGCTCAATTTAAACTGTGGTGCTTAAATTTATTCAAACTGTCTAGTTTAGTTTATTATGATACGTTTTTGTTATGATGATAAACCTTTAGTGGTTTTATATTTAGTTTTAGCTTTTGTTTTATATAAACAAGTACAATTAATGTTTTAAGTGTTATTACTAAAACCCGTTAAGTCAAATATGGCTAATGCTGTTTTACTTGATAGATTGGATTGATTCAACCAAACGATCTACATAGTGTCATTAAAAATTATAGTACACAATTTAAGTTTTTTATAACTAGTTTTGTAAATTAAGAGTGGCTAACAGGTATAATAAAGTGCATTTTTATTCTTAAACCCAATATGTTTTGCTTATTTTTTTAATTAATTCAATTTTTTAAAACTTTTTTTTTGTCTTATGAGTTGTACACACGCAGGAAAACTCATGTTTGTTTAAAAATGATGAGAATACCATGCTAACTTGAGTTATTTTTGACACTTGTTGAGTCTCATGCTAGTCATTAGAACTTTTTCTTGAATTAAAATTATTTAATTGCCTTAATTTTATAAACTTGCTGTTTTAATGTATATATTGTCAGTTGGTAGTAGTTTTATCTTTGACTTATATAAATTATATGTAAATGCTCATATAAGTTGAGGGTATCCCTGTTATCAAAGGTTGATAACCATGTATCTTGTTTGCAGTAAATACTTGAGAAATTTTTAGATTTTTTAAGCTCTTTAAGTTTTAGTTAATAGTTTAGGTAAGTATCTAATGACTTGACTATTTTGTTTAATGTACTAATAATTTTTATGTTACAGACTAAATATTATATTTTTAAAACTCACCAGACTCAGAAGATAAACTACCTTAAGATGTTTAACAACCCAAAAATAGAGATATCTGAAATCTTGGAAATCAGTTGATAACTTAAAAGGTTTTTTTTATATGTAACAATTTATAGTAATTTAAAATACAAATTTGAGTATTTATACTTTAAAATCAACTACACAATTTTTTTTTTCTGGAAAAACTTAGCTTTTTTTACTGAATATTTTAAAGCAAAGGTTTTTAAAGCAGATTTAAGATTTTCATTTCTGTTTTTTATAAAAAATGTTTTTTTAGTTACTTCTTAAACTATAATTTGTAATTTGAGTTTAATATTGCACAAATAATCATTTATCATGTAAAGTCTAAATCCTATTTCACTTATTATTTGAAAATTGATATTTTTTTAACAATCTTGTAAGTATTGTTGTTCAACAGTTAGCAATGCAATTTTCAATATTTTCCATAAACTTAGACTATAATTTTTAAAGGGTTATAATCAGATTTTGCAAATATTTAAATAACATTTTTGAGTTCAAAACTAAATTTGCTTTTCACTTATTAAGTAAATTAAATGGTTTAATGGGGTCTTTGGGGTGAAGGGAGGCAAATAACTTGTTAATAAGATTTAGTTTTATTTTTACTCAATTAACTACGATATCGGTTGTTTTTTTTATGAAGTATAAGATAAACAAATAGCTTTACTTAAAATTTATGGTCATAATATGCTTTGTACTGTAGTATTATAAATTTCTTACTTTTATTTTAAACTTTGGTTTTTAAAGCAAAAAATTATAAATGAAATTTAATGTTGTGAAATCAATCATTTATATGCAATGTCTGAATACCTTTTTATTTTATTACTTTAAAACTCATTAATATTTTTCAATTATTGTTTCCATAATTTATTAAATACTATTTTTAAGCACTATTTAATAGTTTAGTAACAAATTTATTTTATGTTATTACTATACTTAGACTTGAAATTTTTGATGTTTTTTTTTTATTTTGCAAAACTTAGTTTTGTAATTTTATTAATTAGATCATTTGGTTAATTGAGTCCATAGGGAGGGGGGGAAATCTGTTTATAACATTTAGTTTTAATTTTTCCTTATTAGTTTGACAAAATCTTTTTAATAAAAAAAAGGAACTTAATTTTTTATATAGTTCATAAAATATTATAATTTGAATTTTAATAAATCTTTTTATGACAAGTGTTTTTTAATAATATCAAGATCTCTTTCTAAAAGTTTGAAGTAAATTGTTTTAAAGTTGAAAGAGGTGGTAGACTTTTAGTTTTTTCTATAAATGCCAAGAAAATTGACTTGACAGATTTTCATACTTTACAGTTGACTGGATTTAATAAAAAAGTTTATATAACAAAAAATAATTAATTTTTTCTAAAGAAAGTATGTTCTAGCAAACTCTTTTTAAATATAGCCAATGTTTTTTTTTATAATTTAAATCCCTAATGGCATTAACAAGTTGTACACACCGTGTATATAACATGTTACAAGCTTCTTAAGTAGTTTTATTCATAGAAGCCTTATGCTTTTTACCATTTTTTAATGGTTAATTGTTATGTTTTTTGGTATAAACAATAAATTTATTATATGTTACAATGTTGTCATAATTATATACCTACATTTTTAAATTTTATTTTAACCAAAGGTGTTATTAATAGAGTGAAAATATTTTTATAACAAAAGTCGTGACTAAACAATCTTAAAATTATAAAAAAGTATTTAAAGCATGGCTAAACTTAAATATATATCATGACTAAACTTTTAATGTTTATTTATTAGTTCATTTTATTTGACAAATAGATTATGTTAATATTCTTCTTCAAAAAAAATAACGATCGAACCTTTTCAGGTTAGATCTGCAATAAACACACTTAACAGAATCTGAAAGACTTCATTTACACGCCAAATTCAAGTAAGCTTAGTTATGATGACAAAGCAAATATAACTAGTTTTTTAATTTAAGCTTTTATTAACTAAATATGGTATAACATTAGTTTTTAATTATTTCCTCAAAAATAAACATCTTCATTTACTTATAAACGCCAACAAATGTACTACTACTTTCTTATAACCAAAAATTACTAACATTAAGTTAAAGATTTAGTCTAATCAGTTTTCGGATAAATTTAACAACAGTGAAATTAATATATGTTATTTATACTCTAATGATTTAAATAGTTTTTATTTATCCATATAACTGAATTTTCAAAAATAAAATTTTTCAATTTTTTTATAGGTCTTTTGTGGAAGAACCTAACTTTCATTTTGAAGTCAACGAGATGTATGAAAATATCATATTTAGTTAAAAGCACAGGTAAAACAACTCAAAATTCATGTTGTATAGTCAATTGTGTTTATTAACAACTAATCTAAATAGCTTAAATTTTGTTTTAAAAAGGATATATCTAACAAGAATTAATAAATGTCTGATTTTCTTTTTACTTTACTATTGAAAAATTTCAGTCAAAACTCAAGTTACTAAAATATTTATGTTTCTTTTAAAATAATTATTTTTACTTCCAGTAAGTTGTCATACTTTCTGTAATTGCATTTCAATCAAAAGTATAAATTATTATAAATGCTTTATTTTAAACGCCAATTAAATTAAGTAGAGAATGTTTTAAAACTTCCATATATTTTACTAAAATTTTTCGTTGTAAAAGTAGTTATATTTCTGGTTTTCTTATTTACTTTCTCAACATACACATGTGTTTTATTTATAGATTGTTCTTAATGTTGAGTGTTAGACAAAAAGTTATTTTATGGACAGAGTATCTAACCTAGTTTTAATATTCCTATAATTTCAAACGTATTCCTATAATTATTTGTTTAATACAGGTCAAAAATATTTTTACAAGTTTTGTGCAAGCGCTTATAATACTTATGCTCATTGAAAATGACAATCACAAATTTTAACAAAGTCATGCTTTTCTTAAAAAGACAAAATACTTCTCATATAAATCTATGAAAAAATTGAGAAACTTCACTTAAGTTTGAAATATTTTTACTTGAGTTATTGTCTAGGCTTTCTACTGTTTTCAGTTATGCTGATCATGTTTTTATTCGAAATTCTTTAATATATATATTTACAAAATTTTATATGTAAAATGCACAAATTTCTTAAAACAAGAGTTTATTTTTTGCATTTTTGTAGTAACTATAATAAGTGCAATGATGATTGAACTGTTAAATTTCACTAAAATATGTTTTTGTAAAATAGAAGTTTTGACTTAAAGTTTTTTTTGTATATTAAACTTTGAACTTTTTTATTTTTGTAGTTTTTATCATGTATTTTTTAAAATTTTGTATTATATTTTGAAATTTCATATAATTCCTTTGTGTTCCTTTAAGAAAATTTTAACAAACTAGTTTTAGCTCAAATCTATTTTTTTTGTGAATTTTTAACAGCTTTTTTGTTTTATATCTGAAATTTAAACTTAAGCAAGAAATTAAACTATACAAATTAAAAATGTTTTTATAAAATTGCTACAACTCCCAATTATAACAATAAAAAAAGTTTAAGTTATAGTTTTGTAAAATGTTTTTATGTTGTGCACTTGTTCATTAATAAACATATTTAATAAGCTCGTTATCTATACAACAGAAAAGTATTTAGAGTATTTAGCTGTTAATAATATAGCTTACTGTTGTGTTGAAGGTTTATAAAATATTTTTATTTACAATATCTCCCAGTTTGCCTTTTTTTTACAAACTTTGAAGCTTTAATTGAATAAATAAATCTTAAAGCACATAATTAATTAAAAAAAATGTTTATTTAATGGCTTATTATACGTACATAAAAACCATTAAAAAAAACTTAAAGCTAAGTAAAGTAAGTTATAGATAATTATCTCTAAAATTAATTTTTTCTCTTCAAGTTAGTTTTACTCATTAAACACATTAAAGTTGTTTGAAATAAAGTAAAGTTCCTTGTAAATTTGAATCTTTGCTTTATATTATAGCCACTAATGTTCAAAGAAAAAGTATATTAACTAATTTAAAACTTTTACTTGCGAATTCTTTTAATGTCATAAACTTTAGTAACATAAGTTTGTAATAAATTGTATAAGCAGAATAATATTTTAAATTTAGTGTTAAATGATGTTTGTTTACATAAGCATGGTAATTCAAATTATCATTAGTTAATATTTTAATAAAGTTGATACAGCAACAAAAATAATTAAGAAACTATGAAATTTAAGAAAATGTGAAACAAGAGGTGAAAGTTAGCTATAACTTAAAAAATTTACAAACTATTATGAAGAAATATGAGAATAGTTTAAGCGTATCATTTGTTTTAATCACTAATTTCTTATTTTAGTTCTCTCTCTCTTCCGCTTTAAGCGTGTGTTAATTTGAAAAGTTTTAAAATAAAGAGAATAACTCGAGCGCGCTCACGCGTACCACTTATTTTTCACTTTAGTTTCTTTTATTTCTCTAGGTTTCTCTCAATTTACTATAAAACTTTAAACACGTGTAAACAGATAAAACAGCTATAATTAGTGACTTTAAAATTTTACCATGCCTGGTCATTAGTGTTTAAAAACTTATAAACTTTAATTTTTATGACATTATTTTAGGTCCTTTCCGGTAGTAAGACAAAAATAAATAAACAATGGTTTAAAAATCTACCAGTTTATTGCAAAATTTTGTTCAAATTAATTTCGGACAACCGTCCTTCATCATTGAACTTAAAAAATAGTAGAACTAAACACATTCATGCAACAAAAATATCAAGGTATCAAAGTTATCGGTAGTAAGACAAAATTTTGCTTAAAATATTGAAATATTTATTAAATTTAAATACCTATACTAAGATAAAATAATTTTCATAAGAAAAATAAAACTTTTAATAGTACATAGATATGAAGTTTTATGATATCAATTTATTATTTAAAACTAATTCTTCTTATAATAAAAAAATAAAATAACAAATATTTATTATTATTTCTTTTAAGACAACAAATTTATCAAATAAGAATTTCTATCAAACAAAGCTATTGTACTAAAATAGTGTTTAATTTTAAACCTATATTTTATGTACTAAATAATATATTTTTGATACTCTAATTTTAACCATTTTTTTCAAAAAGTCCAAAAAAACCTGAAAAAAAATGGTGATTAATAGGTTGTTTTCTATTTATTTTCAAAATATTAGCTTTTCAATTAGCAGTTAGTTTTTTTATTGGATAAGTATTTACAGGTAAAAAAACTAGATTGAAAGATTTTATAAAAAAAACATAAAATATTAGGTCTAAAAACTTGGTTGTAAACACCAAAGCTAACCAAAATAAAATTCATTAAAGCTTTCATCTTCTAATAAAAACTCCACTTTCTAAATACTTTCAGGAAAATAATTATAAATATAATGTCAGCACTACTCTGTACCTGAAGATTGTTTAATATACTTTTAATAACTTCTATTCAAGTTACAGGTGTCTGTTTAATGAAATTTTTGAGAAAGACTTTGCAGCAGGCATGGTAAAATTTTAAAGTCACTAATTATAGCTGTTTTATCTGTTTACACGTGTTTAAAGTTTTATAGTAAATTGAGAGAAACCTAGAGAAATAAAAGAAACTAAAGTGAAAAATAAGTGGTACGCGTGAGCGCGCTCGAGTTATTCTCTTTATTTTAAAACTTTTCAAATTAACACACGCTTAAAGCGGAAGAGAGAGAGAACTAAAATAAGAAATTAGTGATTAAAACAAATGATACGCTTAAACTATTCTCATATTTCTTCATAATAGTTTGTAAATTTTTTAAGTTATAGCTAACTTTCACCTCTTGTTTCACATTTTCTTAAATTTCATAGTTTCTTAATTATTTTTGTTGCTGTATCAACTTTATTAAAATATTAACTAATGATAATTTGAATTACCATGCTTATGTAAACAAACATCATTTAACACTAAATTTAAAATATTATTCTGCTTATACAATTTATTACAAACTTATGTTACTAAAGTTTATGACATTAAAAGAATTCGCAAGTAAAAGTTTTAAATTAGTTAATATACTTTTTCTTTGAACATTAGTGGCTATAATATAAAGCAAAGATTCAAATTTACAAGGAACTTTACTTTATTTCAAACAACTTTAATGTGTTTAATGAGTAAAACTAACTTGAAGAGAAAAAATTAATTTTAGAGATAATTATCTATAACTTACTTTACTTAGCTTTAAGTTTTTTTTAATGGTTTTTATGTACGTATAATAAGCCATTAAATAAACATTTTTTTTAATTAATTATGTGCTTTAAGATTTATTTATTCAATTAAAGCTTCAAAGTTTGTAAAAAAAAGGCAAACTGGGAGATATTGTAAATAAAAATATTTTATAAACCTTCAACACAACAGTAAGCTATATTATTAACAGCTAAATACTCTAAATACTTTTCTGTTGTATAGATAACGAGCTTATTAAATATGTTTATTAATGAACAAGTGCACAACATAAAAACATTTTACAAAACTATAACTTAAACTTTTTTTATTGTTATAATTGGGAGTTGTAGCAATTTTATAAAAACATTTTTAATTTGTATAGTTTAATTTCTTGCTTAAGTTTAAATTTCAGATATAAAACAAAAAAGCTGTTAAAAATTCACAAAAAAAATAGATTTGAGCTAAAACTAGTTTGTTAAAATTTTCTTAAAGGAACACAAAGGAATTATATGAAATTTCAAAATATAATACAAAATTTTAAAAAATACATGATAAAAACTACAAAAATAAAAAAGTTCAAAGTTTAATATACAAAAAAAACTTTAAGTCAAAACTTCTATTTTACAAAAACATATTTTAGTGAAATTTAACAGTTCAATCATCATTGCACTTATTATAGTTACTACAAAAATGCAAAAAATAAACTCTTGTTTTAAGAAATTTGTGCATTTTACATATAAAATTTTGTAAATATATATATTAAAGAATTTCGAATAAAAACATGATCAGCATAACTGAAAACAGTAGAAAGCCTAGACAATAACTCAAGTAAAAATATTTCAAACTTAAGTGAAGTTTCTCAATTTTTTCATAGATTTATATGAGAAGTATTTTGTCTTTTTAAGAAAAGCATGACTTTGTTAAAATTTGTGATTGTCATTTTCAATGAGCATAAGTATTATAAGCGCTTGCACAAAACTTGTAAAAATATTTTTGACCTGTATTAAACAAATAATTATAGGAATACGTTTGAAATTATAGGAATATTAAAACTAGGTTAGATACTCTGTCCATAAAATAACTTTTTGTCTAACACTCAACATTAAGAACAATCTATAAATAAAACACATGTGTATGTTGAGAAAGTAAATAAGAAAACCAGAAATATAACTACTTTTACAACGAAAAATTTTAGTAAAATATATGGAAGTTTTAAAACATTCTCTACTTAATTTAATTGGCGTTTAAAATAAAGCATTTATAATAATTTATACTTTTGATTGAAATGCAATTACAGAAAGTATGACAACTTACTGGAAGTAAAAATAATTATTTTAAAAGAAACATAAATATTTTAGTAACTTGAGTTTTGACTGAAATTTTTCAATAGTAAAGTAAAAAGAAAATCAGACATTTATTAATTCTTGTTAGATATATCCTTTTTAAAACAAAATTTAAGCTATTTAGATTAGTTGTTAATAAACACAATTGACTATACAACATGAATTTTGAGTTGTTTTACCTGTGCTTTTAACTAAATATGATATTTTCATACATCTCGTTGACTTCAAAATGAAAGTTAGGTTCTTCCACAAAAGACCTATAAAAAAATTGAAAAATTTTATTTTTGAAAATTCAGTTATATGGATAAATAAAAACTATTTAAATCATTAGAGTATAAATAACATATATTAATTTCACTGTTGTTAAATTTATCCGAAAACTGATTAGACTAAATCTTTAACTTAATGTTAGTAATTTTTGGTTATAAGAAAGTAGTAGTACATTTGTTGGCGTTTATAAGTAAATGAAGATGTTTATTTTTGAGGAAATAATTAAAAACTAATGTTATACCATATTTAGTTAATAAAAGCTTAAATTAAAAAACTAGTTATATTTGCTTTGTCATCATAACTAAGCTTACTTGAATTTGGCGTGTAAATGAAGTCTTTCAGATTCTGTTAAGTGTGTTTATTGCAGATCTAACCTGAAAAGGTTCGATCGTTATTTTTTTTGAAGAAGAATATTAACATAATCTATTTGTCAAATAAAATGAACTAATAAATAAACATTAAAAGTTTAGTCATGATATATATTTAAGTTTAGCCATGCTTTAAATACTTTTTTATAATTTTAAGATTGTTTAGTCACGACTTTTGTTATAAAAATATTTTCACTCTATTAATAACACCTTTGGTTAAAATAAAATTTAAAAATGTAGGTATATAATTATGACAACATTGTAACATATAATAAATTTATTGTTTATACCAAAAAACATAACAATTAACCATTAAAAAATGGTAAAAAGCATAAGGCTTCTATGAATAAAACTACTTAAGAAGCTTGTAACATGTTATATACACGGTGTGTACAACTTGTTAATGCCATTAGGGATTTAAATTATAAAAAAAAACATTGGCTATATTTAAAAAGAGTTTGCTAGAACATACTTTCTTTAGAAAAAATTAATTATTTTTTGTTATATAAACTTTTTTATTAAATCCAGTCAACTGTAAAGTATGAAAATCTGTCAAGTCAATTTTCTTGGCATTTATAGAAAAAACTAAAAGTCTACCACCTCTTTCAACTTTAAAACAATTTACTTCAAACTTTTAGAAAGAGATCTTGATATTATTAAAAAACACTTGTCATAAAAAGATTTATTAAAATTCAAATTATAATATTTTATGAACTATATAAAAAATTAAGTTCCTTTTTTTTATTAAAAAGATTTTGTCAAACTAATAAGGAAAAATTAAAACTAAATGTTATAAACAGATTTCCCCCCCTCCCTATGGACTCAATTAACCAAATGATCTAATTAATAAAATTACAAAACTAAGTTTTGCAAAATAAAAAAAAAACATCAAAAATTTCAAGTCTAAGTATAGTAATAACATAAAATAAATTTGTTACTAAACTATTAAATAGTGCTTAAAAATAGTATTTAATAAATTATGGAAACAATAATTGAAAAATATTAATGAGTTTTAAAGTAATAAAATAAAAAGGTATTCAGACATTGCATATAAATGATTGATTTCACAACATTAAATTTCATTTATAATTTTTTGCTTTAAAAACCAAAGTTTAAAATAAAAGTAAGAAATTTATAATACTACAGTACAAAGCATATTATGACCATAAATTTTAAGTAAAGCTATTTGTTTATCTTATACTTCATAAAAAAAACAACCGATATCGTAGTTAATTGAGTAAAAATAAAACTAAATCTTATTAACAAGTTATTTGCCTCCCTTCACCCCAAAGACCCCATTAAACCATTTAATTTACTTAATAAGTGAAAAGCAAATTTAGTTTTGAACTCAAAAATGTTATTTAAATATTTGCAAAATCTGATTATAACCCTTTAAAAATTATAGTCTAAGTTTATGGAAAATATTGAAAATTGCATTGCTAACTGTTGAACAACAATACTTACAAGATTGTTAAAAAAATATCAATTTTCAAATAATAAGTGAAATAGGATTTAGACTTTACATGATAAATGATTATTTGTGCAATATTAAACTCAAATTACAAATTATAGTTTAAGAAGTAACTAAAAAAACATTTTTTATAAAAAACAGAAATGAAAATCTTAAATCTGCTTTAAAAACCTTTGCTTTAAAATATTCAGTAAAAAAAGCTAAGTTTTTCCAGAAAAAAAAAATTGTGTAGTTGATTTTAAAGTATAAATACTCAAATTTGTATTTTAAATTACTATAAATTGTTACATATAAAAAAAACCTTTTAAGTTATCAACTGATTTCCAAGATTTCAGATATCTCTATTTTTGGGTTGTTAAACATCTTAAGGTAGTTTATCTTCTGAGTCTGGTGAGTTTTAAAAATATAATATTTAGTCTGTAACATAAAAATTATTAGTACATTAAACAAAATAGTCAAGTCATTAGATACTTACCTAAACTATTAACTAAAACTTAAAGAGCTTAAAAAATCTAAAAATTTCTCAAGTATTTACTGCAAACAAGATACATGGTTATCAACCTTTGATAACAGGGATACCCTCAACTTATATGAGCATTTACATATAATTTATATAAGTCAAAGATAAAACTACTACCAACTGACAATATATACATTAAAACAGCAAGTTTATAAAATTAAGGCAATTAAATAATTTTAATTCAAGAAAAAGTTCTAATGACTAGCATGAGACTCAACAAGTGTCAAAAATAACTCAAGTTAGCATGGTATTCTCATCATTTTTAAACAAACATGAGTTTTCCTGCGTGTGTACAACTCATAAGACAAAAAAAAAGTTTTAAAAAATTGAATTAATTAAAAAAATAAGCAAAACATATTGGGTTTAAGAATAAAAATGCACTTTATTATACCTGTTAGCCACTCTTAATTTACAAAACTAGTTATAAAAAACTTAAATTGTGTACTATAATTTTTAATGACACTATGTAGATCGTTTGGTTGAATCAATCCAATCTATCAAGTAAAACAGCATTAGCCATATTTGACTTAACGGGTTTTAGTAATAACACTTAAAACATTAATTGTACTTGTTTATATAAAACAAAAGCTAAAACTAAATATAAAACCACTAAAGGTTTATCATCATAACAAAAACGTATCATAATAAACTAAACTAGACAGTTTGAATAAATTTAAGCACCACAGTTTAAATTGAGCTATGAATACATGTACTTGAATTTTTAAAACTTGATTTAAATAGTTTTGTATAATTACTAGATTATTTAGTCACCATTTTGTTTTAAAAGTTTTTTTCACTCAATTAACCAAACCTTCAGTTGGTACAAAATTAAAAATCAAAGTATACAATTATGATCAACTTATGGCATAAAAACTTTAGTAATTAGATAAAACACATAACGATTAAACATTAAAAAATGGTTTAGAGCATAAGGCTTCTATAAATAAAACTTTTAAAGAAGCTTATTATATATTTAAAGTGAGTATAACTTGTAATGAAAAAGGACATCAAAATAATTAAAAAAAAACATTGGCTGTATTTAAAAGTATTTACTAATATATACTTTCTCTATAAAAATAATATAATAGAAAAATTGAATAGTTTTTGAGAAATAATCTTTATTTGAAAAAAAAATCTATTCTAGCTCTATAGTATAAATCTGTCAAAGCCAATTTTCTTGCAATTCATAAAAAAATCATTGAAAAGCTACCTCATACTTAAATTTTAAACCAATTTACTTCAAGCTTTCAGGAAAAATTTTTGATATATAATACAAACCACATGTCAGAATAAAGTTAAAGACAAATTAAAATACATAGGATCAAAAACAAAAAATAGTTTTTTTTTTTGATTAATTAATAAAAAAAGTATGTTATATTATTAGGTAATAAATAAATTAAATGTAATAAACAAATCATTTACACCCCTCCCTTTGCCATCAATAAAATATTTTATCTAATTAATAAAATAACAAAACTAAGTTTATTCTATGAAGAAAACTTTGTTTTATACTAATAAATTTTAATTCAACTAAAAAAACATCATAAAGTTCAAGTCTAAGTATAGTAATAAAATAAGTGTTTTACTTAATTGTTGAATAATAATATTCAATAAAAAAATGAAAAAAAGATATTGAACAACAACAATGCATTTTAAATTACTAAAAAAAATAATAATTTTGAAGTTACATATAAATAATAGATTTTATGACATTAAATTTATAAAATTTATTATAAATGTATAGTTTGAAATAAAAGATAAATATAAGATAATAAACACAATTTAAAACATATTATGACCAAAATTTTTAATAACTTGTTTATATGAATTTCCAAAAAACAAACAACCGGTATCTTTGTTTATTGAGTAAAAAATTAATCTAAATCTTATAAACAAGTGATTTGCTCCCCTCCAACCCTATAACCCCACTAAACCAATTTATCTACTTAATAAGTAAATAAAAGCAAATTTTATCTATGTTGCAAACTTTATATTGAACATAAAAACTCTATTTTATTATTTTCAAAATCTGATAATAACCATTTAAATTGAAAATTGAAGTCTAAGTTTATAGATAATATTGATAAATTCATTTATAAACCATTAACTTACAATAAGTAATAAGTGAAATAGAATTTAATACTTTACATGATAAATGATTATTTGTGCAAAATTAAACTTTATTTACAAATTATTCTTTGAAAACTAACTAAAAATTAATTTTTCATAAAAATTACTGGTGAAAATCTTAAAACTGCTTTAAAAGAACTTTGTTTAAAATATTGAGTGAAATCAGCTGAGTTTTTCCAAAAAAAAATGTGTAGTTAATTTAAAAGTAAAAATAATCAAATATGTATATTAAATTATTATAAATTATTACAATTGACAATAAATATCATAAAACACCAAATTTATAAAATTAAAGCAATTCAAATAATTTAAATCTAAGAAAATGTAAAATTAGCATGAGACTCAACAAATGTCAAAACTAACTTAAGATAGCATGAGATTCTCAACAGTTTTTAACAAGCATGATTTTCAGTAAGTGTGTACAATTCATAAGACAAAAAAAGGTTTAAACAGACTGAATTAATAAAAAAATAAGCAAAGCAGACTGGGTTAAGGAATAAAAAACTCTTTATTATACCTGTTAGCTACTCTTAATTTACAAAACTAGTTGTAAAAAACTTTTATTGTGCACTAATTTTTTTAATAAAACTATGCAGGTTATATATTAGTTTACCTAACTATTATAAGAAAAACATCTTATGGCTTTACCACATTAAAAATTAAATAATTAAGTAGAATTCATCTAAATAACAAATAGTTTCATGGTTGTAAATAAAAGTATTAAGTTGTAATAAAATGAATTTAGAGTAATTGTATTTCTTAATGTTTTTTTTTTAACTTTCAAGTAAAAAATTATAATTTTGTATTTACCTTTAGAAATTAAAGTACTTTGATATATAAATGTAAATATAAGTAGAATTGAAAAAAAAATGTTTAGCTAAATACCATAAGTTTTGTTTTTTTCATCAAAGTTGAGAAAAAAAGTTCCAAAAGATGAAAAACCATAAATAAAAAAATTTAAATAATCTGTAAAATTATTTATATTCAATACTACTAAGTTTTTATTCAAGTTTATTATCTTCATACAGGGTTGCAAATCGTTTTTGCAAAAATTTTTTCAGGTTTTCCAAATTTGTTCCAGGTTTTTAAAAGTACACATTTTTGGGTCTATTTTAAGTCTAAAAGTTAAGTTTAAGGTGAGAAACTGTTTTGAATAGTATAAAAACATTGAAAAGATACTGTAAAGCTACTTTAAATTAAAAAAAAAAATGATGACAATTTTTTTTATATATATGACAGATTTTTTAAGTCAAATCTAAATTTTGCTATTGAGCATGTGAAAGTTGTTAAAATTCCAGGTTTTTCAGGTTATTTTTAGTGATTTTTGTTCAAAATTCCAGGTTTTTCAAGTTTTTTTTCAAAATTTCCCAAGTTCTAGGATTTTCATGAATTCCAAGTAAAGTGGCAAGTTGGCAAAAAACATAAATGTATAACATTTATTTTTTCCAAATTTACTATTCCATCATTATTTACAACTAACAGTGAACAAATTATTTATGATTAATTTATTTATTAAATGACTAAAATTAACCTTATTTCAATAAATAATATAAACTAACATTAAAGGCATTCATACTTATAAAAATAATTTGGTTTTTTATTGTTAATTTAAATAATGTTTACAAAAGTTCTTTTTTCTTAAAGACTTGTTTTAACAACATTTTCATTCATACAAAATTTAAAATCCTACTGCCGGGGATTTCCAAAACTTTAGTTTTAGTTTTAACTAAAAGGCGGCGCTTGTTACCATGTCTGCTAATGACTACTAAAGTTGTTATTAACTTGTAATAATAAGTTTTAGAGAACCTAGAAAACTCATAACATTAAAATTTTCAATTGTAGATTTTATGTATTTATAAAAACTTGTTACCTTTAAATATCTATGAGAGATAAGTTACTATTTTGATTAATTCAAATTAAAGTTTTAATTGAAATAACTTAAACACGCTTAAACAAGGGGTCGGCGAAAACCAAAGACTCAGTGGCGCTACAAAGCAAAAAAAAAGGTTTTAGCTCGCAGGTCAATAATTAAAATAAAATTTGGCTGCAGACATTTAAAACAATAGTTTAACTATTAAAAAAAATACATACAAAAATATAAGAAAATATATAAGCTTATTTTTCTACATAGTTTGCGTAAACTACTTACAAATAGTAGAATTAAATTCATTAATCAAAAATGTTAATGCGTTTTTTTACTTATAGGCAATAAAAGTTTTAAAAGAAATAAATTATTAGCTTAAAATTATGTTTACGTGTGTGACTTAATTATTAACACTACTAATTATACAAGTAATCTATACCAACCTAACGTTGTTAATTAAACATATGTTTTTAAAAATAGAAATTTAGTATTAAGATTTGTTTTTAACCTAATTTCATTTATAAATCCTAACATAATTATATAAGTTTTAATACAAATGAATAACTTTTAGTCTAAGGTATAAAATGAGTAAAAGTGGATCAAAGTTTAATCAGTGTTCTTCAACTGTTAGTTTACCTACCAGCATTTCAACAAAAAGTCAATCTAAATTGCTGAATGAATGTATTTTGAAAAATAATGCTAGAGGTTTAGAATTTGTGAAAACATGCAAAGAAATAGTATCGTCTCATATTGGTTTTGAAAAATCAGGTAGGTTTTCTCAACCTTCTTCTTGTTTAATAAGGTACCTGTAAGTCTGAGGTACAGTATTGACGTTTTTTTTTAAATTAAGTAAACTTTAACTCTTAATAAAAACATAGTACTTTTATGTGCTTGAACCAAGTGTTTCTCTAAAGTATTTTTTTTTACTCTCAAAAAAGTTATATTACAACAATATTATATTGAGCAACCATAAGCAATTCGAAAATGTGTCAAAATATTTTATATAGATTTCCTTGACTACTACCTGAAAGAATTTGTGAAAACATGCAAAGACATAGTATTGTCTCGTATTGGTTTTGGAAAATTAGGTAAGTTTTCTTAACTTTCTAATTGTTTAATAATTTACCTGTAACTCTGAGGTACAGTACTGACGTTTGTTTTGTTATTAAGTACGCTTTAACTCTTAATAAAAACATAGTACTTTTATGTGCTTGAACCAAGTAATTTTCTCAAAGATTTGTTTTACTATAATAAAGTTAAATTAAAACAATACTACTTTGAGCAACCATAAGCAGTTCAAAAAAGTGTCAATATTTTTTTAAATTTCTTTAACTACAATTAATAAAAGAAATAAATCTTGATGTTTGACTTAACATGAGCGTATAATATATAATATAGAAATAAAACTTAGACTATACACTTAAAAACCTAAATAAAAAACACAATTTTGCGGTAGTTTCGGGTTTGAATTTAAAGAATCAGATATTTTACAAAACTAGCTTGTTGTTTTGGTTATATTTTTGTTGAGTACACCTTTTAAATGTGGTTTAAAGTGCTCAAAAATATAAAATACAAAAGGACCTTTATAGTAAGTTAGTAAAAAAAAATTAAATCTGAAACGACAGTAAAACAGTAAAATTTCCCAAGTTCTAGGATTTTCATGAATTCCAAGTAAAGTGGCAAGTTGGCAAAAAACATAAATGTATAACATTTATTTTTTCCAAATTTACTATTCCATCATTATTTACAACTAACAGTGAACAAATTATTTATGATTAATTTATTTATTAAATGACTAAAATTAACCTTATTTCAATAAATAATATAAACTAACATTAAAGGCATTCATACTTATAAAAATAATTTGGTTTTTTATTGTTAATTTAAATAATGTTTACAAAAGTTCTTTTTTCTTAAAGACTTGTTTTAACAACATTTTCATTCATACAAAATTTAAAATCCTACTGCCGGGGATTTCCAAAACTTTAGTTTTAGTTTTAACTAAAAGGCGGCGCTTGTTACCATGTCTGCTTTGCAGTTATTTTTTTTACAACACCTATTTATCAAATTATCACTTAACTATTTAGTTTATACTTAAAAAATAAAGTTGTATCTGTTAAATGATATTTCCAAAATTACCATTAAAAAGATTAAGAATAAAACTTTATTAGTGATAAATAGTCAAATAATATGCAATAAAAAAATGTTTAGTTATTGTTACTCAAAGTACAAATAAATTAGCTGTGTCAAAATTAACAAATATTGAGATTAGGTTAATATATTAAAAAAAAAAGAGTTGAAAAATAAAACCTGCACGTTTTATTAATGTCAGGATTTTTAAATCTTTAATATGTCAATAAAATGATTGTTAATTAATTTTGATTTGAATTTTTTTGATACTTATAATTTAAGAAAAAAGATAGACAAAATTGTAAAATTCATAAAAATTCTGTTTAAAAAAAGTTGCGTTTTATATATGCTGTATAAAATTATGTTTAACAATTTTATAACCTGACCTTTATGATAAACAAATCTATAAAACTTTGGATTTGAAAAAATATACACCTCAACTAATTCATCCTCTTAATCACTATACTTAAGTTTTTTATTCTGAATTACAAAAAATTAAACATTACGAAAGCCATAAAGATTTTTTAACAATTTGGCTTTTTAAAACTAAAAAAAGGCGTTATCAAATTAAACCAGGGACTCGTCAAGGCTTTCTCAAAAAAAAAAGAGTTACATGTAGGAAATAAAAGATTTCATTCATATTAAATTTATATATAAGATTAAAGTTAATTTTGGTTAACTTTAACAAAACCGGATTTGACAAAATAAATGATAGCAGTTTTGTCAGAGCATTACTTAATATTCAATTAATTTTTAAAATTTTAATCTATTCCTATTTTGTAGTGTGACTAGTTGTTAAAACTGATATCTTATGAATACTTAATGTTAAACTAACACTTATGAAACTTTAAAAAATTTCTTGATAAAAACGATTTTACTTTTAAGATCTTATTTAGTAGCTATTCATGTTTTTATTTCTTTTTTAAAAACATGAGTGAAAATTATTGTAAGTTTAATTAATAATAAATCGACTTTATTTAATAGTTAATAATTTGGTTTCCTCCAGCTTGTATCACCGTAGAAATAGAATAAAGTAGAGAAAAAATTGGCTGGCATTTTATGTCAGCTTAAAAATTTGCCTATCATAAAGTACTAGCTTTAATTTTTTACTAACTTTTGAATATTGATTGTTAATTTAAAGTATGTAAAAATCTGGTAAGAAAAAGCTTAAAGATGCAGTATTGTATTACCTTTCAATTAGAACCTCAAACTTTACTTGAAAAATGCTTAAAGCTATTTATTATAAATTTATTGCGCTTTTAACTTGTATAAATGAAACTTATTTGATTAAAACTTTTATGTTTCTAAAACGCAGGATTTGAAATTGGTTTACATTAAAAATAGTAAATTAATATTACTATTTTAAATTACTATTCTTATAGTTTTATACAAACTAACAATGTTTTCTTATTTCTTAGATTATGACAATACTATCTATAACAAAACTGTAACACTTTCTAAGTGGAATTTTTGAGTAAGGTTTGTTTTATCAAATACTATTTTAGATAAATCTGCAGAAATTAAATAAAAAGTTTCTGAGTCACATAATTTTAAAATTAAAAAAGAAAGCTAAGAAATAAAAATCAAATGGTTTATCATTTTTGCGGATAAAATGAGTTATATTTTGAAGGGAACTTTCTACTAAACTAAAAACATTGAAAAATATATATTTAAAAAAATAGAAACATTAGATGTATTTCAAAAGTTACTGACTAATTGTTCTTTTTTAACTATTTTAGTCTCAAAAAACATAGGTAAGTTTTAAGCTGTTATATACAGGCTATATTGGCTATTTTTTATTCTCTGTTAGTTACAACTGATCTTTTTATACTTACATTATTCTTCTGGATATAATTAAATATTTTTACTTTATTTTAAATTTGTTCAGTATTCAAATTTCATTAACATATTTGTAGTATTTACTGTACTAACTTCATGATTTTTTAAACTTCTGTCATAAATATTTGTTTAAATGAGTGAACTTTGATAAATACAATAAAAAAAAAATTTCTACAAAGTATTATTAAGTGCTCTTAACTAGTTATTTTGTTGAAATAAATTTTAAATATTATCAGAAAATAATTTAAAGTGAAACTGTATTACAAGGTAGAGACAGTTAGTTGAATTAGCTGTAGGTAAAGCAGCTAAGAATAACATATAAGAATACATAAATATATAATACAAATCAATCTTAAGTTTATAAATAAGTTTTTCTGATAAAATTGAACATTAATGTTTTAAGAGTACTAGTATGTTTTCTAATGTTTAGTGTTCAATAATAATACTAATTTGAACTTAAACTTTTGAGTAAAATGTTTAAGTGCTTATATAAAAAGTAAAAAATACAACTTATTTTAAACAAATTATGACTTTATTTTTATTTTACTATGTAAGAAATAGAACCAGAAGTAACAAAAAAGACTTCATTACTTAAATTAATGTTTTCATTAATACTTTACTAACTTTGGTGGTTTTAAGTAGTTTAAAAAAATATATTACTATATAATTAAGTTATATGAGATAGTTATGTTTTTTTGTTTTTAATTTTAAATTTTAAATTTAAATAAAAATATGCATACTCAGGTTTGTTTATAGATTTTTTACAATTTTTAAGTTAACTTAATTTTTTTCCAAAATAAATCTCAGGCTAATTTTTTTATAGTTTTATTATATCCTGGTATTACTTCAATTTTCAGTTATGTTATATATTTATTTAATTTAAATCTAAGCCACCAAGCAGGCTTTTTTGCTTCTCTGAGTGCCTAACAAGAAACATGAGATTCAAAACTTTTTATTAGTTGTCTTTGTTTCAGAGGGACTTTTTTGCTTAGGATAGTTTTAAAGTTCCCAATGTGGGCAATTTAGGCTATCTGGTGCGTTAATAGTAAGTAGGTTATAGAGAAAAATAAAAAAAGCTAAAAAGTGGCCGTTTAACAGACAATGGCACTTATTTCTTTTTTTTTTCCAGGGACATTTATGAAAGTAAGAAAAACTTTGGTATAAATTAATTTAAACTATTTGTTCTTCTTCTAATATTGGCAACTGTGTTAAAAGACTATATCAGAAGGTTAAACACTAGCTGCTGCCTAGTTATTTTTCAATAGCAATAAAATGTTTATCAATAAAATTCATCATGGAATATTTAATTATTTATGTCTAATCAGTCATAGTGTGTTAACCTCATCAAAATATAAGTAATAAAACAGGAAAAAAACATTCTTTATACTTATTTAATATTTAACAAACTCTTATTTCAATTTTCGTTTTTTATAGTAGTTGATTTCTTAATTTATGTGCGGCATGTAAATTAGCTATGGTTTTTTTTATTTGTTGATCATTTATAGATTTAAAAGTTCAATCACTCTAAATCATTTTGTTTACAAGATTTTGCTTATTAAAGTTAACATTTTTCCATAATTGCAAGCTAGGATTTTTGACTTCAGGATCATTTTATTCTAGGATTATTTTTTTCTGTAGTTTATGATGCTGACTTTTATGTGCTAAAGATTATATAACAATAATACTTTTCAAAAGTTGCTCATACTACAAGTTTAGTTAAATTTTGAAAAACTTAAGCTAGTTTGTTAGTAATCAAACATGTTTTTTGCCATTAAACTGACTTTCTTGCTTCTAGGAAGAATGTTTCTTAATGTTGCTTAAAGTTTCTTTTTATCTAAATAACAGCTACAAAAATGTTATTTTTTTGCTTAAGAAAGTTGAAATCACAGTTTCCCAAAATTGGCAATTTTAGCCACCTGGGGCATTAACTTTAAATTTGAAATAGAGTAAATTGATAATTAGCTAGTCAAGGGCTAATATCTAATAAACAATGACAATATATATTTTAATTTCTAGCAAGAGCGTTTATGGAAGTAGGAAAACTTGGTATAAACTAATGCAGGCTAGTTCTTTCACTTCAAATGTTGGCTACCCTGTTAGAAAACTATACAAGATAGTTTAACATACAAATGTTGCTGACTATAATTTTTTAAATAGTATACTGTAGTGAAGTGCCTTATTTCCTTGCATTATTCATTGTTTTGAACCCTGAATATGAGAGAAAGACAAAACGAACATGTTTGGAAGTGATATGATGATCTTACTACAACCTAATAAGCCAATCTTTGTTATGCCTTTTTTATTATTTGCTCTAGAGAAGTTTTCATTAAAAGTTGTTTGAAGTCTTTTGTTAATTGTTTGAAGTCTTTTGAAAAAGGTGTAAATAATTATAAGTTCTTTATTTGTTTTATAGTTTAGTGCACTAAAACCTGGTTTATTATTAAGTACCACTTTTGTCAAGTGGTTTGTATAAGATTTAAAAGTTTACTATAACTTATTGAAACAGAGATTTTATTGAATTTTTTTGTTGTTTTTTAAATTAGATACATTTCAAATTCAATTCGTTTTGTCTAATTTATATAAAGTTAGTATTTATAACATATTAAGTAAAAAGGTAGGATTAACTTATGTTAAGTATTTACAATAAATTAAGTGTAGTGCAATCCATATATTACAGTGCATCATTATAAAATTAATCATGGATATTTGAACATTTTATGTTTAAAACAGTAATAATATATAGTTTTTTATCGTATTATTTTTACGTACTATATAACAAAAAACTAATACTTATTTTTTCATATTACTTACAAAACAATACATAGTGGATTTTGATTTAAAAGTTAAAAAAATAAAATATTTTGTTATAGAATTTAAAAAAATGTCAATAACTTGTTCAATTTGTCAAGAAGATATAGACTTTTGTACTGAAGAAATATCAGTCTTGAATTGCGGACATCTGTACCACAATGGAAGTATTCAGCAATGGTTGGATATCAATTCAACTTGTCCTGAATGGAGGTCTGCAGTTACAAGAAACAGTTTTGTGCAAAAAATATACCCTGCTAAAAAAGAAAATGCAGAATGTGTGTACAGAGGAACATCTGATGAAAGTCAAAGCATCTTGAAAGAGTTCGAAGAATCCACAAAAAACCTTCAGAAAAGGGTTCACCGAAAGAATTGTAAATCTTGAAAATAAGAATTTACAGTTGGAAGAAAAGTTACAAAAGTCTTCAGATGAAAAAGAAAGTTTGCACTCAAAAATAGAAAATGAGCAACTGAACAACAAAGTTTTGAAAACCAAAATAAAGAAACTGAAAAAAACTTTGTCTTCAATGAATGCTTTAAATTGAGATAATAGAATTACAAGTTAGTCATTGTGTTACAAATTTTCATAATCTTATTCATCACATTGTTATACTGCTCTACAGAATAAGTTGAGGTTTGTAACAAAACTAGATTGTTTCTTAGTTTGCTTTACAAAACTAGTTAAAATACTTCTTTTACATTTACATAGAAGTACAGGAGTTTAAAAAAATTGAAAACTATAGAGTTAATAAAGCTGGTGCTGATTAAGGGTTAACAGAAAAATAAAATAATTTAAGTAACCTTATGTTTACGATTGACAGTTAATTTTCTTTTTTCTGCTATGGATTGGTTAATTTATATTTATTGTGTTTCATACAAGGTAGTCATCTAATAAGCATACAACTTGTATTGATAAGATAATCAGAAGTTCCGAAAGTTAACTCGTAAGGCAAATATGTTGTTATAAATCACATGAAGTACTAAGTACGATGACACATTGAACATTATATGTATGAATCAAAATAACTTATTCTTTAAATTTTTTTTTATCAACACCACTTTCAATTATAATAACTAAATTATATACTATAAGTATTTACTTCAGTTTTTGAATTTTATCTAAACAGTATCATTACCTATAACCTAACTTGATTTTTAATATTATTTAGAGCAAATAAAATTTATTAAGTGCCAGCATTTAGATGTGAAACTCTTTTGCTAATTAAACTGTTGGTACTATGTATATAATGCTACTAAATCATAAAAAACTTTATAGTTTTTAATTTAACAATTCAAAACAAAAATACTTAAAATCAATGTGTAATTTTTTTTAAACAAAAATGGAATTCATATTTAGTGTTAAGCATCTTAAAAGAGTTCGAAGAATCCACAAAAAACCTTCAGAAAAGTTTCACCGAAAGAATTGTAAATCTTGAAAATAAGAATTTACAGTTGAAGAAAAGTTACAAAAGTCTTCAGATGAAAAAGAAGATTTGCGCTCAAAACTGCAAAATGAAGAACTGAAAAACAAAGTTTTGAAATTAAAAATAAGTAAACTAGAAGAAAAATTGTTTCAGTAAATAGTTTGGAAAAAGGTATAACATGTACAAAATAGTCAATGTTTATGTTTTATATTTTATATTTTTTTAAATATATTCAACATTTTTTTCTAAAATGAGTTGAAGTTTGAAACAAAATTTGTTTATCAACTCTTAAAAAGTAAATATTGATTTCAAACTATTTAAAAATACATAGAAAACATTTGTGTAGTTTACCTGATAAATTTTTATTTCAAAGTGATATAAAAAAATAGCAGATGTTTTGTTTTAATAACATGACCCAGCAATATATGTAAAAGTAAAATACTTAATAAAAAACTTATTAGAGCTTAAAATATTTTTCGTGGACATCAGACTAATCGTTATATTTGACAAAATTTATTTTCTATTTTTAATTTATTTATTTAATTAGATAAACAAGGATAGTGAAAAGACAAAAAAAAACAATTGTTACTTTAATGTTTAAATCATACTAAAACGTCTCTAAAAAAGATGTTAATGATTTACTCATGCAAACTTTTTAGTTGATTTAACTGTTCAAAACTTTTTGAGATTTAAAACTTAAAGGACTTGATTCTTAAAATAGTCTTTAATCTGTAGCAGGGCTAACATAGATTTTTTAAAGTAGTTTTTCATTTAACTAACATTTAACATGTTTAAAGTAACTTGTACTCTTAACTAAAATCTATGACAGTTATAGACACTAATGTTTGGATAGATGGAGTTAACTCACCTGGATTTAAATCAAATTTTTATGCTTGTGCTGTTAACAAATTTATCTGCTGATATTTTTTTTAGTATGGATATTGAAAGCTTTTGATAAAATATGAAGTGTATATTAGTTAAATATTAAATGTAGATGTTTTTTTTTTCTTTCTTTTAACAAACAGTTTTAAACTTCAAAAACTTCATGATATTTTATTCTAATACAATTTTGCTCTAACTTACTTCACTTTATTACTACTTCTTATAAGTATTTCCTAGCCATACGCTTTTGTCAATAGGTATGGTATTTTACTTTCAGAATGTTAATTTTTTTTAAACTAAAAAATCGTTGGTTAAAATAAACGTTTGCTCTAAAATTGGTGTGATTCATGTTTAAGAAAAAATTATTTGTTAATCTATTTTGTTCATAAATAATGTTGACTTAAAATTTTATAAAACAAACATTGTATACGTTTTTTTCAAAAATATGTAACTAAAAAATTAATTAAGCAATTTTTTTAACATGTCTGTATAAGTTTTTTTACACAAATTGTAAAAATCTAAGCAATGTTTAAAAAATAAAATGTCTTCAAAAATAGCTTCATCTAGTATTTTCCAACACTTAATAAGTATATAATCTTTCTTCAGCGACTTCTTAAAATATGTCCAAATTATTTTACCTTTAAAAGAAAACATAAACGAAAGTCTAAAGAGCATAAGTCTGGACTTTCATATGCCGTGACAAAAACGCCAGTTAGCTTAAGGTTCGATCATACCATTTCGATCATCAGCTCACAAGCTTTTGCTAGACTAAAAGCCGATCTACCAAAATCTTGTGGTAATATACATATTTTCTATACATACTATATTACGCTATGCGACCATCACAGAAATATGTAACAAAATATAACTTATCAATATTATTAGCCATTTTTATTATAGTATTACTTATTAATATTAGAATCATATATAATTCTATTTTTTTCAGAGGTTGTTTTTAACTTCAACTATTCACAAGCTATAATATTTAGTAAACGACAATGAATAAAAGTACAATGTAGAAAAGTACAAAGAAGAAACACAAGATAGTAATTAACTAAATTATAAAATTAAGTTAAACAAAGCCAGGATACAAGTAAGTACGAAAGTAAGCTTTTAAACAAATAAATAAACAGAATTTTTTTAAACAAACCGTGTGACATAAAGTAAGTTTTCCAACAGAGTTACGCAAAGCGTTTGCATTTTCTAACGAATTAAGAACTTAACTTAGTATTGTTTTATTCTCCAAATATGTAATTTACGTTATTCCTAAAATCTTAAAGAGTATATATACCTGATTTTCTTTGATTATTTTATACAATAACTCAAGAATTATTAGTCGTTAACAGCACATAATATAACTTATGATTTTGTGTACATTTCTGCTAAATATTGTATATTATTTTTAAGATTTGATTCTGAAAAACTGTTTGTGTTCAAAATACTTATCACATAATAGAAATCTATTTAGAGTCAACCAATTGCATTTTATAAAAACTCTTTGCTTCAAAAGTGAAAACAGAATTAAAATATTTAAATATCATAAAATTTGTTAGAAACATAGTTTTTAGAGATTATGTTTAAAGAATATAAACATTGGGGGTTTCTATAAAATTTTTCAAACTCTTAAATACTGTATTAACATTACTCATAAATTTAGGCTTACTGAAAACTGTTTAGTAGTATGGAAAGCCTAAACAGGTCTATGTAAAAACATTATTACTAAGTTTAATTAAGGATGCGAAAGTTTTTAATACTACAAAGCACTTTACTGTGTATGTTGAGTCCACAGGAAAAAATACGAGGTAATTAAATTATATTTAAAGATCAAACTTTGAAAATTCTGAGAAGGTTCGATAGTTCGTAGGAAAAAAATTACTTAATTTACTTATGTTTTCAATTTAAAAACTTCAACATATTGAACAAGAAAGCTTCTTAAGATTAAGTTAACAAACACCCACACAAACTGTTGCTCTAAAGTGCTGCCTAAAAATAGATTTTGAATACATTTAGATACAACTTATTTTCTAAACCACTTGTTTTTTCAATATTACTAAATTTAGATTACTGATGTAGTTTATTCTAATTTTCATTTTAGCACTTATGGCATGTAGACAACAAAATAGAAAACTTACAGCCTGTAAACAGTTTACTGTCAACAAATGTAAAATCAATATAATACATGTAATCATAGTTATATAATAAAAATGTTTTTGACAAGAAATCAAACTGTGTTTGTGGTGCACGACTTGATTTCAAAATATTTTTTCATACACAAAAATTCGGGCCAAACTTTTTAAGCCTTTTTTTGTCGTTCAAGCACTTTTAAAAAACCATATACAACAAAGAGACCTTAGAAAAAATATTTAACAACTTTAATTTTTCCTAAAAACATTAATTGTTTAACAGTTTGTGATGACATTTAAATTTAAATCTAAAACAAGAATAAACTTTTCTCTTATTTATAAAGAAAAAGGACAAAAATATCAGAAGTTAGTAGTAAAATAATACAAAAAAAAAATATTATTCATGTTCGTGGGTTCCAAGAGAAACTGAATAAGTATTGAAAATTAGTAAATATTTCTTATTTATATAATTATTTTCTATTAAGAAATTAAAATTATAGTAATAGTGAATTATTATCAAGTATATACAGCATTCAATTGCTAATTGAATATATAAGCTAATCAGACGAATGAAAAACATCTAATAACTTAACAATTGAAATTGATTTAACTTTGTAAAAAGATGACCGAGACTTTTACTTTAAGTTTGAGAATTTTATAGAAATTTAACAAAAAATAAATTGTTAGACTATTTTAAAAAAGTAAAATAGTAATATTCTTTAATTAAAATTCAAAATAAATGTTCAAAGAAGTTTAAGTCTTGTGTTTTGAACAAAAAAAAAGATTTTACTTCTGAAGTTAAAGTACAGTCATTAGGATTTCTATTAAAAATTTACTGCTGAAGTTTAGCTTAAGATCGTTTACATGGGCAATTGTAATATAAAATTAATATGCAGAAGTTAACACAATATAGAGAAATCAACATACATACTGTTTTTTATTTTATCAAAACCAACCGATGTAAGTTTTATAAGGTATAATAAATTAGACTCCAGAGTAATATACTGATCTGAGAGAAATATATTTTTTTTTTATGAAGGGTTGCCATTTTTTTAGTGAATATAACTGTCCTAAATTGTTATGAGATTTTTCAAAGTCTTTATACTATTGTTTTATTTCCAAACCTAATGAAAATCAATTTTTTTCAACAAAATTTGTGATATAGTACTTAATATTAAGAACTAAAGTTACTAAGTATCATTTAAAGTTTATGAAATAAAACTGTAATGAATTTTTCTTTAATAAAACTATACTTAATTTAAAAAGTTATTGTCGAATTAAGGGTAAAAAATCAAAACACTCTGAATTGATCTTGTCATCAAAAGATTAAAAAAAGCTGAAAATATTCTGAGCTTTTCTGAGTCAACCTAAGATCTTAATGTTTTTTTAATATACCACGTTGTATTTAATATTCTGAGAAAGTGTTAACCTCAAAAAATATTAAAATATCAGTCATAAAAAATATCTCTTTCAAAATTTTATTTCAAAAACTTTTTAAAAACTGATTATACCAGAAAAACTAGTTTAATTATTTTAAATTTAAAAAATGTAGCTTACAGCATATACTTTAAGCTTCAAGCTATAAGTTGTTAATTTTATGAAAAAGTATTTTTCCACTGCCTGCATTTACATCAGGGTTTCCCAAAATAGGCAAGGTGGTATCCCTGTAGGTCATCAGCACTAAAGTGGCTGCAGAACTTACATAAGTTATTCTGAAATTATTGATGAGTAGCAAAAAAAAAGTTTTTATATGTTTTTAAATGTAGTTTGAGTAATCTTATAAAGAAGGCCCTTTGAAAAAAATATTCGGAAACGCTGACTTATATTATTAACTTTATTTAAGAAGGATTTAAAATTTTATGTTATATTTGTCGGTAACACGTCACTTTTGCACAATCATCACTTTTGCAAAATAGGACAAAATTTGCACGAGGGGACACTTTTACACGGCGTCATTTTAGACGCAGGGTCGCTTTTGCAATTGAGTAAAAAATAAATAAGAATAAAAAAAAAATTGCACTATAAGAAATATTAAATAAAAATATAAAAAAGATTAATTAGTAAAAAAAGAAAAAGTTTCTGACCGAGGAAAAGGGCTAGTGGTAATAGTGATAATAAAAATAAATAATTAATAAGATAGAAAGAATAAAAAATAAATAAAAAAAACGAGGCAAAAATAAATAAATAAACTAATAAACTAATAAAATACAAAAAATATATACTGACCAATTGTAAGGGTTAGTGATAACAGTGATACAAAAAAAAATATTTACTTAATAAAAGCTTTCAGAAATGCAAGAATTTTTGTTAAATATTTTTAAAAATATATATATAGTTCACCGACCGACGGTAAGAGATAGTGGTAATGGTGAAACTATAATATTAAATTATTTAACGTTATTAAAGTTAAGTAAATTTTTACTAACAAAAAAAAAATTGTTTATTTTTAACCTGTGCAAAAGTGTCTTCGTGCAAAAGTGACCCTGCGTGCAAAGTGACGCCGTACAAAAGTGTCCTCTCGTGCTAAAGTGTCGCTCGTGTAAAAGAGTCGCCGTGGAAAATTCTTTCCTCGTTCAAAAGTTACTCTTCATGCATAAGTGATGCTCGTGCCAAAGTGTACCCTCGTGTAAAAGTTTCACCCATCCATTTATGTCATTGGTTTAAAGATTTTTTCTATGGTTTTCTTATTTTTTTCAGGTTCAAAAATTTTTCTAGGTCTAATAAATTTATTTTATGTTTAAAGACGTAACTGTTTTTTACCATAGATCAAAACAAATTAATGTTAAGCTATCAAAATTTTTTAAGATAAATTCAAAATACTTATCACATACTGTATCAATGTTAAGACTTTTGTTTTTTTCTGTTGCAACATATACATTTTTTGAATCAATTTCTTTATAGTTCTTCTCATATAACTGTTCAAAAGTTTACTATTTCATAATACTTAAATTAAAAAAGAAACTATTGTGACAAATATTTTATAAAAGATAACTAAGATTATAAGCTATTTTGATATGTGTACTTATTTTCTTAATTTTTAAATACTTTTGAACTACAAAAACTAAACTTTTATATGTTTTAAGTTAAATGTCTTAATTTTAAAGATATCAAAATTCTAAAATTTATGGTTCCAGTATTGTCTTTGTTTTATGTATAAAACTCCAGGTTTTTTTTTAATTATTCTAAAGTTTCACTTTTTTTTTCGGCTAAGAATAAAAATTTTAGTAAAAAACTATCAATTTTCATTAACTTCATACTTTACCTTTAATTTCAAAAATAAAATAAAAATTAAGAAATTAAACTGAACTACTTTGAATTTAACATAGTATTATAAATATAAGAAATAAAATAAAAAAGCAATAAATATATTTTGTTTCAATTGTTTTTGAAAATTACTTTTTCATTACCTGAAGACCCATAAAATAAAAAACTCACACATCACAATATGATGCCAATGTAACATGAATAAAATTTCAATACAAACTCTAAAATAGTTTGTAATCAAAAAAGTGCTTAAAGAAGCACTCTAAATCTACTCCTTGTAGTAATTTAACAAAAAGTTTTTATAACTTAATTTGAAACAATCTTTTTTTTAGATTTTAAATGTTTAAGGGAAACTTGATACCAAAACACCTTAAGTTGTTTAAGCGAAGTCTTGTTTTTGGTCTTTCGGTTATAAAAATTAAATTTTAATGAAAACCTTTTGTTGTGTGAGTAAACAGGCTAGCGAATATAAATCTATTTGCTTTAAATTTAACCCTGTAAAAGTAATACACATTAACTTACAAATAAGCAATTTTTAAGCGAAATAAAAAATCTGCGGCCCGCTAGCATGAAAATGTGGTCCTCGAACATATAAATTTTGGCCGCTAAACACAACTATATTTTTGAAAAAAAAATACTGTATTTTTATTAACTTTAGTCCCTTGATATCATATAAAAACCGTTTATTATCTTCATTGCTTAAGCTTAAATATAAGAGTTAAGACAGATAGCAGTTTTTGTTTTTGAATTTGATTTTCCTTTCAAATAACAACATCTTGGAGTGTATACAAAAGCTTACATACTTGGATTAGAAGGTTTTTTAGCTTTAGTAAGTTAACAATGCAATAAGAAATTTTATTTAGTATAAAGGTTTTTATGTGCACAAATATTACAGTGTTTTACTAATATGTCAATTCTTTATAATTTAGGTGTTTTGCTTTGACATGTGATTATAATAATGTTTCTTTCATAATTATTTTATAACTATACTTAAATTTGCAAAGAATCATTTAAAAGAAATCAAAAACTGTTTAGTAATATTTTTTTTTTGATAAGTAAATTACTTTGTTCAAATGGCAAAGTTTTTTAATTTTGGCTTTTTTTCATTTTTTTATCCTTTAAAAACACTGACTCATTTGATGTAACTGATTTTAAAATTTTTGTTTCAAAAAGTTGCAACCAGGAAAACTTTAAATAGATTTTTAATGTATAAAAAGAAAAACTTGGACTGTTCAAAATTAAATTGATACTATAAGTTTTGTTTGTATTTTACTTAATTTAACAAAATAACTGTAACTTTAAACATGTGATGTATAATATATTGATATACAAAGATTATTTTCAACAACTAAAAATAAAATAATAACCAAATAAATAGAAGTTAATTATCTAAAAAGTGTACAAAGTGATCCACATCTGTTTTTTGAGCTTAGTTTTTACAGATGTCAGTGAGAGTTGCTTGTAAACTACTGCGTGAATTGGCTATCTACAAAATGCAAAAGACTAAAAGAAAGATAAAAAACAACACTATATTAAAACAATACTATATGAAACTAAACTAGAATAAGAAATGGATACCAAATTTTATTAATTGTTTTACTGCATCACTGTGTTTGCAGTTGATCTTTTATTGTTGTGTAACGTGTAGATATTTTTCAAACACAAAACGTCTGATAGATTGTTTATTTCATTGTTAAAGAGTTAGGTAGTAATGAAAAGAACAAAATTGTTATATTATTTAACTAAATATAACAATAATGATATAAATAGTTTTAGGACATAAGTATTAAATTAAATGTTAATTTCATACTCTCAAACAAAAAAAAATTTTTAAATGGGCCAGGCCAGACCCTTATAAATAGCTAAATATAACTAAAACGGATTGAAAATAAAAATTGACTAAAACAAAAACAGCGGCCTGCATAAAACTTGAAATTTGGCCCGCGATAACTAATTGCTTACCGAACCCTGGTGTAGAATAACAGAGTAGTTGCCAACAAGACTTTTTTTATTTATTTGTATTCAGTTTTTGATATTATAAACAGGCAACTTAAAGTTTTAGCGTTTGTTTTTATTCATATTTATCTTCTACGAATGATGTAATTAACGATTTTAAAATACTTGTCTTACGAGCAGCAAAACAAACAAATCCTGTAAACCGTCCTGTCTGAAAACACATTTTAAACCAATTTTTTAGCAATGAAATTTTGAATAATAAAAAAAAAATAAGTTTGTTGAGGAGCTGATCTAGAAAACTTAATACATCATTTAAACTTTACATAACTTACGAACTAGTAAGGCTGCTTTAAAACAAACAAGCGTAATAAATAAGAAAAAGGTTTATTGTGCTTACAAGCAGACTGCTTTACAAGCAGACTGGCTTGCAGTTTAATAAGCAATATTTTAAGTAAAGCAATATTTATTTTCATACGTCTTCATTTTGTTATAGCTGTTTTAAGGGCTTACGTTTTAGATGTTGTTTAAGAATGTGTTTAAGTTTTAACTATTTATAGTTCAAACTTAATACTCAAAATTGAATTTATTGAAAAATAATAAGAATGGGTTACTTTTTTTTTATCAAAATCTTACAGAAAAATTATTTAAGAAAAATTCATTAAGTTATTTCGTTTACATTTTTAGTTTCTGCTAATGAATTGTTTTTAAAAACGGTTTTTCAATTGATTTGTTTCAATATAAAAAAAAAAAACTTAAATATGATGAGTTACAGTTTTTAATAATTAAAAAAGTTTTGTGCTGTGTAAAATTTTTATTTAACTACAATAATTAAGATGAAAATATACATTTCAACTATTTTTACTACAAAGTTAATACTTCAAATTGAAAATATTAACTGTTAAGAAGAATGATTTCCTTTTTTTTTATTTAATCATACAGAAAAACTGTTTACGTTAAAAGTCATAAAGAAATTTCGTTTACATTTTTAGTTTCTACTAATGAGTTTTATTTTTAATGTTCTGTTTCAATATAAAAAAAAATTGTTATTTTAAATATGATGAGTTATAGTTTTCTTATATTATAAAAATACTGGCTTGTTAAATGTTTATTCAGCTGCAACAAATAAGATGAAAAATTAATATTGATTTTTAAGTTCATAGATATGAAAGTTTTTAAATTCTAAGAATTAATGCCTTATATGTTAGTTTGTAAAAGAATAGTTTTATGTGGTTTAACAGTTATTTTATGATTAAAATTTTAATGAAAATGTTTATTTATTGTTGTTAAAAAGATAAAGTATTTTGAACTTATTCTTTCAAGAATTTATTTTAAAAACTAAGTTTCGGTTAAAATACTCGTCAGTGCTTTAAAATCTAAAAATCCAAATTTCTAACAATCATCTCATATATTAAGTTTTACTTTTTTGTAGAAATAATGAATTTAAGCATCTTCAAAATATATCTTACATCATAGTTAAAAATAAAAAGGTTCGTTTACAATTTTAACAATTGCGCTTAGTAGAATAAAAAGCTTTATAAATAGGTAAATTCTAAATATAATTGAACTAGTAATTTTTTAATTTAACCAAGCATCTTTAAAATAAAATTTTAAGTTAGCATAAAAAAATGTACAATTTTCTACTTCATAGAAATATATCATTTACATTTTTTTAATTATTTTTAAGTAAGTTTTATTATTAAAATAAATTTTTGTTCTTATAAAAGCAATCATATATAACAATAAAAAAATATTCAATACAAGAAAAACTATTCAAACATTTTAAACTTAACAAGAATAATGAAAAATATAGTTGAAAAATGCATTAAACTACATTGCTAACTTCTTCTTAACCTTATTCTTTCACTTTTTAAACTCCTATTTTTTGTGTACTCTAGCGCGTGCTTAAAAACTCTCTCTTTTAAACAGCTTTAACTAAGTTAAAATCAAATTATGACAAGTCTGATACGAATACTTAAATTTTTAAGGATTTACGAATATATATTTATGAAATTTTAAAATAGAACGAACACAGAAACTATTATATAATATTGCACAACTTTGATCCTTTAAAAAATAAAAAAGCTTTAAAACTAACTCAGCTACTATTCTAACAAAAATAATTAAATTATACGTCCGTTTAAAGCTTGAACACAATACACAAATTAGGTAACCCTTTTTATAAAAAGACGTTAACTAAATTCAGTTTGTGAAAAGAAATGTTACCCGGTTGATTTTTAGTCGTTGTAACATATCATATTTATCATATAATGATAGATTGGTTAAACTTAATTTGAGGTCTATAACATATAAATGATAAGAATTTTATTTATTTTTGCTTCACGAAACTATTAATAGCAAATAAAAGGTAGTACAGTAAGCTTTCAGTTTCCTTTAATAAATATCAATAAAGAGAAGTTAACATAAAAAATAAAATGTAAAAAAAGTTTTAACAACAGTCAGTTGCGAAGTTCATTTTTTCAAAGAGCATAGACTATGAAGAACAAATTACCACCGGATGTAGTATCTTGTTAGAGAGTGGAATATTTTCGATTAAAACTAAAAAAAAATTAAAGAGAATAAATATAAGTAAATTTCAGTAACTTTTCACAGAAAAAATAAAGAAAAACAAATAAATAATGATTTGTATAATATTTATCTCATTTAAATTAGCTACCGATTTTTTTCTTCTATTTGTAATATTAATTAGTTTATTTCCCTAGGCCTCGCCCATGACAGAATATTGATTTAACTTAATTAATTTTGTAAGTCTTAAATTATCGACTTTTATATCAAACAAATAAAAGTTTAAACTTCTTAACGAGTTTTTATGATTTTCATTATGTTTTATGTTTTGTTTATATTTATTTTTTTGTTTAATATAAAGATTTTTATATAATTCAATAGTACTAATATTTTAAGTTTTTACATTTGAGTAATATGTTTAGGTAGTTAAATAAAAAATTAAAATTACAAACTATATTAAACAAACTAGTTATTTTTATAATTTCAAATTATATAAAATAGAACCAGAAGTAACAAAAACAGTTTTATTATAAATATTTTATAACTTTACTAATTATTATTTTAATTTTAATGTTTTTGAATAGCTAGTTTTTTCTCTAATTAGTATGGTATATAAGATAATAATGTGTTTTGTTGACCATTTTTAGAATTGAAACTTTAGGGAAAAATGAGTTGACTTAGGCTTTTTTACAGCTTCTACAAATTTTAAATTATTTTAATTTTCTTTTCAAAATCTTAGGCTTTTTTTTGTCTACAAAATGTTTTTGTTATTCCACATTTTATTTTATATTATTTCTATAGTAAATTGTAATAACTTTCAAAGCTTAAGTTAATCTAACACTAGGTTTCCCAAAGTGTTCAAAGTGACTCCTTTGAAGCCCTGACAGAAATTTAGGGTGCTATAAGCGGTAAAGGGGCCGCAGGGGGTTATGAGGTCATAGCATGAAACTTAGACTAGATATTCTGGAGTTGATGATGAAGGGCAAAAAATAAAAAAAAAATATATTTAGTGTTTTTAACAGTAGTTTTTGAGTAATGTTGTTGCAGGGGAATAGCCTTTTTTTATTCCTTTAAAGAGTGCTTTATGAAAAAAAAGAGAAACCTTGGTCTAACACAGGGGTCGGCAAACTGCGGCCCGCGGGCCAATTGCGGCCCGCGAAGGGTAAATCTGCGGCCCGCGAGCATGTTATTTTTTTGAATGGAATGCGGCCCGCGAAAGAAAATTTTGTGGCCCGCGAGCATGTAAATTTGGCCCGCTGAGCAAAATTATATTTCTAGTTAAATTTTTTTGGTAATTCGACTTAATTTGATTAGTTTATTTTTAAGTCTCTCTAAAATATTTTAAAATAATTTTAAGTAATTACTGCTTTAGTTTAAAAATGTGAAAAAGACAGATTAGCGTTCTAACAGGATATGTTTCTCAGTTTCATAATTACTTCTTTTTTACAACAGCAAGTAATTATCTGAAAAAATTGTGTCAAGAGTGCTTGGATTTAATAAGTTGGTTATATAATACCTATTTATCAAATAAACTAAACGCAAATATTTTCCATTTTGTACAAAAGTAATGCACAGTAATTAACTAAAGTGTAATTTCTTTATAGCTTAGATATTCTTTTTCAAAATTTTTATACCTAAGTTTCTTTTATAAGTTTTTTATTTGTAAATGTTATATTTTAGTGTGAATACATTTAAAATAACATAGTAATAAGAAATAAGGTTCATTTGATTTCAATTTTTTATAAGTTTTCTATGCACACCAACTTAAAAAAATGCTCATATTTTAAACCACTTTTTATTTAATACTTTAATTAGTTTAAGTTTAGTTTATGCATACTTTTCTAACATTGTTATTTATACATGTCATATCTAAATTTGTACAGACATATTTAAAACAATATATATGACATAAATTGTTATAGTTTTTGTTAGGTATACATTCCATTTTTCAAACATTGTTTTTTTCAAGCTAAGTTAATTTTTATGCCTCGCATACCAATATACACAATTGCTGTTTTTTTGAGCTACCAATTTAATATAAACTAGATATAGGCATGGTAAATTCACAAAGTTTGTATATTGTTAATCAAAATAGTTCCAATTCAAGCAAATAAACAACTAAACATTGCCACACACTCAGACTATCACTAATTGAAGACTTCAAATCTCAAGCCAACTAAGCCATTTTTGAAGTTTTTGGCTAGAATTGCTTTTTGTATACAAAAATATTAGGAATGTTTTTGTTGACTTAGGCTGGCTTTTTTGCTTGAAAGAGTTGCAAATTAAACTTATAATGTATGTTTTGCTCAATACACAGTGTTAGTTTGAGTTTTAATATATGTTAAATTTTAAGTCTTGCAGGTGATATAATTCAAAATATTATTTGTATTATTTTGTACATTAAAGAATGAACAATCAGTGTTGCCAAAAAAGTTGAACCCCGGAAAAATTTGTGAATTTACGGTTAAAAATTCTAGAAAAAAACTTGAATTTGAGAATTTTTGAAAAAATTTGGAATTTCAAACAATTTTTACATTTAAAGTAATGAAATTTCGATTTGACTTAAAAAAAATTACCAAATAAATTTTTTTTTATCAAAAAATATATTATAGTAACTTAACAGTATTTTTAATATTGATAAATGTTTTAAGACATTTTTTTAAACTTTATAATAAAAATAAAAGAAGGAAATGTACTTCCAAAAATTCCGTATTGGTACATTGCACCTTTACTTGAAAAATTTCATTGATTGTTGTGCTTCGCGTTGGAACAAAACCAAGAAATTCTACTAAAATGTCAAAGTTAGTAAAAACATCTCTAATAAAAATTCTCAGATGAGCAATAGTTTCTCTATCAGTGCTCTCGTGTTAACAGTTTGATTAAAGTCCTAATTTGATTTATGCGACTTTATAACCTTAATGCATTTCCTAAACACGACTTCATGTTGTCATTAATGAAATAAACATACGTTTTTCATTACCGCCAACATCAATTTTTTATAAAAGTTTACAATTATAAACGATTATTTTAGGTAATAAATTTTGCTACTTTATTACTTGCCTTAACAACTTTTTGTGATTATTCTGTAGTTACTGAAGATAATAATGTGCTTTGTCGGAAATTACTTTGGTGATTTTTTTTATTGTTTCTCGCAATAACTCCTAACTAACGCTTTTTTTATTCTTGTAGCTCGTCTTATATTTTACAATTAATATTTTTAAATGCAATATTCTTATTGCAAATAAATAACTACTATCATGCTTAATAAAAAAAAATTCTACTTTGCTAATGACTCAATAAAATTTTATACTTTTGTTAAACTTGTTTAAGAAACTCAATTGTCCATTCTAGCTGACTTATATATTTTTGGCATGTAATTTATTTTCTGTTAATAACCTTTGTTATTTCTTTATGTAGTGAACTTTATATTAACTGAATTGCTACACAAACAGGCTATTTTAAAGCTTAAAAACTCAGGTGTGTGTGAAGCTTTTATTTCAAACACTTTAAAGAAGTCTTCCAATTCTCAGAATAGTTTTTATGACTGTTGTGTAATTTACTAATTGCATTTTTGTCTTATTTTCTTACACTTTGTTTACTTTTTGATAATGGTGATATTTTAACTAGGTATTTAAGCTTGATTAATAACTATTTATAAGCTTTTTCAAATTTTAATAAATTTAAGCTGGTTTGATACATCTCAGACATTTTTGCTTTTTAGTGTCAGCCATGTAAAAGTCTAATTACTAATAAAACATTTTATTAAAGTATTTGAGAATTAATTATGTTCAATCATTTTTTTTAGCTTTCTGGAATACAAACAGGTATTAATTTTATTATGTTAACTAATTACTAAATTTCTTAATGAGTGTAAATTTTTTAACTCGCAAAAACTTTTTTCGAAGTAAATATTCTTAGAAATATAAAAAAAGTGTTGATGATATAACAAGTGTATAAAAGTAACCCATAAATTGTCTTTCAAGTTAGGTTTTTATAGAGAGTTAGGTTGTAAGTAAAATTAAAAAAGTATTAGCTTCAACTTATTAAGTGCTTATGAAAGTACATATTTTATTAACAATATAAGTACATATTTATTAAAGTATATTAGTCAATGTAAATCATAATCTAATGAATATTAATTAGAATAGGCATTATATGTATAGCTAAAAGTCATTTTAATAATAAGGTGAATAAAAGTAAAACTTTTCTCTAGTATGACTAAAACTAAAACCATAAGATTATTCAAATGTGACTAAAACTAAAACTGCGGCCCGCGAAGACTTTTGAAACTTAAAAAACGACCACCAACTGCCTGCCGACCCCTGGTCTAACAAGACGCTTTGTCTCAACTTTTGTTACTACTTTCAGTTTTATCATAAATCTATTTAAATCAGACTTTAGCCTTCAAGATGGTTTTATTGTTTCTTAGAGTGCGTAACAAGAAATTTGTAGATTCAAAAGATTGTTATCTTATTTTAACTGGTAAGGATCAGTGACATTAGCATTGTCGTTTGCCTTGTGGTCTGATGATCGAATTAGCATGATCAACCCTTTTATTAATCTTGAGCTTATATCCAGGCTTCTGCTTTGCAGACTTTCGCCGATGTTTTTTGATGATCGTACTAAAACGAGCTTACAAGATGTCTTGCCTAGTGGACAATGTTTAAACATTGCACGGCAAACGACAATGCTGACGTCACTGATCATTGCCAGAAAATGGTTGCTTGATGTGAAAGTATAATAAACCGTTTGTAGATTGACGACTGCAAGTTTTTCGGTTGTGACTGACTGATGAGTCCTAATAAGGACGAAACCGGTCTCAGTCTACCGAAATTTGTAGTCTGATAATCGAATTGGCATGATCTACCCTTTTGTTAAACTTGAGCTTGTTTCACAGCGAACGAAAGTCTAGGCTTCTGCTTTGAAGACTTTCGTCAATGTTTTTTGTTGATTTTAAAATATTGTTTAGAAATTTTTATAATATATACATTACTCATTTTTTTTGTCTGGTTTATATAAAGTAGTCTCAAATATAATTTAGTATTTATTAGATATTAAGTAAGGACTTATTTATGGTGGGTAGTAACAATAATTTGAGTGTACCACAATACATATCCTATAATGCATTTTTATGAGTTATATCACGGAATATCATCGTTCATACTATATTTTTATTAATCATAGTTATTTAACGTAATACACAAAAAAAACTAAAACCTTATTTCTACATAATACTTAATAAAAAACACTTTATGGACTTTAATTTAAAAGGTAAACAAGTTATCATTTCGTAACAAAATTTTTTAAAATGTCAGTAACTTGTGTGATTTGTCAAGAAGATATAAATTTTTATACTGAAAAAATTTCAGTCTTGAACTGCGGACATCTATATCACAATGGATGTCTTCAGCAATGGTTAAGTACGAATTCAACCTGTCCTGAATGTAGATCTGAAGTTACAAGAAATAATTTTGTGCGAAAACTTTACCCTTCTAAAAACAAAAATGCAGGATCTGTGTACAGGGGACCATCTGATGAAACTAAAAACATCTTGAAAGTTTACGAAGAATCCACAAAAAACCTGCAAAAAATGTTCACTGAAAGAATCGTAAATCTTGAAAATAAAAATTTAGAGTTAGCAGATAAATTACAAAAGTGTTCAGATGAAAAAGAAAATTTGCGCTCAAAACTGGAAAATGAAGAATTGAAAAACAAAGTTTTGAAATCCCAAATAAAGAAATTAGAGAAAAAATTGTCTTTAACGAATAGTATTGATTCTGATACCATAAGTACAAGTTAGTCAATATTTATGTGTTATGACATTATATGCTATTTTTTATCATAGTTTTACACTGCTCTACAAAATAAGTTGAAGTTTGTAACGAAATTAACTTGTTTCTTAGCTTTCTTTACAAAACAAGTTATAATACTTCTTTTATATGTAGAAATAGTAGTAATTAATAAGATTTAAACCTATACTTAATAACAAAAATGTTGCTGATAAAGGATCAGCAGTAAAAAAAAATCAATCAAGTCAGCCAATTGTTACAATTTCTATTTTATTTATATATTTTTGCTCTATTTCAAACTTTTTATTTTTACTCTGTTTTACACACGATTTAATTAATCATACTATGAGGAAACAATTTGTATTGATAAGAAATCAACGCAACTCCGAAAGCTAGCTTGTAAGACAAACATGTTGTAATAAACAATATGAGGTAATAAATAAGATGACTTTTTTTAAATGATATAAAGAAATCAAGATTTAATTATTCACTAAGTTGTTTTTTTTATAAACAAACATTTCAATTGTACCAACTGAAGTTAATTGTTATAAATATTTAAATATTTACCTTTTTTTCAAAGTGTCATAACTGTATACTAAGGTGCTTTTTATTTACAGTGACTATTGAGTTGTTAGCTGGCAATTTTACCTTTCAGAAATATCCTAAAACCGCCTTCTTAAAAATTTTAGATGATTCGAACAAACTTTTACTTTGACAACTTGCGATTATCTGACAACCACCTGCATGCAAACTTTCTGGGACGTAGAAAAAACCCACCTTTGAATTTTTTTTATTAGCCAATAATCACATATTATTAAAGATTAGACAAGATAAAAGGTACAATGTGTACATATTGATACGATTAAAAAAATATAATGGTAACACTTTCCTTAAAATAAACTAAACTCAAAAAGACCTAAAAATGGATAAAAAAATACATAAAATCATGAAATGTCTCAAAAAGATTTTCTTTTAATCATCTGAAAAAGTGCACAATGTATATTTGTGATATCTAGCAACATGTTAAAAAACAATCAGATGAACACTTCAAAGACGAAATTTTTGGATCCTACACACTTTGCATTGTGGTTGCTTTTATAAAATTAATTGGTGCCAAATGAAAATATCTGCAAATCATTTAACAATTTTTACAAAGTGTTTTTATGAGATTTTCGAAATATGAAACTTTTTCGAGACAAAAGCTCAAAATTTGGTGTACAAATAAGAACTCTGTTGTAAACTGATTTCATTCTTAAAATTATTAAAAAAAAAATATTTATTTAGGGTCACTACTCAGATGTCAAAAAATTTTTAAATTTAAATTCTTGGTACTATAAAATTATTATTAGAAAATTTTTTAACACTTGAATACTCTTTACAACTCAAAACAACTCTACTAAAACTTAATAATTATGTTTTTTAAACAAAAATAAAAATTATACTTTGTCTTATTAGTAATTTTCGTTTTTAAGATAATTTCGTTTTGCGTTAAACGTAAAACAAATAAAAAATAGGTGAAAAAGTAAAAGATACCGAAGATGATCGAACAGGAGCAAAAGCCATCGTGGTTGTGAATTCCGACAACGAATACAGTTACCAGTACCTTATAGATGATAAAAAGTGGGTTAAAATAAACAAATATCCACAGTTAGTAGGTGACATACGTGGAATTTATGAAATCAACAACAGAGTATACGTAGTTGACGCAAAAGGAATTTCAACACTGGACAACGAGTTTTACAAGCTGCCATCGGGTCGAGAGTATAGTTTGTGCTGTTCATGTCAAGCTGGAGATGACTTATTGGTTTTTCGAGAATGTTATGAAAAACCATTTTGTAAGTTGTTAGACACAAAAAACAAAAAGATTAGTGATTTTAGCTTTCAGACCATAATGCAACAGGAAACCAAAGTTTTTGCTGTTGTTTATTATTTAAACCAGTTTTGGATTATTGGAGGAAAGGAACCTAATTACTATGATGAAGATAATTGTCCTGAACCAGTCAACACAATACAAATATACGATCCAATTTCAAAAACTACTTCGTTATCACCATTAACAATGGTGCAAGCAAGATCAAAACACCAAGTCATTGTTTACAAAGATAATTTGTTTGTGTTTGGTGGAGAAGAAAAACCACTAAGTTCACTGAACTCCATAGAAATGTATTCTCCAAAAACAAACAAGTTTATCATGATGGCGCCAATGAAACACGCTAGAAGCAATTTTGCTTGTTGCAGGGTTGGAAACCTCGTTTATGTTATTGGTGGATCGTATGACTTCCCAGAATCTATGGAAATCTACAACCTAGACACTAATGTTTGGACAGATGGAGTCGACTCACCTGTATTTGAATCAAACTTATACGCTTGTGCAGTTAACGATTATATCTGCTAATAAGTATTTTCTAGTTTCGTTTAAAACAGTTTTAAAACTTTAAAGTATATATATATTTTTTCTAATTTCTTTTCGCTCTTACTAATTTTATTACTTTTTTCTTTTAAATTTTACCGGTCTATATAATTTTATGATTACGTCCCGCATTTTACTCTTAAAATACTTCTTTCTTTAAAAGTCAATTTTTGATTAAAATATTTTTTTTTCTTACACTAGTTGTAAATTATATTTTTTTAAGTTTTGCTGTTATTTCAGTTTAATTATAAACAGGTACTTAAATATTGTTGAAATAAATATTATAAAAGTTGTTGTTTCATATGTTGTTTCAAAAATAAAAAACTAAAAAGTTCTTAGTATTTTTTTTCGATATTTATCTAAAAAGTATTTATTTTGGTTTTATAATATCCAAATTTACAAGTGATCAACTAACAAGTAATAATTACAGTAATTGTTTAGGCAATTAAACATCGTCTAAATTAACTACTTCTAATGTTTGCTAACATTTTATAAACATATATTCATTCAGCGACTTTTTGAAAGTAATTATTGTTTATTGAAACTTTAAAAACTGTCGATCAAAATCTACAGGTCCTAAACCTTTACTTTCGTGAGCCGTGAGAATAGCTTGAGTTAACAAGGTTTTATTATACAAATTCGATCATCAGACCCGAAGTCTTCCGTAGACTAAAAGTTTGGGTCTTAATCTACCGATAACTTGTCTTTTTTTATAAACACTTTTTCAGACTATGCGATAGTTACAGAAATAAGTAAAACTGCAAAACAACTATTGTAATAAATAAAATTACAATCGAAAGTATTAAGTTTTTTTAAACTTATCTAAGTGTCATAATATTTTATTTTAAATTTTAAGTATTTATTCTAATTAACTTTAAATATTTAACATATTTTTACGTAAATTATCCTGTTAATTTATTTAAGTTAATGATAAAATATACTTTGAAAAAATGCAATTTTAACATTTCTTAGTTAAGAATTTATGTGTGTATTTTTTTGTTTTTTTAAGTTAGCTATAGTTACACAGCTGTCTAGTTTGAAAGCAAATACGTCGAGCTCAAGCTTTGTTTTGAAATTTGAAGTTAGCCTCAATCAGTCAATTGTATTTGAAGCTAACTAACTCAGGACGCAATTACAACCCACAAAATTTTAAATAGTTGTTGTAAGAGTAGTTTTAGAATTATCTTATTTTAGAATAAAATATTGACATAAAATTGTAAATGTGGTATTACGGTGGTTCTATTTAAAGTTAAAAAAAATTATATGTATCTTGATTACTTTTATCAAATAGACAATAGAGCTTTGTGATGTTTTTTTTTATTTTAGTAGAGATATAAATTTATTATGCAATATTAAAAAAGTTTTACTTTGACTGTTTCAAGGCAGTTATAATATTCTGTTAACATATATTAAAGTAAATTTTTAGTTGCTTATAATCTTGCTTAAATAAACTTTAAAAGTATACCATATGTATACAACATAAATAAAAATACGCTAGAAGTCCCATTTTTTACTATTATTAAATGTGTAAAAGTCTTGATTATTATTTTAACAGTTAAAATGAGTTTTTAAAACATTATGCAAAACGTTTAGAGCAACCCTATTAATAAGATTTCAAACAAGTTTTAAATTTAAATTATAACTTAATTTCACCATACATTAATTTTTAAAATAACAATGATTTGATGTTAATAAATCAACCAGTGTTGATTATAATATTTATATATACCTGATAATCTGAAACTAATAGTCATTTTTAACATTAATTATTTTACACACATTTCAGAAATATTTTTAATTTAGTTTTACAAAAGTATTCTTTACAGAACACTAGAGATAATGGGATTCCATTGAAATTCATAAAATTTAAAAATATTTATGACATATAAAGATGAAATATGATATTTAGAGGAATAACGATGTTTTTTTGATAATAAGAATCCATACTTGTTGTATAACGGTTTTTATAAATGTTTTTAATTTAAGGGTAGAAAGTGTTGGCCTGCAAACAGTTGAAAATTGCTGCGAAAAATAACTTTACAACTTATACTAGATATCCTAAAGTTGAAAATGAATAACAAATAGGACCCTTCAAGTGTTAAACTTGCACTTGTTGATTCAGCTACAACATGAAGAGACAAAACAAAAAATAACAATTGAGAAAGTTTCTATTTGATAAAACTTGACCGCGACTAAAAAATTCCTACTGAAACATGTTTTGCATTTTTACCTTTTAATAGTAATTTCTAATTGAATTTTATACAAATAGAGCTATCAAAATGTCTCACTTAGGCTTTAGAAATAAATCTTATATTTAAATATTTAACTAAATTACTAATTGTATTTTAACCAGATCGAATAAAATAACACATATAGTTACAAGTGATAAGAAAATTTCAATAAGTTTAGTATGAAGTTAAAAAAATAATAGAAAATAAAACTAAACCATATTTAACCAAGTTTCTACTTGTTATATGGTACTAACTTTGATAAACGTTTTTTAAAAGCATCAAACAAAAAACTAAAACAAACAAACATTTAATTAAAAATAATACGTGTATTTTAGTATAATTCCAAACTAAGCACTTTACTTTAAACAAATATTTGTTTAGAGAGTACAAACTTACAAAAAAAAAATGTATATACAAACTATCATTTAGTAATACTTTTTAACAGAAAATATTGCAAATAAGCTACTAAAGTCAGGCTTTTTGAAAGACACTATTTTATGCGCACAGTCGGAAAATACTAAATAAAAATAAATAAAATTTTGAATATTTTTGTTTATATTTCTTATCTCTTTTTAATGTCTTTTAGTTTAAGTCACTTAATTCTCAAAGTTTGAGAAGAAGTTCTACATCAGTTTTTGGCTGTTCAACTCCGTTTAAATTCCGATATGGTAACCATTAAAAATCTTAAAGGTGGTGTATATGAAAATAATAAAACGCTCTCGAAGTATGTTTGTGACTTAAGAAGCAAAAACTTTGACTATTATACCTAGGGATGTAATAACAATAGCCCTGTGTGTATACTGTACTTATAAGAAAGTGCTGCTGTTATATATGCATAAAAACAAAAGGGTTGCTTAAACAAAATTATCAAATTTGTATCCTTACCCGATTATTAATAATTCTTTTTAAGTTCAATAACTTTGAAATTTATTTTTTATGGTGAGTTATTTAGGGTTCAATAATTTTTAGTTGTTAATTTGGGCGAAGTTAGATTTTCGCACAATTTGTTCTTAACAATATTCAAAATGTGTTATAATATTTTTTTTAGCTTTTGTTTACTTTTGTAGTGTACATTTAAGAAATTATTTACATTTAAAGTAGTTGATGATTTTATTATAATTTAAGTTAAAACAATTTTTTTTTATACAAACAATTTATTGAGTTGTTATCAACTAGTTTTATAACTTAGAAATCTAGTCATAAATTTTAAATATTGTCTATGAAAAACTAGAAAAAAATTAATTTGAAAAACTATGCATAAGTTAACATCTAAAGTTTTGTACACAAGTCATAAAACACACTGGAACTATAACTAAAATATTTAGTAAGCTTTTACATTCTAGAACGTATAAAAGTTTATTTTGGTAGTTCATTAACATTTTAAAGTCAAAAACGTGAGGATATACAGGAAATAATCAATAAAAGAAAGATAATCTCAGTTATCTATTGAAAAACTTTTGCTACAATAGATTTAATATTTTAAGAACTAAGAGATAGTAAACTTTTGAACTATCATATTAGAAGAACTGTGAAAAAAATATTTTCAACTGTAGGTACAGGTTGCGGTAGAGCAAAATAAATTTATAACAAATTAAAATCTAATTTATCTTTAACAATGGTCAATTTTTTTTTTATCCTAGATTCTACACTATTATAATTATGTTTATTTATCAACTGTATGACTGTATGGAAATTCTTTTATATAGATATTCAAATAAATATCTAAACTATTAAATTAGGATGCAACAAAGTAAAAATAACTAATTATATAATAAACATAGTTCTATATAAAGTATCCAAACGACTGTTAACCGGCCTAGTGATTAAAAAATTCTGCATCATTTTAACTATAAATTATCCTACTAGGGAAGAATTAAAAAACTATATGTAATAAAGCAATTTTTATCGTAATTTCTTTCTATTGGAGATCATGGAAAATTGTATCAGAAGCAATTAAATATACCCCGAATTGAAATAATGTTGCACAAAACTTGTATTAAATTATTATACTTTTAGAGAAATACTTTTAAATACTGCATTAAACAAATATTGTAGTACTGTTAAGACGTTGTATAAAAATTTACTTAAATGACAACTATTTGAAACATATTTGTTTATTTTTGCAAAAAACGTTTTAATCAAACTTATGTCTACAGAGAGGACATGTGTTGTGTTCAGCAAACCATCCTTCAATACATTACTGACAAAAACTATGCTGTCCATCGCAAGTGAGACGTCTCATTCTTCTACCAACTTCTATGTCTTCCATACAAATACTACATTGATCACCAACATGTGACTCATTAGCTTTAAAAAAGTTGAACATCTGAATGGTTTGATGAGACAAGCCTTGTGATTGGTTAACATTTTGTTGCTGATCTAAAATCAGAAACATATCTGTATGACGATCAACTGTTTCTCTTACCTTTTGACAATATTTCTCATGAATCGTCTTTAGTTTGATTTTAGCTTGCATTATATTTGTACGTCTTAATCTAATTGATTCTAACTTATGAGTTTGTTGGAGGATAGCCAGTTGTTTTGCGACGTTTACAGCAAAGTGTTGCTTTCGTAATTTTTTTCTGCGTTCGTTATTCTCAATCAGTTCTTTGTCAATTTCAGATTTATTCTTCATTAGAAATTGTTCCTTATTGTTAAGTTCAGTGTTAAAGAATTCAACGTTTTGATATATAGTCGTTCGAAACTGTTCCCAATCAGAAATATTTCTAATACCCTGAAGTAAATTTTCCCAAGTTTGAAACACCCTTTCGAAATTCTCTTCGAACTTGTTCCAACTTAGCTAAAACAAATTGTTATATTATTTAAATATTTAATATTGCAAATTCAAATAATATTAGATTAATATAGTTAAAAAAATTAAAACTACTAAAGTTGTACTGATTTTAAGTCTTATATTTTAACGTCTACTTTAAATTTAAGCAGTTTTAGCATGTAAAAAAGCATTTTAACATAATAAAAACCTTATTATATAATTTGTATGAAAGTTTACTAAGCGCAGTTTACGTTAAGTTTAAACTGATATAGAATATAAAAACGTTAAAGTTATTATACTAAGTTAATTACTGTTATAAATATATGAAAAGTTGTATTAAATTATGCACATAAGTCTTATTCTAGAAAGCACAACACCTTTTTAGGTTCTGTAATGAGCCATATAAACTTATTAGCTAATATTAACGTAAATTTAAACTGAAAGGATAACGATTTTCAACAGTACAGCCAAATATGGATTACAGAAACCATTAATTTAATTTAAGTAACAAACTAGCCTTAGCTGTATGGTAGCCGAAGTTTTATCTTATTCTTAATATATGCGAACCTAACTTCACATATACTTGTATTATAATTAATTAATTTATTTTAAATAACTTATAGTTTAACAATAAACTATAACGTGCACGATAAAAATGTAAGTTAGTTTTAAGATTTTTCTATAAAAGATGCTCACAACATTAAAGTATATTAAAAAAAATACTGTCAATTATTTATTTTACTAACCTCACATTCTACATTAAAATATAAACCTGAATCAACTGTATTTGATGATAAACTTTCCATTGTTTTTTTTATAATTTAATCAATGTCTAATTAAAAATAACAATTAACTTTTGTTTATAGTTTTGCTATAATAAACTGGATTGCAGTTAATTTCAAAAAATAATAGAAACTTAAATAGTAAATTTGTTGCAGAACATTTATTTTTTATTAGTTTTAATTTTGTGTTGACAAGTTTTATTCAGAAGTCAAGTATAAAATTATATTTATATATTACAATAATATGGATTATAATATTCAGTAACAATAGCTAAAATTATGTTAACAAACTATTATCAATAATATTAGTTAAGTCTAATTAAGTAATAAAATTACCATATAAATATACTATACTTGTTTCTACTACAACAGAATTCATCTTAATTAAATATTCTTAACCTTTATTTATTATTTAATAAAAAACCTTTAGTACAAAGTTTTATTGTTTTAAGGTTATATTGTAGTGTACAAACTCACTAAAAAGCATAACTAAATTTAACTTTAACTTAGAACTATAAAATATTTAGAGGGTTTCTATACTACTTATAAAATCTAGATGTGAATTTTAGTATTTTTATTATAGAATTTATTATTATTTATTATATATTATATTTATATATTATGAACTCGTATTTTTACTAAATAACATATCATACGAAAGAAATTACTTTAAATGTGATCATAACTTGGACACAAAGATTAAATCTAACATGAACATACCTTTAAAAAGATACTAAATTAAGATTTAACTACTTGGGATTAAAATAAGAAAAGTTAAGTAAGTAACAGGGGCGTGTCTAGACTTTTTTCAAAGGGGGTTCACAATTTTTTTGTTCCACTTAAGTACGCATTTTTTACGTGTGCACTGCCAGTTAAGTACGCAATATTTTGCCAAAAAACTCTGTGTTTAAAATGCTTTTTTCTGCTTAGAAACAAGAAAAAACAAATAAGTAGTATTTGCAAAAGATTATATGTTTTTATTTACCATACTGTATTAAATTTAGATAAATTGAAACTAAAAGAGATGTAAAAAATATATTTATAATAAAAGTTTTTTTTAAGTAACTTAATCTATAAAAATTTAAATTTCACTAAAAAATTGGTAATTACCTAGGATGATGTCGCACCAAAATCAATCTAAAATTAAATTAAACTCAATGTTATTATCTATCGTAATTCTAGGCTTAAAACTTATATTTTATAAATACATAAATAAAATTTATTCTTTATAAACCAATAAAACTTAAACATTTTATTTCTTTTTATTATAAAACAAATCAAATGATAAAATAAATTATATACATTTCTATACTGTAAAATAAAATCGATTAAATATTTTAGTTTATAACAAATGAATTTAATTCTAACTATGTATTTATATAGCTTGTTTAAAACTAAATATAATTATAGATCTATCATACAAGGCTTAAAATATTGATTTTAAGCCTAGAACTATGGTTCAAAAATATATTAAACACAATATACTTTCAGCTTGATATTGGTGCGACATCATCCTAGGTAATTACCAAAAAATCTTTAGACTTTTACAACTAAATTAAAATATCTTAAAATTACAATTAAATGTTTGCCTGATAGTGCAGGAATTCTAATAATGATTTTAAAATCTCTCTGAATTTCAAAAAATCTAGAACAAAATTTGTGGCTAACAGATATAAAAAATAAAACAACTTAAATTAAAAAATATTAAAATACCATTAAATAACAAAAAAGTAAATTGGCAGGTGGTGTAATAGGTTAAAGATAATTTTAAAAACTTCCAAATTAGATTTTTAAGGTTTAAACCAGTTGGTTGACACATAAACAGAAAATATAAATTTTAAAGTACAAAAGCTTCACACAACATTATTATATACAATTAAATAAATAAAATAAAATTTTAATGGTTATATTTGACATTTTTTAAGTGAGTTGTACTTACTTGTTCAAAAACAATACTGTATTTAAAGTTATTTACACTAAATAATAATTTATAGTGGAATTTAAGAGTATTTTAATGAAAAGTTTCCCAGAAAGAAAATGCTACTTTAAAACTTTTACCTATTATGACGTCACAATTGAAATTTTATTTAAAATCTATTTCAGCTGGGCAAAAAGGATCATTTTTTGATAAGGAAACTTTTTTTTCTTTCAGTGTTATAAGTTCAATATTCATTATTCAAAGTTTATCAAATAACCAAAACAGAGTCAATAAACATTGTTTTTAGTAATATTCTAAGAATTTTTTTTTTATGGGGTTCCTAGGAAACAGAAAACCAGTCAAAACACGCCCCTAGTAAGTGATAAACATTTTTCCAAATAATCTTTAAAATAAACAATAAAGTAACAAGAACGTTCAGTTCTGGAACTACATCTGGAAGATCTCGATTAGAAATTTACTATAATACTGTTGCTGGTTTGAATAGCTAATATAAAAAATATAAATTTGTTTAAGATTAACTTGCCTTCCGGTTGACAATTCAAATAAGAAAGGACTTTAAACAACAATTATTTTGTATCTAATTAAATTTCTGGGTGTAACCTAGTGCTACAAAAAGTTCTGATATAATCAAACAGTTCCATTTATAGCTGATAGAAATTATTTCAATAACCAGTATTTTCAACCTTTTGTCAATTCAAAACGTTCTACTTATCATAAAAAAATTTGTTTAAAAATTCAGTTTTTAATGGGATTTTAAGGAATTTTTGTTAAAGTTCCAGATTTTTCCAGGTTTGTTTCAAAATTTCTAAAATTCTAGATTTTTTTTCCTAAACTGTCATGTTCAAGGTTTTTCAAAATTAACTATAAAGTAAAAGTTTTTTCTTATTATTTTTACAAATTACAATAGTATTCAATTGCTAATTAAAAAATAAATCAATAAGGCAAATAAAAAAATATAGCTTTTTAACAATTACAAACTTATAGTAAATTTTATAAATAGGATTAAGATTGTACATTTACGTTTGAGAGATTTGCAAAAATAAAACGAAAAATAAAACTAAAATACTGTATATAAAAAGTAAAACTGTAACATTCTTAATTTAAAATTACAAAAAAAAATAGATTCAAAGAATTTTTGTCTTGTTTTTAAGTATAAAAAACTTTACATCTATAGTTACTCTACAGTCGTTAAGGTGCTTATAAATGTGTCTTTTATGTTTATAACTTAATTTATAAGCAATTATAATATTAGTTGTTTTGCAGATTTTCACATAGTAAAGAGAGATCAACATACATAAAGGTTTTAATTTTATGAAAACAACCATAAGTATACTTTATGAGAACTTTTCAAAAAAGTTGACTGCAGAGTATTAAGTGTAATTTTTACATGAAACGGTATTTTCTATTGCAAAAGTCCATTGTGTAGTATTCATAAGATGTAGAAAAATTTAATCAGAACAAACTAAATTTTTGCAAAAAAGAAAAAGAAAATGCTTTCTTAAAACAAATTTGCACTACCAAAAGTTGTATTATTTTTTAACTTTTTGACCTAAAAGGTAATAAAAACCTATACATGTCTCAGACATATAAATTTATCTTAAATGAAAGATCATAAATACAGGCATACACTAAAAACATTTCAAATGTTTTTGATGTATTATGACGTCATAATCAATAAAACACATTAACAATTTACAAAACTGCAACATATCCTTCTTTAAAATGTAATCAGTTATATGATATGTATAAAATTTTATTGTTTAATTTAATGTTGAAAATGATATGTTTAAATAACATATTAAAACAAAAAACATTTTAAAAGTTTTGATATATGACTTATTTAAGGTTAAAATTGTTTTTGGGTTTTATAAGTTATTTTCGATAGTTTTTTAGGAATTATTAATTTATTCTAGGCTTAAAAAAATACTCTTTTTTTCATTTTTAAAATAAAATGAAGTTAACGTAAAATAACTGTCATAGCATTACATTAATAGGGCTTTATATTAAGAAAAAAAGTGAATGATACAAAAAAAAACTGTATACAATAGATTTTGGTATGTATTTAAAATTCAATTACTTACATGTAAAATTTTTTAAAATTCATGTTTATTTTTTTTAAAATTTCTTCAATTCCAGATTGTTAATGTTATGCTTTAATTTAAAATACCAAGCCTTTTGGAAATGTTCTGTTTTATTAACTAATTAATGATTAATACGATTCTAAAGTATAACCTTTATTTACAAATACTGTTTCATATTTGATTATTGTCATAGGAGAAGGAAAGCAATCTTTCAAATAAAATTTCTTTAAACTTTATATACTAAGGTAGCCAATTTTGATATATAAGCAAGGGAAGAAAGCATATTAGGTGAAATATAATAAGATAAACACTAATTAAGTAAAAGTAAACCATTTCAGCAAAAATTGTTCTTCTTAAGTTTTAAACATTTTTTTATCTTTTTTTTTCAGAGAAGATACAGGTTTTCAAAAACTATTTCTGGTTTTTTTAAAAGCGTGTTTTCTGGTATTTTTAATATAGTTTAAAATAAAGTTAGAAGTTTTTTTATGTATCAAAATTTAATATAAAAGTACTGTAGTGATATTTTGAGTATGTTCATACTATATAAAACCAAATGTATAAAATAATCCAAGTTAATTACTTTTTATTTATCTCAGTTTATTTTATATACAATTCTGTTCAAAGTTACAGATTTTTATTTTCTTTGGCTAAACTTTTATATAAAGGTACTTCCACGTAAAAATATCACCCTGTATAAAAAATAGGAAAGTTTAAATTAAGTAATAAAAACCTGTATACATAAAAAGATATTCACATCTATAACTTTATTTGTATTAGTTAGGTAAATTTTTAAAAAATAAAGAAGACTTAATTTTTATTTGTTATAAGATAAAACAATTGTTTTTTTAATCTTTAGTTGAAAAATTGTGTTTTTAGTTTTGAACTCTACAAACTTATATTTATGTGTGATAATAAAAAATATTTTTTTTGAAACAAAAATTGATTTTTTTATAATCTATTAGACATATCTTTATTTTTTATAGAGGGTTTTAACTCCTTTAGTAAAAATAACTCTTCTTGGTGACCATAAAACTGTTCTCAGTTGTTAAGAGATTTTTCAAAATGTTTATATTTTAGTTTTGTTTTTTAATTTAATAAAAATTCAAGCCTTTTAACAAAGTTTGTGATAAATATCTAAATATTCAAAGCTAAATTTACTTAATACTATATAAAACTTTTTTAATAAAACTTTCAAGACTTTTTTTCTTTAATAAAACTATCCTGAGTTAAAAAAAAATTACTGTAGGCTTAAGTTTAAAAAAAATCAGAATATCCTGAATTATTCTTAGTCATCCTTAGATACTAAAAAACCTTAAAATATACTGAGCTTTTTAAAGTAAGCTTTAGATTTTTTTTTTATATACTGATTTATACTGAATATTCTGAGTAAGTGGTAACTCTATAAAAACTATGAAAAAGTCAGTTATAAAAAAGCTCTATTTAAAAAATTTATTTCAAAAACTCTTAATATCTGACTATACCTAAAAAATTAGTTTAGTTAGTTTTAGTTTTATAAAATGTAAAAAAAATTATTTTTTTACAGCCTTATTTCAGATTAGTGTTTCTTAAAGTTGGCAAAGTGGCACTTGTAGGCAAAGGAGTTATAGTCAAAATTGAAGGCTTGAGCACTAAAGGGGCAACAGAATTTAAAGTAGTTATTCTGGAGTTAATGATATGTTAGAAGTAATACTTGTATGTTTTAAATAATATATTTTTTAGTAATCTAATTAAAAATGGTCAAAGGTATTGTAATTTCTTTGAATAGGTTTGGGAAACAATGATTTACAATATTAACTTTATTTAAAAATATAGTCATAATTTTAAGCTCTTTTTGTAATATGTTTTGTTGTTCATATTCCTGGTTTTCTTAATTTCTTTAGGTTTGTGAAAATTCTTCCAGATGTTTCAGTATTTTTCCAGGATTAAAAACATAACTATTTTTGACCATAGTTAAAATTAAATTGTTTTTAATTATTTTTAGATAAATTTAAAATACTAAGATATAAGTAAAATAATTATGCTGAAAAAATTTTTGTTTTGTTCTTTGCACCATGTCCAACTTTTTTATCAATTTCTTTAAAGTTCTTCTTATATGATTGTCAAATGTTTATTATTTGATAATACTTTAAATAAAATAAAACTACTGTGAAAATTGGTTTACAAGAAAATATTTAGATTATTAATTCTTTTTATAAGGGTGTCCTGTAATATCCTTACTTTTTTAATTTTGAATTTTTTATGAAATAAAAAACTGAACTTTTATTGTCTTAATATAGCTACATTTACTAGTAAATTATACAAAAATATTATAAAATTTAAAGAAATATAGCTTAATACCTTATTTTTTATTTTTGTATAAATTTCAAGGGACTTTTCACAGTTTTTTAAATTCTAATGTTTTAATTTTTTTTTTGATAATAAATAAATTCCAGTTAATGAGCATTTATGGAAAATTTCTTAAAACATAAAAAGGCCATATAAAATCTAAGTTTGAATATGACAAGTTTTATTTAGTCATATGACATAAAGAATTTTTTTTAAATTCTGAAATAAAAAAACTATTATATAAAAAAAAATTAAGTAGTGTTCTAAACTAAAAAATCTATAAATAACAATTAAATTAAAATGCTTAAATAATATAAAACTCATCTTGAATAGAGCATCAAGTTTAGAACTTAGCTTTCAAGAAAAATTTTGAGCTTTATTGAGTGTTGCTTTACTAAACTAAAATTAAATTAATAAAAATAAGAAAATTTATTTTACTAGTTCTCATAGGAGAAAAGCTAAAAATTTTTATAGATTCAAAACAGGTTTATGAGCAAAAACATAAAATAGTAGTTATAAAAGTTTTTTTTTTAATTCATAGATAAATTCAAATGTTTAAAGATAGTTTGTTTGTAAATAAAAAACTTAATTTAATAAAAAAGGTTTGACTTTATCTATTAGTTAGTCAAATATAGCTAAGTTAGTTATAAAAGTTGTTCTACTTTAAAATTAATTAAACTTATGCACTTTAGATAAAAGAAAAATACTCGACGTTGATGTTCATACAAACAAGTGTGATTATTATTAATGAAATAGGTTAGCAATAGTAAGCAAAAATAAAAATGAAAATATTATATATTTTAAACTCGGGTAGTGCAACATACAGAAAAATGTTAAAACGTTAAAGTTAAATTTTAAAGCTAAACATTAGTACAAGGTTTAAAAACGTAAAAATTTAAAAGTATATAGCGATCTCATTTGTTCCTTTCTATTTTTTTTTAGTTTAAAGGATATACGTTTTCAAACGTTATCATGTTAAATTTTTTTAGACACATATTAAAATATTTTGTATAATAAGTCTACTATCTGCGACAAAATGATTATTAGACTTGCTTTTTCTATTGTAATATTTTAGTACTTACAACGTAAAAACTTTCTTTTATAGTTTTATTTTCTAGTTTTAAGCATTTTCAGTTAGCTTGCTTGGTAAACTTTATTTGTTTACTTTTAATAACTTTATAAGTTAATTTTTTAAATGCATGTACGTAGTACGTGTTTTAATTGAAAAAAAACTTCGAAACCTTTATAAGTATAGTTTTAATTTGTAAGCAATAAAAAATTAAAAAGTATTCATACGAAATGTTTTTGTGGTAAAACCTGATTATATGAAAGATTCATGTTTTAGATGTTTCATTAACTTTTTATAAAAATTTTTGCCTAACTTTGTTGATAATTAAAAAAAAAATCTGATTATTGAAACAATTTACCTTTAAAAGCATCTATAATATTTAGTAAAAATTTAAACGTTCCTGACAAAAAAAAAAGTTTTATCTTAAAGTTTAAGCAACAATTAATGTTTTGTTGTTTTTTTTAGTAAGGGTTTATAGTTAAAAAACAAATTAGTTTTCTCATATAAATAAAATTGAACTTTCACACAGAATATGTTTCAGAATGTACAGAATTATTAAAAATATATTATTATAACTATATAAGTATTCTTTGTCTTACTTTTGATGCTTTTTTGTTTAGTTATTTTACTTATTTATATTGCCTAATATTTTTTTACTTCTTGTGTTCTGAAATTTTATAGTTGTGTAATTTTATAAACAATATTATTCAAGTAAGTCAACTTTACAACGAATATTGTAAATTGTAACAAACAAAGGTTTATAAAAATATTTAAGAAATCCTTCAATAAATTTTAAAAACAATTTACTTAACTTAGTTTAGGTAACTAATATTCAATAATAATATTTATGTTGCTTATTCTAAGTACTATTTTGATCTCACTTACACATTTGTTTATTTTTATGCTTCTGCAGACATTGTAGTGTTGTTTACAACATTAACTGCTGCAATATATCTATTATTAAACTTCTTAGAATAGATATAGTCTTGTATATAATCCTTAGTTTTATTTCATGACGCTATACCTTGGTCATTACCGTGCTTATTCACTTATCCGAAAATGTTGGGCAAGGTTTATTTGTAAAAAATCCGGATAAGAGTTTTTCCTAAGAAGTACAAAAAAACGATTTTTTTTATAAAATAACAAACTACTGTAGATTAAATAATACATAATGAATATTAAAATCTCAGCTCCTCTTTTTTGTATTAAACTTTACAAAGTTTTTCTTCACTCAAAATGTTCTACAAAGTGACCTTCCTATGCTAAACTGTTCTATCATAAAAAAAAATTGCACACTTTGTTTACCATTTAACAAACTTTTGATTTATTTTCGAAGGTTAGCGCAACTCGTTTTTTTTTATTTGATGTTTTGTCCTTTTCTAAAATTTGCTTTTCCTAATTTTTTAAGCTTTTATGTTTGTATCACACAAAAATCATTGTTTTTTATATTGAATTTTCTCGGACATTTTTTCGACTGAAACTCTCCGGAAAGTGAAGTCCAGATAGGTGAATAAGCAATGTATATTATCTACTTGTGAATAAATTATTTGATTTAAACTTGTAGTCTCTGTCATTGTATAGATTATATAATAGTAATAAAAAAAATTCAGTACGCTAAATTTTTGCAGAAAATTGTAAAATATTACGTTTTTTTACACGAACTAAAATCTAGCCGGTAAATTTATAAGTTATTTATAACTCTGATTTGAGAAACTGCGCATATTTTTTATATCTTATTCGTATTTTTATTTTTAAGTAAAAGCTCTGAAACATAAATTTAAAACGTCTATCAACTTTATACGCAATATTGTTACAATTATAATTAAAAACTGTAATAATTTTTTTAAAGTGTTTTGTTTATTTTGAGTAAAGTATCTAAATTTTCAATAATTTTCTATCTAATTTAAGTTTAACTAGAAAATCACGGTGTTAAAGCAAAACTTGATAAACGAGATTTACTTATGTATTAAGTAAATTAGATTTTATAGTTTAAATTATGGCTATTTAAAAACTAAACAGTCAAACTAATTCATTAGAATAAAATAATAGACATTTGCCATAAAACTATTATTGCTGTTTATTAGAGTACAAAAAATTTAGTTTAAATCTATAACTATTATCATAGCTTGCTTTAGAAGTAAAGATTTTGAGAAAAATATTTTAAACATGTTTTTTTGTTTAAAATAGTTTTTCGGATATTTTTCGACAAACCAGATTAAATATAGTTTTACTCTTTTAAAAGTATAAAAATGTAGAACCTTAAAAACATGTTTCCTTTTACGAGATCATTTATATAGTCTACTTTATGACTCTAGGTTTAGTTTTTTTATATTAGTTAGTTAATATTGTTGTTTACCAAAAATAAATTAAAAAAAGCTTCTTCAAAGACAAATAAACAACGTACTAATTAGGATTTTAAAATGTTTTTAGATTTGAAAAAATATTATTTAATAATAGGTTTATCTTTACGTAAATTTAGGTATATAACTCTTTAATTTTATAGTAGGTAAACAAAGTTTTTTTATATACAAACTTACTTAAGTCTTTATCTAAATTATTAAATAGGCTATCGAAGCTGTTTGTTTTAATATAGACTTTTTATCTTATTATTCTCAACCTCTTTTTTATTTTTTAGAAAAAAGAGTTCAGCTTAAAACAGATTTTCCAACAAAAAAATAAATAACAACATTCACAATTATTCGTAGTACATATCATATTTGAGTTCGATAAACGAGAACAATTGATCTACTTTCAAATGTTTCTAATTCTACAACTTAAAACTGTAGTTGTTTAGATTTTAGTCTTATAAACTATACAATCATTGAACTTTTAATTAAACTAGTAAATGTTTTACAAGTCGACAGATGCGTTTTAAAATTAAAGCCTTGACCTATTTAAACAAAACAAAAAAAAATATTTTAAAGCTAAGTTTCAAAATTAAATAGTATTAATATTTTTTTATGTTCATTTTGATTTTAAAACTTTAACAATTTAAATTTTATATAAAATATTTTAATATAATATTCAAAATATTAAATTTTTTAAAATAAAACCTTAATACTATTTCACAGAACTTAGGTGAATTGGCATGAATTAAGCTTAGTAGTACCAAACTGTTAACCGCTCAACATTAAATAATTAGAACCAGTAACATGTAAAGGAAATGAAAAATGTATATTTGAAAATTAGGCAGTAAACACAAAATGCTATAGTTTCCCTGATAAAAATAAAAAAACAACTGTTTTATTCATAGTCACCTAAAATTTGATCAACTTAATACCATAAATAGTACTGAATAAATTACTAATAAATTAAATTTTAATGCGGTTAATTAAAATAACTTAAATTATAACTTTTGTTTATCTAATAGCTAAAATAATTAAGAATGTCTACATATAAATATGAAGAAAAAGAAAGTTTTTAAAACTGACTTATTTTAGTTTTTTCATTTCAAGTCTGCTTTATAAAATGCTTTAAAATCCTTTTTAGATAATAAAATTAAAAACAAAAGTTTTGTAAGTATGCTCTTTAACAGTAATTGGAAACATAAACAATAAACTAATTTTTAGAAACTATAAGAGTATAGTGCTATATAAATCAATTATTAATACATTTGTTTTTGTTGTATACGTAATAAAAAAAAAAAAGTTTAGAAACTATCTCACTAAGTAAATTTAATAAATAACTTAGCAGTTCTTTATAAATGGATTTATAAGAAATTAGATTCATAAAAGTTAAATATAAAAATAATAACAATAAACATATTAAATCAAATACTTCTGACTGCATACTCTAAATTTTCAAAACTAAAACAACATATTTAAGATACGCTTTGTTTTTTATACACTATAAAAACTAAAAAATAAATACACAAATTTTTAAAACATAACTAACAACAAAACTGATACAAAATTATTAAAACTAACAATTTTTGGTAACTATATAAGAATTTATACAATTAAGTACATTTAGGTTTTTTTTTTTACTTTTAAACAATTTTTTTTATAGCAAAATTTTTAAAACTTTACACTTATCTTTATAAAATGACTTTAAAAATAGAATACAAATTACATTTATATATTTAAAAAAATATATAACTATATTAAATTTCATTTTTTTATAAAACAAATAGAGTATTATTTTACATAAATTAAAAGAGATAAAATAATTTAAATTTAAAATTTTTTATCGTATACATCTAGTTCATATCACATTCCAAGTTTATTTTTTTAAAAAGTTAATAAATTTTATAAACAAAAATAAGGTATTTTAAGTTTTGTTTTATTCCTAGAGAATTTACTTATGAATTTGTAGCATAGATCTAACAATATATAGTACTAAATTTAAATGATTAGATTTTATAAAAACTTAGACAGTCTTAAATTTTATTTAAAAGATATTTATGAATTGATTAATAGCGATTAATTTTGTCAAAAATAATGATTAAGCTATATTGGTTTTAAATATTTGTCAAAATATGGTCATTCGAAGCATTTGAAAAACACTACAATAAAGTTAACTTTAGCCGTCTTTGTTTTTAAGTCTTAACAAACTGTTTCTTAAAAGCAGTATTTGTAGGACAAGTGTGCAAAGTTTTACTTATTTTTGCTTCAAGTGTCAAAAGTTTATTAATTAAAATAAATCTATATAAACACAATAAAAATCATAGATTCTAATAAAGTATAAAAAAGTTTGTTATTGAAAATTAAGTGTTCACAAATAAAATAAAAGCCAGATTCATTTTAACTATACTTACTGACTTATTGATTGAACTAGTATGACTTGTTTGTGAATATTGAAATAAAGTAAACTCTTTATGATCTCTATAAAAAAAATTTACTAATAAGTTACATCAGCTCAAAAGTTTAAATCAAAGTTTTTCTGTTATAATTGAGTTAAAGGTTTGTTGACAGTCCTACAAAAATTACTGACCTTGTGCAACTATAAAATATCAAACTAGTACATAAAACACTAAAAATCTTATTTAAATTAAACCAAGTTAATCCACCTCAAGTGTAACATGGTCCGGTTGATTGCTTTTGAAAATTTTATGTTTGGTTTACCTTTAACCTACTTAACTGTTTGCATTCTTCAAAATATATAACAGTTTGTGCCAAGTACAGTAGACTACTGCTAAAGTACGCACTTTTTTTGGTACGCACCCCGCCTTAAGTACGCACTTATCCAGAAAAAAAAAATAGTTTAAAAGTTTTTTATATTTTTTTTATAAGTTTTTTATATATTTATATCAAATTTAAATAAACAAATAACCTAAATAATTGCTTTTACAGATTTTTTGCGAAAATTCATTTTCATTTCAGCATTGAAAATCTTAAAAAGTTCCCTCATATTATCACGGGAAACATATGTTGGCTTTGGTAGTGCAACTTTTTTAAAACTTTAATGTGACATAATATAAAACTAGTTAACCACAAAAACTAGTTACAAATTATATAAAGTCAAAATAAACATATAAAAAGAAACAACAACAACAAAAAACTAAAGCTAAAAAAAAATTAATGAGCATCTTATCATTGTGCACTTGTACTATAAATGTTTCTACTGATATAAATTTTCTTACAAAAACAGCCCTGAAACGTTTTTCTTTCAAAAAATTTTGCAGATTAGAATTATGTATTAAATGTTATTTAAAATAAAAAGACTTCTTCATTTGGCTTAATTATTTAATGGCTAGTTGTAAGAAAGAAAACAAACAACTAAATTTCATATTATACTATGTCGTCAAAAAGTACGCACTACCCGTGCTAAGTACGCACTTTTTGGTCGGGTTCAATTTGCGTACTTAAGCGGTAGTCTACTGTAGGTGGTTCATACACGTGCCAATGAAAAGTACGCGGTCATGTGACCATAACACTACTAATTAACAGTTAGTTGAAACTTTATCCATTTAATATACTTTTAATTAAAATTCTTAAGGTATAATTTTATAATGTCAGTGTTTTACTTTGATTCTACAAAAAAAATAAAAATAAGTACAGTGAAAATGACAGTGTGTTGTTAGAAATTTTTAGCATCCATAAAAAAAGTTCAGATTTCTATTTATTTTCCATTTTCTTTCAACAAATGAAAATCATTATCTCAATTTAGGAAACTATGACATATTTTATATAAAATTCAAAACTTTCATTCTCAATTATTACACCTTATAGGTTTTCAAGTAAATTACATTGGTTTTGACGTCGAAAAGAGCTTGCATTGATTCTTGGAACATATTTAGTTTAATATCCCTCTCTTTTTGTTAAAAACGTTTGACAAATGTTCTAAAAGACTCACCAATAGATTTAAGTTTTGCCTATACTGCATTTGATGACTTCGTGTACACAGAGCAAAACACCCAATGCAATATAATTTAATTGCAATATCTTGTCAAACTATTAATTTACCTCTACTTGCTTTTTTCAGTTAAAATAACACAAAAAGTAGGTTTTGAATAAATGAATTTTTTGAAAAATAGGAATGCTTGACATTCAACTTACCTTATCTCACTATTAAAAATAATTTTCTCAGCTATGTGGAAATTATCCTATAGAGCATAATTTTAGCTTAACAATAAATGATAAATAGGTCCAACTTTTTGTAATGATATCAGTAATCAATAAAAACTACAAAAAGTTAACTTCAATTAGTCAAACCCACAGTTTTGGATTGTATAATGTGAACTCAAAAGTTCTTAAACAGGGATTTTGTAAATATTTTAATTGAATTATTAAAAAATAACTATTTTACACTAAAAACACTTTGAAATTTCCAACAAAATTACCTTCTTTATATTTAGTTTCAATTTATGTAATAACAGCGGTCTATGACAAAACAGAATACTGGTGTTCAAACATTGTTTTAGATATAAAACAAAATTATAAAAACAATCAGCAGCCTGTGTTATCCTGTGATCTAAATTTTGAATATAAAAAGCTATGGCCTTACTATTAGTCTAAAAAATATAATTTTATTTGTGTATTAATATAGCTGGTTTAAAACAAAGTATTTTTTAATATTAAACATATTAGGCTAAAATAATGATTTTTATGGATAATTGGAAAGTTTAAATAAAAAATAGCACGATTTGAAGTGGGGGCATCTGTTCGGTGGTTCGACAATCTTTCTCTTTTAGACTCTGCGATGGCAATTCTTCTAAGTTTCATAAGTACATATATTATTTAGACTTTTTGATAAAGTTCTAAAGCTTAACCTGTGACCTTAATTTTAGTTTAATGGTTACTTAAGCAACAAATGTTCCTTTATAATTATTAAACCTATGAACTATTTGGAAAAGCATGTTGTAAGTAAGGATAATCTTATTTTATTAACGAAAACTGACAAGGTTTTGTTAATTGAAGTTGGAGAAAATAAGATGAACAAGTTTATGAAGAAAGATGTTAATAAAAATAAAGTTTAGCTTTCTATTACTCATCAAATATTTCGAAGATTTTAAGTACGTCTGAAGATTTAATGTGCTTTAAGAACTCTGTTTTAAATGGTCGTTGAATATAACACTTTTTTAGACCTAGACTCTACCTCTTATAGTAGAATAGCTTAAAGCAATGTATTTAATATTTACTCAGAATTGCAAATTTTTTTGCAGCAGATAGCCAAAAGATAACCGAACGCAGCAAATACGAAATGATCTTATTGTCTATTATTCGTCTTTGACTTCTATCAATTTCAGCATTTAACAAAATTTTATAAAAACTTTTATCGTTTAAAAGTATTAGTTTGTGTGTCTAAGCATTATTAAAACAGTTTTTTTTTAAATATATCATTTAAACTCAACCAATTACGGTTAAGTTGATGATGATTACTTTGAGAGGACTTGAGGTTGACAACAGTTGTTTTACTCCAGTAAGTATGGTTCAATAGAAGACATTCAAAAACTAATAATTATGAAGTTGAAAGACCTAGAACAGGCCTTGGCCTAAACTCCTTCAGTTATTTGGGTCCTAAGATGTGGTCTAGTGTTCCAGAATTTCTGAAAGAGAATTTGTTTAAATAGAGTTACAATAAATTCTTGGTAAGCCAGTATACTAAGTAGGTTTAGAGTTCTTTGGTTGAGTAATTTGTGTACATGGAGATATGCTTATTTGCTTTGGTTAGTAATTGTTATATGTTTTTCTTATGGTACATGTATGGTCATTTTTGTGTGTATTTATTCTGGCTTATGGTTTGCTGGTCTGATCTGTTGATATGTAAAGATATCTAAATGAATGTTCATAATTTTTTATTTGCTGTTTTCTAGTTGTGTTTTGTTTTATTTGTTAGCTGTATGCATTAATTACTATTGCATAACTTATTTATTTTTTTCTTACCTTTATTAGATTAAAATTAATTCTATATTTACAAGTTTCAGAAACTATTTTTTTCTTATATTTCAAATTTAATTTTTATTTTCATTTATTTTTTCCTGAAGAACAGTTCAGTAATATAGTTACTTAATAGGTTTTAAGATAATATATTTATGCTAATGTTTTCATTATAATACTAGTTTAAATTATATTTTCAACCACTGATTGCCTGTTCACTCTGGTGGTAGTGTTAACAAATATATTTTACTCCTTTTTTAACAATATTATACAGAACAATTCTTTAGCGAGATTTATAAATTATTTCTGTTTAAATTTTTAGGTTAGATAATAAGTTGTTTCTTTAAAATGTTTCAAAACTATTTTGTTTCATCAATTAAAAACTTTTTTTTGTAGTTTAAATGTAAAAAATTACAGTTTTCTTTCCTTTAATTATTTTGTGGATTATGAATATTTATTAAGCTAAAATAAATAAGATGAAAAAAAACATTAGTCTTAAGTTTAAAGTTGTGAAAGTTTTTTTAATAGTAAGCATTAACCTCTTATACGTTAGTTTATATAATAACAGTTTTATATTGTTTAAATATTTAATTTTAAATTAAATTAGCTATTATTTATTTTAACTAGGCATTTTTTAATGAAAATGTTAAGTTTCAATAAATAAATAAACTTTTCTATTTCTTAGAAATATTTAATTTACAGTGTTTTAATTATTATAACGTGCATTTCATTATTAAAGTTAATAAATTTATGATCTAACAAAAGCAATCATAAATCACAAAAAAGAAATGTTTAATACACAAAAAGTTATTTAAACATTTTAAGCCAAATAAAAATAAGGAATAGAGTATTTGAGAACAGCATAAAACTGCTATTTTCTTCTTGAGCTTATTCTCTCAAATTTTTTTTTTGTTTACCTTAGCGTGTGCATAACAAATCTCTCGTTTAAACAGCTATAATTAAGACTAGAACAAATTCTGACAAGTATGGTTTAAACTGTTATTATTCTAAAAATAAAAATAACCAGCCAAAAATATCTATTATAACTGAAAAATAAATATTTTGTTGTTTAAATCAGAATAAAAAACAAACTATTTTTAAAAAGCCTGATTTTTATGGTTAGCTAAAGATTAAATTTTTTAATTAAAAACTAAGCTATTACTTAATAGATGAACTTTTTAGAAACAAAACTTAATTTATATTAATATTATAAGCAATTTATATTATAATATCAAATCATACTTTTTTCCCTGGTATGACACTTAGTTGACTGTTTTGCAAACCTCCTACGGAATGTTACTATTAATTTTTAAGTTTCTAATATGTTTAATGTAAGATATCTTTATAAAAAAAAAAAGTTTTAAGTGTTATGTATTATGTATTTAAAAAATAGAAACAAAACATCAGTTTTGAAAAAACAAAGCATTTATTGTAAATTGAAAAGTGAGGATTGATTTTTTTCTACAACAAATAAAAAAATTGTTAAGTAAATCTTAGAAACAATTTATCGAGTACATAGTTGTTTTGCAAAGTATCCAAAATCTAATTTTGTTAGATTTAACATTGAAAACAGTCATAAACTTTTTTGATTATAAATAAGTTGAATAAAAAAGGGTTTTTTATGAAAACTTAAAAAAAATTAACATCACTAGGTTTTGATGCTATTTTTTTTTAATATTGAGTAAATAATGTTGCATTTTTACAGATGTAACATATAAATATATCCTTAAAGTGTATTTATATTATAATGGAGTTTGACAGACTTGTAGAGAGATTGAAAAATCATGTTTACAAAAGATTGTCAATACTTGTGGGATTGATAGCAAGTTTTCATTATCAGATTAATTTTGTTACGTTGTTAATGCTTATCATAATCTTAAATCTGTATTGTCAGAACAAAAATTTTGAATAGTAAATAATGTAAATACATAAAATAATAGATATATGTAAATATAGTATAACAATTTTTGTGAAGATTAATTTGACTTCTGTCGGGTTTTTTATGTATCTGTGAAGTTTGATCTTCTTTCTAATAAACATTGACAATGGCAAAAAAATTATAAAATTAATTCCATTTTCTTAGCTTGTAACAAGTTTTGTGTAAAAATATTGATAACCTCAATCATACAATTGAGCAATTTAAACAAACATTATACAGGGTTGCCAAAAAACCAGGAATTTACGAAAAACCTGGAATTTTGAACATTAATCATCTAAAAATCCTGAGATTTCAAACAAAATATTTAAAAAACCTGAAATTTGAACAAAATTATTGACAAATCTGAAGTTTTAAAGAAGTTTAGAAGAATTAATTATGATTTAATTGAAAATTCTTCGCTAGTAGTTAACTTCACATTGGTGACACTTAGAGATTATTTGCTAAGAGTATAATTAGTTCACTGCAATTATTTTTTATGATTTATAGGGTTACTAAAAAACCTTGAAACCAAAATAGCCTAAAATTTTGGTCAAAAATCACTAAAAAACTTGTAATTTTTAATAAAATAACAATAAAACAATGGAACAGTCTGAAATTTTAAACAACTTTTACATGTTAAGTAATAAAGTTTCAATCTGATTTTTTGTCATAATCAAAACTTTTCTATTTGAAAATACATTTAAGAAGCTTCAGGATATCTTTTTAATGTCGTTCTATTATTTAAAGAAGTTTTTAATTTCAATTTAATTTCAAACTAAAAATAGACCCTAAAACCTGTTATTTTTAAAACCTGTGAATAAATTTGAAAACCAAGAGAAAATTGCCAAAATTGGCATACATTTGGCAATCCTGAAATAAGTTAATATTCTAATTACATAAGATTATTAATACTTATTGGATTGATAGCAAGTTTTTTTTAACAGAATGATTTTGTTACCATGTAAACGCTTTTCATAATCTTAAAACTGTATTGTCAGAAAAAAACAATTTTATATTAAATTGTATAAATACATAAATAAATATAGTATAAAAAGTTTTATGAAATTCAAAAGATATCTATTATGTTTTTGATGAATCTATGTATTTCTCTTTTTCCTAGTTTAGTTTGACAATGCAAATAGTTTATACAGGGTTGCCACTCTTTAAGTCTAAAAATCTTCCCTTATTGACCATAAACTTTTCTGAGTTTTTTTTTACTTCTGGCGAAACTTACTAATACCTCATGCTCATTTTATTGCTGTTTGTTTCTGCATTAGATGCTTACTAATCTTATGAAAAAAAAAAAATGCTTTCAAAAATTTAATGTTAAAAGGTTAAATCAATTCAGATTGAAAATTAAAATTACAGTTTTTTGTAAAGTTGTTTGCTAAATTAATATGTTATATGAATTAGTTTAATATTTTGACATTTTATTTGACAAATTTTAATTATTCATAGTAATAACTTCCACATGAAGTATGTTTTAATGCATATATAATAACTTTAATGTATGTATTTCCTAGCAAATTTTATGAATGCAGTAAACAAAATTTAAAAGCTTAACGTTACTGTAGAAAACCTGCAAAAAAAGAAAAACAAGGCAAAACTTAGTTCCACTGTGCTTGATTATATACTGTTTGTATGTAGATGATTTTTGATCACTCTTCGGGAGCTTATTGTCATTACTCCCATATTAGTTGATAATAATTCCTTATTTAAGCTATTTTAAGCCCCGTTCGACACTTGCCAGGCAATTTTGAAGTACAAACACATCCTTAAGAACTTTTGTTAAATCTTTAAACTTGCTTGAAATGTCCAGTGTGTCAAAATAAAAGCTGCCTAAACTGTGAATTTCAACAACAACGTTATTTTAACAACAATGTTAACTCTAAGAATATTGAAGAACTAGCCACAAGGCTAAAAATTTCGAAATCTGCAGTTAAAAATAAGTAAAACTAATTTTTTGAAAAAATTTGAAAGTGGATTAACTGAATATCATTCTAGATATTAAAATAAATTTCCCTGAAATTTTTTTAAAAATCTTAAAACTTCCCTAAAATTTTCAGAAAAAATAATACTGACTTAAGTTTCCCTGAGTTTAAAAAAATCAAAGTTCTCTGAGATTTTTTATAATTTGAAAATTCCTGAGTTTCCATGAGTGTGTAGCAACCCTGTTAAATAAAATTAATGCCATTTTTGTTGCTTGTAACCATTTTTGTATAAAAATATTAAAATTGAACAAAAATATTAATGAATAAAAAAATTATATAATAAAATTGAACACTTTCAAAAAACATAAAGGTTTGCTAAAAAACCTCTAATCCTGGTTAAACCTGGAATTTTAAACAAATGTCACCTAAAAAACCAGGAATTTTGAACATAAATCGCTAAAAAACCTGGAGTTTTAATTATTTTTTACATGTTTAGTAGTAAAATTTTAACTTGACATTAAAAATCTACCATAGTGATAAAATTTTTTACTAAAAAACACATTTCAAGAAGCTTAATGATATCTCTTCAATATCCTAAAATTTTAAGAAAGTGCTAAATTTAAACTTAATTTTAATAGAAATAGACCTTATAACATGTAATTTTAAAAACCTAGAAGGAAATTTGAAAACCTTGAGAAAATTTACCAAAATTAGCAAATATTTGACGACCCTAAATTAAGTTTATATTATTAATTTTTCATTCCAATAACTTACCATTACAGCTATGTTTCGCAAAGGTGCATATACTGAACACTACAGCTCTTTAATAGAAAGCTTGTAGCTAATTACTATAGAAAAAATTACTAGTCTAAATATAAAAGAAACCTGACAGAAAGTTTTTATCTGGTCCTAAAGCGGTGTACTGAATAAGAAGTGCATAGCAAATCTGCAAAAACGTATACTTATGTGCGAAAAAACTTGCTTTTATTTCAGCTTGAAAAGACTCTGCTTTCTTAGCTTTTAATATTCATTTATACTTAGTTATGCACTGCTTTGAGATGATTTTGACATGTATGCCCTCTTTAGCATTTTTAATGTCATAAAAATTAAAAGAAATAAATACATCCAAATTGTAACATTTAGCGAGTTAAAGCTTTAATTTGACAAAAAACTCCATTGCAAAATTAGTTCTAATGGAAGCTGTAGCTTAAAAATCAAAATCATACAATTTTATGTCACAAAAATTTGCATAACTTGTTGTTACTATTGACTACATTAAATTTTTGATTTTCAAAATAATATAAATGTTTTTGAATTAAATTGTAATTTTCTTATACTTATTTTTAATGAATGTTTTCTGGGTTTACACAAGTAACACAACACAAAGAGTCATAGGGGTTGTAGAGGTTAATAAATTGCATTGTATACAGTTATCACTCGTACTCCAACATTCCATTTTTGATGTATTAACTTAACTGCATATTTTCAGATTAAACTCAATAACATTAGAGGTAGTTAAAGTTGCTGTGTTCCTGCTAGGACGTTATCACGCATCATTTCATATGTACTAATTGTAGATTCGTAACTTTTTTGAGCTAGCTACGTCCCTGGTGTGTATTAACCTAAGAGGAAGGTAAAGTCAGGCTTAATTATTCAAAGTGTTAAAAAGTCAGGCTAAATTTACAAATTTTGCGTGGCAACCCTGTTAAAATGATTTATTCTATAACAACAGGGTTGCGAAAATATAGAAAACTTCTTCCAGGATTTTTGAATTTCATCCATGTTTTTGAGTACAAGTTTTTTGGTCAAGCTAAGTTTAAGGTTAAAAACTGTAATAAGTAGTATATTAACATTGAAAATATACTGTAAAGTACTATAATGTTTTTATTTTATAATAAAATGTTTTGATGATTACAAAAACTTTTAATCTGTATGGTAGATTTTTAATGTTAAATTAAAATTTTACTACTTAATATGTCTAACTTGTTAAAAATTCCAAGACTTTTAATAACTTTTGTTCAAAACCTCTGATTTTTTAGGTGATATTTGTTCAAAATTTCTGTTTATTTTTTTATTTCTCAAATTCTATGTTTTTTGGCAACACTCTACTATTATTATGGAAATTGCTCAATTGTATGATTGGAGTTTTTAATATTTTTACACAAAAGTGGTCACAAATTAAAAAGTGGTATTAATATTATAAAGTTTTTTCTATTGTTTAAGTAAATTAGGAAGAAGAACAAACTGCACAAATTCATAAAAAAAAACCAACAGAAGTCTCCTTAAAATTCACAAAACTCTTAAACGTCTTACTTTTTCTAAAGATGCAGAATCAAATTTTAAATTAAGTTAAATGAAAACTTAATAAGTCTCAAACTAACATTTTCTAACCACTCAATATTTTGCTGTACGTTTAAAAAAGATTCAAGGTTTTGCAGAATATATCAGTAGTCTATTTTTGTAAAATTTAGCCTGTATTCAGTAGTTATTATTTTGCGCAGAAAAGAACTAACAAGCTATTGACATGAATTTATGTGTTTATGAAGACTTAACAAGCTCTATGCTTTACCATAACTTAACTTTTAGGCCTAACCTTATACTTTTGAGTACCATTTTGAGTACTACTTAAAGGCTGTCTAAGAGCTTTAACAAGTTTTGAGTTTGAATGTTTTTAAACTTGTGATATTAGTAACTTAATTAATTTATATGCTCAAAAAACTTTTCTCTGTTTTTTTAAGATGTTTAAAATTGTTATCTGATACAGAGATAATTCAGATTATTGTTGTTTACAATAGTAATGACCTATGTATACAAGTCAGATATTGTCAAAAAGTTGAATGTGTAGATACTATTTTAGGTTTGAAATAAATTAATGAGTGCAATTTAAATATGAATGTTTTGCTTGAATGTCGATTTTATAGCTTGTTGAATTTAATCGTTTTATCCATAAACTTCTTTTGTAGTCTAAACTTAAATTTCGGTTGTTCTAAAAACATTATCTTGTCAGCGCCCTCCATTCCTATATTTCAAATATTAGCATGATGATAGTCAAAGTAGTGGCTAGATAAGGCAGATTTTTTCCTTTACCAATTGAGCTATAATTTCTTAGGAATTTTTTCCAGTTATTTCAATGTGCATTCCATCTTAAATTAAAACTATTTTTAGTCTTGCCTACATAGATCTCTTTGCATTTTGAACACTAAGCATAATATATTTCCTAACTTTCACAGTTTAATTTTTATTTTATGTCTCTTATTTTGTTTTTATCTGTTTTTATGTAACTATTTTCCTCTACGATGTTTTTATAAATGCTGTACTTCTCACATAATGCACAACTTTAATATTTTTTGCTGTTATTAAGAAGAACATTGCTTTCCTTTTTAGCTATACAGCTTTGTAAATCTTAATAAAGTTTTAAATTGTGATGACCAGTTAATATTCTAAGATTTTTGGTTGTACAACTTGATTGAATCTCAATGGAGTGACACTCATAAATGTTTCGAATTGGCTTTTTACTGTATAGGATTAAACTTTGATCTTATGCATTTCTTTTTAAGCTTCAACAAACATACCTTAAAGATTAAGCTCTTGAAAAAGTTAGAGAGTATATAACTCAAATGAGATTTCAAACAAACTGAAAAATCAAAATCTGAGAACATTTACTTGTCATCAAAATTTAAAACTTTAATAAGATTTACAAAAGGAGAAAAGAAATTGTTCAAACTTGAAAAAAATATTTTACTAGAATAAGAAATATGGGTTAATTGCTCAACACATTTAGTTGTATAGCTAAAAAGGGAAGCAATGTTCTCCTGAATAACAGCATAAAATGCAAAAATTGTTCAATATGTGGGAAGTACAGCACTTATAAAAACATGAAAGAAAAAATAATAATACAAAAACAATTAAATTCAGAACAAAAGAGATAAAATAAAATCAAAACTGTAAAAGTTATGGAATCGGGGTTGCCAAAAAACCAGGAGTTTGCCAATCTAGGTTAGAAAACCTGAAGTTATAAACAATTTTTACATGATAAATAGTTAAATTTTAATTAAAAACAAAATATCAATTATATAGATATAAGTCTTTTGTCATCATCAAACAAAAATTATCAAAAAACACATTGAATGTAGCTTTACAGTATCTTTTCAATGTAGTTATACTACTTAGCATGAGTTTTTAATCTTAAACTTAGCTTTAAACTATAAATAGACCCAAAAACAAGTACTATAAAAACCTTAAAAAAATTCAGAAAACCTTATAAAATTTTCTCAAAAAACTCTGTTAAATATACTCTACTCAATTTTCAAAATGCTAAGATGTCTATGTAGGCCAGACTTAAAAAATGCTTATAAAGAAGTAATAAAAAAATTTTTAAGAAATTTTAGCTTAATTGGCAAAAAAGAATAATCTGCTTTATCTAACCTCTACTTTGAGAATCATTATGCTGATATTGAAAATATAGAAATGGACAGTGCTTACAAGACAATGTTTTTGGAACAACCAGAACTTAAAAGATTAGACTACAGAGAAAGTTAATGGATGAAACTATTAAATTCAATTAATTTTAAAAAGATCATTCAAGCAAAATGTTTGTATTTAAATTGTACTCATCAATTTATTTTAAACCTAAAATAGTTCCTTCACCTTTAACTTTTTGACAATATCTGACTTGTTTACATAGGTCATTACTAGTTTGTATGTCTGTATTAGATAACAGTTTTAGACATGTAAAGTTTAGAATATCCAGAAAAAAGTTTTTTTAGCAGATAAAATCAATCAATTTACTTATGTAAGCAAGTTTAAAAACATCAGGATTGCCACTTTACCTGGAAACCTGGAATTTGATAATTAAGGCAAAAAAAATGGTAAAACCTGGAATTTGAAAAAATTTTATAAAAAATCTGGAATTTTGAACAAAAATCTCTTTAAAACCAGGAGTTTTTTAACAAATTTTACATTGAAAGTAGAAAACTTTTGATTTGGCACAAAAAATATACCATATAGATAAAAATAAGTTTGTCATCATTAAATTTTTTTCTTCAAAAAACATATTTAAAGCAGCCTTACAGTAATCTTTTCAATGTTTCAATACTCTTTAACACAATTTTATTTAACTTAAGTTTAAACTAAAAATAGACCCAAAAAAAGTGCTTCAAAAATCTTGGAATAAATTTTGGAAACCTGGAGAATATTTCCCAAAAGTCAGTTGCAACTCTAAAACATTTAAACTCAAAGTTTGTTAAAGTTCTTCGACAGTCTTTAAGTAGTAATCAAAAATGGTACTCAAACGTAAAAATTTCGGTTCAAAAATTAAGTTATGTCAAATTATAAAGCTTGTTAATTTTTATATACACTTAAATTCCTGTCAATAGCTTGTTTGTCCTTTTCATCAAAAAAAATTACTTTTACAAAACTAGACTATTAATAAATTCTGCAAAATTTTAAATCTTTTCTTAACGTACAACAAAAAAGTGATCGTTTCGAAAAAATTTAGTGTCAGACTTATGAAGTTTATATTTAAGTTATCTATTATCAACAACTTTTTATGATTTGATACATGTATAAAATTCAATTCTGCTTCTTTTAAAAAAGTAAGTCATTTAAATTTAAGGAGACTTCTGTTGTGTATTATGATGAATCTGTGCAATTAGCTCTTCCTCCTAAATTAATTTGACAATGGAATAAACTTTATAATATTAATGCCATACTCTTAGCTTGTAACAATTTTTGTGTAAAAATATTGAGGATTGCAAACTTGTTTACAAAATCATCCCCATCCAACTTATCCATAAAAGGTTTCAGACTAGTCAACCAAGTTTCAAAACCACAAATTATATCAGGTATATTTTTCACTAAACACAAAAATTCCTCATTTTATGTAGTTTTGCATTTAAGCTTCTTATACTCTTGTAAGCAACACTAACAGTATTCTATTTGCCAAAATTTACAAAACTTAAGTCTATAATCTTCATCTAGTAGTACTCATCTTCTATAGATTTTGAAAGAAATCAAAGTCAAGATCATCAACATTATTAAATAGAAAAAAATATCTGAAATAGAAAAAAAAAATTTCACATTGATTACAATAAAATCTAATTTTATCACTTTTAAACTGGTATAGAAACATTTTACTAGTTGTACAATCAAAATAACATTTCTTATTACATAAAATAAAAGTCGAACAATTTTCTTAGTCATATTCCAACAATATGAGCAGTTTTAACAAATATATAACAGGGTTTGAAAAATAGTATAATCTTTGAAAAGCATGGAATTTAAAAAAAAAACCTTATATTTTGAACAAAATTCACCTAAGAAAATCTAGAATTTCGAAAAAGTTATTATATTTAGAATTTTTAACAATTTTTCACAATAAGGTAGTAAAATTCTAATTTGACGCATAAAATCTACCATGTAGATCAAAAATTTTTGTTATCATCAAAAACATTTTTTATCAAAAAACACATTCTAAGTACATTACAGTATCTTTTTATTGTTGTTATACTACTTATTTTTAATTACTTATCTTACATTAAAACTATTTTTAGTCTCGTCTATATAGATATTTTTGAATCTCAAACATTGGGCAGTATATATTAAATAACTTTTATAGTTTAGTTTTGATCTTATGCCTATTATTCTGTTTTCATCTGATTTCAAGTCATTATTTTCATTTACCATGTTTTTAAAAATGATGTACTTCCCACATAATGCACAATTTTAGCATTTTTTGCTATTATTGAGAAAAAAATTGCTTTTCTTTCTAGCTATATAATTAAATAAGTTGAGCAGTCGACTGATAAATCTTGATATAGTGAAAGATGTTTTTAAAAGTGGGAAAAATTCCTTTTCTTCTTTTTTAAATCTAAATAAAGTTTTGAATTGTGATAACCAGTAAATATTCTCAGATTTTTGGTTTTCCAGTTTGTTTTAACTCTCATTGAAATTATACTCACCAACTATTTTAGGATAAAATTTGATCTTATGCATACATTTTCAAGCTTCAACAAACTTTACTTAAACAATAAACTTGTGAAAAACTTAGTGAGAATAACTACAAACTGAGAAATCCAAAATCTGAGAATATTTACTGGTCATCACAATTTTAAATTTTATTTAAATTCACAGAAGAAGAAAATAAACTGTTCCTACATGGAATAAATGTTCAATAAGTTTTACATAACCCAATAAGTTTAATTTTATATTTAATTTTGTTTACTTTATAAATTGAAAAGGTAGAAGAGTAATAAAAATATCTTAAAGGGAATATTTTGTTTAACTATTTTAAGTTCCAGTATTAATAGTTTTTGTTTAGCTTAGTTGAGATTTTATTTGGGTATTCAAAAAAGCTTAATAAAGATAAATTTAGTTAAAACTACTGTTGTTAAATTTGTATAATTTGTAAAATATTTTTAAACCTATAAATTTTGATCTTTATATTGAGATGGATGAAAAAGTTGGATAAATTAAAATTTTTCTTGGCTATCTAAGCATAACTGTAATTTCTCTTCTTATAACAATGGTTTATTGTAAAAATAATTTTGAATTTGACTTTGTTTGGAATGAAGGCTTTTGTAAAAGATTTGTTTTAAAAGACTTTTTTCTGAAGATAAATAAGTGTATTATGAAGGTTGTTTAAAATAGGTTCATTGCAAATGTGTTAGTATATCCAACAAGAGTTTTACTAAAATATGTAAAAATGATTTGCCTTTTTTGTGAAGATTGTGATTTAAATATGACTGTTTGTTATACATGTAACTTAATTTGTAAAGACACAAAAAACTGTTTAACCTGTTTTTAATGTAATGGAAAATGTCATTTTTAATTCACAATTAGTAAAATATTTTAAACCAATTCAAAAGTAATAATTTTAGTTTTATTGTTGTAGTAAAAACATACATAATAATGCATAATGATGATTAAGCATACTGTGAAATTGTTATAAGAAATATATTTTTAAATGACAAACATGATAGTAGCAAAATAAGTATTCAAAGTCAATAAAATAAATTCGAAACTATAAATTATTTAAATCTTCAACTTTTTTTTTTTAGTCAAATAATCAATAAGGTTATCCTTTTTTTTATGTGATTCTAAAAATTGTTTTAAGGTTTACAGTCGCTATGACTGAAGCCAAAGTAAATAAATTTACTTAGTTATTAAAGTTTTTTTAAGACCTTATTAAAATTTTAACTGTCTTTCACTTGAAAGTCTGTAAGATTTTTCTTATGAAACTTTAAATATTTTCTCAACCTTAGACGGGTGCAATTAAAATGGGTATCTTACCGATGTCTTTACTTTTTTAAAAGCATTTAATAGAAATTTGGACCTGGTAGTAAACATATATTGAATATTAAATACAAATTAAAACAGTTCCCTCAAAAAATGTTAAATATGGTGTGCTCCATTCGTGTGTATAGTCAAAACTTTGATATAGTTAGTTTCATAAGATCTACTTTTTCTTAACTTTATTTGTAATCAAAAATATAATGTTTGAAAGAAAGACAGTTGATATACTTATTCAGGGTTACACAAGCCACCTCTAGCTAGTTTATTTAAGTATTAACAAAGCAATTTTTCTAAATATGAATGCATATATAGCGAAGGTGGATTTTATGGATTTTTTTAAATGTGTTGGCATATCGAACACGAGTTTTACTAAAATATGTAAAAAAAATTTGCCTTTTTTGTGAAGATTGTGATTTGAACATGTCTGTTTGTTATGGATGTAATTTAGTTTGTGTTTAAAAAATGTTTAATTGGTTTTTATGTAATAAGAAATGTCATTTAAATTTACAACTAGTACCAGTTTATAAGTGTTTATATTAGATTTATTGTAATCTATGTGAAAAATCTGATTTTCCATTTCAAAATGTTGATGATCATGGCTATGATTGCTTGCAAAAACTAAAAAAATGAGTATTATTAGTAAAAATATTAACCAATTAAGACACAAGTTGTGTGAATTTTAGCAAAAAGAATTCTATTGGTGTTGTTTACACGAATACAAGAAGCATAAATGGAAATCTACATAAAATTGAGGAATTTTTGCGTTTAGTTAAAAATCTTCCTAATATAACTTGTGTTTGTGAAACTTGGTTGACTAGTCTGAGACCTTTTATGGGTAAGCTGCATGGGTATGATTTTGTAAATATTTTTTTTAAATAATCAATCTAGTGATTTTGCATTTATTATCAGAGCTTGTTTAATTTACAAGGTTGAGAAAGGAGTGTCTTTTAAACTAAGTGATGTAAATGATTTGTGGATTGATAATAAACTTAAAAACAATAAACATCTTACACTTGGTAATGTGTACAGACACTAGAGCTATACATTCAATACTTTTTAAGAATGTTTCCTTAATGTTTTACACATAATAAATGAACAGAAAAAAAGGTTTTATAATTGGTGGTGATATAAATATAAACTTATTAAATAAAGATCATCGAACTTGTAATTAAGTTGTATTTCTAGTGTTGGTGCTAAGCAATTTGTTGATTCCCCAACAAGGCTTTCGTCTGATTGTTCCTCTAGTTCTTTGATTAACCATGCTTGTTCTAGTATTATGTGTAAGAAACTATATGTAAACGTTGTTGATTTTGATATATCTGATCAAATTTCATTTATTCATGTAATTAAATGATTAAAGAACGAAAACGCATAGTGTTATCAAAATTCAGTTCAAGATTTTAGTAAGTTTGATGCTGGAGTATTTTTTTAAAATTATAAAACAGAACCAGTTTAATACAATTACAAAAAATTCTTGTCAAGTCAGTATACTGAGTAGGTTTGTAGTTCTTTATTAGAGTAATTTGTGTTACATGCAGATATGCATAATTGCTTTGGTTGATAATTATTGTAAGTTTATCTTAATATATGTATTGTTATTTATGTGTGCATATATTCTAGTTTATGGTTGTCTGGTCTATTGATGGGAAAATCTATTTTAATAGGTGTGTATGATTGTTTATTTGCTGTTTTCCAGTAGTGTTGTACTTTATTAGTGAGCTGGATGTACTAATTACTATTACATAACTTAATTTTTTTTTTTCTTACTTAAATTGAAATTAAATTAATTTAACCAGTACAAGTTTCTGAAACTATTATTTTCTAAATATTTTTAATGAAATTTCTATTTTATATTTTTTATTTTTCTGAAGAACATTTTAGAAAATAGTTACTTAATAGTTTTTAAGATATCATTTTAATGTATTTATTATAATATTAGTTAAATGCATTTTTACAACAACTAATTGTAAGTTCACTATGGTGGGGTGATCACATGGTTGGATTATTGGTGTGATTTTTTTGTTGTAACCCCTGTGAACACTTACTTGGGTATTTGAGCTTAATGAATTTCTAACATTTTGTGGTAGTTATAATTGTAATTTTAGCCTTGTGAGTGTTCTCCAATTGGTATGCCTGCAAAAGTTTTATATTTGTTTAAAACATAGCTTTTGTTTATTTTATTTTTTGGATAATTAAAGTTATATGTTAATGTGGTGGCAAAATTACACATGATGTAACACTTTCACTTATCCCCAGAAAACGTTTATTGTTACAAGGGGTAGAGTTTGAGACTGATATTTTTTTACCATAAAAAGAAATTGTTACTATTAATTGTAATTATTTTCAGCCGTTTCTCACTTTTAAATAATTTAAATAAAACAAAATTACTTGTAATTAAAAAGAGTGCATTTGTTTAGGTTAGAGATAATAAAAGTAAAATTGTTTTATTACATTAATTTTGTTATTAATTGAACTTATAATACAATTTTATCAATGAAAGTACAGTTTTCAAATAAATACTAAACCTTAAATTAAAAAGATAGACAGTACATATTTCAAACTAATAGTTTGTTCTGTAGTATTTTCTAATTACAATATATACTCTGCTCAATGGCTTTAAAATTTGAAATTGATTAAATATTAAAGTTGATAGTAATTATATTTTGCAGCGCTTAAGAAAAAAATTCACTTAAAATACAGTTTATGCCAATTTTAAAGTTAGAGAAAACAAAATGGTGAACACCAAAGAATGTACTGAACAAAAGGCAAATCGAGAGAAAAGGAAAAAATTATTAGAAATGATACGTAATCCAATAATAACTAAAAAGCTAAAGCTGTAAGTAAATTTAAAAAAAACCCAAAAAAAATAAAACAGCATTTACAAAGTCTAATATTTAGAATATTTTAAAGATATTTTTGTTAAAGTTTTCATTTTAAATATTGTAAATTAACATTTGTACAATTTATGATTAAACTTATCCTTTTTTTTTTGCTTTTAATAAAAGTACCACACTAAACAAGTAAGATTTTTGAGTTAAGCTAATATCAATACATTACTCTTAGGTCAAACAAAAGTGCTGTTCCACCAAACAGACCAAGTTTGACGCCTGACGAAGTTTCTGGTTTCTGTAAGTTGACAAGCTCTGCAAAAGAAGACAACCCAGTTGTAATAACAAGTGACAGCAAAGATTCAAGTTGTAAAAATGACCCCACTAATGATAAACTTGGTTATACTCTAGATGTTACCGATGCAACAAACACGGGCAATGATGAAAACTCCAACAACTCTAACATGTCAAAACTGAAATCCTTCAGACCTGAAACTCGTACAACATTGTCATTACGTAAGCAGATATACGGAAGTTCTGAAAGTTTTTTTTCAAAATATGAGCTCGGTGATATGTTTTATGAAAGTGAAAAAACCACTGTGTTTGTTGGCACAAACAAGCAAACTAAATTGGAAGTGGCGGTGAAAGTTAACAAAGTCAGTAATTACAAAAAATACATGAAAGAAAACATCCCAAAAGAAGTTGTTCGTCAGAAAAATGCAGAAAAAATAAGCGTATGTGAGGGCAAGGGGAAAGTTTTAAAAGTTATAGATTGGTACGTTCATCCAAGACACATCGTCTTTGTCACTGAATACAGCAGTGAATTCAAGAGTTTGGCTGATAACAATCTAAAACAATTCTTGTTTCAACAAGAAAATGAATGCAAAAACATTTTTAAGCTGCTTGGTGAGCTTGTTAACGAACTGAACAAAAATGGTATTTACCATCATGACGTAAAGCCGGCAAACGTGCTTTATAACAATAAAACAAGAGAGTTAAAACTCATTGACTTTGGTCACGCAGTCTGTGTGGATAAAGGTACAAATTTGAAAATGCACAGAATTTGTGGATCTCATAGATATAGGACGCCAGAGCAAGTGAAAAACAAAAGTTTCTACCCACAAGATGCGGACACTTGGGGCGTTGGACAGACTGTGTTTTACTGCTTGCAGGGAAAATGCCCTTTTGAAAACGAAGATGAAATTTTGAATAAGAAGTTGGAGTTTACAGTTAAAGTTAGTAATAAATGCAAGGACTTTTTCTGTAGGCTGCTTGCTAAAAAAGCAGAAAACAGAATGACCATAGATGAAATACTCAATCATCAATGGCTAAGAAACTAATGTTACTGAATTAATTTATTTGGTTACGTAAAAATCACTTAAATCTTTTGATGAAATATTTTTGTGTTATTTTTATGCATTAGTAATTTTGAAAAAAAACTGTGTACCACAAATCTTAATTAACAAATTGCTGGTTTGAAATCATATATAATTATGTATAAAATTGCTTTATCAGTCTACAAATCTCATATTTGGATTTGAGTGGTGGAATCAGTTTACTATAAGCTCATTTGATTTGAACTTGTTGCTTTTCACAACTCAAGTTCTTTATTTGGATTTGGGTGGTGGAATCAGCTAACTTATAGCTCAATTGATTTGAACTTGTTGCTTGTCACAACTCAAGTTCTGTATTTGGATTTGAGTGGTGGAATCAGTTTATTAATAGCTCATTTGATTTGAACTTATTGCCTGTCACAACTCAAGTTCTTTATTTGGATTTGGGTGGTGAAATAAGCTTACTTATAGCTCATTTGATTTGAACTTGTTGCCTGTCACAACTCAAGTTCTGTATTTGGATTTGGGTAGTGGAATCAGCTTACTTATAGCTCATTTGATTTTAACTTGTTGCCTGTCACAACTCAAGTTCTGTATTTGGATTTGAGTGGTGAAATCAGCTTACTTATAGTTCATTTGATTTGAACTTGTTGCCTGTCACAACTCAAGCTCTGTATTTGGATTTGGGTGGTGAAATCAGCTTATTTATAGCTCATTTGATTTGAACTTGTTGATTGTTGGAACTCAAGTTCTGTAGTCGGATCTGAGTGGTGGAATCAGTTCACTTATAACTCATTTGATTTGAACTTGTTGATTGTTGGAACTCAAGTTCTGTAGTCGGATCTGAGTGGTGGAATCAGTTCACTTATAACTCATTTGATTTGAACTTGTTGATTGTTGGAACTCAAGTTCTGTAGTCGGATCTGAGTGGTGGAATCAGTTCACTTATAACTCATTTGATTTGATCTTGTTGCCTGTCACAACTCAAGTTCTGTATTTGGATTTGAGTGGTGGAATCAGTTCACATATAGCTCATTTGATTTTAACTTGTTGCCTGTCACAACTCAAGTTTTGTATTTGGATTTGAGTGTTGGAATCAGCTTACTTATAGCTCATTTGTTTTGAACTTGTTGCTTGTCACAACTCAAGTTCTTTATTTGGATTTGGGTGGTGGAATCAGCTTACTTATAGCTCAATTGATTTGAACTTGTTGCTTGTCACAACTCAAGTTCTTTATTTGGAATTGAATGGTGGAATCAGTTTACTTATAGCTCATTTGATTTGAACTTGTTGCCTGTCACAATTCAAGTTCTTTATTCGGATTATGTTGGTGGAATCAGCTTACTTATAGTTCATTTCATTTGAACTTGTTGCTTGTCACAACTCAAGTTCTGTATTTGGATTTAGGTGGTGGAATCAGTTTACTAATAGCTCATTTGATTTAAACTTGTTGCCTATCACAACTCAAGTTCTTTATTTGGATTTGGGTGGTGGAATCAGCTTACTTATAGCTCATTTGTTTTGAACTTGTTGCCTGTCACAACTCAAGCTCTGTATTTGGATTTGGGTAGTGGAATCAGCTAACTTATAGTTTGTTTGATTTGAACTTGTTGATTGTTGGAACTCAAGTTCTGTATTCGAAACTGAGTGGTGGAATCAGTTCACTTATAACTCATTTGTTTTGAACTTGTTGCCTTTCATAATTCAAGTTCTTTATTTGGATTTGGGTGTTTGGATCAGCTTACTTATAGCTCATTTGATTTGAACTTGTTGCCTGTCACAACTTAAGTTCTTTATTTGGATTTAGGTGGTGAAATCAGCTTACTTATAGCTCATTTGATTTGAACTTGTTGCCTGTCACAACTCAAGTTCTGTATTTGGATTTGGGTAGTGGAATTAGCTTACTTATAGTTCATTTGTTTTAAACTTGTTGCTTGTCACAACTCAAGTTCTGTATTTGGATTTGAGTGGTGGAATCACTTCACTTATAACTCATTTTATTTGATCTTGTTGCTTGTTTGGATCTCAGCTGTGTATTTGGATCTTAGTGGTGGAATCAGCTTACTTATAACTCATTTGATTTTAACTTGTTGCCTTTTGAAACTCAAGTTCTGTATTTGGATCTTAGTTTCGGAATCAGTTCACTTGTAACTCATTTGATTTGAAATTATTGCTTGTCACAACTCAAGTTCTGTATTTTGATTTGGGTAGTAGAATCAGCTTACTTATAGTTTATTTGATTAGAACTTGTTGATTGTTGAAACTCAATTTTTGTATTCGGATCTTAGTGGTAGAATCAGTTCACTTTTAACTCATTTGATTTGAACTTGAACAGTTGAATTAAAACTCAGCATTTAGTTAAAAGTTAAATAAAATTTTCAACTGCTAATTGGTACAACTGTATTAAGGCTGATATTAATTTAAACTATTCACTGCCAAGATCTTATATTAGACTGACTTACATTTTTCTAAATTTGTATTTATTTGTATTGATTTTAAAATGTAATAAATTTATTATATACATTGCTTTGTTTTAATTTTATTTATTAATTGACTAAAAGTATACCTAACAAAGATCATAATTATAAACCTTCCTCTAGTCTAGATGTAGCAAAGCTACCCTCTAGAAAATCCTTTCTCACTATTTAACATAGCCACTAATGTATCCTCTACTCCGGGGCTCTCCTTCTGGAAGCTACATTAGTAACAAAATTTAATAAATTTTACACAATTTTTGAACGTTTTGTGTTGTTTTACATACAATTCAATTGAAAAATAAGTTTATCATAAGTACTTAAAATTTATTTTTTGTTTAATAATTAAATGAGTGATCTACAGGGTCCAATTTCAAATATTTTTTTATAGAATTTGATCCGGCCAAATCTGGACACATTAATAAAAAAATTCTTGTTTGATCTAATTCTCTAATCAAGATTTAGTCAAATTCGCCTCCATTAAATATTTTGTAAATTTTAAGCTTAAAACTTCTCAAAAATGTCATAGACCTGATTTGCTTTTTATAATCATTTCTAGTGTGTCTAGTTCACTCAGAATATCTAGTTTTAATTTTTTGTAGGAATTTTTAATCACCCTTTAATATTTCATCTTAAAAAACTTAAGCATGATCAGAGCAAAAACCATCATATATCCTTGCATATATTTTTTTTAACATTTATAAGTTCTTTAAAATCTTAAAAAAATTTAAATACACTTCAAAACTATTTGCATACTGCAAATGTTTCCGTATAACCAAACATTTTAACACTCTAAATTCAATTTTTATTCAAATACTAACCTATAAATTTTGCTACTCCCATGTTTAAATAAACATGATTCTTCTTACAAATTAGTTTAAGATAAAAACAGGGTTGCCAAATGTTTATAGCAAATTTTCTCCAAGTATTCAAAATTTTTTTAATGTTTTTAAAAAAACAAGCTTTAAAGTCTATTTTTAGTTTGAAATTAAGTTTAAAATAAAAAACCGTGTTTGAAAGTATAACAATATCAAAAGATATCTATAAGCTTCTCTAAATATGTTTTTTAATAAAAAGAATTTTATGATGACAAAACAAATTTATCTGTACCATAGACTTTTTGTGTCAAATCGAAATTTTTCTAATTAACATGTAGAGTTCATTCAAAATTCTAAGTCTTACAGTGTTTTTTGTTCAAAATTTTATAGTTTTTAGCCTAAATTATCATTTCCAGTTTATTTCCACGATTCTATGTTTTTGGGCAACCCTGTACAAAACAAGTTACTGTAAAAATGATATATATGTTAAAAAAGCACTCATAAACCTGCTATTGTTAAATACAGACTACACAAATAAAAAAAAAATTCTAGTTTATTAGTATTTTTGTGATTTCTTGTAGATTGAAACTCTTATTTACAAAAAAGTAAATTAAATAAGTTAGTCTAGCAGTATAATTAGCTTGAAAATAAATTACCAAGCTGAATAAAAACTATTTTAGAAAAAGCAAAAATGTTAAATAAAACTAATGTGCTATTTCAAAAAAAATATTCGTAAGCTAAAAGTAAAAAGACCAATCTCATTGTATCAAAAAGACTGTGATGGTAAATTAAAACAATTCAAATTTATTTCACTGCATCTTATTATGTTTTAGAAATAATTGAGTTTTTGAGAGAAAGTTTAGTTCAAAAGTATGTGGTAAGGGTTAGGAGTATAGAACATTTTGTTGGTCATATTGTAAAATTTGTACGAGGAGTTATGATTTAAATGTGTTTTAGTAACATTAAAAAAATCTAAAAAAATAATATTTTGCAAAATAAAAAAGAAAACTACTGCCTAAAAAACTAATTTCAAGTGTGCTTCGATTTTTTGACTTAAACAGTAATATAATGACTTATACATGTCCTAGACTTATAACTTATATCTTAGGTGATAACTTATAATTTTAGGCATAAATTAAAAAAAACTTCAGCTGCTTTTGATTTATTATGATGTAATTATTACACAAAAAATGCAAAACTTGTCCGTAAAATTGAACTTTTTTTTCAAACATAAAAAGAAAATTCTTCTGCTGTCTTTACTTATAGTTATTTTGATATTGAATGTAAAATGTGTGGAGTAAGCTAGCAATAAAGATATTACTGATGTAATGTCATTCAACTAAATGTTCATATATATATAAAGTACATTTTAAGAATTTTTCATTATTAAAAATTATGATTATTTGGAGCACCTGTCTAAGAATAATAGATCAAGACCTAAATATCATAAAGACTGTATGTAAATTTATCAAAATTATAGCAGTTTAATTATTTAAATTTAAAGAGTTATCATTAAAACAAACAATAATTATTTGTATGTTTTAAAGTATTTAAATCTTTAAGTATGTTGTTGTATTCATATTACTATTAGTTTAAGCTTATAATGTATTATACATCTAATATTAATAAAAACTAAATTTGTTAGCTTGTTCACATGTTTTAATTCTCTAACTTAGAAGCTTTAAATCAAATCCTTTTTAGATTTAAACTCATTGCAGTTTAATGTTATTGTATTTTTTATATAAATGCTGGTTACTAGACTGAGCACTTGGCAAGGTATAAACTTTAATCTACAAAATATATAAAAGCTTATACCTTGCTAAGAACTATATTATAGACATAGTAAAATTCCATTTTACTACGTATTGAGTTAATAGTAACTATTATTAACTATGTTTTTGATTAATAAAAAAATATTAACCTAAAACATATTCCTAATATAAAAATATTAGAAAAAACAAAAGTTGATAGTAGTTGTGATTTACTCTTTTTTTTTTAATAATATCATATTGTTGCTTGGGATACCTTTTTTTTTGATCTTGCTAGGAATTGCTTCAAGTGCACTTTTTTAAAGTAATCAATCAAGTAAAACAAGTTTTGTTTTACTTTTTGACATATCATTCAATAAATGCTTTGTTCCATTGTAAATTGAGGGGTTTTGTTTATGCAGAAACACAGACTTGCATCTTTTTTGGTCTTGGCGTACAACAAATGCTAAAGATATTAATAGGAAAGTGAACCAAAGCATTTGGTGAAGGATACGTTTATTATTATGTGCTTTAGGTTAAAATTTTTTATCAATTAACAATAAAATAAATACCAGTTAATATCAACTTAATACCTAGTAATTGGAACTTTACTAACAAGCTCTTAACAAAGCTCTTAGCAAGGCATAACCTTTATATATACATAAAAGTTAATACTTTGCTAAGTGCTCAGTCTAGTAAATAGCATTTATGCAAGTTAACACAATAAAAATAAACTGCTATGAGTTTAAAACTAAAAAGAGTTTGATACAAAGTTTTTAAACTTGAGAATTAAAACATTAAAACAAACTATTAGATTAAGTTTTATTCAATTTAAATATATAATACATTATAAACTTGAATTAATAGTAATGTGAAAACAATAAATACTAAACAAAAATAAATTAAACAGATAAATAGTTACTGCTTATCAATAGAAACTCTTTATATTTAATTAATGAAATTACACTAGTTTTAATGAATTTACATGCAGTTTCTATGATATATAGGTCTAGATTTTTTTACTATTAGACATGTGCTATCAAATAACTTCTAATAACAAAAAAATATTTAAAATGTATTTCTGTTATATCTATATGAACATGCAATTAAAATGACATTACATTAGTGAAATCTTTCTGGCTAGCTGGCTCCACACATTTTACACTCAAAATAAATAAAAAAAACTATAAGTAAAAACAGCAGAAGAATTCACTTTTTATATTAGAAAAAAATACAACTTTACAGACAAAATTGCACATTCTTTGTAGAAATTACGCCATTATACATCAAAAGCACTTGAAGTGTCTTTAATTTAAGCCTATAATAATAAGCTTACATTAAAAATATAAGTTATAAGTCTAGGACATGTATAAGTGATTTTCTTACTGTTTAAGTCAAAAAATCAAAAAAAAAATTAATTTTTGGGATTGAAATTTAATTTAAAAGGAGCAGCTTTGATTATTTTTTCTAAGTTTATTTTTTAATATTTCTTAATGAAGCGAACACACATCTAAATAATATCTCCTCATAAGTCAAGCAAACATCACTCAAGTACTTCCTACCCAGTTATGGCTACAATAGAAATTTATTAGGAGTTAAAAAATGGCTATATCAGAGATTTGTTTGATTATTGAAATAATGTAAAATGTAACTTATAGCTTAACTTTGCAAATTAAGATCAGGTTTAAAAAAAAAGTAATTTATTATGCCCTTAAGTACCATGACTTTAGCAGAAATTTTAATGCATTGCACTAATTATGAAAGAATAAGCATATATTCATTAGAACCTAGTAAAAGCTGATAGTTTTTAATCTTGTATAAATATAACATCAAAAAGAAAAGAACACAAAGTATTATTAGAATCTGCTTTAATACAACCCAACTATTTATATAAAAGTGTAACTAATAACATTTTTACTAAAAAGTAAAAACATAAGTCACTCATTAAAAAAGGTTTATTAATTAATTTCGTTAAGCTCTTTATCAGAATAAACTTGCTAAAAACTGATACTAATATAGTGCAAATTTAGTTTTTTTAGAAACAGTAATTTTGAAATACGTAGTTAAAAATTGTTATGTCATAAAGCATAAAAGTATGTTTAAAATGTTTAAACTATAGTTGAATTATACTTAGCTGACTTGAAGTTTTTTGTAAAACAAACTGTTAAAATAAAAACATATAAGATAGTTTTAATAAACATTAAAGCTAAAAATATTTCAAACTTAAAATAAGTTGTTCAAAAATAAAAAGACATTTTAAAACTTGTGCTTTTATATTCATTTCAAAATACATGTATTCAGTAGTTTATTGTTTTAACTTTTCGGTTTAGAAGTTATGTTTTAATATACATATTTTTTTGACAATATAAAATATTTTTAACTGTAATTTTTTTCTTTTTTTTTTTATACTGCTAACAATTTTATAAATCAAAAAAATTAATTGAACTCGGAAACACATCATACTCAACACAATTTTTATACAATTTAGAAAGGTGAAAATAAATTATTTTTATACAAAGCTATACGAGGGACATCAAAATGCACATTTGTTCATTGTTTAAATTTAATTTTCAATTTCATTCATTAAAATTTTCTAAAAAACTAAATAAATTTTTACATAAATCAAAGAAATCTTATCATATTCCCAAGAAATATAAAGTTCTTTCATAAATTTAATCATCAGCAATAAACAAAAAAAAATTATTCATTACATTACAATTTCTTTTGGTTCATCAACAAATTACCATGCAAATCAAGCACACCATTGATTTTAGAGTGAGATATAGGCTTAGTAGTAACAATATTGTTAATTATTTTTTATAATTTTTTACTGTATTTTTGTTTTTGTTTACAATCTCTTTGAAATAAAATTAAAGGTTTTTTAGCATACACCTTTATTTTTTGAAAGTAATTAATTTTATTTTTCGGCAGATTAAAACAGCAGATTTTTCTTTTTAACGTAAACAACTATCACTTTTGTATTCCAAGGTTTAGCCTTTTGTTTTTTCGTCTTTTTTATTTAAATTCTAATTGATGCATGATAATAGACTGTGCTAGTGCTACCAAATTCATTCCAACAATCATTTATGTTTTTTCCGTTCTAATACTCATTTTCAATTTACCCAAGTTCATATTAAGAATTTACCCAAGTTCCTACTGAAATAATTTAAAAAAAACTTAAACATCAAACTTACTAATGTCTTAAACTGACTTTTGATAACACATTCTTTAAACATTTAATTTTACAAACATATCATAATCTACAAAACTGACATTTAGCTTCTAATGCCAAAAACTAGAATAAACATAGTCCATCAAAGAACTAGATGAACAATCAGTAGAAAGTCTAGTTTGAAAAATAACAAATTGTTTAGCACCAGCACTAGAAATACAATCCAAATAGTCACAAGTATGCTGATCTCTAATAAAAGCATAGCAGGGGCAACAACTTTTTTCACAAATTGATCTTATTTTACAGAGTTTATACTATGCTATAACTTGCTTTTAAGAGATTTTAAAACCTAAATTATTTTTTGAGATATGGCCAGTCAAAGTTGGAGCCAACAATAGGTTCCTTATGGGAGGTGCAAACTAAAACAGCAAAAAATGACTAATAACTGACTAAAAACCTATCTTTTCCTATATTTCTTGAGATAAATACCTCAAACTTTCAGGAAATGTTCCTTGTAATAATTAGAAAATTCTGTTGGAAAGAATTTTTTGGAAAAACAAAAATTATAATAAAAAATTTTTTTTTTTGATTTTTTCAAAAATTTATAAATTATAAACATTTTTAAAATGCTTTACACAGAATTTTTTAAGTACTCCAAGAAACATTCCTTGAAAGATTGGGGTATTTATCTCAGAAAGGTAGGAGATAGATTTTTGTGATTTTAGTTATTTGTCATTTTAAGTTGCACCTCCCATAAGGAATCTATTGTTGGCTCCAGCTTTGACCGGCTGTATCTTAAAATTTATTCTAGTTTTTAAAACGTGTAAAAAGCAATTTTTAGATTTGTGAAATAAGTTTATATTTATATCACTAACAACTATAAAATCTGTTTTCGTTTCATTTAACAATATATTGAAGAAATTTATTTTATGTATTAAATGTAGAGCTTGGGCGTCTGTACACAATAACAAATATAAAAGATTTATCATCTAAATTTTATTATTAATCCACAAATCATCTACATCATTTTGTTCAAAAAACCAACCTTTCACAACCTCATTAAAGTGACAACTTTAACAAAAAATACAACACCACCAAATTGATTACCATTAGACAACTTATTTACAAAACTATAAACTTGCAGCTTATTCATAAAAGGTCTCAGACTAGTCAACCAAGTTTTGCAAACTCAAATTATATCAGATATATTTTTTACTATACTCAAAATTCCTCAATTTTGGTTTTGCTATTCTCCTATATTCATTTTCTGTTTATGCCAGGGTTTCCCAAAGTGGGCGATATCGCCCCCCTGGGGGCGATTTTAGTAAGTCGGGGGGCGATAATTTGTAAGGGGGCGAAAGGGTGGGCGATAACTAGTAAGGGGGCGAAAAGGGGGCGATTTTATAATTTTGGGCTGTCATAAAATTTTTACTTTGTATCTTGATATTTTACTAATTTTAGCTTGCTATTTCAATATTTGACTCTGAGGTAAAACTTGAACAAAAAAGTCTATATTGTTTATGTAAAATATAGAAAAAAAAATGAAGTGCTTCTGACTCCTACTTTTAAGTAAACTTCATATTTTCATTCATTTTCATTTTCTTATATAACAATTACATAGATCATTGACGATCGAAATCCCTCTCACCATTTTAAAACCTTACATATATGTTATTTGGGATCATAAATGGTTTGTAAAAGTCTATGTTATCTATTATTTACTATCACATCATGATATATTCAGTTTGTTTTTGATAAGTCACTAAGTTAGACTAAGAAATAAAACTAAACAGGGTTGACAATTTACCTAGAAACCTAAAAACCTTGAATTTGACAATTTAGGCAACAAAAAATCTGGAACTTTTTAAGAATTTTAACAAATTACGTAGTAAAATTTCGACTTGAAACTAAAATACTATTATTTAGATAAAAACATAGATCCCTTCGAGGCAGATCTTTTTGAAGTAAACGACTTACAGAAAACCTTCTTAAACTTATAAACAGACTTTTAACTTAAAGTAAATTTTTCAAAAGAATGATATAAAAGCTTTTGGACTTAACAAAAACTAAGGCAAAAGTATCAAACTATTTGAGAGGAATTTAGATTATTGTTTATAGCTTTTCCGTCTAGCTATGTTGTTGAGAAAGCTTTCAGTTCAGTTATCAACATCTTTAGCAAAAGATCTAATCTAGATATTTGTAAAGGAGGTGACTTGAGGCTTTATTTTACTAATTGAGAGTCAGATTAGAAAAACATGCAAGCATTTATTAACCTCATCCTTCACATTATATTAGACTTCAGTAGCAGACACTGTTTTATGAAAGTCTTTTCTATTTTATCTGATCTTTTAAAATATTTTTTACTTAACCTGGTTTGTATCATATTTGAGTAACAACACTTATCAAGTTATTTATTATAAAACAAGTTTGCATAATGCCTAATAAACATTAATTACGGTAGACTCACTCTTGAGTTTGCACTTTTTACCCAAAAAAAAGTGCATATTTATATTTTCTTAAATTTAACTTAAATGAAGTCTATTACTAAATAAGTATTAACAAAGCTTAAATAGATCTATTATTTTAATGAAAGTTTTTTTTATATTTTAGTGGATTTCATGCTTATTCATAACACTATTGCATATAATATATTGAAGTTTGTCATTTTGTAAAAAAAAAGGTATTAATTCTTAAGTTTGTACTTTTTGATTTCGTTCAAAGTGCGAAATTAAGCGGAAGTCTACTGTATTTATTAAATGGTTTATGTTTTAAAGTTGTTAGTAGTTTTAATTTGAACTGGTTAATTTTGTAGTTTATATTTGTCGTTTCACATTACACTTAAAGTTTTTTATAGCATAGTGATTAAAACATTTGTTTGAAAGACATTTATTTGACAGATTTCTGTTATTACTTGTTTAATCTGTATAAATTAAAAAAAAACTTGATAACCATTAAAGTTTTTATTTCAAAAAAGATTTTTTTGGTTTTAAAAGAGTATAGATTTGAGGTCTCTATTTGAAATGACTTCAAGTTTTTCATGTAAAATGTTCTTAAACTCAATTTTATTTTCTAACTTGGTTTATTATTGTTAAAAATTCTATATCTTAAGGAATTTTAAGCTATTAATTCAACTGTTTTTTTTTTGTTTTATCTTAATTAAAAATATATTAGAAATTAGAATGTGTTGTTTATTTTAATAGTTCAACACTAGCTTTTAATTTTTCACTATTTTCCTTTGTTAAATTATAATAGGCTAACAGCTAGAAAATTTTTTTTAAGTTGAATTAAATTAGGCATCAAAACGACTGCTACAGTTACAACACAAAATTTTAACCTAATAAAAAGTTTTTTTTTTATTTGATTATTTTCTGTTCACAGAATTAATTGTAAAACATTTGATTTTTTTTGAATTTAAATTAAGAAAAATAAATTGTTAGAATTAAGGTTTGGATTCCTAAATGTTATTCCAAGTCAAATACTATTTCATGGTGTTCTACTACGAAACGTATAGTTTAAAAAGTTTAAAATTTAATTTTTAACTTTACAACTAACTTGCTTATAATATATTTTAGCATAAAAAATAATAATTTCACTGCATTAACTGAAGATGTTTATGAAACTACTTTTTAAGTGAGATAATCAACCAGTCGGTTAAACTTCCTCAAACTAGATCAGAAATTATGTTTTAATATTTATTTTATTATGTGTAAAATTCACTGTTCATTCTTTTATAGTTTTTTAATCTCTGGAATAGTAATTTTAGAATATTCCTTTTTATAAAATAATTCAAGTATTTTTTGCGGCTTAAATAAGTTACTTAGTATTAACTTCTAAATGTCCGAATTTCATTATACGAGAGATTATTATAATGCCTGGTTTCAGTTAAGTTTTCAGATGGGTAACTTACGGTTCAGATCCAGTCAAATTTCGAACTGCTAAGTAACTTGAAAACTACTTGTGCACAATAGCTAAATTTAATTTTTTGATAATTAATATTTTGAAATACCCTTTCAATTTGATTTTCAGTTCACAATAGTTTTTCCAAGATTACAATAATACTAAATCATTTTATAACAATTTTTTTCGAGCTTTTTAATCTTCTTATATGTAATTTTTTTAAATTAGACAGCCCGCAATTACATTTTTTTAAAGAGTTAAAGAGTTAAAAAAAGATTTTTTAGTAAATATGAACTGCTGACTATAAAAGTTGTCCACCACTACCCTAAAAGTTTCATTAGTTTCAAAACAATTCATATTTAAACAAGATTGATTACAGGTTACACGAGGCTTTTTAATAATTAAGTGTTTTAATACACTATACTTGGCTTTAAAGAGAATGACTGTAAATAAATTTCTCAAGCCTGTAAACTATTTTGAACACAGCCCAAAAGTGCGTTCTTAAGAAGTATCACACTAAATTACATTTCGAACACAACTTTTTTGGCTAAAAAGTTTGTACTCAAGAGAAAAACTTCTTTGTAAAATCGTGGGGGGAGGCGATTTTTTTTCAAATTTCTGAAAAGGGGGCGATTAAGTAAATGAGTTTGGGAAACCGTGGTTTATGCTTAAATTTTGGTGAGCACTTTTTTGTTCAATATACAGGAATTTTACATCTTTATTTTCAATGATATTTAGTTTTATTTTAAAAAATAAGTACCAAGGCTTTGCCTGCTAATGTACTTATATTACTGAATGTAATTTTAGCTGGCACCTTAGGTCATTCAACTGTATATGCAGTGTCATTTTCATAAAGCAACTTATAAACTTTTTTGTATATTTTTAGTATTATGAATTATGTATATTACATATTGGTGTGAACTTAATTAACAAGAAGTAAGCAGTGTATATAAAAGTATACATATGCGTATTACATAATTTTTTAAAGCAATTTTCTTGCAAACGTTAAAGTACTTTATATTTTTTTATGATCTAAAAATTTACTTATGGCTTTTTCAGAGTCTAAAGTTGTTGCTAAGATGTATTTGTAACGATTTAAAGATTTTTAGTAAAAATAAAAACACTTAAAAAAAAACAACTCATACAACTGATTTGCGTAGGCTAATAGAATGAATTTTGGTTTTTGCAATTTTCTTGCAAACGTTTAAGTACTTTATATTTATTTTTAAATTCTAAAAATTTACTTTTGGGTTTTTAAGAGTCTAAAGTTGTTGCTAAGATGTATTTGTAACGATTCAAAGATTTTTAATAATGATAAAAACACTTAAAAAAAAACAATTCATACAACTGATTTGCGTAGCCTAATCGAATGAATTTTGGTTTTTGCAATTTTCTTGCAAACGTTTAAGTATTTTATATTTATTTTTAAGATCTAAAACTTTACTTATAGGTTTTTAAGAGTCTAAAGTTGTTGCTGAAAAGTATTTGTAACAATTCAAAGATTTTAAATAATAATAAAAACACTTAAAAAAAAACAACTCATACAACTGATTTGCGTAGGCTAATCGAATGAATTTTGGTTTTTGCAATTTTCTTGCAAACGTTTAAGTACTTTATATTTATTTTTAATATCTAAAAATTTATTTATGGTGTCTTCAGAGTCTAAAGTTATTTCTAAGATGTATTTGTAACGATTCAAAGATTTTAAGTAATAATAAAAACACTTAAAAAAAAACTACTCAAACAACTAATTTGCGTAGGCTATACGAATGAATTTTGGTTTTTGCAATTTTCTTGCAAACGTTTAAGTACTTTATTAATAATATAAAATAATGAAAATTCATAATTAGTTTAAAAAGTATAAACATAAAAAGTATAAAGTATAAAAATTAACTAGTTTTGTTATAAAAAACTTTGTTTAACTTATCTAATAATGTAAATTCGATTATTTGAATCGACTATAAGTTGAAATAAAATTATTGTTAGAGTTGAATAAAGCTTAACAAAACAATTTTTTATACTAAGTTCACACATATATGTAACATACATAAACCATAATACTAGAGAATACAAAAGTCTAAAAGTTGCTTTATAGAAATGAAACTTATATATACAATTAGAGAGTCACCTAAAGTGCCAGCTAAAACTACATTCAGTAATATAAATGGATAATATGAATAAATTACAAAATAAAATTAAAAATAACTGATAATGAGGCTGAAAACTTCTGCATATTGCACCAAAGTGTGCTCACTTAAAGTTAAGCATAACCAAAGTAATTCGATTTTATGTATTTAAATAAACTCTTGTTTGATACATTAATAAATTTGCATTGATCCCATTTAAAAGAACATTCATACACGAGTTTATCTTCAGTAAAATTGCTTTGCTAAAAATAATCAAACTAACTAGAGTTGGCTTGAGTTACCCTAAGTTTGAGAAAATTGTATCTTTTACACATCATGAACATCTACACATAATATTTTAATTTTGAATGAGAAGGTAAGTAATTAATTAATCAAATTATAACAAAATGCAGGCTATACGCACGAATGGGCACACGATATTCTACATTAACTGCAGGAGCTTTTTTCATAAACAAATAATATTCAACTTCAACTTACTACCGGGTCCAAATTTCTTCAATGTGGTTTTAGAAAAGTAAAGACATCCGAAAGTACGTACTTTAAGAAATACGCACCCGCCTAAGGTACGCATAAATATACAGAATGTAAAAAACCAATTAATAAAAAAACAAAGTATATCATAACTTCTTTAACAAATTACTTGTTTCTTATAAATTTATGAATCTAAACCAATTTAAAGGTAACTTACAACACAAAAACAAAAAAAAAAGTTTACAATGAATAAGTTATAACACAATTAAAGCGAGGTAAGCCGGAATTAACCTTGTAAAAAATTAAAGCAAACTTATCAATATTGTTCGTGTATATAGCCTAAAATTTAACAAGTTTAATTAGATACAATAAAGCCATCGATAAAATACGTACTTTAAGAACTACGCAACCGCCTAAAGTGCGCTTTTCATCATCAAGTGAAATAAATCTATTACTTTTAACAATAATATATGGTATAACTTCTTTAAAATTAACTTTTTTTTTTAAATGCTGTCATTATATTTAAAAGATATAAGAAATAAAAAAAAGAGTTATATTCAGAAGTTTTAATTTTTGAGAGCTGAGAGACAAGCTCAAGTTAATATAAATTTTAGTTCATACTATTTTAATTTTTAGATCAAGCTTAAGCACAACTAGTACAGCATAAGAATAAAGTAGCTTTTTAAATATATATCAGCACTAAAAATGATTAAAAAGCGTAAGAATAAACGAACTGAGAATATATTTGATTTAATTGAGCATGTTAATATAATACTGAGTAATGATATTAACTTAACGATTCGTAAAGACAAATATTCTTAATAAGTAAAGAATAAGCTTAAGCTTATTAAACTGTACATCTGTATCAAGACTTCAGTTGGGAGGGACACACATATTTAACTGTAATCAAAGCAGACAATTTAAACACCTATTTGGGTACGACTGTTTTTTATAACATTTTTTTAATTTGAATGTTGTTAGAAAAGCTTTTGTGTACATTTTGTTTACAATTTTCTTAGTATGCATACTATTTGGAATTTTTATTTTATTCGTTTAAGATTAAATTTGAAAAAATGTTTATTAGATTGTATTAGATAGTAAAAGAATGTAGTGTACGATTAGATAAGAAAGTTTTAAAAATTGTTAGTTGTATTTAATTTTTGATAAAGCAGTAGTTATATGTTTTTGTATAATATTAAGTACTATTGGCATGTTTTTAAGTTATATTATGTTATATTAATTGTTATTAAGACTAAGTTTTTAAATTTAAAATTTAAAAATAAACCTAAACGACAGAAGTTTTTAGATCAAATAAAGTAAAACTTTTTTAAATTAATATAAATATGTGTTTATTATGTTGTTCTTCCCCTATCGTTAGTTAGACTAATTTTTAATGAACCTGAAGATGTTTTAGTTGTATTGTCATACTAAAAAGTTTTAAACATTTTTTTTCTTTAAAATGTGTGCCTGATTAGTGTGTTACTGCTATCTTTAAAGATTTCATAAGGTTTTTTTATTGTAACAAAGGCATACATCGTAAAATTTATGCGTGCAACAACTTATAAATGCAATAAAACAAGTATACCAAACTTATACTGTTGAATATAGAATAAGTAAATATAGTGCAGCTATTTATACTGAAGTAAAAAGGGGTTTAAGGTTTTATTGTTTTATAAAGCAAAAACATAGATCGTTGTGAGCAACAACTTTAGTATATAATAAAACAACTTAATCAAAGTGATAATTTTTCATTAACAACAAATGTTATTCGTGCGAAAAACTCGTAGTAACAGTTGAACTAGTTAATCAAACTTTATTGTTGTATTAAGAAAAAATTAGCAATATATTTAGTTGTACTTTGTTGTCTTTTTTAAAGTGTATTTTTTTAATACTATTTTAACCTTTTTGTAGTTAAATTTTTTATTTTTTTTAGTTATATAAAAAAATATAAAGAGCCTAGCAGTCTTATTTGCTATGAAATGGTCATCTACAGCTAAGCTCTATGTGAACAATCAATTGGAGGAAACAAATTAAATAGAAATAAATGATTTGACGGTCTTAAATAAATAGATATTTAGCTATTTTATAACTCAAAAATTAATTTTAAAATATAAACAGAATATTTTGTAAAAAACTAGTTTTCAGTTTTATTAAACTTCTTGAAATTTTATTAGTTTACAAAAAAATTTTCGAAAACACTCAATTTCTCTGTACTTTTTTGCCTTTTTGTAGAAAAATATTTTATTATTTATTTTTATATTTAATTTATTATGATTTTTTTATAAAATAATAGTTTTTTTTTTTTGTTGAATAAAATTACAGCCAAGTTTAAATAAAGTAAGATACAAGTATAAAGTTTGTGTTATAAAGACCATCAAGATAGGACTTAGGTATTTATTTTATTTAACAACATTGTCTCCTATATGAAAGGTTAAAGTATAGGCTTTGATTCACTTTTTTCTATAAAATAAAATTAAATTAACCAATGAGGTACAGGCAGTTTTGTAAAAAGCAGAGTTGCCACACACACAGGATTTTGTGATTTATTAATCCAGGCTGACTCAGGATAGTATTGTTTTTTAAATAAAAAACTCAGGGCTAGATTCTAGAACTAGATAAATTTTTAAAAAGGGTTCTAAAATCACAGGACAGTTTAAGGGCATTCAGAACACTTTTTGTTTAACCAAGGTTTTTTATGACTCAAAAGTGGCAACTCTTTCAAAGATTCCTTTGTAAATACTGACCAGAATTTTTTTATTGTCTATTTTCGTCACTACATAATAATTCACCAACTGTTGTTTATACTTTTTGAACTAGTTACTTTTAATTATTAAAATTTTTGTAGATTTTTTAAAAATGTTAAAGGTCAAAGGGTCCTTCCAAAAATAAAGGGTTTTTATTTTCATCATTATGGTATTAAAAACAAAAATAAGTATTTTTTTATTTTATTTTTTCTCTTTGTTTGCATGTTATTAAAACTGTTATATGTTTATTTTATAAATAGTGTTAATATCTGTTACGATTTTGCCCCAAAGCAAAATGATGTATATAACACTATCGTTTTCCTTGGCTATTTCCTAGATAAAAAATTGATAAAAGAAAAAAAAAAATAATAAGAATGTGTATTATAACAAACTTTAGTAAAATAAAATAATTTAATTTAATAAATTTTTATAAATTGTTAAATAATTATTAATAAATTATTAAATAAATTATTAATGTTGTGTGAATATTTTGTGTTATGCTGTTATATGATAATGTTGTGTTTATACTTAAGCATTTATATTATTTGTTTATGTGTCAACCAACTGGGTTTAACCTTGAAAAATTCAATTCAGAGAGTTTTCAAGATCATCTTTAGACAATTTCACCACATAGCAATTTACTCTTATATCATTTAATAGTATTTCAATACTTTTTATTTAAGTTGTTTTATTTTTGTATATCTGTTGGCCACAAAGTAGGTTCTTGATTTTTTGAAATTTTTGACTCAGAAAGATTTCAAAATCATTATAAGAATTCCTGCACCATCAGACAAACATTTAATTATAATTTATAGATATTTCAATCTAGTTATAAAAGTCTAATTATTTTTTGGTAATTACCTAGGATGACGTCGCACCAATACCAAGCTGATATTTTATTATGTTTAATATCTTTTTGAATCATAATTTTTGAACTAAAATCAATATTTTAAGCCTTGTATCATTGATCTAAAATTATACTTCGTTTTAAACAAGTTATATAAATTTAGAATTAAATTCATTTTTTAATAACTAAAATATTTAATTGATTTTATTTTACAGTATAGTAATGTATATAAGTTATTGTATCATTTGCTTTATTATAAAAATAAAAGGAATATTGGTTTATGATAAATAAGTTTTTTATGTATTTCTAAGCCTATAATTATGGTAAAAAACAACATTGAAATAAATATATTTTCAGCTTGATATTGGTACGACATCATCCTAGGTAATTACCCATTTTTTTAGTGAATACAAGTTTTATAGAAAAATATAATTAAAAAACTGATTTTATTATAAATATATTTTATTCCGGCTCTTTTAGTTTTAATTTATCTAAACTTAATACATTATAATAAATAAAAATATATAATATTGTTCCATTGCTACTTATATATTTTTTTATTTCTAAGCAGAAAAAAGCATTTTAAACACAGAGTTTTTCGGCTAAATACTGCGTACTTAACTGGCAGTGCATACCTAAGAAATGCGTACTTAAGCGGGAAATTAAGATAAAAAAAAATTGTGAACCCCCTTCCAAAAAAGTCTAGACACGCCCCTGGTATTAACTTGGGTCAAATTAGTACCTTAAATGAATTTTTAATTTTACTTTACGTTGCTTTCCACTGGTCCTATTTAAAACATATAATAGTGTTCTTTAGAAATTTGTTTTTTAAATAACAATTTTCTACTATATTTCTAACTTTAAAAAAAAGTAGTTTGATTGATTTAAAATTGATATAAATCTAAAAATAGTCTCTTTAGATATACAATAAAATATTAATATTTTTCTTTTACAATCACTTTAAAAAATTTAGAAAAAAGTATTGTTTGCTTTTAGAAAAGTATGTCTTTTTTAAACAAGCTTAAAATGAAGCTTAAATATAAATTCTAAACTTTAAGGATCTATATTAGGGTTTCCCAAAGTGAGCCAAGTGGGAAAAGAAAAAAATATTTTAGTTCAATTAAATTTATTGTAATTCACATTCTTATTATTTTTTATTTCTTTTATCAATTTTTTATCCAGGAAATAGCCAAAGCAAATGATAGTGCAATATGCATCATTTTGCTTTGGGGCCAAATCGTAAAAGATATTAACATTATTTATAAAATAAACATCTAACAGTTTAAATAACATGCAAAAAAAGGGAAAAAGTAAAAAAAATAAAATAAAAAAATATTTATTTTTGGTTTTAATACCATAATAATGAAAAAAAAAACTTTATTTTCGGAGGGACCCCATGAAATAATTCAAACCCAAAACCAATTTTTTTTTAATTTAAGACAAAGGTGCGTTATCTAAAAAAAAAAAAAATTTTAGATAGTATTTAAGATAAGGAAAATAATTGACATTAAAGTTTTATGTTTTTTGAAAAATTAATAAATTTGCTTATAAAATTATTTTTATGCTCGTATATTTTTTGAAAATTCTATATTTTTACTATACACTTAAAAAGTAAAATTTTAGAGTATTAATTATGTTTTCATAAACTGTGTATAACAAGAAAAGAGTTTTGTTTACCAATGAACACTTACTTTAAAATGCAGAATAAAACTTTGTAAAAACTTAATGTCTCCAAATTTGTACAGTTTTTTATAATTCTAACTGAACATATAATTAACATTGATTATTATTAATAATTACCCCTTTTATGTTTTTTATTATAGCTGGGATAACTAATGCTAGTTTTATATTTTTAAAGGCCTTTTAAAATCTCAGGCTAGTTAAGAATATTTTACTAAACTTTAGGCTTTTTTTATTTTTAAACTTAAGTTTAATTTTACCTTTAAGAATAATATATTAATTTTATAGTAAAGTGTTTGTACGTTAAAACTCTAATATTTTAGTTGTTTAAACTAAATTATAAATAACTATAAAGCTTTTGGGTCTTACTACTATTTTTACAAAATTATTTATTGTTTTTAATTGAATTACTGAATAGCTTGTGTGAACTAAAGTTGATTTAATTAATTTTTAAGGTAATTTTTTATATTAGGCTTGTTAAGACATTTATTAGCTTTTTTTAGCCTTTTAACTTATATTTCTAATCACTTAAATTGTGCTTTTTTATAATATTTTAAGTAGTATTCAAAACTTTTTAATAAAGTATTTTATCAGATATTGGCTCTTACTTTCTTTTGAAAAAAATAAACATATCATGCCTTCTGTACTAATAAAACGCATTGATATTATTTAAAAAAACTTAGATTTTAAAAAGTTATAATTTTTTAATTCTAAAACAAAAATTTTAACTCGAACTTTATTTTTTTCTGATAATGAACAATAAAACTTGTACTTTAGATCATAAAAAAAGATTAGAAACCCTGGAAAAAATTGTTTAAAACCAGTAGCCACTTTTTCAAAAAATATTCAGTTCATGCAAGTTTTTTGGTACTACTTTTGAAAGACTCAGACAATTTTTAATATTTTTCTGAATCTAGAGCTTTATAAGTTTTCAAAAATTATTTTGTTAACTTCATTTTCAAAACTTCATTATTTAAGACAGTAAGGCTTTATTAAAAGAGTTTTTCATTTTTTGGCGGAAATTATAATTTTAGATTTAATTAAATTCAAGTTTCTTCAAAAAATAGGCTTGCTTTATTTATCTCAAGCTATTTTTTTTTTGTTCAATAATTAGCAGTTCTGTAATAAACTCTAAATCAGGGTTTTTCAAACTAATTTTCAAATACGCCTTCTTTACATAGATGAAAATTTATTTAAAATATTTGTTATTTGTGATAATAGCTTAAGTTTTTTATTTTGTTTCACAGAAAGAAGTGATAGTCTTTTAAGTCACGATTTTATCGAACGCAAAAAGAACTTCATCGAATGTAAAATGTTTTTAAATGACCATGTATATTCCATGAACCTAACTATGTAGAATTCGAGAACCGCTCAGTTCGAAACCGCACATAAATTCATAACCGTGTACAACTCGGTATTAAATATAAATACACTTAATGTAAATAATATTAGTATCAAGTAGATAGAGATATGTATTTTAGACTGACTTAGCTGATTTCATTAAGTCATTTTCTTAAATGTAATGTTTCTTGAAACAGACAGTTATTACCAATATTCTTTAAAATAGTCCATTTAAGTCTGTAACTATCAACCAATAAAGCACATTAAAAAAAACTGAATTTGGTGAAATCTGTGGTAATTTTTTAGGTTCATTAATTGGTAAGAGCTATAAAAATAAAATTATGTTTTAACACTACAATAAAAAAAAGAAAAATAATTTTCCTTTATGAAGGATTATCTGATTAAATACTTACTGTTAGCTTTATAACTATTTTTTTATCTGAGAAAACTAACTAAGCTCAATCTTTTATGAGCGCAGAAATTGTTTTTGTGCATTAAAATAAACAACTTATAAAGTTTATGTACTCCAAACACTAGCCTATTCTTAAATTAGATCTTGATGAACTTTTTTTTGCAGTGTAGTATGCACATTTTTTAACTATCTTAAACAACACTAGACAAGTTGTTTAGATATGTGTTCTAATCAAATTTTACATTTTTTTCAATTGAGTTATTATTAGAAAAAATATTTTTTGAAGCTTACTAAAACATTAAAAATAATGGTTAGATGACCTTACTGATGGCATTCAAATGTCCCAGCAATCTGCAAACCAGGTTGCTGCTGATGTTCAAACAGCTTTACGTGAAAATGAAGCATCAATATATTGGTTTGTCCAGTTTTTAACTAAAACAAGCTAAATCTTTAACTAACACAAAAAAATTCACTTGTAAATAAAATTGAAAGTCTTGTTTATCCTTGTGAAAATTAAATTAAATATGTTGATAAAACTAGTTTTAAGATAAGTTAACAAATTCAATTCAGAACAGTAGATCTAAAATCAAGTTGTTTAGCACTGTAATATTCCATTGTTTTAATGCATTTATTTGGAGTATTATGTCCAGGCTTTTATTTATTGCGTTTTAAAATCATTTAGCTTGTTACAAAATTATTAAACTATTTTTAACTTTAAGATCTTGGTTGTTTAATAGTATTTAAAGCAAACAAAAAAAACACCGATCTGTTAGCCATTAAGAATAAAACCTTACAAAAACAAAGGTAATTTAGCTAAACAAGTTTAATGGTGTACATATTTTAGTCATTATTGATAAATAAAAAATAAGATGCTACTATTTAAAAGTTAGTTTTAATATATAAGAATATATCCAAAACAGAAAATGGAACAATAATTATGTCTGTTTACTTATTAAGTTAAAAAACAAAATAAGTAGCTAGTAGACGAAAGCACTAGAAATTAAGTTATTTTAGGTCTGAATAAAAAACGTATTGAAATTATTTTAATTTAAAAGTTCTGAACACTCACTAAATGTCTATCAGTTTTTAATATAGAAAAACAACATTTTTCATAATTTAACAGAGAATTATAGGACAGCCTCGACAACTACCTAACGATCTACCTAACTACGATCTGCATAAAGGTTTGACAGCAGAAAGAATCCAACAGTTTCACCATTTTGAAGCTGACGTGCCACCAGTTGATGATCAATGCGCCATATGCAAGATCGAAATTGAAGTTGGAAGGAAAATGATGCGTCTCGATTGCGATGGTCAACATGCATTTTGTCAGGAATGTATTGAAGCATGGTTTGCTGACCACAACACATGTCCTTTATGTAGACATAGGTTTCAGTAAATGCATTTTAGTATAGTTAAAACTTTAGCACGTTCTAGTACTCTGTAATAAAAGAGTTATCTATTTATGTTGTTTTATTTATTGACTTCTGTATAAACTTGGTTTTAAGAAAAATAGTTATATAAAATACAAGATATATTAAAGTTAAGACTTTAAATTTTTTTGTACTTAGTAGAGCCAAAGAAATCTGAATATTATATTACAAAGGGACATAATACATACGTTATATCAGGGATCGACAGCCTTTTTTTTAAGTCGTGGGTTATACTCGCAGTAGAAGGCGCTATAAAAACAAAAATCCAGTTTGGCTTTCTTTTTATTATATTTTAGTTGATAAATTCAAAGTTTTATTTCAATTCAAAAATGTAAAAATGTCAGTAATACAGCATAAAAAACATTTTATATAAAGAGTTTAAATTTTCATAAAAAATATTTTATGTTTTTAGTAATTTTTATCTAAAAGTTACCTCGAAAGCCGCATATTTTTGTGTTGCTGATTGCATTTGGTTTGTGGATAGCAGTTAGCCAATTACTTATCTAAGACCTGAACGTTTTTTATACAAATATTTCAGAATATAAGTCAGTCAGTTACAACTATTCTAGTAACTATTGCGCATTTATTTATTTACTGAAAAGAAAAGCTAAAAATTAAGTACACTAATTGAAAAGTAAAACTAGTATTAACAAACTGACAAGTAAAGTTCATTTTATTTGTAATCTTAAAGTATTATTTCTTAACAAATAAACAAAACAAATGAGAAAGATAAAAAATACTATTATATGCATTACTAATATAAATTTAGTTTTAGTTACTTTTAAAAAATCAAAATATATAATTTAAATAAGTACATTCAAATCTAACAGCAATAGTTTTTAATAAATAACAATAATATATATAAATATACTAAATACAGCATTAAAAAAGTATTTTAAATCAGAACTAACATATAGTTCTTCATATTTTTATCAATTGTCGATTACTCATGGTTACACCAGATACTAGCCATATTTATTTTAAGTTCAAAAACTAAACCGTTCATAAAAAAAAGACAAAAAGGGAAAGTTTGTTCTACAAAAATATATATGATAGTTTTAAAAGAATGTGTAAACAACTTGAAAATTGTAAAACATATAATTAAGTTAACTAATAAAAACATTTTTTATTGTCAACAACAAATAGTGTCATAGGTTTAAATCAAAGAATCAAAATTTAAATTTTTTTAAACATGATAAATTAGTCAAAAATTGTTAAGGCTATTATAGCTCCATAGTTTGTTATAAAAATAAATAAAACATAATATGATATAGAGTCCACAAAAGTTGATTTTTATTAGCATGAAAATCGCTATTGCAAAATTATAGAAACAAAGCAAGAAAAAAGTTTTACAAAAACTAAGCAGTTCTACTATAAAGTAAATTACTTTCTAAATTATTATGTATTTAGTTAATGGTGTCTGTTTATCTTTATGAGTACTTAATTTTACTCATTTTATTTTGAAACATTTTTCTCTAACATAAGTTTAACATAAATTTAACATTAGCACTAATATTTTTCTACTTTTTTGCCCTCTGTTTTCATATTTAGTTTGAAAATACCAAGAGCTTTTATTTAAGGCCACATTACCTTGAACACTCCTTTGAAGCCCAATAATGTCAATAATCGTTTTTAGAGCCGCCAAAACTTACAAAACTTATGTTTTTTTTTTTTTTGCTTAGTCCTTGACGTTAAAAATAAATTAAAAATATTATGAATACCGACAATAATTTTACTTTTAGTTGACTTCAAAATTAAAAGTTATTAAGCTATTTTTTTGCTTAAGTTTGTTATAAGCAAAATATAATTTTCTGGTTAGAATTTTTTTGCTCGGAAATTTGAACCTAGTGCAAGAGTTTTATTATGCCGAAATTTGATAAACTGATTTAATTATTGATTCTTATTAGACTGTAAATTTTAAAAATCTAGCAAAACATTTAAATAAAAATTTGATTAAGACGTCGATGCTTAATCAGATATAAAACAATTAGTATAAGAATAAAATTTCTCAAAAAATTAGTTTTAGTTTGTGTTTTTTTACTACTTGTATTATTTTTTAATTAAGGAGACTACAGAACAAAAATACTTGAATTATAATTTATTTAAAGATTAAAACTAATTATTGTCTTAGTTTCAGTTATAAGTTTGTCAATATTTACAAACTTAAAGTACTCACTTAATTTCTTTAAATTGCAAATAACAAACTTACAGTTCTTTTAGGTTTTATCTATTAAAATTTTGGTAATTTTATAAAACACCTTAAAACTTCTTTAAAACTTTTTACTTAATTAATTATTTTCTTTTGCCTAAAAAGTTAAAGATTGTTGTTTTTAAGTTTTTTAGTTATTTAAAACTGCTTTTCTATTTTGGGTAAACTCTATACTGTTGCTTAAAGTAAAAACTATAAATTAAAAATTGTTAAAATAATTAATTCTAGTTTTGAAGTTATTTGTAACTTTAATTTTTTTAATACTTTTTTTTAAGCTAGAGATTGAAATTATTTCAATATGTGATTTGAAAAAGATTTTAAATAGTTTTACTTTTATTTGATCTAATAAAACTACCAAATACGTCATTCTGTACTTATTTAAACTTATAGTTAGTGTTATAATCGTCATATGACTTTCTTATTTTATTAAGCTAAACATGACATTGTAAACACATAAACCTCACTTATGACTTATTATTTGTAGATATTTTTTGTTAATTTTCAAATCGTAAGATCTGGTTTAACATTAATGCGATTTAAAGATTAATTTGTATCTATAGCCAAATTTAAATGTTGCTCAAAACTAAGTTATTGTTATTTATTTGCTATTTTCTAGTTATATTACATATCTGTATAAACATACTTAGGTCTGGTTTTGTATAATCAAAGTTGTTTTACAAACACGTATAATTTTTTTTACTACGTTATTTAAAAGAAGACTTCAATGTGACTAATTTGATTTTTAAACTTAATTATTTTTTAGAATTAAACTTTTTTAACTTAACGCCATGATTATAACAATAACTAATATTTTCATTGTGACTAATTTTACGGACCATTTTTAAACAAAAATATATGTCAACATTATTAGACATAAAACTGCTTAAAAAAGGAAGTTTAAAGTTATTAACTTTTTTATGAACTAAAAACATAACAGAATATGTTAATTTTATAGGAAAGTACTTAAAAAGTCTTATCTGAAACTTGTAAGTATTTTAATTTAAATATCATAAAACTTAAAAACTTGGTAAATCAAAAAAGTTTTTTTTTGTTTAGATATCTATATATGTTTTTAAAAATTAATACATTATCTATTTAATTATGTGTTTTCTTTTAATATATCAAATGGTTGTAACAATATGCTTTTTTTGATACTTAATTATTTTAAACAATAAACAATTTAGAAGTCTTCGAAAAAAGAACGAAAAATTTTTACGTAGTATTACCTTGTTAGAAATTTTTAAAATAGTTAAAAAAAATACCTAAAAACTTAAATAAAGATTACACTAATATTAAATCGTTCAAATTAAGCTAAGCTGGACTTTACAGCAATAAATTTATTTTTCGTTTTCGTTTTTTGTAACTACAAAAATTTCAACTCTATATATTTGTTAGTATTACTTTTTGTAGTAAAACAAAAAATATCTATTTTTTTTTAACTATATATGATATTCAAAAACAGTACTGAGATAGCTTAATTTTGTATAAATTATGTATAAATTTATTTAACTCGTCGCGATTAGTTTACAAAGCTTATCTTAAAAAATATTAATGACTAAGATAGTTTAAACTTATTTTTAGGATCAGAAAAAAACATATAAAATATTCTTTACAACATTTAAATTTTAGTTTGTTTTTTAACAACGTTATCAATAATTTTCGTTAACCTAAAGAGCTAAAAGTAAAGCTTCAATTTATAAATTATCTTTGTCAAATATAACTTTAATGTAGTTTATATTAAAACTTACGTATTCAGTCAATTTGAAACAGATCGCTTAATAACAGTAATGATCAAGTCCAAAGATCTTGTGAATCAAAACAGCCAGGCTAAAAACGAAAAGTGTTTCGAAAAGCTTATAACAAGAAGTAGTTCTTGTGTTGCTTATAAGTCCAAATACGGTAGTCTAGTTCGAATTGATAACAAAGAAATGCAAAATGGTAGCACTATTAATTTTCACGAGAAATACAGCATAAATTCTGTACGGTTTGAAAGTGAACTTTGCATTGTTTTTCTCGGTAAATATAAAAATTCAAAGACCAAAGTTGCAATTAAAAGATTCCAGTGTAGATATTTTGAAGGTTATCTCACAGAAAACGGAATGCCTAAAGAGTTTTATGTGCAAAGCATGGCACAAAACATTAGTGTCGACAATGGTAATGGAAGAGTTTTAAAAGTGCTAGATTGGTATGTTTATGACAGTTGTTTTGTCATTATATCAGAATATGATAAGAATTTTGAATCTTTGTTTAATTGCACCACAAAACAACCTGGTAAACATTTTACTGAAGAAAAATGCAAAACTATTTTTAAACTAATTTGTAAACTGATTTTTAAACTAAACAAAAATGGAATTTTTCATCATGATATTAAGCCAGAAAACTTCCTTTATAACTTAAAAACAGAGGAAATAAAGTTATTAGATTTCGGTCACTCTGTTTTCAATGATACAGAAACTAATCCAGAAGTGGAGTTTGTTTATGGGACTTTTGGTCTACGAACGCCTCAACAAATTGAAGAAGAAGCGGATTGTTACTCAAAAGATGTAGACTTGTGGTGTGTAGCTCAGACGTTATACTTCTGTTTGCAAGGCGATTTCGCTTTTGAGGATGATGAAGCGGTTCTTAAGAAAGAAATTGAGTTTAAAGTCGATGTTAGCAAAGAATGTGAGGATCTAGTAAGAAGAATGCTTTCAAAAGAAGTGGAAGATAGACTGACAGAAGAAGAAATATTTAAGCACCCGTGGTTAAATGAAAACGTAATTTGTAAAGACAAGAGTCATTTGAAGAAGTTCTCAGCTCAAGAGAAAGCTCTAATAAAACCAAAAAGGATTTTACCGAATGATAATACACACATAAATAAATCTTCATCAAGACAACAAAGTACAATACAGATAGATAAAGAAAAGAAGATTTCTACTCAAAAGAAAGCTCTACTAAAACCAAAAAGTACTCTACAAAATGATAAGGTAAATATGCTAAATACCTCATCAAATCAACAAAGTACAATACAGATAGATAACGAAAACGATATTTCACTCAATGAAGATACAACAACCCAACAACGAACGCAAACTTATTGGTTTATGATGAGTTTTAAAAGCTTTATTTGAAAATTTTTGATCTACTTGTGTCTGTTTTTTATCATTCTCGTTTTGTTAGTGCTTTTATACGTTATCACTTCTACTTACTAAAATCTTTAAATAGTTCTAAATATAAATTGATCTACTTTAAGTTAATTAGGTAATAGTAAAGAGTGATTAAATTTCATTTCTAATTGGTTTTTAAATTTATCAATATCCGAATTCTACTTTAAAATCTAAATAACATAATTAAAACATTTTCTTTCAAATCTTTAAAATTATGTCAAAACTTTACTTTGAATATTACTTATGTTTCAGAACAATACATAAGTACTCACTCATACAATAACTTTATTGTCATTACATACTAGATAATTTGAAGTGTCGTAGATACGATTTATTGTTTTAAAAACTCAATGGATAAGTTAAAAGTTTAAATACTATTATAGGAAGGTTTTTGAACGTATTTATATACCATTTTGCTAGTTTAGACATCAAAAGCCTATATACACACGTTCCGCTAAAAGAAGTAATTGAAGACATATTAAGAACAATTTATGACACAAATATCAAATCAATTTTCAAAGAAACTAAAATTACTAAAAATATATTAAGGAAAATTTTACAGTTGTGCTCCCAAAGTATTTTCCTTTATGGTGAAAAAGTCTACAAACAAATAGACGGTGTTGCAATGGGCAGCCTATTAGCCCCAATCCTAGCCAATTGGTTTGTAGCATCAAAAGAAAACTACCAATTACAAACAAATTCGGAAACAAAACCTCTATTCTACACAAGGTATGTAGATGATATATTCGTAGTCACACAAGACCAAACTGAACTAACAAACTTCTATCATGAAATGAATACTCTACACCAAAACTTAGAATTCTTTTTAGAAAGATCCGTTGACGGAAAACAACCGTTTCTCGACACTGAAGTAAAACAAATATCAAACCAACTACACACAAATGTGTACAGAAAACCAACAGACACAGGTCTAATTATGCAATATACTAGTATTTGTCCTAAATCTTGGAAACTCGGTTTAATAAACTTTTATCTAAACAGAGCGCTATATGTTCAAATTTTACCGCTTTTAAAGATGAACTTACAAAAATTAAAAACTTATTACTCAAGAATCAGTATCCAATAAACCTTATAGAGTCCAAAATCAACAAATTTCTTGAAGCTCACGAAATCGACAATTCAGCGTTTAAACAAAATGAAAATAATAACACAAAAAATGAAAAGAAAACAGATACCGAAAACTACGCTTATTTACAACAGTTTACGTTGGAAGTTGTTCAATAAGGTTCCGAAAACAAATAGCATCCATGTTTCAAAAACACAACATTAGTATTAAACCGGCCTACACTAGCAAAAAGGTATCTGACTACTTCAGCAACAAAAGTAAATGCTCGGAAGTATTTGACGCAAATGTTATTTATAAATATACCAGAGCATCTCTTACATTGGAGAAACATCACGGCAAATATTCCGACGATTTACAGACCACTGCGGAACAGATAAAAACAGCGCAATATTTGAACATCTTTTTAATTGCACATCCTGTTCTGACATTGTTCAAAATTTTAAAGTTATAAAACGATGTAAGAAAAGCGAACTTTACAGCCTGGAATCAATATTGATTGAGGAAAAGCGACCTTACTTATATACGCAAGTAGCATTAAATGGTAACACAAAATTATTAACAATCTATTAATAAACATACCTTTAGTTTTAATTACTGAATCTCTAATTTTGTATTTATTTTAATTTATTCATACGTCATAATTTAAACTTATTTTTTAAGCTATTCACTTAACAAACATTTTTTCAAATTTCATTTAAAATTTATCTCTTGACAAAGAAATCTTGTATGATTTTGAAAAGCTTTGTGTAATAAAATATAAAAAACAAAATGAATATTTTACTCATATTAAGTTGCAAATGGTATATTAAAAGTTTAAGGTTTTATCAAAAATCAAAAAACTTTTTATACTTTTAAATTATTAAACCTTATCTAGTAAAAGAATATAATTTATTTAAAAACATTCAGATAATCTAATAGATAAATTTAACTTCAATTAGATATGTAAAGATTATACAACTAATATTGTACCTAAGGTTAGTATCAAATATAACAGTTTTTTTTTGTTTTACCATTGAAGGCATTTCAAAACTTACCTTATATGCCAGATAACAAGACTAATAATCATTTCTAATCAACCTGTTTTTATTTTGTTTCAGTAATTAGTTTTAGACTGTTTTACAAGTTTTAATTTAAGTATATATACAGCAACAATAGTATACTTTAAATACTTTTTTTTACCTTAATTTACAGTTTTAAATGAAGTCGAGATGTAAACAAATTATATTTTTGTTTTTATTTAAAAAAAAAAATCTAAAATAGATATATTTGATGTCTTTGTCTAACGTATGATAGTATCTGATATCTTTTAAAGTAGTTTAAACACATTTTAGATTTTTATGTTGACTCAGTTTATCATTTAGTTTAATTTTGACCTTAAACTTATGAAGTTAAAAATTCAGTTGTTTACAATAAGTATGCTATCCTTTTATTTAACCATAACTCATTTATTGATCTTTTGCTAGTTATGAAACAGATTTGCTTAACAAATATGTGGTCAGTAAACAGTAAGTCGATGTTCTGTCCTAGAAATATCAGATACACAAAATAAAATTGTTAACGTTAACCTAAAGGTATGTTTATTCTATCTTAAAACTTAATGCTCAATAAGTTTAAAAAGTAAAAATTATGTAAAACAACTTTTTTTTTATCCTACAGTCTAGAGTAGGGGTGGCGAACGTTTTTCAATCAACGGACCGGACCTGGAAATATTAAGTCTTTTGCAGGCCGGAGCATTTTGAATTAACTATTTACAGGAACCAGTGTCCGAATCCAGTCGAAAATTAACTTTTTAGATCCGAATCCGACTGGATACTAATTTTAAGTCGAGATCCGGATCCGGTCGGATCTACAAATTTTTAGCATGTTTTTGAAGTCAAATTCTTACAGTTTTAATTTGTAAAAATATGATGCAAAGTTTTATAAAAAAATTGTAATATTGACCATTTGCGGGTCTGTCACTTCGCTTGCTGGCTGCTCATTTTCATTTGCTGGCCAAATCCCATTATAATTTAAAGTACGGTTGGGGGACGGTCATTTTCACTCTACGGGCCGGTCCGGCCCGCGGGCCGTACGTTGCCCACCCCTAGTCTAGAGTATCTATACTTTAAGTTATTGAAAAGAATTAAAAAGAAGTTAGAGTTGGTTATGTACATAGTTATTAAATTTTATCAGAAGTTAAAAAAATAATTTAATCTTTAAAAAAAAATTAAAACATAAAAGTTATAGTTTTAAAAGTAGCAATTGTGGCAAAACAAAAATAAAAATAAGCGTAATTAAGTTTTTAAAGTATTACACTTATTGAAACTAACTAGGAACTTTAACCGTTGATAATCTAGTGATTAATATAAATTACAGCATTCAATAAAATCAGTTTTATCTAAATGAGCTAATAGTAGCAGCTAAGGATAGAAAACTGTCAAGCAATAAAATTTACACTAATCAACTCTTGTTACTAAACAAATTGTTCTTATAAACTTGTTTATTAGTCTTTTGTGTTTGTAAGTTAAGTTACATAGTTTTGAAGCAAAAACTATGTATTAAATATTAAACGTCTTATTTTAGTAATTGACATAACTCAACTAATCTTTAAAGTAATATGTTATACGGTTTTTCAACTTTATTTGGTTGATTCATTTTAGATATTGTTTAGACAAATATTGTATCAATTTTAATAAATTAGTGGCATATAAAACATAAAATGGCTAAATATTATAAAAATATTCAACAAGGCTTAATAAAGCAATTTAATAATAAACGTTGTTTTATTGAGAATGACTAATTCAGTACAGTAAAAAATTAAAACATCGACCGCAAGTTATCAAAAGGTTTATCAATATTTTAACAAAGTTTTAAGTCTACAATTTTGTTTTAGTGATAGTTATTTTGGTTGTAAAATAAAAAACTCAACTTAATGTTAATTTTGTTGAGTGTAAGACTGCTTGTTGAACGACAATCGAAATAGACGACGGTAAGATCAAAAATGGCATCAAAGTTTTTCTTAAGAAATACACCATGTCATTCAAGCATGAAGACTGAATTGTGTTTATTCTAGCATAAAAAGTGTATTTTGTTTGTTAGTAAATAAACAATCTAAAACTAATGTGGCGATCAAAGTGCAGCAGTAGCCAGACTGTGAATCTTGTTATGTCAAAATTAAAATCGTTACAAACACATACATCAGTGTTGAAGGCGGAAGAGTTTTAAAAACTTTAGATTGCTACCTTTATGACACTAGCTGCGTCATAGTAACGGAATACGATAAAGATTTAAAATATTTGAAAGAACGAACTGAGAATTAACGTGATTTTTATCAATGAAAAAGGTCGTAAAAATATTATAAAGATGTTGTTAATCGTAAGAACTAAACTTCACAAAAACTGAGTATTTCATTCGGGTATCAAACCTAAAAAAAGTTTTCTGCAACACTAATAATGAAAAGATACGAGGGCAAAAAAAAGCTTAAAAATTCTGGGAGCTGTGGGAAAAACTATCAAACAAATATTTTAGTGACATTATTTAGGTTGCCGTTGAAAATTTGTTTGTAAATAGGCCAAACTAAGAACAAAATATCCTCAAATTTAAATTGCTTCGAAGTTGCGTTCCTTATTAATTGATTTTTGTTGATGATAAACTCACATTTACTGTAGCTTTTGACTTTGTAAACATTTACTTAATTAAATAAACTTTACTTTCTGCGTATAACATCAAATGATTTTCAGGTGGCTAAGTTTGTCGTTTAGTGATTAAAAAAAAATTTGTGGCAATCTATATAAATATTTTCTAAAAGTTTCAACAAAAAGTTTTGTGAACTTCGGTAGTTTAAGTAAGTTATAAAAAATAATGCTCTCGTTGTTTAAACATCATAAACACAGTAGGCTGAAAACGGGGATCAAGCGGCCATTGACATAAAACTGTCATAAAAAACAATATAATACAATTTAAAGTTACACTTAGTTATACAATATGAATAGTGTTTGTTTTTTCTTAAAAAATTGTTAAAATTTTAATTTGTAATGAAACTTTAAAGAAAGAAACTTAAAAAAAAAGAAAATAATAGTTGGCTACCTCAAGGGAGTCACATTCACTCCCATGTTAGTTTAAATATTAATGAATTTAAAATATCAAGCCGGGTGAAGCTATACTCTAAATACAGTTTATTTTTAGTATAAGGCTGTTCTGTCTATATCAAAGTCTCTAAAGGCTTTAATTCAATTTATTTTTTATAAAGCTAGATTTGTTTAGACGATTTAAACTAAAATTTGAAAAACTTAAAACAGTTGTTCGAATTGTTTAAAGGTCATGGGTATCTAATTACAAAGTTTTTATTATTTTGTTTTAATAATTATGAAGTTTTAATTATTTAAAGGTTTTTGAAGCGACATGGTTTTAAAATACTATAAAAACTTGTCTGTAGTCTGGTGTTTGAAATGATTTGTCTATTTAATTTTATTTGAGTTTAAGTAAGTTTAAATTCAGTCGAAAAGTAATCTTCATGTTTACTACGGATTTATGACTACTTAAACGAAAGACTCGCTTATATAAAAAGTTTATAAATTTATTTTAAAGTCACTGACGAAAATAAAATGCTAAGTACTACCTAAAACTTGACATAAATCCAAGTTTAGTTTTTAAGTTGACTTGCTTTAGAAAAAAAAAGACAGTTTTAGTAATTACAGCTAAATTAGATTTAATATAATTTTTTTACACAACGTTTAGTACACAAATCAATGGAAAAATTCAAGTTGTATAAAAATAATTTTTCCAAAAAATTGATATGTGAATCCTTAATCAGTCGTTTAAGTTTTATTAATATAAAGCTAATATTAATTAAAAAAAAAGAAGAGTGCACATATAGGTTATAAATACACAACTAACTATATGTCAAACATAACCTAATTTAAATAACTTTTTAACTGTATAAAAAAAATATTAAACTATAACATTTAGTTTGTTATGATCTAAACGAAATACAAAAAAAAAATGTTATTTTCAAATTTCAAAACATTTGACTTCAGGAAAGGTTAAGGTAAAAAGAAATTTTGTAAAAAACAAAATATGCGCATTTAAATTATTTTAACACCTAATTTATAAAAAGATATTAGAATATTGCTAAAACTTTTTGATAGCATTAAACTTCAACGACAGCTATTTGAAACATAAAACGTTTATAGCTGTTAAAATAATATTAATCAAACTTATGCCTACATAAAGGACATGTGTTGTGTTTAGAAAACCATTCTTCAATACATTTCTGACAAAAATAATGCTTACCATCGCATGTGAGACGTTTCATTCTTCTACCAACATCTACGTCTTCCATACAAATACTACATTGATCACCAACAAGTGACTCATCGGCTGTAAAAAGATCGAATGTTTTTATTGTTTCATTAGATAAGCCTTGTGATTGAATAACATTTGGTTGTTGATTCAAAACGAAGTTTCGAAGACGACTATTTATTTCATTTAACTTTTGATAAAACTTGTCTTGAATCGTCTTTAGTTTTATTTCAGCTTGCTCAATGTTTGTACGATTTCCTTCAATAAATTTTAGCTTATGAGTTTGTCGAATGATAGCTTGTTCCTTTGTCATGTTTGACGTAAAGCGTTGCTTTTGTAAAATTTTCAGGCGTTTAGTGTTCTCATTCAGTTCTGCATCGATTTGAAAAGTATATTTTTTCAGACATCGTTTCTTGATGTAAAAATCAGTGTTTAAGTTCGATTTGTTTTGATCAATTATCCTTTGAAACCTTTCAATATCAGAGATATTTCTGATTTCTTGAAATAAACTTTCCCAAGTTTGATATATCCTTTCAACATTTTGTTCGAAACTGTCCAAACGTAGCTAAAAAGATTTTATACTATTTAAAGGAAGAAAATAAAAATAATTTTAAAATGAAAAAATATATACAAACTTCAAATAATCAAAGTTATGTATTAAAGTATGATCTAATACTACCATTTTAAGTAAAGTAGTTTAAAATTTACATTAAATCTAAGCATAACAGCATGTGAATATGTATACATTAAGTAAATATAACTTAACATTTAAAAGTTATTCAATAAAATAATTTTAAACTACTTTTAGTTACATAGCTTTAGCATATGAGAAAACCTTCAAAATTTAATGTAGCAGTGGTCTTTTAGCAGGCAGTATCAATAGCTAGTTTCATACAATATCTTTAGTTATCAACCGAATCCTAGTATTTGTACTCAGATCCGGTCGGATAATACCGTTTCGGATCCGGATCCAATCGGATATTAATCTTAAAGTATATCCAGATACAGCCGGATCAATTTTTGATAGTTTTTACCAAATCTTAATATTATCCATCCGTTAGGTCAATGAAAATACCTTATTCGTTTTAGTTTCTTCTATTAAAACAAGTAAAAGACATACTTGAATGTTTTAAAACTTATTCTAGATTTATTGTATTACAATAATAATGATCAATAAAAGATCTTAGACGTTTTTTAAGGTTGTTTTAAAACTTTCACTAAATACTATGGGAAATTTTCTAAAGTCACTATAGATATTACGATTTTGAAATTTACTTTAAATGTTACTAATAAACATGAAACTTAAACTTAATATTCGTAAGCTCATATAAAAAAAACAAAAACGCTTTAAGGCGATTTTAAGGAAGTTCTTAAAGTTATAATATATAACACTGAAAATGATGAAACTTACACTAGATATTTTTGAGTCATGATAAAAAGCGAAAAAGAGGTCTTAGGCTCGTTTTAGTTTCAAAAGTTACATTAATTTTTACACAAAAATTAATAAAGTAACACTAGAGGTTACAGGAAAGTCATTTAAAATAATGAATATTACGAAAACATACAGCTTACGATATATATTCTTGGGCTCAAGTTAAATAGCTAAAAAACATGTAGAACTTATAGAATCTGATCGTATCAGAATTTTAAATAAATAACGGATCCGGCCCTATCCTGTTTAATAAGATCTGGATCTTGCTGGGTCTTAATTTAAAAGATAAGATTCGGATCGAGATTCAGCATGAACTTATTTTGAAACAAGATCGGGGTACAAAACAGATCGTAAGTGTATTTAACGATAAATTTAGAACTTATTCTATATATTATAGGAAAGTTATAGAAATATAATGGGCCATAAGCAATAAAAGGGGAAGCCATGAGGCTAAAATTTGAGATTTTATCTAGTTATTCTGAAAAAGGTGGTGAAAAGTAAAAGAAGAAAATATTAAAGTGTACTTTAAAAAGTTTTTTAAGAAATCTTGTCGAAGGGGCTACCATTTTTTTTTGTTTCTTGAAAGGGGTATTAATTAAAACAATTGTGTGACCCTTAAAAATGCAATAAAGCTATGTGACCTAAGTAATTTTTAATTAGTCTGTTTGATTTTAAACTTACCAAGAAAGCTTATATGTTTCAAATGAAAATTTACTTATTAAAATTTAGGTTTAATTTATGCTTCTATATCGTTCAGAACCTTTAATCTAATTTTTACTTCTTAAATAATTGTCATGAATAAAATAAGTTTTATATTAAATTAAGCCTTATAGAAAGCAAATTTTTTTTTACAGGTATTATTATTAGCAAAATAAACTTGCTAGCAAATAGACCTTAAAGTTTGAATTAATTGGGTAACTAGTTTAAATAGCATAACCAAATACTTAAAACAAAAATAATTGTTCTAAATTTAGAAAAAAAACAAGCCGAGCTTTATAGTAGCCTTAGTGTTTTTTTTATTCTGAAGATATGCAAACCTAACTTAGCATATACATATCTCACATTTTATAAGTTTGCTAGAAATAATCTTAAATTTAACAACATACAAAATGTGCGATACATAAATGCAAAGAAGTACCAAGCTTCACTTATAATAAGTTTTATAATATACTTAAAAAAATTTTGTTAGTCATTGTAGAATTTTCTATATGTAAAGAACAAGGTGCTTATAATTTTATTATTTACATACCTCACTTCTCCATGCAATCAAAACTGAACTAGCTGTATTTCTTGATGAACTATCCATTGCTTATTATATTTTATTTTATATCTAAGTAAAAAAAATACTATTTTAGTTAAGTATTTGCATTTATTTTTGCTAACAGTAACTGAATTGCAGTTGTTTTTAATGAAGTAAAACAAATAGTTTTTTACAAAAACAAGCCTAATTATAGCACAAAATTTAGTATTGTTTTTTAATTCTATTTTTAGGCTAAAAAATCTCATATGGAAATTATGTCTAAAATAAAAATAATAATTATAAAAATAATTACAATAAATAAGTTAATAACAATTAATAGCTTCTTGATTTATACATTGTGAAATTAATTTATAATCTATATTAATAATTAAGTTTCGATTAATCATATAAATAATGATATTTTAAACAGACTACACTTGTTTACACTACAATTTAACTTAATTTAATTAAATATACTTAACATAATCTTATTTGTTGTTATATAAAAAATTTCAGAACTTAATAATAATCAAATGTAATTTATACTACTTATAAATATAGGCATGATTTTTGGTGGTTATATTTTATATTTAACAACATATCAAACACTAAAAAATAAAAAGCATCATACTTTAGAAAACACTTCAAATGTAGTCAAAACTTTGAAATAAGATTTAAATCTAATAGGAATATACTAAAAAATGTATAATTCTATTAAGTTTTACTTACTTGGAATTAAAATCGGAAAATCAATTATAAGTAATAAGCATTTTTCAATACGGAACTTTACAATAAACAAAACATAACAAATAGTTTCCTTTCTGGAACTACATATCGAAGGTCTTGACTAGAATTTCACAGCAATCACACTTTTGCTGAAGCAAGTTGATTATAAAAATGTAAACTTCCTTCTGATCATTTTCTAAATCTACTGTCATTCATTAGGGTGCTTATAAATAATGTGACCTTAGGGTTTCAAACTTAAGTTGTTTTACATCGTCAATTATTATGTTGAATCTTTCTGCTGAATATAATAAAATTTAAAGACATCAACATACATAATATTTTTAATCTTTTGAGAAAGCAACCCAATGTAAACTTTATGGGGTTCAATAACTGACACAAAATAGTTTTTGAATGATTTCTAATTACATCGGTAAGATATTTCAAAAAAGCATTGTGCAGGTTTCAGAATATTAGAAGAAAGTTTAACATTTGAAAAAAAATGTTTACAAAAAAACCAAACTGTTGCACAAAAATTGATTGACTTTTTAACAATTTTACTTATAACATAATAAAAAAACTTATACATGTCATAAACAAAAAATCTATAACTTACACTCTTAGGTATATATTTGTATACATTTTAATTGACTATGAATATTCCTAACTATGAGAACATCAGCCATATAAAACATGTCTTCAAACATTTATTTCAAAAACGTTTTTAAAACGGACTGTACTTTAAAAATTAATTACATTATTTTCATCTTTACACAAAGTATCCTACAGTTTATAATTCAAGCATAATATTTAATTTTTATTAAAAAAAAAATATTTTTTTTACAATAATAATTTTATAAAAAAAAACTAATCAGCTTAAAGCTCTTTTTAACATAGGTTTAGTGGTTTTATTATCTTAGTTTTTTAATTTGTTCAGATTTTTTTAAAATTTTTCCAGGTCTTTCAATTTTTAGTTTTAGAAAAAAAAAAATACATGTTTTTGTTTTTTGTTAAAATAAAATTAATCTTAACTTAACAAAGGTGTTGTAGAGATAGGTTTTAAATGATTTAAAGATTATTGCTGTCAAAAATTCTATTTTTTTCGGTATTAATCTGTACCATCACTATCAATTTTCAAAATGAGTTTTTTAAGGTTTTTATTATTTGATAGTTCAAAAGTATATTACCTCATAATTCCAAAAATAAATGAGTCACAAATGTAACAAAAGACAACTGATTTTTTTTTTGATAAGTATTTCCTGTAATATCTTCACTTTTTTAACTTTGACTATTGACTTTGGATGTGACTATTCTAACAAAATACAAAACTAAACTTTTATACGTCTAAATATGTTTAAATTTACTAGTAATTTTACAAAAACAATATATAATTAAAACAAATACAGCTCCAGGCTTTTTAATGATTTTTTTTGAGTATAATTGCAGGTATTTTTAAATTTTTCTCGAAAAATTCAGGTTTTTATTTATTTTTTTGTTAATAGTTTTAATTCCAGGTTTTTTAGGAATCCAAGTTTTATGGCTAATCTGTTAAAACAAAAACAGGTCATATCATTTTTAAATTGGAATATAACATTTTATAAATAGTCACATTGCAAAAACAAGGTTGGATTTTGGTTGTAAAAAATAATAACAACTACACAAAAAATATAACTTTGATTACTTTTCTTAATTGAAAAACCAGTAATAACAACTAAAAAAAGATTTTATATTATAATTTATCCTGAAAAAAACATGGTAATTAAGCTTTACCTTAAGTTTAGAGTGGCCTTGTTAAACTAAAATGAAATAAAATTAAAAATAAGAATATTTTTTTTACTAGTTCTCATAGAAGAAAAGCCAGAATGTTAATAGATCTAAAAAACTGCTCTGTTTGCATTGAGAGAATTAGCAAAAAAAAGTTGTTAAATGACTATATATACTAGTACTTGTTTGAAAAAAAACCTTCATAACTAAATGATAATGAAAAGTATTCTATTTCACTTATAAAAAATAGACATGACTTTTGATGGTTATATTTTTTCACTAAAGAACATATCAAACAATACAAAAACATCATACTTTAGAAAATATTTTAATTGTGGTCAAAACTTTGGCACAAGATTTAAATATAAAAGGAATATACTATAAAATGTGTAATTCTAACAAGATTAACTAATTTGGAATTAAAATCGGAAAATCAGTTATAAGTAATGAGCATTATTTAATACGGAACTTTACAACAAACAAAAAATAAAACAAAATTTCCCTTCTGAAACTACAACTCGAAAGTCTTGACTTGAATTTTAGTACAATCACACTGTTGCTGAAGCAAATTTATTATAAAACTGTAAACTTGCTTTTGATCATTTTTTTAATATTACTGTACAGTCATTAGGGTGCTTATAAGTAATGTGACCTTAGGGTTTCAAACTTAAGTTGTTTTACATGGGCAATTATTATCTTAAGTCTTTCTGCTGAATATTTAATACAATTTAAATACATCAACATACATGAAGATTTTAATCTTATGAGATAGCAACCCAATGTAAACTTTATGGGGTACAACAACTGACACAAAATAGGTTTTGAATGGTTTCTATTTACATCTATTAGATTTTTCAAAAAAGCATTGTGCAAATTTTAGAAGATTAGAAGAAAGTTTAACGTTTGAAAAAAAAATGTTTACAAAAAATCCAAATTGTTGCACAAAAACTGATTCGTATACTTTTCAACTATTTGACTTAAAACATAAGAAAAAACTTGTACATGTCCTAAACAATAAATCTATATCTTACACTCACAGGCATATACACTTGTATACATCTCAATAGTTTTTGATGTATTATGTGGCCATAATCCAACTACATAAAATTTTAAAAAATTCAAATTTTGTTCAAACAAATCATAAAAACTCATTATGTTTTCAAAATTTTATATTTTTCTTCTTTTTTAAAGTTAACATGTTAGCAGGTTTGCAGATGGTTTTTTAATAAGTGTTTTTTAATTTCTTCCAGATTTTAAAATTTACAAGTTTTTTTGTGATTTTTTAGTATAAAATTAAATTTGAAGCTAAATAACTGTCTTATATAGTATAAATATATCAGAAAGATACCAAATACTGCATTGTAGATTTCTATAATAAGAAAAACTGTAAGTAGTTCCAAAAAATTGAATACAATATATTTTTCTATGTAGTAAATATTTAACTATTTACATGTTAATATTATTCAATTTTCAGTTTTTTTTTAACTTCTCAAATTCCAAGTTTTTAAATTTTGTAGTTCTAGTTTTCAAATTTTATTTAGCTTAGAGTTTTGATTATCGCCGTAGGAGAAGGATGAAAGTCTTAAAAATAAGTTTTGTTTTAAACTTTAATAACTAAACTTCCAGTTATTTATGAGTTTATTTTAAAAGCAACTTTTAAAATATAAGCTTTCAAATTTGAAAACCTCAGTAGTTAAACTACAAGAAGGTGAAAACTAATATAGTAAAAATAGGCTATTTCAGCTAAATATTTCTCTTTCTTTAGTTTTTAGCTATTTTTATCTACTTTTAGTCAAGTTGTCCAAAGGCTTTCCAAAAAATTATTCAAAAAAAACTTGTCTTTTGGTGTGTTTAATTAAGTTAAAAATAAAGTTAAAGGTGCTTTTAAAAATATAATTTTACTATAAAGGTACTGTAGTTTTACTTTATGTGTGTTCATACTTTGTAAAATTTTTGGGTTAATCAGTTTTTTTTTTAATTTGTGTTGTTTAATACATAAAACTGTTCAAAATTACATATTTAACATTTTATTTGTCTAAATTTCCTAATTAAAGGTATTTCCAGGTAAAATGGCCACCCTGTAGATAAAATATTAAAATCTGTATTTAGTTATAAATACTCTGTAAACACAATAAATTTACATTATTTATATCTTTTTTTTTTGTTATTTTTCAATAAATTAGTCTAAAACTTGAAGAAAACTTTTAATTTAAATTCCCTTATTTATTTCAGAAGCAAAATATACTGTTATAGTGAAATTTTAATTAAAAACAGTATATTTTCTATTTTTAAAATCAACTTACCTAAAGTATTTGTGATAACAAAAAGAACTTCTAAAAATAAGAATTATTTTATTTAATCTATTAGACATAGTTTTGTGTTCAAACAGGGTTGCTACTCCTTAAGTCAACATAATTATTGTAGATAACCAAAAATCTTTCTTTGTCATTCTGAGATATTTAAAGCCTTTAAGTTTTTTTTTAGTTTTTCAAATCTAAAAAAATCAAACTTTTTAACAAAGTTGGTTATAAAAGATTAAAAAATATAAAAAGTATACAATTAAATCTTATTCAAAATCTTAAAAATACTTTCAAAACTTTTAGATTAATAATAACACTATCTTAATTTTTTGATATTAAAGAAATAGTATTCCAAGTCTGCTTAAGTTTTAAAATAATCAAATATCCTGGTAATCTATAGTTTTTAAAAATATAAAAATATACAGAGTTTTTCGTAATCAGCTTAAGATTTTTGAATTTTTTTGAATCAACTTAATTATATTGAGTGGCCTGAGTATTCTGAGTAAGTGGTAATCCTGTAAAAAACTATGAGAAAATCAGCCATATAAAACATCTCTTCAAACATTTATTTCAAAAACGTTTTTAAAACTGACTGTACTTTAAAAATTAATTACATTATTTTCATCTTTAGACAAAGTATCTTACAGTTTATAATTCAAGCATAAAATTTAATTATTATTAAAAAAAATATTTTTTTTTTTACAATAACAATTTTATAAAAAAAACCTAATCAGCTTAAAGCTCTTTTTGACATAGGTTTAGTGGTTTTATTATCTTAGTTTTCTTAATTAATTCAGATTTTTTTAAAATTATTCCAGGTCTTTCAATTTTTATTTTTAGAATAAAAAAAATACATGTTTTTCTTTTTTGTTAAAATAAAATTAATTTTAACTTAACAAAGGTGTTGTAGAAATAAGTTTTAAATGATTTAAAGATTATTGCTGTCAAAAATTGTATTTTTTCTGTTTTAATCTGTACCATCACTATCAATTTTCAAAATGAATTTTTTAAGGTTTTTATTATTTGATAGTTCAAAAGTATATTACCTCATAATTCCAAAAATAAATGAGTCACAAATGTAACAAAAGAAAACTGATTTTTTTTTTGATAAGTATTTCCTGTAATATCTTCACTTTTTTAACTTTGACTATTGACTTTGGATGTGACTATTCTAACAAAATACAAAACTAAACTTTTATACGTCTAAATATGTTAAAATTTACTAGTAATTTTACAAAAACAATATATAATTAAAACAAATACAGCTCCAGGCTTTCTAATGATTTTTTTTGTATATAGTTGCAGGTATTTCTAATTTTTTTTTTTAAATTCAGGTTTTTATTTATTTTTTGTTAATAGTTTTAATTCCAATTTTTTTAGGAATCCTTGTTTTATGGCTAATCTGTTAAAACAAAAACAGGTCATATCATTTTTAAATTGGAATATAACATTTTATAAATAGTCACATTGCAAAAACAAGGTTGGATTTTGGTTGTAAAAAATAATAACAACTACACAAAAAATATAACTTTGATTACTTTTCTTAATTGAAAAACCAGTAATAACAACTAAAAAAAGATTTTATATTATAATTTATCCTGAAAAAAACATGGTAATTAAGCTTTACCTTAAGTTTAGAGTGGCCTTGTTAAACTAAAATGAAATAAAATTAAAAATAAGAATATTTTTTTCACTAGTTCTCATAGAAAAAAAGCCAGAATGTTAATAGATCTAAAAAACTGCTCTGTTTGCATTGGGAGAATTAGCAAAAAAAAAAGTTGTTAAATGACTATATATACTAGTACTTGTTTAAAAAAAAAAACCTTCATAACTAAATGATAATGAAAAGTATTCTATTTCACTTATAAAAAATAGACATGACTTTTGATGGTTATATTTTTTCACTAAAGAACATATCAAACAATACAAAAACATCATACTTTAGAAAATATTTTAATTGTGGTCAAAACTTTGGCACAAGATTTAAATATAAAAGGAATATACTATAAAATGTGTAATTCTAACAAGATTAACTAATTTGGAATTAAAATCGGAAAATCAGTTATAAGTAATGAGCATTATTTAATACGGAACTTTACAACAAACAAAAAATAAAACAAAATTTCCCTTCTGAAACTACAACTCGAAAGTCTTGACTTGCATTTTAGTACAATCACACTGTTGCTGAAGCAAATTTATTATAAAACTGTAAACTTGCTTTTGATCATTTTTTTAATATTACTGTACAGTCATTAGGGTGCTTATAAGTAATGTGACCTTAGGGTTTCAAACTTAAGTTGTTTTACATGGGCAATTATTATCTTAAGTCTTTCTGCTGAATATTTAATACAATTTAAATACATCAACATACATGAAGATTTTAATCTTATGAGATAGCAACCCAATGTAAACTTTATGGGGTACAACAACTGACACAAAATAGGTTTTGAATGGTTTCTATTTACATCTATTAGATTTTTCAAAAAAGCATTGTGCAAATTTTAGAAGATTAGAAGAAAGTTTAACGTTTGAAAAAAAAATGTTTACAAAGAATCCAAATTGTTGCACAAAAACTGATTCGTATACTTTTCAACTATTTGACTTAAAACATAAGAAAAAACTTGTACATGTCCTAAACAATAAATCTATATCTTACACTCACAGGCATATACACTTGTATACATCTCAATAGTTTTTGATGTATTATGTGGCCATAATCCAACTACATAAAATTTAAAAAAATTCAAATTTTGTTCAAACAAATCATAAAAACTCATTATGTTTTCAAAATTTTATATTTTTCTTCTTTTTTAAAGTTAACATGTTAGCAGGTTTGCAGATGGTTTTTTAATAAGTGTTTTTTAATTTCTTCCAGATTTTAAAATTTACAAGTTTTTTTGTGATTTTTTAGTATAAAATTAAATTTGAAGCTAAATAACTGTCTTATATAGTATAAATATATCAGAAAGATACCAAATACTGCATTGTAGATTTCTATAATAAGAAAAACTGTAAGTAGTTCCAAAAAATTGAATACAATATATTTTTCTATGTAGTAAATATTTAACTATTTACATGTTAATTTTATTCAATTTCCAGTTTTTTTTTAACTTCTCAAATTCCAAGTTTTTAAATTTTGTAGTTCTAGTTTTCAAATTTTATTTAGCTTAGAGTTTTGATTATCGCCGTAGGAGAAGGATGAAAGTCTTAAAAATAAGTTTTGTTTTAAACTTTAATAACTAAACTTCCAGTTATTTATGAGTTTATTTTAAAAGCAACTTTTAAAATATAAGCTTTCAAATTTGAAAACCTCAGTAGTTAAACTACAAGAAGGTGAAAACTAATATAGTAAAAATAGGCTATTTCAGCTAAGTATTTCTCTTTCTTTAGTTTTTAGCTATTTTTATCTACTTTTAGTCAAGTTGTCCAAAGGCTTTCCAAAAAATTATTCAAAAAAAACTTGTCTTTTGGTGTGTTTAATTAAGTTAAAAATAAAGTTAAAGGTGCTTTTAAAAATATAATTTTACTATAAAGGTACTGTAGTTGTACTTTATGTGTGTTCATACTTTGTAAAGTTTTTGGGTTAATCAGTTTTTTTTTTAATTTGTGTTGTTTAATACATAAAACTGTTCAAAATTACATATTTAACATTTTATTTGTCTAAATTTCCTAATTAAAGGTATTTCCAGGTAAAATGGCCACCCTGTAGATAAAATATAAAATCTGCATTTAGTAATAAATATTCTGTATACATATTAACTTTACATTATTTATTTTTTTTATTTATTTTTTAATAAAGTATTCTAAAACTTGAAGAAAACTTTTAATTTAAATTCCCATATTTATTTTTAGAAGCAAAATATACTGTTTTAGTGAAATTTTTATTAAAAACAGTATATTTTCTATTTTTAAAATCAACTTACCTCAAATGTTTGTGATAATAAAAAGAACTTCTAAAAATATAAATTATTTTATTTAATCTATCAGACATACTTTTGTGTTCAAACAGGGTTGCTACTTCTTAAGTCAACATAATTGTTGTGGATGACAAAAATCTTTCTTTGTCATTCTAAGATATTTAAACCCTTTAAGTATTTTTTTAGTTTTTCAAATCTAAGAAAAATCAAATTTTTTAACAAAATTGGTTATAAAAGAATAAAAAATATAAAAAAAAACAATTAAATCTTATTCAAATTTTAAAAAATACTTTTAAACTTTTCAGATTAATAATAAAACTATCCTGAATTTTTGACATTAAAGAGATAGTATTCCAAGTCAGCTTAAGATTAAGTTTTAAAATAATCAAATTATCCTGGTAATCCATAGTTTTTAAAAATTATAAAAATATACAGAGTTTTTCCTAATCAGATTAAGATTTTTGAATTTTTTTGTATTTAATTATATTAAGTGGCCTGAGTATTCTGAGTAAGTGGTAATCCTGTAAATTAATGAGAACATCAGCCATATAAAACTTCTCTTCAAAAATTTATTTCAAAAGCTTTTTTTAGAGCTGACTGTACTTTAAATATTAATCACATTATTTTCATCTTTACACAAAGTATCTTACAGTTTATAATTCAAGCATAAAAATTATTTTTTATTAAAAAAATTATATCCTTTTTTTACAATAATTATTTTATAAAAAAACTAATCAGCTTAAAGCTCTTTTTGACATAGGTTTAGTGGTTTTATTATCTTAGTTTTCTTAATTACTTCAGATTTCTATAAATTATTCCAGGTCTTTCAATTTTTATTTTTAAAATAAAAAACATACATGTTTTTGCTTATTGTTAAAAACAAATTAATCATAAATTAACAAAGGTGTTGTAGAGATAATTTTTAAATGATTTAAAGATTATTGCTGTTAAAGTTCTATTTTTTTCTGTTTTAATCTGTACCATCAATATCAATTTTCATAATAATTTTTTCAAGGTTTCATGATTTGATAGTTCAAAAGTATAATACCTCAAAATTCCAAAAATAAATGAAATACAATTGTAACAAAAGACAACTAATTTTTTTTTTGATAAGTATTTCCTGTAATATATCACTTTTTTAAAGTTGACTATTGACTTTGGATGTGACTATTATAATAAAATACAAAACTAAACTTTTATACGTCTGAATATGTTTAAATTTACTAGTAATTTTACAAAAACACTATATATATATAAAAAATACAGCTTTAGGCTTTTTAATGATTTTTTTTGTATATAATTGCAGGTGTTTTTAATAATTTTTTTAAATTCAGGTTTTTATTTATTTTTTTGTTAATAGTTTTAATTCCAGGTTTTTTAGGAATCCTTGTTTTATGGCTAATCTGTTAAAATATAAACAGGTCATATCAATTTTCAAATTAGAACATAACATGTTGTAATTAGTCTCATTGCAAAATCAGGATTGGATTTTAGTTGTAAAAAACAATAACAACTAAACAAAAATATAACTTTGATTGCTTTTCTTAATTGAAAAACCAGTAATAACAACTAAAAAAAAATTTTATATTATAATTTATGCTTAAAACAACATGGTGATTAAGCCTTAATTTCCCTGATAAAATTTCAAGCTAAGTTGAGAGTGGCCTTGCTAAACTAAAATGAAATAAAATTAAAAATAAGAATATTATTTTTACTAGTTCTCATAGAAGAGCCAGAATGTTAATAGATCTAAAAAAACTGCTCTTTTTGCATTGGGAGAATTAGCAAAAAAAAGTTGTTAAATGACTAAATATACTTCACTGGAGCGATTACGTCACTTTTCATGGCCTTGTTGTATACATAAGTCAGCTTTTACGTTTTGCTTAGTTTTTAGTCGATTATTATACTTATTTATTTCATTTACGTGTTACTAAGGTTTAATTGTTGTTTTGATATTTTATATTGTGAGTCTAATTAGTAAATAGCTTGTTGTTATGTTGTATTTTATTTCGTTAAGTACTTACTTGACCTTTCATTCGCTATAATATTGTATATAAGTAGCGCGTATGGCGACTAGTAAGGCTCTGAAAAAGATGGTCACCGAAATCGCTCTTGGTCAGGCGCGTTGCCTGACGCTGTTATTGATTTATTTAATAAATGGCGTCCGCCGGCTCCGCCTTTGAGCAGTGTAATAGGGTCAAGCGACCGTGATAAAATAGCACACCTCTTGGATATATTTAACGTATGTTCTGGATTTAAAGTATGTTCTAGCTAATCATCTATTATTTAAAAAATAACTTTAAAATGAACGTAATCAATATTTTTTGGAATTTCTGACACTTTATTGCTTACTACCATTTCTTCAAAAATGAAAAAAAAACAACTATTAGTATTAACAAACATAACATAGTATTGAATAATATAAAAAATTAGATTAAAGCAGTAATTTTTAAGTTTATATTATTTAAGACTTGGTTAGAGTTTTAGACTTATTATTTGTTTTTTATGGAGTCATATATAATATAATATAATACATAAATATAACACAATATATATTAAAGTTTATTGCAAACAAATACAAAATAGAAATACTTTTCGGACACGCTCTTCAGTATTTGTTCGTGTCAAAACAAGCTGAAATAAAGATTTACTGATAAAAACTAATAATACTAAGTATTTAAGAAAACAAATTAAATTTAACACAATAGTAATAATTAACAAATTAAGGCAATCGTTTAATCAGAAATAATATAAATGTATCATTTATTACAGGGTATCAGATATATTTCTGATATTGAACAGTTTCAAAAGACTTTATATCAAAACCAACATTTCATTGACATTGAATATAACAATAAGGTACAACATCTAACAAAACATATATCTCAAAACGATACAGAACTGACTGAAAATAACGAATCACTAAAAAATTTACAAAAGCAACACTTTTTAACAAACGAAACAAAGCAACCGGTTATCATTCAACAAAATCATCAGCTAAACATTATCAAAATAAAACGTAAAAATATTGAGCAAGAAAAAATTAAACTTTTGAACATTTATAAAAAATTTAACCGAAAGTTAAATGAAACAGTTTATCGTCTTAGAAATTTAACTTTGGATTTACAACAACAACAAAATGATGATCAATCACAAGGCTTGTCTAAAGAATTAATTCAGACATTCCATATTTTTACAGCCGATGAGTCAGTTGTTGGTGATCAATGTAGTATTTGTTGAAATAATGGTTTTTCCAATATAAAAATCACAATTTTTATACATTAAAGTTTATTGCAAACAAAATACAAAATAGAAGTACTTTTCGGACACTCTCTTCAGTATTTTTTCGTGTCAAAACAAGCTAAAATAATGATTTACTGATAAAAACTAATAAAACTAAGTATTTAAGAAAACAAATTAAATTTAACACAATAGTAATAACTAACAAATTAAGGCAATCGTTTAATCAGAAATAATATAAATGTAACACAACTTTACTAATCAACTAATTTAAGTTCAACGAATTAAACAAAATGGTCGAATAAACAAATTTCTTTTGTTTACAGAGATCTGGCTTTTAGCTTAAAATGTATATAGCTTCTAAAGTTTTCAGATGAAATTCATTACGAGCAACTGAAATTATTTTGAAGTTATCCACTTTATAGTTTTCGACACACTTAGGATTAGTAATCAGGTGTTGGCCAATCGCTGAACTACTATTTAGTTTTTTCAAATCATCAAATTTATTTTCCGCGTTACATGACTTTATCGTGTTTAAGAGGTTTTTTGGTATGTGTTGGTTAATTCTTGCAATCAAATTGTTACTCGTTCTACCCACGTATGTTTTTTTACATAAACATACAAATTTATAAATTACATTGCTGGTGTTTAGGGTGGGTAATTTATCTTTGTTTTTAATCTGAAACAGTTTATTGGTTGAGTATACTATTCGTAAATTAACAGATGTATAGCCATTTTCTACTATTTTCTTCAAAATATTATGCAAAACTGTATTCTGATTGTATGGCAACTTAAGGTATACCGGACACTTTTTTGGACCAAATTTTATTGACTCAAACCTTGTCTTTGTTTTTTGTATTGTGTTCTTTATTATGTCTAGAGGGTAACCTAAAGTCGCAAAGATTCTTTCCACATTTGATAATTCTGTTTCTAAATACTTTTCAGAACAAATTTTCATTGCTCTATATAAAGGCAACTGATTAGATTTAGTATTTGTCTCATTGGACTGTATGAGTTATAAGGGACATAGTCCCCACTGAAGGTACTTTTTCTAAAAATGTTCGTATAGAACATTTGATTCTCCCTATTGACCATAACATCTAAGAATGCTAAATTGCTTTCAGTTGCTGTTTCCATAGTAAATTCGAGGTTTGCATGCATGCTATTCAGTTTTAATAGAAATTCATCTCTGTCTTTATCGTCTGTAAAGATGACAAACGTGTCATCTACATAACGTTTGTAATAAATGGGAGAGATATCTTTTATGAGTTGTTGTTCATGGAAACCAACAAAAATGTTTGAGAGAATAGATTAATAAAATAGATATTTGATTGCAAGATTTAACCAACACATACCAAAAAACCTCTTAAACAAGATTCTATTTTGTATTTTGTTTGCAATAAACTTTAATGTATAAAAAATTGTGATTTTTATAATGGAAAAACCTCTATTTCAACAATATATATTATAATATTTTTATTGTTTTAAAAATTAATTGTATGCAACATGCTAAAACAAAAGCATTTTTATTTTTATTAGCAAATTTTTTTTAACAATAAAATAAACTAATAAGAACAATGGAATAAATAAATTATCCTTAAGCATTTATAATTCACTAGATATTCTAATCGTATAGTAATGTTATCTTATATTTTTTAATTTGTTTGTTATTTATTTTCACAACAAAAAAAAAAAAAATTATTGCAGAACTTGAAAATAACAACTATAACCGTATGCATTAAATAAATCAAAAGATGTTTAATCTTAGGTTTCTTAACAATTCATCTCACATTAAATTTATCGCTGACGTTTTGTGTCTTTGCTTATGAACCATTTTAGGTAAAATTAACATTCTGGATTTTCTCCTACTGGAATTTGAAAAAAATAATCTACTTTTTCCTATTTAGTGTCTATTAAGTTCTAGTAAGATCATTCTAAAGCTACCTCAATTGCAGCTATTTTTACAGCAAATTCCAAAACATTGATTTAGACTAACCAGATGGTGTTAAGATCTTAGTTTAGCTTAATGAAAATTTTCAATTTTAAACCTTGCAATTTAAACCTAACAATATATTTTTCTGAAGTCATTATTTATTGCTTTAAGAGTAATAAACTTTTCAATTATTATAATAAAAATAATTATTAATTTTATATGTCTAAGTTATTAATTTAAACTAATTAACTTTATTGTTTTTCTAATACTAAAACTATAAGCATTCTTTTGAGAACGCATTTTTAATTCAACATAAGGCTGTGAACCTAAGAGTAAGTAAGCTTTATGAAAAATTGCATACTAAAAACAGAATTGCTATAAAGTAAAACTCTTATTATAAAAAAAGACTTTTTTTATGATACTTACTGTTTATAAAATTTTTATTTTATTTAATTTCTTCTATAGCTTTAGAGATTTGATAATAAAGGATTAAATGTAAAAAAGTTAATTAGCTTTTATTCTGTTGCTTTATTCTGAATTTTTTGTTCTTATATACAAGGGATTTCTTTAAAAGATACCATTTTTCTTCAAAGATGTTTGCTATTTTTTTGAAATATCATATTCTTATACCACCTTGTTATAAAAGTTTAAAGAGGAGTGTTATATTGTAAAAATAGTAATTTTAGTTGTTTTTACTAGTTTTTTTTTTATTTAGAACACTAGTCTGGAATTTTAAATATGAGCCAAAAAAAAGAATAACCTGAAGTTTAAAACATTATAAATAGTACCTAGAATTTATACAAAAAACTCATAAAAAAATTTTGAGCTATACTTCCATCTCCATAAGATTTTTTTAAAGTTACTTGTAAATTTTTACATGTTAAGACGTAAAAAAGTATAATTCTGAAGTTCAATAAAATTTTAAAATTAAAATAGTGAGTGTACTACAGGACACAATAATTAAAAAAAAAGTATAATCTCATTCGTCTGATTTAAAACATTTGCTATTATACTTTTTTTTTTCATACATGAGAGTTATAGTCTAACAAACTTTTAAACAATCAGATGAAAACACTTAAAGGAAATATATTTAGCTTTACTTTAAATAAAAAACATATTTAAAATTTTGGTACAGGTTATATTATAACTAAACAAAAATTTTAGCTGCAATACATTATCTTGTAAATTTTTTATTTATCTTAAAACACCTTTGATAACTTAACATTAATTCATCTGGAACTTTTGTCTAAAATAGCTATTTAAAAAAAATTGAAAGCCCTGAAAGAGTTTCTAAAATTTTAAAAATTAAGAAAACTTTTAAACAAATGACTAAAACCTATGAAAAAATGAGCTTCAATTTATTTTTTTTATATAAAGGTATTAATGTTAATGAATGCTATTTTTACATTAATATATTATAATGGCTATTAAGATGTACTTTTTTAAAAATAATAACTTATGATTTTAAGCTTTAAGTATATGCTGTAAAATACATTATTTAAAACTAAAATCAGTTAAACTAGTTTTTAAAAGTCTTAAAGTATTGTCAATTTTTAAAAAGTTTTTCGAAAAATGTTTGAAACAGAAGTTTTACATGGCTGCTTATCAAAGTTTATACAAGGTTACCGCTTACTCAGAATACCAAGGACACTCAGTATTTTTAGTACACTTAAAATAATTATAAATATCAGGCTGGTTTAGGAATACACAGGAATTATGAATTTTTTAAACATAAACCGACTCCATGTACCGTATATATTTAATACAAAATCAATTATAGTTTAGTTTTTAAAAAAATTCTTTTCAGTTGTTTTTCTTAGATTTTGATTGAGATTTAATTTGTATAATTTAAGCTCTTTTATTACCAACTTAGTTAAAAACTATAATTTTTATTAGATTTGAAAAATTAAATAAAAATATTTCAAGGTCTTTAAAAATATAAGAATGGAAAATTCTTTGGTTATCCAAGACAGTTAAGTTAGCTAAAGGAATGGCAACCCTGTATTAAAGATTTAAAGATTACAACTATAGATAATTAATTTATGTTTTCAATTATAGACGTTATATAACTTACATGCTTTACTTTTTAATATATTTTTTTCTTATATCTACGATGCCTTAGCCCAAGTAGTTTAATTAAAATATTTAGTGTTGACTAATAGTAGTTTTTATAAATTACTGTTTCAGAACTTAGCTTAGTTTATTGTTCTTCAATGGCTTGTACTTTTAACTTTTCTTAATAGAATAATTAATTGAGTAAAGAGAGGATTTCCTCAATAACTTTTAACACTTAAAATTAAAAGCATAGAACTTTAAGCCAATTTTAATGTAAACTATTAAATACAGATTTCGTAAAAAGATACATAGGATACAATTTAGTTTTAGTATCATTTACAGTTTTTTATTTATAAAACCCTTTTTAGACAGCTTTTAAGTATCTTTTTAAAACTTTTATAAACTTAAAGACAGTTATTTAACTTAAAATCTAAACTTGTTCTTTTAAAAACCTTAAACAAGCTATATAATCCTTTGATTATCAATAATCCACTTGCAAACATGATAACATGTTAACATTAAAAAAGAAGAAAAACGACAAAAACTTGAAACTTTTAAAGTTTAGTGTTTAATATGCTTTTTAACATACAATTTATTTACCAAAACTTATGTCCAAGTTTTATAACTAGTTCATAGTACCTTTAAGCATCTATAAATTTTCAAATTTAATTTAAACTTAGTTATAGTTTCATCTAGGTTGTACACTACACCAGGGGCGTGTTTATACTGGTTTCCTGTTTCCTGAGAACCCCCTGAAAAAAAAGAAAAAAAAAAAGATAAAAAGATTCTTAAAATATCACTAAAAACGTTTTTTATTGACTTTCTTTTTGTTATTTGATAAACTTTAAATAAAAATGTTGAATTTATAACACTGAAAGATTGTTAAGTTTCCTTAACAAAAAATGCTCGTTTTTGCCCAGCTAAAATAGATTTTAAATAAAGTTTTAACTGTAACGTCATAATAGGTAAAAGTTTTAAAGTTGTATTTTTTCTGGGAAAGATTTTACCAAGATGCTCTTAGTTTCCATTTAAAATTGTTACTTAGTCTAAATAACTTTTGATAATTATTGTTTTTCATCTAGTAAGTACAATTTTACTTAAAAAGTTTCCAATTTGATGTTTAAAGTTTTATTTTACTTAGTTAATTGTATATAATAATGATGTGTAAAGCTTTTAAACTTAAAAAAGTAAAATCCAGAGAATTTTCAAAATTATTATCATTATTTTAAATCAAAATCTACTACACCATCTGGCAATTTATTCTTATATTATTTAATGGTATTTTAATATTTTTATTTAAGTTATATTTTTTTGTACATCTGTTGGCAAAAAAGTTGATTCTTGATTATTTGAAATTTTCAACATTAAGACATTTCAAAATAGTAATTAGAATACCTGCACCATCAAGTAAACATTTAATAATAATTTGAACTTGTTTTAATTTATTTGTATAAGTCTAAGCCTTTTTTAAAGTGAAAATTCTATTTTTATTCAAGTTGTTATATTTTTTTTATATGTTATTGTATATTTAGTAAAATTTCAAGTTTTATAGATTGAATCAATTGATAAAAATAATTTTATTATAGATAGATATCTAAATGAAAACAGTTTAAAATTAAAGAGAAAAAATGTAAGAACTCCATCTATACAAACATTTATATCAAAATTGAAATTCTCTTTTTATAAATTTGTTGTAGTTTTAATTATTTTATAATATTGTTACCTGATAAAAAAATTAATTTTCAGGGTTGCCACTTTACCTGGAATTTGACAATTTAGGCAAAAAAACCTGGACTTTTGGAAATTTCGAAAAAAACCTGGAATTTTGAACAAAAATCACTAAAGAAACCTGAAAAAAATCTAATATTTTAACAATTTTCAGCAATAAAATTTCAATTTGACTCAAAAAATCTATCACACAAATAAAAAATTTGTCATCATTAAATTGTTTTTTTTTTTATAAAAACACATTCAAAGTAGCTTTACAGTATCTTTTCAATGTATTTAAACTTTTTAACTCCTTAAACTTAACTTAAAACTGAAAAACGACACAAAAATGAGTACTTTTAAAAACCTGGAAAATTCGGAAAAATTTTTGAAAAAGTGAGTGGCAACTCTGAATTTTTACAGATTAAGTTAGTTATGTCTGTAATAGCTGAGGAAATAAAGTAACAAATTTTGATTTACAATTTGTAAGTTCATAACTTTGTTTTGTTTTTTTTCGGTTGTTTTTTATCTAAATTTAATTTGCATAATAAAAAAAAAATAATTAAATTTTTCTTTTACTACTTATATGTTTTTTTTTTTTCTAAGCAGAAAAAAGCATTAAAAACACAGAGTTTATCGGCTAAGTTTTGAGTAGTACGCGCAATGCGTACTTAACTGGCAGTGCATACCTAAGAAACACGTATTTAAGCGGCAAATTAATACGACGAAAAAAATTGTGAACCCCCTTTGTAAAATGTCTAGACACGCCCCTGCACTACACTCAAACTGTACAACAGTAAATATTCGAACTAAAGGTTTGTTTATTTTAAACAACAAAACAGGATTATGTTAATTTAACATGTGTAGTGTAAATAAGTTTAATCTTTTTAATAAATAAAAATTAATATGCTAACTAAAACTTAACAATTAATTATGGTAATACATTGATAGCATTGTGTTTTAAATATAAAGTTTATAAATTGTTGTTAACTATCTGATAAAATTTTTATCATGTTAATATAACTTATTTTATACTTAAACTTCATATGATATTTTTTAGCATTTAGCTAGAATTAAAAATAAATCAGTTAAACTTTTTGCTTTAAATTTACTGCACTAAACTTACTTTTAATAGAAAAAGATTTAAAACTTTTCTTTTTTTTTTGTTAAAAACAACTGTAACTCAATTTCTACTAGCAAAACCATATAAAAATCAAACCATATAACTTTTACTTATATTTATAATAAATTAGATTAAATAAGCAATGGATAGTTCATCATCAAGTACAACTGGTTTAGCTTTTACTCCAAATGAAAAACTTGAGGTTAGTATTTAATAAAAATTTTAATATGTTCCAAAAAATTTATAAATGTATAAAAATTTAGTAAGTAAATCTTATATACATTTTTGTTATGCACGTTTTAATTTTTAAATTAAAATTTGTTTTTAAAAAGTTTTTAAAAGTTGAGACAAATACATGCCAAGTTATGTTCGAATATTTTGATATTAAAAAAGACTTAGGCTACCATACAGTTCTTGCTAATTTAACTATTAAATTGACGTTAATGATTTACGTGTTTAATATTCGGGCGTACTGTTAGTAATAGTTTATCATAGACTTTCAATTAATACAAATGCTTATTACAATAACTACAAAAAGTGTTGTGCTTTCTATGATGCTTAGCTTAATACAATATTTAACATGATCATATTGTAATTAATTTAGTTTAATAAGTTTAACGTTTTTGAATTTCACTGAGCCTAAACTAAATTTAAACTGCGCTTAGTAAACTTTTATGCAAAACGTATACTGAGATGTTTTTTTTTTCTGTACTATGTGAACGTTTAGAGTACTTGCTACCAGAATTTTAAGATAAAATATACATTACACTTTAAATTCTTAAAAATATTATCCTTTACAATACTTAATAAATTTTCAAGTGGTGTGCAAGTCGTTAACCAAAAAGTCTTCGTGCTCCAGGTCTTCTTACTAGATACCTTGAGCAATTTTTTTGTACTGTGAAAAGAAAAAATTAAAATATATTGTATTAAAAAAACTTTTAAATGCTAATGTGCTTAAATTTAAGCTGATGCTCAATTAATTAACTCAAAGTTATGATGTTAAATTATACAACTAAATATTTTGGAAACTTAAATATTATTTGATTTTAATATAAATTGCTTTAATTTTTCTTTCTATAGATTGTACAACAATTTATTTCAGCTAAATTGGAACAAGTTCGAACAGAATCTCGAAAGGATGTTTCAAAATTTGGAGAATTTATTACAGGGTATCAGATATATTTCTGATATTGAACAGTTTCAAAAGACTTTATATCAAAACCAACATTTCATTGACATTGAATATAACAATAAGGTACAACATCTAACAAAACATATATCTCAAAACGATACAGAACTGACTGAAAATAACGAATCACTAAAAAATTTACAAAAGCAACACTTTTTAACAAACGAAACAAAGCAACCGGTTATCATTCAACAAAATCATCAGCTAAACATTATCAAAATAAAACGTAAAAATATTGAGCAAGAAAAAATTAAACTTTTGAACATTTATAAAAAATTTAACCGAAAGTTAAATGAAACAGTTTATCGTCTTAGAAATTTAACTTTGGATTTACAACAACAACAAAATGATGATCAATCACAAGGCTTGTCTAAAGAATTAATTCAGACATTCCATATTTTTACAGCCGATGAGTCAGTTGTTGGTGATCAATGTAGTATTTGTTGAAATAATGGTTTTTCCAATATAAAAATCACAATTTTTATACATTAAAGTTTATTGCAAACAAAATACAAAATAGAAGTACTTTTCGGACACTCTCTTCAGTATTTTTTCGTGTCAAAACAAGCTGAAATAATGATTTACTGATAAAAACTAATAAAACTAAGTATTTAAGAAAACAAATTAAATTTAACACAATAGTAATAACTAACAAATTAAGGCAATCGTTTAATCAGAAATAATATAAATGTAACACAACTTTACTAATCAACTAATTTAAGTTCAACGAATTAAACAAAATGGTCGAATAAACAAATTTCTTTTGTTTACAGAGATCTGGCTTTAAGCTTAAAATGTATATAGCTTCTAAAGTTTTTAGGTGAAATTCATTACGAGCAACTGATATCATTTTGAAGTTATCCACTTTATAGTTTTCGACACACTTAGGATTAGTAATCAGGTGTTGGCCAATCGCTGAACTACTATTTAGTTTTTTCAAATCATCAAATTTCTTTTCCTCGTTACATGACTTTATCTTGTTTAAAAGGTTTTTTGGTATGTGTTGGTTAATTCTTGCAATCAAATTGTTACTCGTTCTACCCACGTATGTTTTTTTACATAAACATACAAATTTATAAATTACATTGCTGGTGTTTAGGGTGGGTAATTTATCTTTGTTTTTAATCTGAAACAGTTTATTGGTTGAGTATACTATTCGTAAATTAACAGATCTATAGCCATCTACTATTTTCTTCAAATTATTATGCAAAACTGTATTCTGATTTTATGGCAACTTAAGGTATACTGGACATTTTTTTGGACCAAATTTTATTGACTCAAACCTTGTCTTTGTTTTTTGTATTGTGTTCTTTATTATGTCTAGAGGGTAACCTAAAGTCGCAAAGATTCTTTCCACATTTGATAATTCTGTTTCTAAATATTTTTCAGAACAAATTTTCATTGCTCTATATGTCAGGCAACTAATTAGATTTAGTTTTTGTCTCATTGGATCAGTTTTAATAGAAATTCATCTCTGTCTTTATCGTCTGTAAAGATGGCAAACGTGTCATCTACATAACGTTTGTAATAAATGGGAGAAATATCTTTTATGAGTTGTTGTTCATAGAAACCAACAAAAATGTTTGAGAGAATAGGACCAAGTGGCGACCCCATTGATATACCGTCAATTTGCTTATACATATGATTATTAAAGCTAAATTCTACTCCACAACATGCTAATATTAATAATTCTTTGAAGACTTCTGGTTTTAGGTATTTCGGAGCTAATCTGTATTTAAATAGTTCATTCAAAACTAAATTAATGCACTCCTTAATCGGTAAGCTGGTAAAAAGAGACTTGATATCGAAGGAACACATACTAATGTTTACCTGACTGATTTTTAACTGTCTAATATCATCAGCAAAACTGAATGAGTCTTTAATACAATAGATCGTGTATACTGATTCTAATGGTTTCAACATTTCCACACACCATTTAGCAATCTTATGTTGCAGTGAATTAATCATTGAAAGGACTGGTCTCAGAGGTACTTTTGCTTTGTGTGTTTTTGGCAACCCATACAGTCTGGGTCTGCATGACCCGGATGGGCGTATAGCGTCATAAACGCTTGCAGTGATTTTATTATTATTTTTCAAAGATAGTAATCTTCGTGAGTTGCACTTTCTATTTTTTGGGTATTATCACAATTATTCGCTGGACCAAATTTTACAAATTTATTGGTGTCCAGTAGGATATCATTCATTTTTGCCAGGTATTTATCGTTTTGGAGTAACACTACTCCACTTCCTTTGTCGGGCTTGGAAATAAACAAATTTGGATTATTGACTAACTGTTTTGCAGTTTTACTGAATTCGTTGTAAAAGTTGTCCAATTGAGTTGAAGTTTTGTTCTTATCTTTGTAGTTTAGCGCTATTGCCACCAATTTTGCATTTAACGTCTTTTTTTCTTAACTCATTCAGTGGTTTGTGATGATTAAGTTGGCCGGCCAGAACTTCAAATTCACTGCAAATATCTTCAAATTTCAGTTTTTTGCTAGGTATGCAGAATTTTAAACCCAAATTTAATACAGTTATTTCCTTATCTGTTAAAATATGTTCCGACAAATTAATTATGTTATTTATCTTTTCTGTAGTTATCATTCCAAACTTTTTCTTTTTTAAGAGTTCCACTATGTTACTATATTTTTTCCTTTGAGAAGCATTAACATCAGAAACTTTCCTTTCTACATTATTCAAAATCAAAACCAAATCTTTACTGTAAATGTTGCTAAGAATATCCATTACGTTGTTTAAAATCAATTTAGTTCTACTCAGCTGGGACTCCATTTTTCTTATATCGTCATTACAAAATACTCTTTCTATAGTCGTTTAACTTTTTAGTTTCGATTTTTTGATTCTAAACTGAATATATTTTGGTACAATGTGTTGTGTTAGACACATTTTCAAAAATTCAATAGAATTTTTCAATTTATTCATTTTGAAAGTTAAAGAGAGAAGTTTACGAATCAGCTTTATAACTTTGTGATCGTACTTAGACCTTTAATGTTGAAATAATGGTTTTTCCATTATAAAAATCACAATTTTTATACATAAATATTTATTGCAAACAAAATACAAAATAGAAGTAACACCAATAAATTTTTAAAATTGGGTCCAGCGAATAATTGTGATAATACCCAAAAAAAAGAAAGTGCAACTCAACGAAGATTACTATCTTTGAAAAATAATAATAAAATCACTGCAAGCGTTTATGACGCTATACGCCTATCTGGGTCATGCAGACCCAGACTGTATGGGTTGCCAAAAACACACAAAGCAAAAGTACCTCTGAGACCAGTCCTTTCAATGATTAATTCACCGCAACATAAGATTGCTAAATGGTGTGTGGAAATGTTGAAACCATTAGAATCAGTATACACGATCTATTGTATTAAAGACTCATTCAGTTTTGCTGATGATATTAGACAGTTAAAAATCAGTCAGGAAAACATTAGTATGAGTTCCTTCGATATCAAGTCTCTTTTTACCAGCTTACCGATTAAGGAGTGCATTAATTTAGTTTTGAATGAACTATTTAAATACAGATTAGCTCCGAAATACCTAAAACCAGAAGTCTTCAAAGAATTATTAATATTAGCATGTTGTGGAGTAGAATTTAGCTTTAATAATCATATGTATAAGCAAATTGACGGTATATCAATGGTATATCAATGGGGTCGCCACTTGGTCCTATTCTCTCAAACATTTTTGTTGGTTTCTATGAACAACAACTCATAAAAGATATTTCTCCCATTTGTTACAAACGTTGATGAACAGCAAAAAAAATTAAGTCTTAATGCTTTTAATAATTTTGTTAAAGGAGGCCATATCTTTTTTAATTTTTGTTAAATGGGCCATTTGAAATAAAATTAGGGGAACCCTGATCTAAATAGTATAATAATAAAAAAAATTATCTTTATAACTTAGGTTTTTGCTCATGAAACTGTTTTGAATCTATAAACATTCTGGCTTTTTTCCTTTGAAAACCAGTGAAAAAATACTCTTTTTGTTTTAAAATTTCATTTTAGTTTATTAAGGCCACTCTCAATTTAGCTTGAAATTTTATCTAGAAAGCTAAGACTTAATCAGGATTTTCTTGCAGGAAGAGTCTTATATCTTTTAAACAATTTTATTCAGTTGTTATTTACTGGTTTTCAAGTTAGAGCCATTTTTAAGTTTTCTGCTTTTTGTTGTAGTTGATATTGTATTCATTTTTAATCTAATTTTGTTGATGCTAAGAGACTATTTAAACATTTAATTTTTAAATTTGAACTTCATACGGCATGTTTATGTTATATCAGAATTAACATAAAACTTAGAATCCTTACAAAACTAAAATTTTAAGCCATAAAAACCTAATGATTGAGAAAATATTGAAATTTTTTTAAACTATAGAATTAATCAGAGAAAACCATTGAGCTAAAATTGTTTCATTTTTAAAATATTTTTGTTAAGTTATTAGTAAATTTTTATTTGGACATTTATGAATGGTTAAGGTTTTAAGTTTATCAAAATTTTAAAATTAAAATATAATAATACAGGATTCACTTAAAACAGAAAATCTTAGTTATCTACCGTAAACTTTTTATTACAATAGTTTCATATATTTTAAGAAATTTAAAATAGTATGCTTTTGATATTACATATGATCTTTAAAAAAAAGTGCTTTAAATAAAAAAAAATGATTAAAAGTGTTGGTTTAAGTTTCAAAAGAGTAAAAGAATTTTTTTATAGCAATATAGTATCTTTTAGTGTCAAAGAAATATTCTTTTTATACTTAAAAAAAGTTTAAAAGGCCTCTATTAATTTTCAAAAATCTGATGAAATTCAGAAAATTAGTACAAATTGTCAATTAGCCTATGACAAAAAGAGCTTTAAAGTATAAACGTACTTTATAGAAGTTTTAAATGTAGATAAAGGCTGTAAAATAGTTATAGTTTTTTGCCAAAAAAAATATTTATTTTAAGTACATACTGATAATAATTTTTACAAATTTAACAATAATTAAACTGATTATTAGGCATGATCAGTTCTTAATAAGCTTTTTGAATAAATGTTTGAAGATAGTTTTTTTATATCTGATGTTCTCATAGTTTTTCAGGGTTAACATTTTCTCAGATATGTAAGGCAACTAAATATTACTCAGTATAAATTCAATTAATTTTTAATCTTAGGATCATTAAGGTAAACTTATGTATTTTAAAAATTATTAAATCTTTTTATGACTTAAGATACCTCAGGATATTTTGAATTGTTGTAAACCTTGGCTGACTCAGAATTCTATATTTTTTCTAAAATATCTAGTATTGTTACCAAATAAAAATAAGTGATAGTTTTTTTTTCGTTAAATTTGAATGAGATTAAAGTGATTTTACTTCTATATTTTTAGATCTTTTATCACCAATTGTTTTGAAAAATAGATTTTTTTCGACAAAAAAAAAATTTTAAGGTTTTGAAAATTTAAACAATTTTTAAAGACAAAATTGTGGTCGACAAGAACAGTTAGGTTGACTAAAGGAATTGCAACCTTGTTAAAAAAAATATTAAGTATTTGTTGCTGAGATAAAAGAAAATGAAATTTCTATTTTTAATATTTTTATTTCCGATTAAATCAATAAATTTAAGTAATTGGTATTAAAAATTAAAAATATATTTTTTATCACTAAGGTTTAGAAAAAAAAAAAGTTTATTTATAGGAACTAAGAAAAACTAAAATAAAATATTTATACAAAATAAAAACTTAAGTGTTTGTTAACAAAAGATGTAAGTAAAATAAGTTAACTTGAATATATAACAATTACAAATTATACAGTACCCTTATTTTATTAAACTAGCATATGTTTCTGTGTGTTAACAGATTAACACACTTCATCTAGGCTCTGTAAAAAATAAATACTGTAAGGAAAGAATAAAAGCTAATGTATGTCTTTATTGTGTACTTTAGTTTATTTTATTCATTTAGACTTAATAATTACAAATAAAATATATTTTTATAACAGTCGGATTTAACATTAAGTATTGTATCTATTATTAACGATCAACCTTTAAAAATCTATAGCAACCAATCTTATTTTATTAAACAAATGTATACACCTACTTTAACATCTATTCTTCCCTTACAATATTTATTTCTTTACAGATCTCAGTTGAAGTTCGTTAACCCTTTAACACACAAAAAAATGTTGGTATAACGAAAGAAGTATACTGTATAGTTTGTTATTATTAGTAATTAAATAACATTTTTACTAAAGTATTTTAATAATTTTTTTTTAATAGCAAAAAACAAAAAATTTGGTGGTATATAATTTTTTTTGTGTATAGAGCATATTTATAAAATAATATAGATTTCTTTATATTATCAACAGGGTGGCCCACTTACCTAGAATGACTTTTAATTTGAAAATTTAGGAAAATTTAATACAAAAGTCTTTTATTTTCTATATATTTGTATATAAAAAGCTATAAGATAATAAAAATAAGAATCTAATTAAATTGTAATATTGTGTGTTTCATAATATGACCATACTTGAAATATCACTAAAGTACTTTTATAGTAATTTTTAACCTTTAATAGTATTTCAACCTCATTTTGATTATTATAATACGACCAGAAAACATATTCTTACAAAAATCTGAAATAAGTTTATAAAAAACTTGTGACTAACCTGACTAAAAATTAAAAAAAAAAGATTAAAAACCGAAGAAATAGAAACACTGTCTAAATCAGTATACTTTTACTTTATTAATGTACAGCTTCTTTTACTTAAACAACCGAGCAATTTAAATTTTATTGGCTCTTCCTCAAAATTTGCTAATAAAATAAAATCAAAAACAACCGAAAGCTTAGTTTCCTCCTCCTAAGAGGACCTGATAACATGATATACTTTGCATTCAAATCATGTATGTTTTGCTTGATTATGACGTCATATGACATCAGAAAAAATTTAGGTATCTATAAAGGTATGCCTAAAGTTAAAAATTTCCATTTAAGGTATAAAATATTAAATATTTAGGACATGTATAACTGTTTTTATTACCTTTTAAGTGGTAATAAATAATTAAAGTTTATGCAACTTTTGGGATCAAATCCGTTTGTTTTTCAGCTATTTGCTTTTTTTAAAAACTTATTTGCACCTTTCAAACCTTCTTAGATTATTATAAAATCCGCACATCGCAATTTAAAAATAACCAACTCATGTAAAGAAAAATCAGTTAAAATTCTGTGGTCTCATTTTATGTACCCAATAAAGTTTAAATATAGTTGCTTGTTTAAAATTAGAAGTAACCTGGTTGAAGTAAAAATATTATTTGCATTATTTTAATACTAGTTTTTAATTTAGTTTTTCCATTTAAATAAATCGTCTAATATTCTCAAACAAAATATTTTAAATGAATGAGTAACTATTTTATTTTTTATTTATTTTTCAAGTTTTCATTTTATTTTCTAAATTCGTAATAAAACTTATGTACTTATACTTTTTGAAAATTTTTTTAAAATAAAATAAAAGTTTTTGTTGAAATTTATCTAGCCTAACTACAGTTTTATACCTTAGGAAAACTTAAAAGTTGCTACCAGAACTACCAGGACTACTTAAAAGTTGCTACCAAGACTGTCAAAAAGATTTACAAAACATCAGAGATTCAAGTTTTATTTGATAAAAACTATTCTTTTTAGGACTAATGAAAATATATTGAATTTTAGCTAGTTAAAAGTAGTAAAACCGTTATGTTATTAATAATGTAAACTAATTACAACCTTATAAAAATAATTATATTTAAAAATGAATTATAGTTAGAACTTAAAGGTTCTTTTTCTAAGCAATAAAATAAAATTGTGTTAAGTATGAATTTATTCTTTCAAGAATTAATTTTACAAACTAATTTTCGGTTAAAGACCTCGTCAACGTTAAGTATAATAAAATTACATGAATTATGTTGTAGTGACAACTTATAATTTTAATACATTATTTATTAAATTATTAATTTTAATTCAGTTATTAATATTGATTATAAATATGTAACACTAAATCTTAATTTTTACAGCTAATAACTATTATTGATAACTTACACATTATTTTAGACAAATTTTCTAAATAAATTTTGTCATTGCCACCTATATTAGATTGAAAAAAAATTCAAGCATTGCTTATTTTTTTAATCGCCTGCAACTGAGTTTTTATAATCAAAAAACTATCAAAATTATACGAAAATTTTGTTATTATTACTCAGATATACTATAAAATAATAATTATAAGCGATGGATAGTTCATCATCAATTACTGCTGATTCAGTTTCGAATGCATGGAGAACTGAGGTAAGAAAGTTGTACAATAGTTAACAATTTGTTCTTCAATCTTATAGATACAACTAATTTACAATATAAGAAAAGTTTTTTAAATTATCATCATTAAGTTTCGTTACACTAATACTCGCTTAAATGATAAAAACATGTATTTTTATAGTAAAGTTCAGAAAAGTAGGGCATAAAACAGTTTGTAAAATAACACTGATTCCATATTTAATGTTTTTAAATGTATAAAACATAATTTTACTACACCTTAATACTTGTTTACATTTTTTATGCACGTTTTAGTGTGTTGTTAATTATTTCCAACAAACTTAAAACATGTCAAATAAGTTTATGCTAAATTAGATTCGCTTACATTAAAAAAAAACACTAAGGTTACCATTAAGTTCAGGCTAGTTTACTTATAAACTGAGATTAATGATTTCTGTTTTAAATATTTGGTTTACTATTATAACCAGTAACCTACATAAATTAATTTGACAGTAATATTAGTTAACGAGTTTATTATGCTAATTACAATACCTAGAAAATATCCAGTACTTTCGATAACACTTAATTTTTTACAACATTTGATATATCATTAAAGTATCATAATTAGAATTATAAGTTATCTGCTTTTTAATTTTTAGATCATATTAAACTAAACGTAAATTGCAGTGAGTAAATTTACATTTAAAAGTAGATTCGGCTTTTTTGATAATTTGAAAATGAATCACGCTAATTTTTAATTACTTTAGTCAATTAATTTTGTTGCCTAGTTCAGAATATCCAATACTTATTTTTCATGCTAGCTAGTGATATTACTTGTCAAATATTACTAATATACTAAATTTTGTAGTTTTGCTTATAATCGTGAAGCTATTTAGTTAAAATTAGTTTGCAAACAATTTATTAAAAAGCTTCTTAATATTTGCGAAATGTTACTTGAAACGGTAATTTTGACTCATAATTTATAACAATTTTATATAAAATTGATAATTTGAAGTTTAAAAACTTTATTTTTAATTAATAACTGATCATCTATTTCTTTATTTTAATAGTATTTTAGTAGCTAAGTTTGGACAAGTTTGAACAAAAAGTTGAAAGGATATATCAAACTTGGGAAAGGTTTACTCAGGGACTCACGATAACGAACAACTTTAATCCTACACGGCTTCTAACGATTTTTCGTCAAAACGAAGAGTTCTTCCATACTGAGTATATAAGTAAAAGACTTTGTGTATTAAAATATATTTTTCAAATCGACAAGGAACTGGATAAGAATACTGAACGCCTGGAAAATTTACAAAAGCAACACTTAGAGTCAAACATGACAAAGCAACTAGCTATAATTCAACAAACTCAAAAGCTAGAATTTATTAGAATAAGACGTAAAAACATTGAGCAAGCTAAAATCAAACTAAAGACGATTCATGACAAGTTTCGTCAAAAGTATAATGAAATGGTCGATCGTTTTCAAAATATACCGCAAATTTTGACTCCAGAAATAGTTCAAACATTTAATCTTTTCACAGCTGATGAGTCACATGTTGGTGATCAATGTAGTATTTGTATGGAAGACATAAATGTCGGTAGAAAAATGAGACGTCTCACCTGCAATGGTCAGCATTGTTTTTGCCAGAAATGTGTTGAAGGATGGTTTGCTGAACATAATACGTGTCCTCTCTGTAGGCATAAATTTGATTAAAGTGTTTTTCGCAACATTAAAAAACACGATTTAAAATATTTATTCAAGTAAACTGATTTTATAACTCCTTAAAATAATTTATTGTTTTTTTGATACCGTATTTTAAAGTATTTTTCTAAACTTTTGATATAGTAATTAAGTTTGTTTGCAAATTTTGTTTTTTAGTTCACGGTTTGTCTAATAACTTTGAATACGATTTACCATAATCTCTAATTAGCAGAAATAAATACAAAACATATTTTCTTTACTATTTTTAACTTGTTTATTACTTTTTACAAATTAATTATTTGTTTTTTTTATTTTTGTTAAATTATATAGGGGTTCAATTGCTTTAAGATTAACAATTGAATCTGGTCTTACTTCCCTAGTAGGATAAAATATAAATGAATTATGCCATGTTAACTTTTAACAAAATAAATAATACAGAATTGTTACTATTGAATTATTATCTTGCTTTAAAAATATTTAGTTAGATACCTATAATGAACCACATTCTGCTTATAACCAGTACAATTCTACAACAGCTTTAATACCAAAGAAATTAACAGTGACCTAAAGTTTTACATTTTATGCATAAGAAATTTAGTAAAAAACATATATCTACTACAAGATTAAACATAACTTTAAAATATCACCATTCGTACCAGTGTTCTGTGATACTATAATGAATTTAAATATGGAATTAGACTAAATACTTTTGAATAACTACACATTCCACTAAAATCGTTTCTTGTAAATAGAAGGAGTTAGAATATATAATAATTACTTATAGTGTTTATACTGACAATTTATCTTATATATACTAGTGAAAATTATGACTCAGGCTTGTTGGAGGTACCAATAGGAATAAAAAATATAAGTATTATAGTTGGGTTTGTATATTGTCATCCACTAAAATCAATAAATGTATTACTAAACAGTTTTCAGAATATTTATTAATGAGCATTATAATTAAAAGAAAAGGAATTTAGCATATTTGTTAACATTAACATAAGTTAACTTAACAATGATAGAGAAACATAAGTTAAAAATTATTTTAATGGTATTATTAGTTTTAGCCTAATCAACTTGATTGATGTTCCAACAAGAGTTAATCATCAACAAGGAACAGTAATTGATCACTTTTGTTATAAATACCCAAGTTATTCTATTTAATACCTCTTGTCACTTTTTACCATATGTAAGACTAAAAATTTTTAATTTTTCAAAGACTAAAAAATGCTAAAACTAAAACTAGGATTATTCTAAAATTGATAGTAAATGACTCTCAACTGATAGTTCAATATCTTATAAAAATAAATAAATATATGACATTATTTAATCCAAGAATTCCGTATATTTAAAATTTGAACGCGTGTTATAAAACATTAAGAAATAAAAGAAAACAATCCTATCAAAATCAAAACAAAAATTAAAGTTTAAAATGATTTTAAAAAGTATTATAAAGCAGTAATAAAAGTTCAGCAGGTAAATTGAACGTCATCAATTAAATTAATAACAGACAAAGAAAAGCTATGAATTTCCTAACAAACTTGAAACAAATAAAAAATTGTTATTTTATCAAGTTGAGCTTGTAAATAATTTATACCTATAATTTTTAAAAATGACAAACAAACTTGTTAAATTTCATTAAGCTTTCAAAACTCATTTATAAAAGTCAAAAAAGTTACAATAAAAGTTTTGTCTGGTGTGAGGTTTATGAAAAATAAGAAAACAGTTCTAAATTGCACAATAAAAATTTACACAGGTTACAAAATTACACGAGGGGACTAAATTGCACTGGAAAAAAAAATGCACAAAAGCACAAAATTGCACAAGGCAAAATTTGCACGAAGATTGTTTTCATCCAGGGTAAATTTTGCACGAGTTACATTTTTGCACAAAAGTATAAAAATACAGTGAAAAAAACTATAGAAAATAATTTAAAAAAAATGTTACTAACCGAGGGTAAGGGTTAGGGGTAACATTGATAGCAAAAAAGAACTAATATATATTAGAAAAAAAAAACAATAGAAATAAAATTATTAAAAAATTAATTTAAAAAAAAGCTACCGACCGACGGTGAGGATTAGGGCTAATAGTGATAGTAAAAAAAATTATAAAGTGAAAAAGTTTATAAAAAAAAGTGAATAAATAAAAGATAGAATAAAATATTTTACCGACCGAGGGTAAGGGTTAGGGGTAACAGTGATAGTAGAGAATAAAATACTTAAACAAAAATACTGATAGTACTATTTGTATCAACAATATTTGTATTAACTTTCGAATTAACTTTCGATAAGTCATTTTAAGTGTGGATAACTTAAATGGGCTAGGGCAAGTAGAACCAAAATAAATTATCGATAAATTTTATAAGAGAGCAAAAAAGTGCATGCATTTTAATAGTTGGAATGAAAATTTGAATAGTATATAAATATACCAAAAAAATATCTTAGATGTTAAAAACATATTTTAGTATAAGTTAGGATTTAGAAGTCTTTATGTACAAGTTCAAAATGGTCTACGACCAGTTGATTTCAAACCTTCTTTACAAGTTTAAACAAAATTCACAATCATTCAGCGAGATTTTCAGAGACAACTTACTACTTTCCTAGAATAAACAGCCTTTATAATTTCAAGTCTTCATCAATTTATCTAATACAATCTTTCTCGGATATAAAGTATGTGAGGAAACTTTTTAAACGCCTAAAATAACAAACTTATTTTTTAGCGTTTCTATCTGGACTAAATAATAATACATTTAAAGATAAATCGGACAAAATTCAAATTTAGTTTCTGTTTTATCTAACATTATATAAAGTGATTTCTTGATTAGTTCCGTTTTACATTCTGTTTTTTTAAGACTAGTCAATGGCAGTGTAATGATAACAACACTTAATTTTCTTATATCAAAGTGTGTGAATAAATATGGAACTTTTTTAACAATAAAATCAATGATAAGCTTTCTCAAACAATTTTAGCAATTCCTAAAACAACATCATTATTATTAAAGGGAGTTAATTTCATTTCAATACGTATATATTTACGTTTGTCTTGCAAATACGCGCTTAGTTGTTAAAGTTAGTTGCTTAGTTGGTGAATTAGTTATTCCGCGTAACGATCAAGTTACGATTAAGTTCAACGTTTTATTTACAAGTTTCGAGAATCAAGAAAACGTCTACATCGCAGAGTTGATGTTAGTATTTTTTTAAATTTTACGATTGTTAATATTTTTTATAGATTTTGTTTGTGTAGTAATCTATTAGTTCTTTTCTTCAGAACTAAGAATTATTATTTAAAATAAGGTAAATTGCATTTATTCAAAGTGTGTTTTATTCATAGCTTAGAAAATAGTTTTGTAACTTATTACTGTTAGCATATTATTTACTAATTGTAAGTATAGCAGTTAGTTAGTAAGTTACTGGAGACCACGTATGTAATACATAAACTTAACTTGCATTTAAAAAGCCTATTTGGTTAAAGTGGACACAACGAAGTGTCTATCAAGAACCTTGTATCTTTTGATTTAGGAATCTTTGAGCAGTCAACAGAGGAAATGCACACGAACAACAATGACGAACTCACACTTAATAATTCTCATCAAGCACATATGATTGAAGATAGTATTGAATTATGTCCGTCAAATAGTATTCAACAACAATTTAGAAAATCAAGCTAAGTTAAGCAGCTAACAAGTGAAGAAGAGTTAAGAAAATTAAAAACGAAATTCAAATTTTGAATACTATAATAAAGCAGTCTTGATCACCACATTACGAACGTGCGATGCTAGAAAAACGCGAACCTTTTTACAATGATTACAAAAGTATTAATGAAAGTAACTTTAATAACTTTAGTGACACATTAAAGGCGCAAAGACTGAGTAAAACATTTAAAAGGATAGACTTTGTAAGAAACCCTCGTGATATTATTAGTTTTTTAATGGAGAAAATGTTGAATGAGGGTATTTCTAGTAATATAGATAAGTATAGGTTTTTAATTGGGTTGTGGCCAAGAAAAGAGTTGTCAGATTATTATAAAATGATAGAATGGTCTGAAGGAAGTTATTGTTATTTAAGAAACTTTATAATTAATAGGGACAATCAGTAAGCTAAAATTTTAGATAACATTCCAATTTAGAACGGGTGAACGGTACGGTAATAAAATATTTGCTACAGCCGTAAGTTGGGCATAATGTCCAGAGCAGGACAGAATTAAGTTAGTTTTTTCTTACATACTTAATGCCCTTTTCGATCAAAGATAAGATTAAGTAACATTTTGATGAAAGTTTAGAAGTTTTTAAAAGAAAAGGACAAGCCATATGGAATGCTTCTAAAGAAAACTCATTAATACCTAAGCAAGCTAATTACGATAGACTACAATAGTATGAGCAAAGTCATTATAAGTCTAAAATAAATTACCATAAGCGAGTTCGTCCTAACAATCAACAAAATTTTCATTCAAGAGATAATGGTATTAATCATAATTACAATTATCGTCAACATATTCAATATAGAGATAATTTTAAACCAAGAAAATAATACAATGGTAATAGAAGAAATAATTTTAAAACAGCACAGTGTTTGTCATGTCATCAACACTTACCTACAAAAACATCTAATACAACCAAAGAGTTTCAAACAGCCAATGAAAAAGCTTAGGTAACTAAAAACACTTAAGCAATTGGAGAAACTAGTCGTTATGTTTGCTTTATGGTTTAATGCTCGCAAAGGTTACGGTTTTATTCATGATGGTGATCGGAACAGCGATATTTTTCTTCATTATACAGCTATCATAAAAACAACCCAAAAAATTTTTTTAGGTCTTTTGCACAAGGAGAAAAAGTCCAGTTTGATATTGTCGAGATAAAAATAACATGTCAGAAGCCGCAAACGTGACAGATTCTAATGGTAAAACAGTACAAGAGTCTAAGTATGCTGTAGATAAGAATTCAAACTACAACCAAAAACTTCAACAAAACATATTTAACGCAAACCATCATACTAGTAACCTCGAACAGTAGAAAATAAAGCTTAGTAGAGCTTATAAGCAAGCTTTTGATTTTACAGCAAAACAAGGTAAGCTCAGCAACGGAAAACATCAGAACCAACAGCAGAAAAATAGCAGTTACAATAAGAAATATGATAGCGAACCACAACATAAAGTGCCAACATTGCAGCTTAAAAGTTATAAACAAGACTCAGGCTATTATAATTTATAATTCTTCAAAAACAAAATCAGAAACTAGTGTATCAAGCAATATATTAGCTAAAGAGAAAAAAATTAGCAGAAGTTGATTCCTCTAACAAAAAAGTAATTATAACACAGAATAGAAAAGATTCTAAATTACTGATAGCAGGTCTAAAACTTTTAACATTTATGATAAAGCCCTTTTGAAGGTAAAATGTAAATATTTTCACAAAACTAACAAATCAGACTTTAATAAAGGTAAAAAATTGTAACTTTTTAAAAAGATGAAAATATATTTAAATATTTCCTAAACTCAGGTAATGTTTTTATGAAGTTAAACTTAAAGAAACTAATAATTGTGTTTGTTTTGTATTCTTTTCTGATAAAATTTCTGAATTGTAAAGTTTTATCGCTTTTTTACTTTTAATGAGGTATTATAAAGTTTTTTATCTTATAAATTACTGTTTAGTAATTTAACTATCAATTTAAAGCTACGACATAACAATTATACAATAGGAAAGTTTTATATGCCTATTTTTTATATCAAAATTTTATATTTTTCTCTAATATTAAAACGAAAATAAATTACCTGATTTTTTTACTCGTAAAATAATCAAGTTCAAGTTTAAAGTTTTCAAATTCGACTCGTGATAAATTTTTTCGGTAAATTCTGAATTTAAAAGTACTTTCAGCTCCCATTTAGTTTTGATCAAAAAAAAGCACTCACTAAATTCTTTTCTTTATAAATTTCTTTAATGCATAAGTTTTGTGTCGCTTTGAAAAGAAATACTTTATACTTGAATCCTATAAAAGTTTGTGCATAAAAATATTACTTATTGTTTTGTAAAAAACTTTAAAGAAAATGTTTTCTGTTTCGTTTATTAAAGTTTGCGAGTTAAATATAAAGAAATATGTTTTTTTAAGTTTAAAATAAAACTAAAATGTTTCATTTCTTATAAACTATTACTTTTTTTCTTAATGCAGTTTTAAATGTTTAGAATCTTTTTGTTTTGTATAAAATAATGGGTTACTGACAGTTTCGTTATTGTCTTTTGGCATTGTAAAATAGTAGTTTTTACTAACTTTTCTTGATAGAATATCACTCTTTTTTTGAGACGCATATTTTTATACAATGAATTCTTTCAAATGAATACTACAATGATGAACAATGAAAAGATGAATATTTTCTATGTCAACAACTGATGGATTTTTGATTTAAAAGTTTAGAGAAGAACGAGAGAATCAAAACAATTCGTTCTTACTAAACAAACCTTGTAAAAGAAACAGCCAGATCACAAGAAGTTTGAGGACAAGAAGCCGGAAGATAAATAAATGACTATTATTTTTACTTTGTCCTTATGTTATTTTTTATCTTGATTTTTGTAAATTATGTAATTTTTGAGATAATAAGTAATACAGTTTCTTTTTCTCTTATTTTTTGACCCACACTTTTAACACTTAGATAAAAGTTTAAAGTTTAGGAGAATTTTAAGGATTTAAATTACTTAAAACCAGGCTTTAAACACTAATTTGAAAAGAAAAAATGAAATAGTGTAATGATATTAGCATTTAATTTCTTATTTTAAAGCATGTGAATATGAAATTTTTGTAACAATAAAATCAATAATAAGCTTTCTAAAAACAATTTTAACAATTCCCAAAACAACATTATTATTATTTGAGGGAGGTAATTTCATTTCAATGCGTATATATTTGCGTTTGTCTTGCAAATACGCGCTTAGTTGTTAAAGTTAGTTGCTTAGTTGGTGAATTAGTTATTCCGCATACGATCAAATTACGATTAAATTCAACGTTTTATTTACAAGTTTCGAGAATCAAGAAAACGTCTACATCAAAGAGTTGATGTTAGTATTTTTTTAAACCTTACGATTGTTAATATTTTTTATAGATATTGTTTGTGTAGTAATCTAATAGTTCTTTTCTTCAGAACTAAGAATTATTATTTAAAATAAAGTAAATTGCATTTATTCAAAGTTAGTTTTCTTCATAGCTTTGGAAATAATTTTGTAATTTATTACTATTAGCATATTATTTACTACTCGTAAGTATAGCAGTTAGTTAGTAAGTTACTGGAGACCACGTATGTAATACATGAACTTGACTAACATTAATATAGCTTATTTGATTAAAGCAGTTGTCTTGGCTGGGTTTGAGAGGGGTTAGTTTTGGTTTGGTTACAGTTTTTGAACATGCAGTTTTCGTTTACTAATTTATTTTATTTTTTTAATTTTTTCATGTGAGTTTTCGAATTAAGTATGACTATTTTTTTATAGTTGTTTTATCGTTTGTTTTAAGTAGTGCTAAGTTTAATTAATATGTAATACACATTTTTGAACATGTATAGCTAAAAATATTTCATTTTTATTTTTAAATTTAAATTACAATTATCACCTAATTTTTTAATTGTTTATTAAAGAAGTTGTTAAGTTTTTTCTTCTTTATTTAAGTATTATATATGTATTAGTTAGTATTAACTTGACTTAAGACTAAAAAACGGTTAGAAAAAGTATTAACTCTATACTTTACCTTTAGTTTCTAAAGGTTAAGTATAAAGTAGAAATTAAGTAATTTAACTGAACTACTATAAATTTAATAAAGTAACAAAAAACTAAAAAATAAAAAGAATTAACAACTGATATAATTTACACCAGTAATTTATAACAATTACTTTTTCAAACCAGGACATTCATAAAATAAAAGACACACACATCACAATCTGATGGCCACGTAACATGAATCAATTTTCAATACAAACAAAACATATACACAGAAGCATACTAAAGTTTTTATATTTAAAAAAAAAATCATATTTTTAGTTTTTAAAGGCTTCAAGGAAACTAGACCGAAACTTTGGACCAAAATACGTTAGGCAGTGCAAGCCAAGTCTTGTTCTTGGTCTTGCGGTTATAATTTTTTTTTTTGAAAACTTTGTGTTGTCTTAGTAAACAAAGCTAGCAAATGTAAATTTATTAAGCTCTACTTTGAAACCTGTTATAGTATAACGGATTAACTTAACAGTTTGCAATTTTTATACATCACCTGATTTATGCACCCTTTTTTATTTTTAAAAAAAGGGTTTGTTATGGTTAAGACAGGCAAACGAAAAACATACATTTATTTTCGTTTTAAATCACAATCAGCAGCACCACCTAAAGGAGATACGCAATACTGGATGTATAGATAAATCAAACTACAATATACCATTTAAAGTGTGATTGTGTCCCAATAATATAATCTTGGATAAATGTAACAACTCAAAGAAAACTTTGTTTTCAGAGAACTCAAGTGTTTCTTCCAGTTCAGCTTATTTTTCAAAACCACACCAAAGTATTTTGTACTATCATTTTGCTCAATAAGCAAAAAATTAATCTTAACAATAAACTCACAATTTTTTTAAAAGAAAACTTACAAGAAATTATATTTTTTTCAAATTTTGTCAAATTATCTGACTTATCATGGCTTTTAATTAACCTAATTTTTGCTGACATTTCCTGACTTTTGTCATTTTCTTAGGTTTTTCTGACTTTTCCTGGTTTTCCTTACTTTCCTGACCTTCGGGCAAATCTGCAAGTTTGAGTCAACCTTAGTATTTTGTTTAATATGTAAATAATGAAATTATTGTAAAAATATTATTTAAATATTAAAAATATACACAAATAAACAATAAGAAATCTGTTCTATCATAAAAAGTTTATACTTATGATTTAAACAAAAATGTTACCTGAACCTTTATGGATTAAACATATTCTTAAAATATCACCATCCATACTAAGGGTCTGTGAGAATAAATTGAATATAAACATGGAATTAGACTAAATAAATTTATCAAATATACATTCCACTGTAAACGTTCCTTATAAAAAAAGAGGAGCTCGAATCTATATTAATGACTTATAATATTTATACTGACAATATATCTTTTTAATACTAGTAAAATTTATGAGTCAGTCTGGTTGTAGATACAAATGGAAATAAATAATGAAAAAATATAGTTGGGTTTGTATATCCTCATCCACTGAATTCATTTAACGACTTTACTAAACAGTTTTCAGAATTATTAACGAACAATATAATTCAAAAAAAGGAACTTAGCATACTTGTTAACATTATAACATGATTTAACTTAATAAAGATAGAGAAACATAAATTAAAAATTTTCTTAATGAAATTCATAGTTTTAGCCTAATCAATTTGATTAATGTTTTAACCATAGTTAATCATCAACAAGGTACAGTAATCGAACACTTTTGTTATTGAGAACAACGAGAACAAAATTGCACGAAAGCACAAAATTGCACAAAGCCAAATTTGAACGAGGGAACAAAATTCTACGAGGATAATTTTGCACCAAGGGTCAATTTTGCACGAGAGTAAAACAATACAGAAAAAATGAACTTATAAAAAAATAAATACTAACCGACGGTAACGGTTAGGGGCAGGGACGTAGCGAAATCAAAAAAGTTACAAATCTGAAAAAATTAAAATATTATCATTTAATTATTTAACTAGCATGGCCAAATGTTTTAATTAGTAAAACTAACTTATAGTTAATTATAGTAAGTAGATTGGGCTTAAAATAAAAAATATTATAAAAAAAACTTGTACTTTAAAACACATTAACAGTAAAAGTTTAATATTATTGAAACATAAATAAAGATATTACAAAAGAAATAAAAAAAAACTTTTGTTTTTTTTAGAATTAAAACAAAAAAAATTAAAATATTTTTTTTATTTAACTCAAAGTTCAGAATTCTTCCGTTTGAATAACAATTTATTTTTTACATAGCATAAAACACCAAAATATTTTATACTATCACTGTGCTCAATAAAAAACCTAATTAGTCTTAACACTAAGTTCACAGATTTTTGAAGATTTTTAGAAAACTTAAGTTTAAATGAAAAAATTTATAACTAATTTTGATCAAAAATTTTAAAGTTTAAACTAACAAGATCTGATGTTTTTTCATATTTTGGCAAATAATTTGACTATTCCTGTTTTTTTTTAACCCTGTTTTTCCTGTCTTTTTCTTACTTTTGTCATTTTCTTAGGTTTTCCTGACTTTTCCTGACGTTCCTGACCATGTGGCAACCTTGCAAGTCTTAGTCAACCTTATTTTTTTGTTTAGTGTGTAAATAGTAAATTAACTTTAAAGTTCTAATACTTTTAAACGAACCCAAGTAAAAAAAAAATCTATTATATTATTGGTAATAATATACTTATAGTTAAAACATAAAACGTATTCTAAACCCTGTGATAACTTTAACAATAAGCTTTAAAACTTTTGATTAAAAATCGTTTTATAATTTTACATTTAAACTACAGATTGTTTTGGTTTTTAAATATTTTTATTGGTCTTTTTTTTTATTTCTTGTATATAAATGAATAAGTTGTTCAAAAAGTTATAAACAAAAGAGTTTTATAAAATTTGTGAGTTGTTAAATGAAGTTTTCCAGTTTTCTATTAGTTACATTTTTTACTTAAATTATTAAAGGAAAGAAAGATTAAACTAAGATTAAAAATCAAACTTAAGGATAATTAAGCACATCAGAAATAATATTTTTAATTTTTTTGTTTTAAAAACATTATGCATTTATAACAACTTAATTTATAATATTAAATAAAAACTAATGCTTTATTTCTGATATATACATTAAAACTAATGCATATAAGTTATTTTTAAATGGGCTGTTTTTAATTTCTTTAATTTTTTGAGCACAGCCTAGCGGATATTTATTCAGATAATAAAGTAACATAATACTATAAAAATGAAGATTCATACATTTCTACATCGTTTTTAAATAAGCTAAATAAATTAATAATATCTGTTTACAAATTTATTTAAAACGTGTATAACTTTTTTTTTTTGTTTATAATGCAAACAAACAAAAATTGATGGCCAGAATAAACTAAAAAACTCGTACCATTCATGACAATAGTGCAGAAAGCTACTTTTCAAAAAAAAATTAAATTTCTTATTAAATAATATAATTTAAATGTTACAAATTGTTTAAAATGATGTTTTGAGGACAACTTTAAAGAATAACATTATTATTTTGAAATTAATGGCATTTTCTTTTAAATTTTAGATAACAGATAAATATTAAATGACAAAAAAAATTAAAACTAAACAGAAAGTTGATAGAGTATTTGATAATGTATTTATATTTGAAGCTCACATTGTAAAATAGATAATCTGAATATGTTTACTGACAGATTTTGACTACAAAAATTTGCTTAATTGTTGACAATTACAGTTAAGTTCAGCGACAAACTTTTCTTTTAATTGTTTAATTTACTAACTATCGTACTCATGTTATGTCTAAATTTTTAATTTTATTTATTATTAAACGCGGCATCAAATTGAACTACAAATTTTACAAGTTGTGTGATTTTGTGCCACATGTGAATACATTTGATTTTTATTACTTCTTTAAAAGTATTACTAAAGTTACACGCTAATGTCTAAATTTCATAAAATATTTGTTTAATAAAAGTAACTAGTCAAAATTTTTGCTAACATACCAACTTTAAATTTTTAAAAACATCTATTTTACTCATATTAGTTTGCTGCTTTTTTTGTTCAAAAAGTCCTAATTACTTATAACTTTAAAACACATAACTTTCTTATAATAAAATAACAAAATACTCTATATTTAGCAAAAAGAAAGGCTATTTTGATTGTTAAAAGACAGTTTCAAAATTTTGCATGTCTTAAAGTAAACACTAACAAAATTAAGTTTTAAAATGTGTATATCCTGAAACAAATCTAGTGTAGTTTTATTTTTTGTAACCAGCTGAAAAAACTGTTAATTTTTCAAGCAAATGTCCTATATGACAGCAAAAAAGAAAATATTAGTTTATTTAGTTGTGCACACTTAGCTACCATTTAAAGAGGATTGTTTAGTTATATCACAATTATAATTTGGAAAGTCCAAATTCTTAAAAGTATTTAAGAGACCATATCTCAAAAAGTAACAAAAAAATTACAAAAAACATATGTAAGCCTTATTAATATCTGCTAATAATTTTTTTTGTTTTTTAAACCTTTAAATAATTTTTGAGATCTAGCCATAATAGTTGTTTAACTATGAATAAAGATAGAAGCGTTCCAAGAAAAAATATAAACAGACTAATGATAATTTGTACCCTTTTTAAGTAATTTAGTCATATGATATGTTGCAGCAGTTAATGTTTAATACAATATTGCAACTGTCTGCAGAATTATAAAAAAACAAACAAAACTACAACTGTGCTCCTAATAGTACTTATAATGAGCATTAAAAATATTACTATGGTTTATTAGTCACTTCAACTGCGTAAATGTTTAATGATGTTATATAAATTTATCTTTATGAAAAATTCTAAAGCATTATTTCAAAAATTTTTAGAAAAATTTTGTTCTGAAATAATTTAAATGTTTTATTGTACGATTGACTTACATAAATGAATTGATTGTTAGAATTACTTAACTATGACGTTTAAAAAATAATTTAGTCTTAAAAAACGATAATTGATTAATTCTGGTATGTTTGTTTACTAGTAGAAAATTTTTAAGTAGTTAATAATAAAAAATATATATATTTATTAGCTTATATAAGTTTTGTAACATATTTGTTAAACTATTCTAAATATTATTTCAAAATTATATAGATTAGAATAGTAATAATTCTGTATTATTAAATTTGTTAAACGTAATCTGGCATCGTAACGAACTTTACAAAATAAAAATTTCTATATCATTTCGTCATACTATACTTTTATTAGATTTATTAATTGATTTAATTTATGGTTTCAAATTTATTATATAAACGCCTTTTATTTTTTCCAATATTTACATCAATAAACAATTTAGAAATTCATTAAACATTTTATTTTTATCTATTATATCATGAAAAACTACAATAATTATTTAAGAAAGACTATCTATAAATTGTAAAAATAAAAGAAGAAAGTCGAGAGTTAATGCGTTTAAAAAAATTATTAAAAAAATAAAACAAAACACATTTCATTTTTTTTATTTGGGTACTTTTGTAGTAAGGCTTATCAAAAATTTATCTTTCTGAGTTAAACTGAATTGAAATTGAAGAAAAATTGTACTGTAATTCTAAATTTTCAAATATAAAATGAAGTAATGATTGAATGTAAAACCTAATTAAATGCTTATATTGTAGAACTTTTCTGTACTAATAAAACTCGTTAGATTAAAATCAAACTAAAATTAACCAGCGATAAAAATGAAAATAAAGTTACACTTTAAAACGAACTACTGTAGTTTTATACTAAGAAATTACTCAAATGAATTTAAGTACAGGCTTATTCACTAATCCGGACACGTTGGGCAAGATTTTTCTGTAAACATGTCCAGATAACTAAAAATCCGGATAACTACTAGTGATGTACCGGACTCACTATCCGGGTCCGGCCGGATATTGCCATTTTTGTCTGATATCCGGATCCGGCCGAACTTTAATTTGAAAAAAAAGTCCGGGTTCGGTTCCGGCCGGATTCTATTTTGAAAAAAAAGTCCGAATCCGGGTCCGGCCGGATCCTAACAGAGAACCGGCCGGACCCGGATCTAGTTAGTAAAAAAGAGCATACTGAAAATTATTTTTTCAAAAACAAATTCTGTGAAAGTTAATAAGATTCATTTTCGTCAGTTAAAGTTAAACACCTACCGTGATTGGCTCATTTTGTACACGTGACTAATTTACATTTGTTTACATTTAAACTATAAATACACATTTCTTGAAATGCAACTCTTTACATATGTTGTAAAATTGAAAACTTTGGAATGAATACTTGCATTATTTATTGTTTAAAGTCGAGCTCAGAGAATATTTAGAGTTAATACGGTTGAATGTACGAGCCAATGAGAATCATATGACGAAATGTTTCAAACTAAATACTGATGCAACAAAACATCAGAACATGACAGGCAGTTTATATGTAAGCAGTTAGTTAGTTTGGTGTGTAGCTTGAAGCAACAAAATATCTTGAACGTTTTTGTGAATGTTTATTGTAAGTAGTGGTGTTTTTCTTAAAATTGAATATTTCAACAGGTGTTTTATTGTTTAAATATTTAAGCCAGGTTTATAGTTTAATAGTTTATTAAAAGTTTTACAGTTTCTTGTTTACTAAAAAATTTATTTAATTTTTAGTTTTTTGTTTTAAGTCTTTTGATATAGATTTAAATAGCTTCCAGTTTTTAAAGTGTTACTAAGTTTATTAATAATTTTGTATATGCTAGTATTTCTTGTTGTGTTTTATATAAAAGATTCATCACTCAAAACTGTCGTGTCTGATTATAGAAAGTAGTCTCAGTTAGAATTTAGTATTTGTTAGATATTAATTAAATAAGTTAGGATTTAATTATGATGGGTAGTACTAATAAGTTAAGTGTACCACAATCAGTCCACAACTTTACTACCAAATTGTCAACCTTTGCTAGCTGTTCTACTGATTATTAGATTAAAGTAATTTTTCAGTTTTTAAAAACCTCATTCTGACTCAGGTTGTTTATACTCACTCTAGCTAGTTTTATTGACTTAAACAGTGGCAACCCTGCTAGTTTGAAAATTTTTGGGAATTTTAGAAAATCTTTGACTGCCTCAGGCTAGTTTAGTTTTTTTATAAAAACTCAGGCTAGTTTTCTTTTAGATTTTGAATGAGTTTGAGCTGATCCAGTTTTCAATATTTTGTAATTTTCTAGTGTATTTTGTTCATGAACTTGATTTCAGATTTTTAGTTGTAAATAACATCTAAACTTGTAAACCTTGTGGCTAGCTGTTCTACTTATTATTAGATTAAAGTTCTTTTTTTCAGTTTTTAAAAACCTCATTCTGACTCAGGCTAGTTTATTCTAGTGATGTACCGGACTCACTATCCGGGTCCGGCCGGATATTGCCATTTTTGTCTGATATCCGGATCCGGCCGGATTCTAATTTGAAAAAAAAGTCCGGATCCGGTTCCGGCCGGATTCTAATTTGAAAAAAAGTCCGGGTCCGGTTCCGGCCGGATTCTAATTTGAAAAAAAAGTCCGGATCCGGTTCCGGCCGGATTCTAGTTTGAGAAAAAAGTCCGGATCCGGGTCCGGCCGGACCCGAAATTGTGGGTCCGGTACATCACTAATAACTACAAAAAATCAATTTTTTCATATAAACATAACTGCTGCATATATTGCAATGCATAATAAATTCGCTATGGCAAAAACGAATACATAGTACATAAATTTGAGTAATATATAATAAAGTGATAAATAATAAAAGCTAAATTTTAGGTTAATTAGCTTAATTTTTTCATTAGGTAGAAAAACATCGGACTTACTAACCCTCTGCATGATATATGGTCAAGCAAGTAAAAGTCACCATTTGTAATTCCGCCTGCCCTAACTATTAATTTAAAAAAATATTTTTTTTTGAGAGAGAACATATTAATTTAATTTATCTTTAAAATAAAAAATAATAGCAACCTATCTCTCTTAACAAAAAAAAACTCATTAACAAAGAAACAAAAACAGACATAACGAAAAACTTTAACGAGTTTAAGTTTCAACGGAATAATATCACTTATAACAAACTAGTTTTTATTGGAAGTTTTACTTTGACAAGAAAGAATAGACGTTTGTTTTAGTTTTTTCACGTTTAAGATTTGTATCAAACAAGTTTTTAGTGATCAATATTAAAAATTTTTTGAGTTTTTGTGTGACCGAAACAGTCCGGATTAGTGAGCGTCCGGATAAGTGAATAAGCACTGTAAAAATTAAATATGCCTTGTAATTTTTTTCAGCTATTCAAATAAATTTACTAGTAGATAAATACTAAATAAAACGTTACTTTTTATTGTTTGATGCTAGAGCGTAATTTAATAATTTAATAAGATATGTTTGTGCAAATTAAAAATTTGTTTCTTAGTGTGTAAGCATTTACTTATATCTAAGTTGCATTAGTTCAGTATGGTTATAAGCTTCTTTAGAAAAACTTTATAAGGCTAGTTTTTTATTTGAAGTTCTATTTTGTTTTCGATGCTCGAACTATTTCTTCAAACTAAGAAAATAGATGTAAAAATTCAAATAAAAGTTTATAATAATTTTCAATTTTAAGTTAACCCATAAACTTAAATAAACCATCAAATTTAATCATAAAGTTTCGTTTTTATAATTAAAGAAAGTGAAAAATAACTTAAAAAGAATTAGATATTCTGTAGAGATACTCTTATAAAGTTACAAACCAGTAAATTATAAAGTAATAATAGAAAAATAACTATTAGTATGATAAATAAAATTATATTAATTTTCCAAGCAAATATTAACATGTTTAGTGACTAAAAATTTTTACATCATTTCGAACATAATTTATCGTACTAGGGAAGTAAGCCATGACTCAATTGTAAATATTAAAACAAAATTCACCTTAAAATAATAGGATAAAAGCTAAAAGAGAAACAAAAAAATTAATATGTAAATAGTTATTCAACTGCGATATATAATAAAGAAAAAAATTCACATGATTTCTTCTATAGGAAATTATGGAGAATTATATTCAAAGCTATTATATGATAGTAAAAAAAAAAATCTTTAAACAAACTAAACTTAGCTTATCAAAAGTTTAGAAAAATAGTTTGAAATACTGTATCAATCAAATGTTAAGAGACGTTATAAAACTATTGTACTTAAAAAAAGTAATTTGAGACATATTTGCTTATTGTTGCGGAAAAGTTTTCAGCCAAACTTATGCCTACAGAGAGGACAAGTTTTATGTTCAGCAAGCCATCTTTCAATACATTCTTGACAGAAATAATGCTGACCATCACAAGTGAGACGTCTCATTCTTCTACCAACATTTATGTCTTCCATACAAATACTATATTGATCACCAACATGTGACTCATCAGCTGTGAAAAGATTGAACGTCTGAACGATTTCCTGAGACAAGCCTTGTGATCGTACTATATATTGTTGTTGTTGTAAATTCAGAAGTTGATCAATTGTTTCAAAATACTTTTGAACAAGCTTGTCATAAATTGTCTTCAATTTGATTTCAGCTTGCTCAATATTTGTACGTATTATTCTAATTAACTTTAGTTTATTAGTTTGTTGGATAATAGCTAATTGCTTTGTCATGTTTGATACAAAGTGTTGCTTTTGTATTTTTTCCAGGCTTTTGGTATTTTCGTCCAGTTCTTCGTCCATTTGAAACTTATATTTAGTAAGGCATTGTCTCCTTTTCATGTAATCATTATCAAAGGACATTTTAAATTGAGGAATAGTATTCAGATGGAATTCAAGATTAGCGTTGTTTGTCTGATCCTGTATTAAATCTTCCCAGTTTTGACACATCCATTCAACCTTCTGTTCGAACTTGTCAAAACTTAGCTAAAAAAGTTGTTATACTATTTCAATAAAGAAAAAGATGAGCTATTTTTAATAAAAAAGGAAACTTTAAATTATCAAAGTTATGTACAAAAGTATGATTCAATACTATCACTTTCAATAAATAATTTAAACATTTACCTTAAATTCAAGCATTACAATATGTAAATAATATTTATTATTTAGAAATTTTTTAACAAAATATATACAAACTACTTTTAATTAAATAGCTTCAGCATTATAAGCAAAACTTCAAAATAAATTTAGCAGTGGTCATTTAGCAAGCAGTATGACTAACTAGCTTGAATAATAAGTTTGGGAGACCCTGAAATAGGCAACAAAATTATCTGACTAGAGTAACTTACAACTAGTTTGGTTTATTCTTAACTTATTGAAAAAGACTAGTCTACTATACTAATGAAAATTTACTTACTTCAGTTTACGTTTATCTTGCTCTACTATAAATAAAAAAAAGCATTTTTTTTTACTAATTAAAATACTTTAATAAGTATATGAAATGTGGTATTAAATGAAGTAGTATATAAAGCACAGCATTTTTTCTAGGTATTGTAATGAGAACTTTAAAGTTGTTAACTAATATTATCATAAAGTTAAATTAAATGCGTAACTATTTACAAAGTACAACTAAATATTGAAAACAGATATTTTTAATTTCAATTTAAAAATAAACCGGGTTGATCTATATGGTAGCCTGAAGTTTTTGTTTTTAATATATGCAAATCTAACTACCCATAAACTTTTTTCACGTTTGTATTGTATCACTATTTAATGTATTGTTATCTATTTTCGGAATAGATTGATGTCTAACTTTTCTTAACTAAACAATAAAATAAAAACATGTTTCCATCATTTAAAAGTTAAGTGAATAAAAAAATTAATATTGTTATCGGTGTTTATCTGTACTGTTTTTTTAAATTTTAATTACATTATAAATTAATCAATAACAATAAGATTATAGAAAAATTATGATTTTTTTAAAACTTTCTTACTTGACTTTTCCATGCATTTAAAACAAAACCAGCTGAATTTGATGAAAAACTATCCATTGCTTTTTTTAATTATTATGTAATATATCTAAATAATGATAAGAAACATTTCGTTTAATTTTGTATAGTGTTTTAATATTAAAAACTAAATTTCATTTGTTTTCAAAAAATTAGTATAAACGTTTATAATTACAATAGATATTTTATACACTTTATACTTTTTAGCTACAAACTAAGTTTGTGTTGACAAATTTTGTTTAGAAGAATTACTGAATTTTAGTTATTCAATTTAGTTATTATAATAAAATGTATATTTTAATAATCAAAAACAATTATTAGCTCTTAGATCTAAAACATTATACTATCATTATATTAACAATATTAACAGTTCAGTGTTAATTAAGCATTTTAATAATCATATATTTTTACTACACTTGTTTCTACTGCAACAGAACTCATAGCAATTAAATATACTTAATCTATATCTTCTGTCAAGTGATATAAGCCCTACATATTTAAAAAAAAATTACAATGTAGTGTATAACCTCACTAAAAACCATAACTATATCTAAACTTAACTAAGAACTAAATGATATATAAAAGTATTCTATACTACTTAAAAAATCAAGGCAGGAATTTTGGTAGTTTTATATTAAACAAAATATCAAATACTAAAAATAAGTAACATATTACTATGGAAAATAATTTTAACATGGTCAAAATTTAATGCATTACTTAATAGAATTTTAACTACTTTGAATCAAATTAAGAAAATTGATTATAGTCTATAAACTCTAAAGTTTATTGTAAACTGAATCTGGAAGGTCTTGACTAGAAATTGTAGTCACACTCTAGCTGGTTTATATAGCTTTTAACAAAAGATATATATATATATTTGTTTAAGGTTTTTCTTTCTGGTTGACAGATTTTATAAAATTTGTTGTTAAAGAAGAGCAGTTAAACTTGAGTTTTATTAAACTATGAATAATTTTAAATAACTATCTAAAACTATTAATTTACAATTAGTTTACATTTTGAAAAAATATTATAGCAGTTTTAAAGTTTTTTGAATACAATAAGTAGCTAAAATTGAATATGCTTTTAAAAGTCGTAGAAAAACTTAAAAAGACAAACTTAAATCTCTAAAAATTATAGGTCTTTTTGCTAATTCTGGCAAATTCTTTATTATTTTTTATTATTTGCCTAGATATATGTAACAAAAAAGAAGTATCTTACATAGTTTCTAATACCAATTTAGGTAATAAAAGTAGAAAACTTTGTAGAAAACAATTTGTTAATAAAATTTTATAAATAATATTGGTGCTAACTAATTTTGTAATAACTCTATTAGAACATTAGACTATATTTTTAAATGCAAAAAAACAGAAATAAGTATCAACATAATACAAATAATATTTTTGTTTTATTCATTTTCGTGGGTACTAACAGAAACTGAATAAGTATTAAAAATTTGTAAATTTTCTATCATTTATATAATTACTTTCTATTAAGAAATTTAAATTATAGTAATAGTGGATTATTATCATCTATATTACAGTATTCATTTGCTAATTGAATATATAAACTAATCAGACGAATGAAAATATCTAATAACTTAACAACTAAAAATTTATTTAACTTTATAAAAAGAGGACCAAGACTCTTACTTTAATTTTATGAAAAAGTAAGTTGTATTGAAACTTAAAAAAAAATAAAAAGAAAGACTATTTTTAAAGAGTAAAATAGTAATATTTTTATATTTAACTTCATAATGAATATTCAAAGACCTTTAAGTCTTGTCTTTTGAACAAAAAAATTTTACTACTAAAGTTTAGTACAGTCATTAGGATTCTTATACAAAAGTGACTGTTGAAGTTTAGCTTAAGTTTTTTTACCTTTGCAATTGTAATATAAAGTTAATATGCAGAATTTCACACTATTTAGAGAAATCAACATACATACTGTTTTTAATTTTATGAAAACCAACCGATGTAAACTTTATAGGGTATAAAAGATGAGACTACATAGTAGAATACTGATCTAAGAGAAATATACATTTTTTATAAAGGTTTGCAATTCTTTTAGTTAATATAACTGTCCTAAATTGTTATTAGATTTTTCAAAATCTTTATACAATTGTTCTATTTTCAAAACTAATGAAAACCATTTTTTTCAACAAAATTTGTGAGATAGTACTGAATATAAAAAACTTAAGTTAGTAAGTATCATTTAAAGTTAATGAAATAAACTGTAATGATTTTTTTCTTTAATAAAACTATACTTATTTAAAACATTATTGTCGGATTAAGTTTAACATTTAAAATATCCTGAATTAATCTTAGTTATCAAGAGATTTAAAAATGCTTAAAAAATTCTAAGCTTTTTTGAGTCAGCCTCAGATTTTAATGTTTTTTAATATAATATGTTATACTTAGTATTCTGAGTAAAATTTAATCTTACAAAATATGAAAATATCAGTCATAAAAAAAATTTACTTAAAAAAACTTTTTAAAAACTGACTATACCTGAAAAACTAGTTTAATTATTTTAATTTTTAAAAATGTAGCTGACAGCATGTACTTCAAGCTATAAGTTGTTGTTTTTGTGAAAAAGTATTTTTCTACTGCCTGCATTTACATCAGGGTTTCCCAAAGTAGGCAAGGTGGTATCATAGTAAGTCATGAGCAGCAAAAGGGCCAAGGGGGAGGGGCTTGAGCACTAAATGGGTCGCAAAATTTACATTAGTTATTCTGAAATTAATGATGAGTAGAAAAAAAGGTTTTAAATGTTTTAAATTGTAGTTTAAGTAATGTTGTTGTAGAAATCCGTAGCTATTTGAATTTTTTCAAAGGGGGCCTTGGGAATTGCTGACTTACATTATTAACTTTAATTAAGAAGGTATTCAAAATTTAATGCTATTTTTGTTGAGAACAGGTCACTTTTGCACAAAAGGACAAAATTGCACAAGGGGACACTTTTACACGGCGTCAATTTTGAATTAAGGGTCACTTTTGCAAAGTTGACAATTTTGCACGAATGGTAATTTTTACACTACAGAAAATGATACACAAAATAAATTAAAAATTTCATTAAAAAAAAAACTAGATAAAAATTTAAAAAAGATTAATTAGTAAAAAAAGAAAAAGTTACCGACCGAGGAAAAGGATTAGTGGTAAGAGTGATAATAAAAATAAATAAATAATAAAATACTAAAAATCAAAAATATAATAAAAACTAGACAAACATAAATAAACTAGTAAAAAACAAAAATAAAAAATAATTTGACCGAAGGTAAGGGTTAGTGATAACAGTGATAGAAAAAAACACATTTATTTACTTAATAAAAATTATTAAAAAAAAAAAAGAATTTTTTTTTAATATATAATTTACCGACCGACGGTAAGGGTTAAGGGTAATAATAAAACTAAAAACTAAAATATTTATTGAAGTTATTAAAGTGAATAATTTTTATTATAGCAATAAAATTGTTGTTTTTTTAAGTTTTGCAAAAGTGTTTTAGTGCAAAACTGACCCTCCTTGCATAAGTGACGCCGTGCAAAATTTTCCCTTAGTGCAAAAGTGACGCCGTACAAAAGTGTCCTCTCGTGCTAGTGCTAAAGTGACGCTCATGCAAAAGAGTCGCTTTGCAAAATTGTCCCCTTGTGCAAAAGTTTCACCCACCAATTTATGTCATTGGTTTAGAGATTTTTCTAATTGTTTTCTTAGCTTAATTTTTTTCTCAGCTTTTAAAAAGTACTTCTAGGTCTTACAATTTTATTCCAGGTTAAAAAACATAATAACTTTTACTATAGTTCAAAACAAATCGATATTGAATTATCAAGGATTGTTTAAGATAAATTTAAAATACTTATAAAGTATTGTATTACTATTAAAATTTTTGTTTTGTTCTTTTGCAACATGTACAACTTTCTGAATCAATTTCTTTATAGTTCTTCTCATATTACTGTTCAAAAGTTTAATATCTCATAATTCTTAAAATTAAAAAAGAAACTGTTGTGACTAATATTTTACAATAGATAATTAAGATTTTCATCTATTTTGATAAGTATGCTTACTTTTTTAAATTTTAAACTTTAATGTACTACAAAAACTAAACTCTTATATGTCTTAGTTAAATGTTTAAATTTAAAAATATATTAAAATTTAAAATTTTAAAAATATAGCTCCAGGATTTTTTAGTTTTTGTTATAAAATTCCAAGTATTTTTCTTAATTTTAAAATTTTCTTTTTTCCTTTTTTTTTGTCTAATATTTAAAATTTCAATTAAAATATACAATTTTCATTGACTTTATACTTTACCTTCAATTTCAAAAATATAATAAAAATTGAGATATTAAAATGAACTAGTTTGAATTTAACATAGTAAAAAAAAACCATAAAAAATAAAATAAATTAACAACAAATATAATTTAATTAAATAATTTAAGAGAATAAGTCTTTCATTACCACAAAATTCATAAAATAAAATACCCACTAACCACAACATGATGCCCAATGTAACATCAATCGAATTTCAATATAAGTATTAATACAGAAGCACACTAGATCTAATCCTTGTAATTATTAAACAAAAAGGTTTTATAACTTAAATAAAATTTATTTTTTAGATATTAAAATTTTTAGGAAAACTAGACCAAAATTTGGGACCAACACACCTAAAGCAGTTTAAACCAAGTCTTGTTTTGGGTCTTTTGGTTTTAAAATTAGTTTTCTTTGAAAACCTTGTATTGTGTGAGTTAAAAAAGCTAGCAAATGTAAATCTATTGTGATCTAAGTTGAACCCTGTAAAAGTAATACACATCAACTTAAAAATAAGCATTTTTTACACATTAGTTTTTTTCTCTAAATAGAGGGTTTGTTGTGGTCAAATCAGGCACACGACAAACATACCTGATAATTTTTTTTTGCTTACAAACAATTGGTTTTATGTCACATTCAGCAGCACAACCTCAAGTAGATATAAAATAATGGATATGCAAATAAAACAAATTTCAATATACCACCTAAATTGTAATTCTGTTAAAATAATATCTCAATTTGAAGGAACATAACAACTCAAAGACAACTTTGTTTTCAGAGAACTCATATGCTTTTTCAAGTTCAGCTTATCATTCGAAACCCCCCAAAAGTATTTTATATTACCACTCTGCTAAATAAGAAAACCTTTAGTCTTTACACAATTTTCAAAATTTTTGGAGTTTTATTGAAAAGCAAATTAACAAGATGTAATATTTTTTTCTTTTAACTGACTTTTCCAGTTTTTTTTTAACCCCAATCGTTTCATGATTTTTCCTGATTTTCTTGACTTTGTGGCAACCCTGCAAGTTTGAGGCAAGTCTGAGTCAAGTCTTTTTTTTTTGTTTGGTATGTTAATGTTAAAATAATTGTGAATTTCTAACACTTTTAATTAAATTCTAGAAAACAAAATAAAATTTACTATTTTATAGAAAACAGTCTACTTACAGTATAAACATAAAACGTTTTCTAAACCCTGTCGTAACTAAAACAGTAAACATGAAACTTTTTATCAAAAATATTACAAAATGTTTCATTCAAACTACATTTTGTTTTGGTTTTAAACTATTTTGATAAGTATACAACCTAATTTTTGAAAATTTTGTATAAACATGAGATAAGTTGTTCAAAAGTTTTAAAATAATTGAGTTTTATAAAATTTTATGAGTTGTTGAGTAAAGTTGTACTGTTTGTTATTCAAACAGAATATAGGAACATTAAAATAATTTTTCATTATTAAAAGGAATTAAAGTTTAAAAAATTAGATCATAAACTAAATTTGAGGATGTTCTAAATTTTTTATAAGCATAAAAAATATTTTCAAAATTTTTCTTGTTTCAGAAACATTATAAATTTATGGCATCTTATCTATTTTTAAAGTTATATATAAACTAATAGTTCTTTTCTGATATTTTTTAGAACAAATGAATAAAAATTATTGTTGAATGGGGTGTCATTAGCTTCTCTAAATATTAGAGTACATTCTAGCGGATATTTGTTTAGATGATAAAAACCGAAATCCATAACGTAAAATTTAAATACATTTCTACATCGTTTTTAAATAAACTAAAATAATGAACAATATTTAAGTACATTTTTATTTTAATACGTCTAAGCCTTTTTAATGTTTACCATGCAAACAAGCAAAAATATTCGCTAGAATAAACTAAAAACCTCGTGCGACTCATGACTTAAGTGCGGAAAGCTGCTTTTCAAAAAAAATATCAGATATTTTATTTAATGTTACAAACTGTTTAAAATTAGTATTTGAGTACAACTTTAAAAAATAATGTTATTATTTGAAATTAATGGCATTTTGTTTGGAAATAGTAGATAAAAGAAAAACATTAAATGTTTTAAATTAAAAACCAAACAGAAAGTTGATAGAGTATTTGTTAATGTTTTTATATTTGAAGCTTACATTATAAAATAAATAATAAAAATATTACGAAAACTTTATTGCGTTTTTGATAGACTTTTAGGTCATTACAGTTATAAAACTATGAAATTTAAAAAAAGGTTAATTTTATTGTTGTCAATTACATTTAAGGTCAGCAATAATTTTTTCTTTTAACTATTTATACTACTAATTATCGTGCTAAAGTTATGTCTGACGTTTTAGTTTGATTTATTATTAAAGAAGTATACGCGGCATCTAATTGAACTAAAAATTTTACAAGTTGTGTGCTTTTGTGCCATTGACATATTTCAGTTTAACAATTCATAAACTGTTATTCGTTTAGTTTTAATCATAATTTTTAATTAAGTCTATAATTTTTATTAGTTCGATAAAAATAAAAATAATAAGCAATAAAGTATATACCGAAATTTTTTTTTATTAAAGTACGAGAACTAAAGTAAATCACTAGAAAAAATTATTTATTTTGTTTTTTTCAACTTTAGAATATAAATATAATACTATGTCAAAAATGATATTAGCATAAAAAATTAATTTGTAACTTTTTTTAAGCTTAAAATTTTTTATCTTATTAGCTTTTTCTTCCTAATAAAAATTTAACTCAATCTTTCAGCATGATACTGTTAACAGTTTTTAAAGCATAAATTTGATATTTTTATCATATAAATAGATTGTTAACATTAAAAATTTAATAATTACTATAACTATATAAATAATATGCAGTAAAACTTAAAACTTTTATGATAAGATTTTTTAATATTATTTTCAATGTATCAAATGTATGTATATTTTATGTTTCTACTAAATTTAAATATAATACTAAGATTAGAATTTTAGTTTACAGGTTCTGTAACAAAAAAACTTTTACTATTTCACAGCTGTCAAACCGGCTTTAAAAATTTATATTTCTATTCTTCAAGATGTACGCGACCAACGTTTACTTAAGACAGCTGTTATGAATATTTATGAAATTGACTACAAATTTTTTATGTTAACTTTTTGAAAGCTATTTTAGTAAAGCTTTGAACAAATCAGTTTTAAATTGTATCGTCATAAATTAAGATGTGCAAGAAATATAGTTAATTTACAACCAGGTTTCGGTAAAAAAAATTGCGAGCTTTTCAAATATAATAAATATTTGACTTTATTTATTTTTATATTGACTTTTATTTTACTTACTTGAAAAGGTCGCAATTTTTGTCACCGAAACGTGGTTGTAGATAAAGTATTGTAATTGCACATTTATATAAAAACAAACTCTCAACATTTGATAAATTGAGCAACATCTTTTAAATAAGACAAATATAGTTATATCTTCTAATAAATTTATCGACTTCCTATATTGAACTTAAACAGAAAAAGATTTAACAAGTTTTGACTTACATTTTTTGTAGTAAAACTTATGAAATTAAAAGTATTTAGAGTTTTTAAACTTAAATATAAACAGACCTAATGCATATAAATACAGACTTTCAACATCTAATATTTTTTCTGAGTTTTCAGATTCTTGATACAAGTATTTTTTGCTTTTTTTTTTTGCACAACCTGTACCTGGTTTAGGTGTTTTCCCTTTTTAGTATTCCCAAGTTAGTTTATAGTTCTTGTTTTCATTTTTTAGTTTGTGCGTTAGTTTTGAAAATTTAGTTGCTTGTTTGTCTTGAAGCTTCCAGAATCCATCATATAGCCAACTTCATGAAACCTTATTAAACTTAATCTTACAACCTAATTTTATTTTTTATTACGCCTTGTTGTAAACTTCAATTTTGTATTTTATGAATACTGAAGGTTCAAACATATTCTTATACAAATTTATTATATTTTATTTTTTTACTTAAAATTTATAGTTTAAAACAATGTGCAGAAGATAACTATTTTTGTTTTTTTTTTTTGTATAAATTTTGTATATTGTCATTTTGAATTTTGAAAATTTAGCCGCGATTTAAACTTAATTTAAAAACATTAAAGTAAGTAGTTATTGATATGTTTAAATTAGTAGCTTGTATGGTATATAAGCGAAAAAAAAATTATTAACACTTGAGAGGGCTGCTAAAGTTTTTAAGAAAGTAAATTTCAAATTTAATGACTTTGTGATCATTGGTGCATGGTAGACTGTAGACTGGTTTTCTAAAACAAGTATTATCCTTAAAAAAAAAAGAGAAGAAACACAGGTTTTGTAAATATGATAAAAGTTTACAAGTGTTAAAATATTTTTTTGTTATTTCAAAAAAATTCTTAACCGTTTAATGTTTATTTTAAAAACAATTTTATAGATTACAAAAATAACAAAAGAAAAAAAAAAACTTTCATGTAACTAAAACCTTAAAATTACTTTAAAGTCTATTTACAGATACTATATTATTTTTTTTTGCATTTTTAAACAGTAGAAAATAAACCTTTATGTAATAGTATGTTAATCTTTTAAAATAAAAATTTAAAATAGGCTTGCACTAAAGTAGTCTTCCACAGATTTTTATTGCATTATGTTTCTTTTCTGAGTTACTGTTTTTGTACTAAATACAAACTGACAAAAATATTTATAATTCTTATAATGTGACAATCATATATTTTTTTGTGAAATTTAAAACCTTTTTTAACTAATTTTGTTTTTATTGCTTAAAATTTACATGGTTTATGGTTAAATATTTAATTAAAAAATATTAAAATTACCGACTCCCGTAATATGCTAGTGCAAACTTTAGATTTTTTTGCACAAAGGAATACTGTATCCTTTAACTAAAAATCAAATCCTTCTGGGTAACTACTAAACTGGAAAACTTTGATAAAAGGTCTTAAAAAAACTTTTTAAAAAAGAGAAATAATTAAAAAGTTTACTAATTAATTTTTGTAATTTATAATTTTATGTCTAAAAATACTAATTATGTTTTAAACTTTTGTGCAGAGTTTAGGCAGTATTTAATATTTTCTATTCTCATGTTAGATGCAGTTACTTTTTTTAAAATAATACGTATTTAAGTAACTGTTAAAACATATTAGTTTCTTAAATATGTATTATTTTTAAAGTTATGATTTTCTTTGATTTATTTCTGAGTTAGTTTTTCATTATATAAACTTAATTAAAATATCAGGCTTAAAATTTTAGTTTCAAACAAAGAACGTATAAAAAACAGTGTTTAGTGAATACTAAAAGTATTTAAACATTATCAAATTAAAACAAACTTGAACTATAATCAGAAATAATTAAAAATTAAAACTGATTTATAAGGAAAAGACATTTAGTTTAACCAGTTCTAGCTCATAAAGTTAAAAGTAAGTTTTAGATGCAAATAAAAAAAGAAAACAATAAAAATAAGCTTTTTATTTTAAAAAAGTTTTTCTGATTGATTTGAATATTATTTTTCTGGGAGTATCTGTATGTTTGTATAATTCAGTTTTCAATAGTATTGCTATTTTTAATTTCTACAATTGATTAATGTACTTAGGTACTTATATAAATAATTAAAACTAATTATAATTTTTTAAATTCTTTTTTAATATATAAGAAATAGAAACAGAAGTAACAAAAAAACATTATTGCTTATAATAAATCTTTCTACTAACTATTATAATACTTTAGGTGGTTTTAAATAGTTAATTTTTTAACTAGTTAGTGTGGTATATAAGTTAATTATTTTTTCTGTTAATCACTTTTAGAATTTAAATTATAGGTGAAAATGAGCTGACTCAGGCTTTTTTACATATGTTTTAAAATTTCAAATTAACTTAATTTACTTTACAAAATCTTAGGCTAGTTTTTGTTACTTTCAAACATTTTGGTGTTATATATTTGTTTATTATCTTATTTCTTTTCATCTTTTTTATACTCAAGTTTTAAGTTTTATTATAAATTTGTTTAATTTAAACTTTAGCCACTAAGTTAGCTTTTTTGCTTCTCTGAGTTCCTAACAAAAAAAAAACAAAACATCTGTAAATAAAAAAACATGTTTAAACTTTTTCACTACATTAAGAGCTAAAAAAGAGAGAGTTTTGCTCAAGATAGTCTAAATCAAAGTTCCCAACTTTATCTATCCGGGGCGTTAATAGTTTGTAGGTTGTAGAAAAAAGGTTAATTAGCTATTTAAGTGGCTATATGTAATAAATAAGGGTAATTAATTTTTTAAATTTCTAAAAAAAATCCGACTATGATTTTTTATTTTTTGAAAGTGCTGGATACCCATTTAAAAATTAATTCTAATTAGTTTTTGTGCTTTTAATTTTTGCTCATACTACAAGTATTGAGTTTTATCAAAAACTTAAGCTTATTTTGATATAAAAACTTCTTTTTTACCATCTTGCTTCTAACAACAACATTTCTTAATATTGTTTCAATACTTTTTTTCTTCAGTTACACCTACAAAAAAGTTTATTTACATGTTCAAGATAGTTCAAATAACATATATATTTATCGATTTTTGCCACCTCGGCGTGAATTAGTAAATTGGTAATTAGCTACTCAAGAGGTAATGTCTAACAGATAATGACAATAATTTTTTTAATTTTTGACGAGAGCGTTTATTTAAGTAGGGAAACCCTGGAATAAACTAATACTGGCTGGTTCTTTCACTTCAAATATTAGTAACTCTGTTAGAAAACTATACAAAATAGTTTAGTACGCAGCTGTTGCTACATATTGTTTTTTAACAGTAATGAAATACTTAATGTTTTGATGCATTATTGATTGTTTTGAACCCTGATTATTAGAGCTAGGCAAAACGACCATATTTGGAAGTGAGCTGATCATCACGCTAAAACATAATGAGCCAATCTGAACAAGGGTAAGTGAGGCGTGAAAGTATTGACAAATACATTGACTTGTGCACCCAGTTTTGTGAACGATATTCTAAAAGAACTTTTATCTAGAACTTCTTTGTGCATGTTGGTTGTAGATATTGTTTAATATAGAGTTAATACAATAACTGTATGTTAATTTTTTCCAAGTTGTTTGAGTTACATTCAACTGTTTAAAAGTTTGTTAAATTTTTTTCTTTTGGCTATCTAGAAGTTTTTATTTTAGTTTTAGTTAAATATTTTAAGTCTTTTGAAAAACATATTAATAGTTAAATGTTCTTTAATTGTTTTATAGTTTACCGCACTTAAACTTGGTCTATTACTAACTTCTACTTTTGTCAACTGATTTATATCTTTTAAATAGAGTTTTGTATAATTTTTGATTTGTCTTTTTTTTATAGACATGTATAATGTTATTCATTTTTTCTTATCTAAGTTATATAAAGTAGTCTCAAGTAGAGTCAAGTATTTGTAAGATATTGAGTTAATAAAATAGGATTTACTTATGGTGATTACTACTAATGATATTAGTCTATCACAATCCATATCTTGTAACGTTTCTTTATAAATATTATCATAAAGTATTAAACTTTAAACGTCTAAATCATTCATAATGTATATCTTTTATCACGATCTTAGTAAAACTAAATAAAAAGCTAAAACTTTATTTCAACAAAATACTTAAAAAACAAACATCACGGATTTTGATTTAGAAAAAAATCATCATTTTGATACAGAATTTTTAAAATGTCAGTAACTTGTGTAATTTGTCAAGAAGATATAAATTTCTACACTGAAGAAATTTCAGTCTTGAACTGCGGACATCTATATCACAAGGGATGTCTTCAACAATGGTTAAGTACGAATTCAACCTGTCCTGAAAGTGGATCTGCAGTTACCAGAAATAGTTTTGTGCGAAAACTTTACCCTTCTAAAAAAGAAGATGAAGAACTTTTATACAGAGGAACATCTGATGAAACTAAAAGCATCTTGAAAGTTTACGAAGAATCCACAAACAACCTGCAAAAAATGTTCACCGAAAGAATCGTAAATCTTGAAAAAAAGAATTTAGAGTTAGCTGATTGTTTACAAAAAGCTTCAGATGAAAAATAAAATTTGCTCTCAAAACTGGAAAATGAAGAACTGAAGAACAAAGTTTTGAAATCCCAAATAAAGAAATTAGAGGAAAAATTGTCTTCAGCGAATAGTTTGGATAAAGAAATGATAAGTACAAGTTAGTCAAATCTATGTTTTATAGTTTATAATTTGTTTCAGCATATTTTAGACTGTTTTCTATAATGAGATGAAGTTTGAAAACTAAATTTGTTTATTAATTCTTAAAAAATAAATATTGATTTCAAAATACTATATGTTTTAATTTTAAGAAAACAGAAAAAAAGGTCACAACTACAAGAGGAGAAATAATGAATTTATACTTTCAAGAATTCATTTTACAAACTTATTTTCGGTCAAAGACCTCGTCAGTGCCTAAATAAATCTAAAAAAATATGTAACAATCATGGAAAATAGTATTTAAACAAACAAATAAGAAGAAACTTTTACTTAAAATTTTTACTTTAAAACTAAACAAATTAAATTTTAATATCAAGACTGAAAACTTTATATAATTTAGTACGTGTAATAGCTACGAAAATTTGAAATTTCGCTTGGGTGATTTTATATAAACTTTTAGTTTCAAGAAAATATTAGCGACAGATAAACTTTTAGGAGCATGCATATAACCTGTATTGCAGACAACTTAAGTATGAAACATTCAAGCAAAATTTTCAAACTTTCGTAGCTATTACACGTACTATATTATTTAAATTTTTAATATTTAAGTCACAATTAAAATAAGCTTTATTAAAATGCATCTCTACTAAAGCTCATTTAGTACTAATAACATTTTTCTTTAAGCAATGTTTACTTTGAAAATAAACTACAAGAAAAAAGAAAGCCGCATACAGATTTATTATTATTATTGTTTTTGTTGTTTTTACATTTTTAAACTTGACTAAAGTTTAATTTTACCAAAAATTCATACTTAATATTAAAATTATCTTTAAGTTAGTTAATAAATTATTATTGTTTTTTCTTTAACTAAAAACTTGTTTTTAACTAAAAGTTTTTATTTAAAGGATCTAGCAGAAATATAAGATTGTTTAACATTTTAATAGTTACGTCACGATTAAAATACGTTACGTTAAAATACAGCTCAACTCTAAGCTTACTTAGTACTATTAGTTATATTTTTACTTAAGCAATGTTTACTTTTAAAATTAGCTATAAGAAAAAAAAAAGCTACATACAGCTGTTATTATTATTCTTGATGTTATATTGATTTTAAAACTTTACCATAAATTCAATCTTGATATTTAAATTTAATCTGTTTAGATGTTAAATAAAGATGTTGCGTAAAATTATTTTTTTTTTAATTGTTTAAATTATATTTTCTATGACTGTTACAGATTTTTTAGGTTTATTTAAGCACTGATGAGGTCTTTGACCGAAACTTAGTTATTAAAATAAGTTTTTGAAATAAAAATCTCACAAATATACATAATACAAAATTAGTATAGTTTACCTGATAAATTTTTATTGTGAAATGATATATAAAAGTAATAGGTGTTTTGTCTTAATAACATGACCCAGCAACAAAAATAAAAGTAAAATACTTAATAAAAAAGTTATTATAGCTCAATATACTTTTCGTGGACATCAGACTAATTGTTACAATTGACAAATTGTTTTTTTCTACTTTTCATTCATTTATTTAATTAGATGAACAAGGAAAGTAAAAAAGACCAAAAATTTAACTGTTACTATAATGTTTAAAACATACTAAAACATCCAAAAAAAGATTTTATGCTTTACCCATGAAAACTTTTCAGTTGATTTAACTGTTCAAAATATTCTAAGATTAAGAATTTAAAGGACTTGATACTTACAATGTCTTTAATCTGTAGCAAGGGCTTGCATAGATTTTTTCAACTAGTTTATTATTTATTCAACATTTAATAGTTTTAATTAACTTGTACTTTTTAACACAAAATTATTTTATGGCATTATTTATTTTATACAATTATGTAGATTCGTTTAAAAAAAGGCTTTTAAAAGTTAATAATTTGTTGAGATACCACATATTTGTTTTTAGTCAGTTTTAGCTGAATGCTAGAATTCTGAAATTCCATCTTATAAATTAAACATTCAACATTGGACAATTTTTTTAAAACACACAATCGTTTATATTTAAACGTTTAAGTTTGTGTTAAATAAAGTTCTAGAGAAAAATCAAAGCTTTTTGTCTTTTTCCTTTCTATTTGTCAGGGTCGCACATGTTCTACATATCCAGTTAGAATACTTCTCTGATCTGTAGAAGTAGTACTAGCTATAAAAAAACTTGAACATATACTTAATATCAAAAATAGTGCTGATAAAGTATCAAAAGTAATTACAAAAGTCGTTTAAGTAACCCTATGTTTTTTGATTGGTTCTTTCCTTTTTTACTGGTATAATTTGAATTATTTTTTTTTACTCTGTATAACAAACGATTATATAGATCATCCTGTGAGCATACAATTTGTATTGATAAGCAAATCAGCTCAGTTCCGATAGCTAAATCGTTAGGCAAACATGTTGTAATAATTAATATTTAGTAAGAAATACGATGAAATCTTAAAATAATATGAAAAAATTTAAAATTTGTTTATTAATTCAATTATTTTTTATAAACACAGTTTTCGATTTTACTAACTAAAGCAAAATAAAATAAATTTTTAATCTAGTTTTTTTTAGTCTCTTTTTAACATTATCATTTCCTTCACATTGATTTCATTCTTAATACTTTGAGGACTATTTATTTAACACGCCAACTTAGATGTAAAAAATTGTAAATTAGTTAGTTTTATTTGTTTCAAATCGTAAAACATTTAAAAGTTCTTGGTTTTAAAACTCAAAACAACACTACTAAAATTTAACGTGTATTTTTCAACAAAATATGAATTACATACATGTTTGCTACCAAAAGTATTGATTTTAATGAAATTATCCTTATGTGCTAACTAATTTAAAGTTTAATATAAACCTTTAAGTGGAAAAGTAAAAATTACCGAAGATGGTCATACAGGAGCAAAAGCGATCGTTGTTGTAAGTGCTAAACAAGGATACAGTTACCAGTATCTAATAGATGATAAAAAGTGGGTTAGAATAAACAAATATCCACAGTTAGTAGGTAAAATTTTTGGGATTTATGAAATCAACGACAAAGTCTACATAGTTGACAAAAAAGGAATTTCAACACTGGACAACGAGTTTTACAAACTACCATCTGTTGAAAAGTACTATTTTCGCACATCATGTCTAGCTGGGAACAAGATTCTAGTTTATCGAGATGTTTATTTCAACCCGGTTTGTGATATGTTAGATACAAAAAACAAAAAAGTGATTGATTTTAGCTTTCAGATCATAAGACAACAGGAAACTTGTCTTTTTGCTGTTGTTCATTACTTAAAACAGTTTTGGATAGTCGGGGGAATGGAACCTTATTGCCCTGAAAAATACCTTAAAGGAAGTAAACACAATACAAGTATACGATCCAGTTTCAAAAACTACGTCTTTATCGCCAGTAAAAATGATACAAGCCAGGCATGGTCACAGAGTCATTGTTTATAAAGATAAGTTGTTTGTGTTTGGAGGAAATGATGAAGAAAGTATTCTAAACACTGTAGAAATGTATTCACAAACTGCAAACAAGTTTATCATGATGGCTCCAATGAAACACGCTAGAAGAAATTTCGCTTGTTGCAGGGTTGGAAACCTCGTTTATGTTATTGGTGGATCATATGACTCCCCAAAATCTATGGAAATCTACAACTTAGACACGAATGTTTGGACAGATCGAGTTGATTCACCTGGGTTTATATCAGATTTTTATGCTTGTGCTGTTAACAACTATATCTACTAATAAATATTTGATAGCTTCGTCATTTAAAGCTTTTGGTAATATTTTAAGTAAACAGTAATTGACTTACAACAGTAGATGATATTCTTTTTAGCAAACAGCTTTAAACTTCTAAAAGTTTCACTAAACTTATACTGTTTAGCGTTTAAAAAGTTTGGTCTAAGAACCTAGTTTACAAAAAAACTTTTCGGTTATCAAATTGTACACCAAAGTTTATTTTAAGATTCTTTGTTCTTAATAATTTTAATTTATGAGTTTTTTCTCTTAAATTTTGCCTAGTAATATGCTTTTATTATTACGTCTTGCATTTACTTGTAAAATACTTCTTTTTATAAAACTTAATATTCTTTGGTTTTAATAAACGTTTGATTTTACATTGGCTTTAAATTATATTATACAAATTTTTACCTGTTTATTTATTTAGTTTATAAACAGGTGTGACTCAAAGACTGGTAAAATAAACATTTAAAAAAATTAAAAATAACAAAACTAAATAAGTTCTTAATATTTTCTTACTTATAAAAATTGAAAAAAAAAATACTTGAGTTTTGTTACAAATAAAGTTACTTTTTTTGTTTTAATACAGTTATAATTGAGTTGTTGTTAATTTAGTAACAATTAAGTAATTATTTTTACAACTAAAATTCATCCTAATTAACCACTTCTAATGTTTGCTAACATTTTATAAATGTATAATCATTCAGCGACTTCTTCAAAACTTTTCTATATGTATTGAAATTTTGAACTAAACATTGGCGAACGTCTGTAGCAGGGTTTCCTTAAACTCATTTTCTAAATCGCCCCCTTTCAGAAATTTGAAAAATAATTGCCCCCTACGATTTTAAAAAGTAGTTTTTCTAATGATTACAAACTTTTGAGCTTAAAAAGTTGTGTTCGAAATGTAATTTAGTCTCTTACTTCTTATGCACGCACTTTTAGGCTGTGTTCAAAGTAGTTTACAGGGCTTGAGAAAATAAGTTTAATTTGTTTTCTTATAAGCCCAGTAAAGTTTATTAAAGTACTTAATTATTAAAAACCCTCGTGTAATCTGTAATCAATGGTTACATGACTATTCAAATTCTGACAATTCAAATTCCGACAATTCAAATTCCGACAATTCAAATACGACAATTCAAATTCCGACAATTAAAATTCCGACAGTTCAAATTCCGACAATTCAAATTCTGACAACTCAAATTCCGACAATTCAAATTCCGACAACTCAAATTCCGTCAATTCAAATTCCGACAACTCAAATTCGGACAATTTAAATTCCGACAACTCAAATTCGGACAATTCAAATTCCGACAACTCAAGTTCCGACAAATCAACTTTTGACAACTCAAGTTTGGACAATTCAAATTTCGACAACTCAAATTCAGACAATTCAAATTTTGACAACTCAAATTCGGACAATTCAAATTCCGACAACTCAAACTTTGACAATTCAAATTTTTAAACTCAACTGTGGCAATTTATATTTCGATAATTTAATTTCGTACAAATGAAATTCTAACAGTTTAAATTCTAGCAATTTAAACTACGACATTTCAAACCCGACAGTTTTAATTTTGACAATTCAAAAGCCGACAAGTAAAACTATGATAAATAAAACCCACAACATAAAATAAAGTTTCAAAAACTATTCATTTTTGTAGCAAGAAACCTCTTTTCAGTTTTTGCCATGAAAGCTTTGACAGCATTAATTGTTTTATGTATTATTATCTTGAGTAATAAAACTTAGTTTTAAAATAAATACAAAAGAAAATCAAAGAAAAATTATATATTATAAAAAGTTTAATAATAAGAGTTTGTTTTTATAGTAATTTTTAATTGTATATCTCCATGTACTTGTCTTTTTTTAGTGTTGTGTTTTTTTAATTTGTAAAGTTTTATTTTAAAGTTTTTAAGATGTTGTGTTGGATTTTAATCTCCTGTTCTTATAGAGTAGGGTTTTTGCAACATACGGCCCGCAGGCAAGATCCGGCCCTCAGGAGAAAATGACCGGCCCGCTAAGGCCAATATTACAAAAATTTTAATAAATTTTGTATCATAATTTTACAATAAAAAAACTGTAAGAATTTGACTTTAAAATACTTAATTTAAAAATAGAATTTTTATTTATGCATAGTGATAAAAACACCATTTTTTGTCGTAAAATTTTTTTAGTTCAAGATCAGAATACCTTTACTTATAATAAAACAATTTAAGAGATATGCTTGGTTATATATACGCAGTCCTGGCAGTTACTAACTATAATGCCGTTTTAAAATAATATCCTTAGGTAGTTCTATGCTACTATTTAGATTAATCTCGTTAAATAATTAAGTAGGTATACAGAAAATAAATTGAAATAGTACTATTAATCTAACAGATTATAAGTGTTGGTAGAACCCGAACTGCTGTTTATTGAAATAGTTTTACAAATCAGTTAGATTATTTAAAACAAAATTTATTTAAGTAGCTTTTTATGTTTGTTACAAAACTTAAACTACTTGTAAAAAGAAATCGAATCAATAAATTTAGACTGTATTTACAAAGAATAAATTTGCAATAAACTACAACGAATTGTACTAACAAAATAGTTCGATATAAAACACTTTGGCTTAACAGCCGAAGCGACGAAAACAAACCCAAAAAAACCAATAAAATACAAATACTAAAAAACAGTAAGTCAACTAAAAAAGCCAAACTCAAACGATTTTGTTACTTTTAAAGAGAACTTGAGAGAACAAAATGAAATAAGATGACTTTCTACCGCTACAGAGCGGTTACAAGACCTAATATTAAAAATATTATTAAAATATTGTTCAGCACAAGGATGCCACAAATAGATGATTCCGAAAACTTAATAAAAAGTCGTATGTTTAAGCATAAAATATTACTTTCGAGTAAACTTTATGTAATAGTTGTTCACTTTTAAAACTTTTTAATGTTTTTTAATGTAAGTCACATTGTCGTAACGTTTTATGTAAAATAAATTGTATCTCTACATATACGATAAAACTTCATTCTATGCTATTTTTTTAATAAAAAAATCATTTTCTAATATTAAAATCAATATAATTATTTTTTGATGCAATAAATAACATTTAATTTACCATTCTTGTGTAATTTAACTCTAGATTTGATTTTAAATTGTGCTACTTTTTATTTTAGTAAAATAAAGTAATTCTTTTTAAAACTAATTAAAAGTAATACTTTTAATTATATAATTGAATTAAATTGATATCGTCATAAGCATAGTCACTATAAAAAAGTACTAAAAACGCATTCCCAACAGTTTGTAAACATTAAATTTTGAAATAAATAAAATTATTTAATATACTGTTTACTTTAAGAAAAGTTTGACTATAAAATTGTATGTCATTAACAGAACACATTTTAAGTTTAAAATGTTTATAAGGTTACTTATTTAAATGTTATTTTCTAATAATGTTAGCATATGAAAATTAAATATCATGATAATATGGTAAAAAATATTACCAATTTCAGCTATAAGACATCGAAATACTGTATTGTAATACTCGATTTAGTTTTTGCAATCAGATTTTGGGCTTTGGTCTTGTCACCGTGACTCGGTCCTCAAACTCTTTTAATTGACTACATTGCATAATTCTAGTTAGACTATCGAATTATTATTTGTAATCAGTTTATTTCTTATTTATATTGTATATGTATTGGAATAGAGATTTTGTTAAGCAGTTTCTTGTTAAGTAATGTTTTAATGATGTTCAATATAATCAAAAAAATTAACTTTATATTAAACAGTGATAAGTAACTAATTTTTGTTTTAATAACATTTATTCTAAACAAATTAATTTATAAAGCTATGCTTTTCAAATAGTAAATTTACTTTACATCATTACATAAAAACTTATTGTTATTTTTCAAATCAGTTTATGCTTATGTAGTTAATACTATTATTGTTATTATTTATTTCTTTTGCTTATTAAAAGCTAAAACTTTACAGTACTTATCTTTATATTTTCGTTTATAATAGTTAAATTCAGTTATAGTTGAATAAATTCTTTGAAAGTATTATAAAAAGATGCAATAGTTTATTTATCTATTCAAATTTAAAGTTGTTTTCACTTTTAAGGAAATTTTTTTTAATTAGAATAAAAATTCAACTCTGAGCACAAAATACTGATAAAAGTAAATAATAAAATTATTCAGCGTATAACATCTTGACTTTTTTTATAGAGTTTATAATATATCATTTAATTATTCACATGTTTCCTATAAGTATAGTTGGTCCCTTTTTTAAATTAGTTAAAGTTATATAAAGTTATTAGTTCGTATGTAACTGAACAAGAACAATTTAAACAGAAAAGTCAATTAATATTCGTTTAATTGATTGTTTTATTACTTAAGATTTAGATATTTAAATGATAAAAAATAATGTAATTGCTCATAAGAAACTTATTATAAGTATATGGTGTACGACTCGATAACCGATAAGTTCTTTTGTACCCTAGGTCTTTAGACCAAACCTTTAAACCGCCTTTTTTGAAACATTCGATAAACTTTCCAATTCTCATTATAAAATTTATTGGAGTATTATGTGTACACTTTAATCGTCTTATTAAAAAAGTTCAATTGTCGTAGTTTGAATTATCCGAATTTTGAGTTGTCGTAGTTTTAATTTTTAGAATTTGAGTTGTCGGAATTTAAGTCGTCCGAATTTGAGTTGTCGGAGTTTGAATTTTTAGAATTTGAGTTGTCGGAATTTAAGTTGTCCGAATTTGAGTTGTTTGAGTTTGAATTGACGGAATTTGAGTTGTCGGAATTTGAATTGTCGGAATTTGAGTTGTCGGAATTTGAATTGTCAGAATTTGAGTTGTCAGAATTTGTATTGTCGGAATTTGAAATGTCCAAATTTGAATTGTCGGAATTTGAATTGTCGGAATTTGAATTGTAAGAATTTGAATAGTCGTGCACCCGTAATCAATCCCGTTTAGATATGAATTGTTTTGAAATTAATAAAACTTTAACGGTAGTGGTGGACAACTTTTGTAGTCAGCAATTTATATTTACTAAAAAAATCTTTTTTAGTTTCAACTCGTTAAAAAATTTAATTGCGGGCTGCATAATTTTAAAAAGAACATATATGAAAACTAAAAACTCTAACAAAATTGTAATAAAATGATTTAGTATTATTGAGATCTAGGAAATACTATTGTGAACTGAAAACCAAATTGAAAGTGTATTTCAAAATATTAAGTATCAAAAAGCTAAATGTTGTTTATTTTGCACAAGTAGTTTTTAAGTTATTTAGCGGGTTGAAATTTGACTGGATCTTAACCGTACGTTAGTGATCTGAAATCTTAAATTAAACCTGACATTATAATAATCTCTCATATAACAAATTTCGGACATTTAGAAGTTAATACTAATTAACTTATTTAAGCCGCAAAAAATACTTAAATTATTTTATAAGTAGGCGTATTCTAAAATTACTGTACCGGAGATTATAAAACTATAAAAGAATAATCAGTTTATCTTACACATAATAAAACAAATATTAAAACATAACTTCTGATCTAGTTTGAGAAAGTTTGACCAACTGGTTGATTATCTGAATTAAAAAGTGGTTTCATCAACAGCTTCAGTTAATGCAGTAAAATTATTAATATCAAAGCTAAGATATATTATAAGCAAGTTAGTTGTAAAGTTAAAAACTTAATTTTAAACTTTTTAAAGTATATGTTTTGTAGTAGAATACCATTAAATAGTATTTGATTTGGAATAACCTTTAAGAAACTAAACCTTAATTTTAACATTTTCTTTTTTTTTAATTTAAATTTAAAAAAAAATCTAAAGCTTTACAGTTAATTCTGTGAACAGAAAGTAATCGATTAAAAATTATTTTAATTAGGTTAAAATTTTGTTTTGTAGTGCTAGCAGTCTTTTTGATGGCTTACTTAATACTGTTTAAATTTATTTTTTCTTTAGAAATTAGCCTATAATAATTTACCAGAAGAAAATAGTGAAAAACTAAAAGCTAGTGTTAAACTATTAAGATAAAGAACTCTTTCTAATTGATGATACAAAAAATTAAGATAAAACAAAAAACAGTTATATTAATAGTTTCAAACTCCTTAATATATAGATTTTTTAACAATAATAAATTAGGTTAGAAAATAAAATTGAGTTTAAGAATCTTTTAAATGGAAAATGTTAAGTCATTTCAAATAGAGACCTCAAATCTATACTCTTTAAAAACCAAAAAAAAAATTGAAATAAAAACTTTAAAGGTTATCAAGAATTTTTTCTTTATGCAGGTTAAACAAGTAATAACAAAAATATGTCAAATAAATTTCTTTCAAACAAATACTTTAATCACTATGGTATAAAAACTTTTAGTGTAATGTAAAACGACAAATACAAACTATAAAATTAACCAGGTCAAAATAAAACTATTAACAGGTTTAAAACATAAACAATTTAATAAATACAGTAAACTTCCGCTTGAGTTCGCACTTTGAACACAATCAAAAAGTGAAAACTCAAAAATTATTACCTTCTTTCTTTACAAAGTGATAAATTTAAATACGTTATATGCAATATTGTTTTGCATATAATTTGAAATTAATTAAATAATAAAACAAACATTCATTTAAAAAATAGATCTATGTAAATTTTTAAATATTATGTTTTTTTTTTTTTATCAATACTTAGTTAGTAATAAGACTTTATTTAAGTTAAAACACAGAAAATATAAATTTGCACTATTTTTTGGGTAAAAAGTGCGAACTCAAGAGGAAGTCTACCATAATTAATATTTATTAGGCATTATGCAAACATGTTGTAGAATAAATAACTTAATAAAATTTTTATTATAAAAAGATTACTTAAATACAATACAAACTAGTTTAAATAGGAAATATTTTAAGAGATCAAATAAAAAAAAAATTCATAAAATAATGTCTGCTACTGAAGTCTAATATAATGTTAAGAATGAGGTTCATGACTGCTTGCAAGTTTTTCTAATCTGATTCTTAATCAGTAAAATAAAGCCTCCTTTACAAATATCTAGATTAGATGATCTTTTGCTCAAGATGATGATAACTGAACTGAAAGCTTTCTCAACAACATAGCTAGAAGGAAAAACTATATACAAAAATCTAAATTCCTCTCAAATGATTGGATACTTTTGCCTTAGTTTTTGTTGAGTCTAAAAGCTTTCATATCGTTCTTAGGAAAAATATATTTTAAGTTCAAGGTCAGTTTGTAAGTCTGAGAAGGTTTCCTGTAAGTCGTTTACTCCAAAAAGATCTGCCTCGAAGGGATCCATATTTTTATCTATATGGTTGCTTTTTTGTGTAAAATCTAAATTTTACAACTTAATATGTTGAAACTTTTAAAAATTCAAGATTTTTTAGGATTCATTTTCGTAATTGGTCAAATTCCAGTTTTTTTAGGTTTCTAGGTAGATTAGCAACCCTGTACAGTTTTACTTCTTAGTCTAACTTAGTGACTTTTCAAAAAACAGTTGGAAATATCATGAGGTGATATAACTATCACCTCATGATATTTCCAATAAAAGTTAATGTCTACAGGGTTGCCAGTTTATCTAGAAATCTAATAATATATAACATGGATTTTTACAAACCATTTATGATCCCAAATAACATATATGTCAGGTTATAAAACAGTAAGAGGATATCCGATCGTCTATGTAATTGTTAAATAAGAAAATATATGAATAAAAACATGTAATTTACTTGAAAGTAAGAGTCATAAGTACTTGATTTTTCTCTATATTTTACATAAACAAAATAAAGTTGTTTTGTTTAAGTTTTACCTCAGGGTCGAATATTTAATAGCTAGCTAAAATTAGTAAAAAAGTAATATAAAGACCCAAAATTTTGAAATCATCCCCTTTTCGCCCCCTAACTTATTATCGCCCCCCGACTTACAAAAATCGCCCCCGGGGGCGATATCGCCAACTCTGGAAAACCCTGGTCTATAGAGACTAAGCTAAGACAAGCTCAAGTTAACATAAAGTTTTAATTTGATTATTAGACAACAAGCCGGCGGTAGACTTAAAACCTGGGTCTTAGTCTACTGATTACTTGTTGCAATATACATATTTTCTATAAATACTGTTTTACACTATGCGAAAATTACAGAAAAAAGTAATAAAAAGAGACATTCACTATGAAAAAACGTATTTACAATCATAAAATATCAAATTAGAAAAAATTGTTCAAGTTTTGTTAGCTGTTGTTTTATCTTTCAGTCTACACAAATTACAATATTAAACTGAACAACAAGGTACAGTACAAAATTACAAAATAGAAAGAAGTTAAATTATATGATTTAGTTAAACTAAGACAGGGTACAAGTAAGTACAAAATGAAAAACTTTTTAAAAAAGATAAACAAAAAAAAACAATGCGTATATCATATACTAGTAAAACTTAAGTTCTTTAATTGAGTTTCGCGAAGTGTTTGCATTATAATGCAATTTTAAATATTAATTTAGTGTTGTTCTTTTTCCTCAAATTCCATCTCTAATCGATCTAAAATTTAAAAGAGCGCATTTACCTGTTTATATCTAATTATTTAATAGAATAACGCAAGTGTTATTAATAGTTTTTAGTCCATGTCGTCAATAATGCTTTTATAAACATATATGCTTAATTTTTTACATTTTTTTTTCATATGTTTCAGAAAGACTGGTTGTGTTCATGATTATTTTGTTGTTCTATAAATCACTTAAAATCAATTTATGGATTGTACTAAAAACAAGCTTCTTAAATGTTAATTTTTTTTTCAAGTTTAAATATCAGCAAAGTTATTGAAAGTATATTTAAAAAAAAAACTTCAATGTAAGTCTACTTTGGTAATTTCTAAAAAAATATTGTCAGTCTGGTAATATATATACCTAAAATACTGACAAATAAAACCTCATTAAAAACTGTTAAACATATACAAAATCTTAAAGTTTCTTTATAAAAACATTACTGCTAAGCTTAATGAACTAATGTTTCAAATATTATAAAGTACTTTACTGTGTAATACAAGTCCACAGTGTAGAAAATGGTTTTTAAACTCTATTAGGAGATCATAACTTGAAAAATTGTTAGAACGTTCGATTTTAAGCAGGTTAATTTTTTTTTAATTTATTTAAGCTTGTATAATGTTTTTAAAGCACAGTGTTATATTTAATCTTTTAAGAACTCATTTTTAATTTTTTCACTTTGTTAAGAAGAAATAAATATTTCATGTATATCTTTATATTTATATCACACACAAGTTTATTCAAGAAGAAAAAGCAATTATACTATCAAAATTATCTGATATGGTAGACTTTGGAGAAAATGTTTGGTGTTTTTACATCAGGTTAAAACTCAAATATTTTAAGTATAAACTACTATTAACTTCCTTTAATTCGTTTGTGTTAATTGTTCAAAACTAATGAAGTTAAATGCATTAAATTAAAAAAATGTTGAAGAACTACAATTTGTTTTTTTTACAAAAACGCATCAACAGTCAAAATAGCTGCTTTAAATAAACAAAGTTAGTTTATAATTCGTTAGTTAAACAAAGCTATTTTTATAAGGCACTATTTATTTTTTTATTTTCAAAATAATATTTCCAACGATAACGTAAACCACATTCATCAAACAGTTTTTAAAAAGGTTTTACTGTTTTAAAAATAAATTATAGTCTGAAAAAAATAAAAGATGGTTTGATAAAAAGTGTTTGAAGCATTATAACAAGACTTTTGTTTTTCTTACTCAAACTTGTCAAAACTTTTTATAAACAACTACTCCAAAAAAACTATTTCGAGCAAAAGTGCTGTGTATAGGACTACTAAAGAAACATTTAGTTCAAAATTTTTGCTTTTTTTAATAATATATCAAGTAAAGTAATAATACTGATAAATTTTAGATAACTATGAATCTTTTGTAGTCGACAAAACTATTACAGACAAAAATTGAAAGGTTAAAGATCCATATAAATGATCAAAAAAGAAGTAATTGAAATATGATAAAATAAATTAAGGAAAGCAATGAAAAGTACGAAATGAGTAAAACAATTTTTTAATAATCTTTCAGAGAACTAAAGTCTGATACTTGATAAAAGTCAGAAAAAGTAAAAAAAGAAGCTAAAAAGTTGCTCAAACAGTTAACTCTAAATACATTTCTCAGAAATCAAAGCATGGAAACTAGAGTCCTATCTTTCATAATAGAAAACTTAGAGCGACTGAATAGCTTGCTGCTTCCATAATATAAAGAAGCTTTCAGACAATTATAATAAGTTGATAATTTTTTTTATAAAGTGTTCCTTTTAAGAATAATAAAAATTAGTACCTAAAACTTTTTTTTCGATAAACAAAATACAGTTTTGCAAAGAAATATTTAAGTAGTTTAAATACTTTACTAGAATATATAAAAAAAAAAAAAAAACAAAGGCTATAGTTTGTGAGTAAAATTATTTAAAGCAGTATTCAGTTTTGATTGTACAGTAAAACTTGTCAAAATCTTTTATAAATAACTGATTATAAATTAATAGAACGAGCACATAAAGTTTTTTAGTCTCAAGTATTGTTCAAACCAAACAAATTCGTTTACTAAACAAATATTTCAAAATTTGGTTTAACTTAAGTACAAACTTTGTATAGTTACGTCATATAACTTTAGTTATAAGTTTTAATCATTTTTTGTATTTTCTTGCCAAGACAGTAATTTCTAGTGCTATTATAAAAATAAATGCTTAAAGTTTATTATAGAGTTGGATAGCTTTTATAGATTTATCAGGAGTCTTCCGTTAAATATGTTAAAAATAGTCTTTACCGGCAGATTGTTCAAAATTACTATGCTTTATATACTAATAAACAATGAACTTTATCACAAGATCAACAACAACAGCATCCGAGACAATCCTACAACCGGTTTCGTCCTATTGATTGTCTCAGATGCTGTTGTTGTTGATCTTGCGGTAAAGTTCATTGTTTATCATCGATGGCATAAAACATCTCAACTTTGTTGATGATTGCCGAAATAAATACTGGCTTTATATCCTAAGTAATATATTAAAAGCAAAAATTTAAATAATCATCACTACTACTGTTTATGGAAATAGATTACTAGCATATTTCAAAATTTCCCGTGTATCAAAGCTCAATTTTTTTGCCTAAGTTATTTCCAAGCTAAATAATACGTTGCCGGATAAAGATTTAGATTAGCAGGCGAAATCCGGTCTACAGGCCGTACTTTACCCCTAGTTTTATTACAATTAAAGTAATACATTAAAACAATATTGCATACTAATTTCTTTAAAATGTTCTTCTTATTCTATTTTAGGCTATAATAATTAAAAAAATATAGTTATATAAAAAACTTAGTTTATAAAACAGAAAACAGTTAAAGTGAAGTTGGAATACGTAACAACTAAAGCTTGTAAATTTAGCACTTTGTAAAAAAAGTTACTGTCAAACTACTATAACTTGTTAACCGTAAAGCTACAGACTGCAGAACAATCTGGCCTAGCCAAGCAGAATATTTAATATTTCAGCTAGAAAACAGTTTGTGCAAAACGAACAAACCTAAACTATTTATCATAATAGTTTAAAAGTTCTTGTTTTCTTTTATTTTATTTGTACACTTTTATTTAACTTAAATAAACAGATAAACTATATAAAACAACTTATAAGTAAAGCAGAAAGTAGCTAAAGTAAGCAAAAAATATAATGACTTATGGTTGTTATTTTGGCATCTTGTAAAAAAAAGACTAAAAACTATTATAACTCGGATGTAGGCAAACTACTTCCGATAAATCCAATTGGCGTGGCAGAATATTTTATGTTTTAAGAACAGTTTGTGGAAAACAAGCAAACTTAATAAATTTAATCTAATGTTTAAAAATATTTTTTTTATTAACAAACAGGAATATTTTCCTTACTTATAGTGATTAAGCTTAAGTTTTTCTTTAGTATTTTTATATTTATATTTGTTATTATTTAAAGTTGTGGCGGCCAGCAAAACCTATATTATACTAACAAGTCCGATTGCAGAAAAATATTTCTGGTCGTTTATACAAAATGCAGCCGATCATTGGCTTAATTATATGTATAACTAATAACACTTCAATAATGAAACACAAGACAATTATCGGCTGCATTTTGTATAAACGACCAGAATTTTTTTTTTTCTGCAATCGGACTTGTTAGTATATTATATAGGTTTTGTAAATTATAAATATTATTATTATAATAAAGTAAATATAAATGGACATTAAACACCATATTATTTCAACAAGGTCTTACTTATATATTAATAAACTTTAATACGGTTTACTAATGAATAAAACACAACTAATTTTTTTTTATGTTTTATTGTATTTTTTTTTAAACCCACGTTGTCTTTATACTTTATTCTGCATGTTCCTTTATTTTAATACTTCTTAAAAAGCCTCCCTATAAAAAAAATATGATTAGCAAGTATTACAACAAAGCTTTCTTCGTGTTGTTTATTAAACTTACGTTTGACTGACTAATAACTTTATCAACTAAAACGTAAAATAAAAATTTCTTGTAAATAAAATTCAAAAAAACTTACTCCAAAATCCAGCTTTTCGGGCTTTCTCCTGTGAACATTATATTTGTTAAAATTAAAATTGTAAACTTAAAGTTAATTTTGTAAAATATTTATTTTAAAACAAACCAGTTTTTGTTTCATAATCATCAATTCATCTAAAACTAGTTTTTTATCGTTTTTCATATCGTTGCATTTTACGGCAAGCCTGAGCAGTAAAAAATATAATAAAAATGTCAAATATTTTCTTTGGTTCGTTGAATAAAACTATTTTAGTAAATTTCAATCTTTATTTCACATACTGTTACAAGCTTTGTATTACGGAAACGTTAAATGATGGGAAAAAACTTTACGCTTAAAATTATTTCGTGCTGAAATGAACCTTCAATACAGTGCGCAGTTTTAAATTAAATACATTTTTAATGAAATACTTAATATATAAACAACTATATCAAACAACTAACTTTCTTTTTTCATTTTTCTTTGATTTTAGTTCCTCATCTTGAACTCTAATCTATTTTTTTAATTCGTTACAAATTAAACAATTTTTAACGTTTCAAAGTATTTGTGATTGTTCTAAACATAGAATATAACATTAAAAGGTTAATAAAACAATTAAACTAAGCTTCTATAACTAAATTGTTAAAAAAAGATATAATCGGAAAACACAAAAAAATCTGAACTACATTACTTAAATTTTAATTAAAAAAAACTGCTTTGAGACTAATAAAAGGTGCATAAGAACTGTTTGGAACAAAATAAAAATTTAGAATCTTCTAAATAGTTTGTTTTTATGGTTTGAAAATTAAAAGTTATACTCATTTCAATAGTTTACTAAGTAGTATCAAAATTCAATTAACAAAAACTACCATCGATATTTGGATTTTATTATTCTGACTGTCAACGCTTTCAATTAAATATCCAAAAACTAAACTTTTGTAACAGAAACTACGTAAACACGATTTTCTAGTTGTTTTTTTACTACTATAAATAAATTTTTACTTAAAAGTAAAATTAGTGTACCTCTTCAACTACAGCTTTGAGTTTTGACTCCTTCAATACTTTTTCTTCACCGATAACCTTCATGTATTTATTTAAACTAATCACCTCTTCATGTAGTGTAGTTATTTTAAATGTAGATTCTCTTAAGCTAAATTTGAGGATGTCAGATTGTGCCTGATAATGTTTTATTTCAAAATTAAATAAAGTTCTTTTATATTACTAGTAAAGCGGAATAAATAAAAAGTTATTTTTTACTAGAGTTTAAACATAACACTGTGTATTTAAAAAATAACTTAATTATGTTTGAAATTTAAAATTAAAAATTATAGATTGTTAAATAAACTAAATAAAATTAAAATGATAAACCAAAGTTTTTTTTGTTATAAATTGGTTTAAAATATATACAATATTTTGTAATTGTATTATAAATTATTAATTTTATTTTTTAACCTTTTAGTTTGTAATTGTATTATAAATTTTAAAATCTAATTTTCTAAGGTTTTAGTTTGTTATTGTAATTATTATTTATTATAATTTTTTAGTTTTATTGTCTGACCTTTTTTTCCTCTATAGCCATCACTAACTCAGATGATTTTATTTTCAAATCATCCATTTTTTCTATTGCAGCTTTGTTTTTCTCTAGCAGTTTTTCTTTTATTTCTTCAGTTGCCACGATTTTCGTTTTAAGCGTCTTTACTTCATCTATAAAATAATTCAAATAGTGACTTATAAAAGTTATTATTACAATAATTAGGGCTTTAATTTGTTATAAACAATGTTTAAAATCAAACTAAGCATTGTAACAACAAATAGAAAAGAAAATTGTCTCGACATGTTCATAAAAAACACTTTAGAATTTGTTAATTTAAACAAACTAACCAATCAACGATTTGCTTTCTGATGTGGCAGTCAGCAGCTTACTGCCACAATCTTCCAATTTTAGTGAAGCTTCATTAATATCAGCTTTAAGAAGGTTGTTTGTCTCGTTGACAGTGCTAATATCTTTTTTCAATAGTCGAACGTCTCTACGGCTCTGTTCAACCCTATCTTGGCTTTTCTTTTGCTTTAAATAAAGTTGTTTAATTTCAATGTCTTAAACAAATACACAGACTATATCTTCTAACACTAAAAAAAAAAACTTTGGAGTAAGATTTTTTTATTTTGTTTCACTTTTTTTAAATGACAAGTATCAATAAAACTAGTTGTTTATTAACTCGTTGAATTTTTTTAGTTTTTATAGCTGTTGTAGATTAATCTTTTTTCTCGGGCTAGTAAAACTAAATGTATATAACTTATAAGTTTAAATACAAAATAAAATATTATTTTTACCTTTGTAATCAGCAACCTGTTAAATTTCTCTAAATTGTCTATCTTGTTTGTTAGACTTTTAATTTCCATTTCATGATTTCTAAAGAATATAAGTATGATTTAACTGAATTAATCTAACCCAATGAAATATATTTTGGTTGATTACATTTATGCTTGCTAAAAACATTTTAATAATACTCATATGTACTTTTTTTTTATTCTACTCGTTAACATTTTAATCGAACAGTCTGTGTTAAACAGATATTTTCAAACTTAGTTTTAAAATACTTCTTTGTTATATGAGTCTTAAAGTTTAGTAAAACTAAAACTCATGCAAATTAATCAAAGTTTTACCGTTCAAGTTTTCTAAACTCTTCTTTATGTTCAATATTCTGATCATCAACCTGAAAATTAATTCTATTTTAGTTGTTATGTTGTAAGTTGTTAATCATACAATGCTTGGTTTAAAATACAGTTTTAAGACTAAAAATATAAGTAAGTGTTAACTTATTTGTAAAATCATAAAACTTTAAAATTGTTAGTTTAAAACAAGTCTTTTAAAATGTTTTAGTTTCAAAACCAAAGTATGACTTGAATAGTTCTACTACGATACATTTTAGTTATGTCTTTAACTTTCGTACATTATAAGATTTTTAGTTGGATAGTTTGTTTAGTTTAAAAATGGTTCCAAAAAAAGTAATTAAATTTAGTCGCGTATAAAAACTATAAGTTTTTAATAGTTTAGGTCCAGATGTGTTGATGTTGTATAAAAGTTATCAAAATTTATTTGTGTAAATAAAAAATATCTACTTTTTGAGACAGGCAGCCATTTTTTGCTTCCAATTCGGAAACTGTATTCGTTAAATTTCCAATAACTTTTAAAGCTTCGCGAAGTTTACTGAAAAGAAGTTAAAAATTAAAAATTAAAATCAAACTGTAAAAAATTCATATAGTTTCGGTAATTTTTTTCTAAAAGTAAAGTATAAATTACTTTTCTACTCTGAGAAGTTCAGCACTCTTTTGTTTGTTAAATTCATCCCGTTTCGCTCTAATCAAAAGGTTTAAACTAAATTAATTTCTACAAAACTTTTTCTATTTAAATAAATACAAAGTTTTGTTAAAACTGAGATTTTTTTAACATTGAGACTTGCTTGTTAGCTTTAAGCGTTTCTGTAATTATTTAAACTTTATAGTTGTTATGATATTTATGTACTTTATATTCATTTAGTATTAGTCACATGTATTCTATGCATCATTTTTGAAATGGTAAGGTTGGTTTTTTGAATAAAATAAGTTTCAAGTTTATACTTAGAAATAGTAAGAACAAAATTTTTACAATTTGTAATACTAAAACTATTATTATGTATTTTTTTACTAGTAGACTCCTGCAGTATTAATTAGCGAACAAAATGTATATAAAAGTTATAATTAACTCACTTATACTTTTTATCTATGTTTTGTATCTCAAGAGAAGTTATTTCATTTTTTGAAGTCTGTAAAATTTTGATTCATGTCAGTTACAAAGAATGTAAATATTTTTAAAGTGAAAATAAGTAATAAAAAACTTACAAAATCATCAATTTCTAACTTTATTACCATTTCTTCAGTTTTATTTTTGTTGGTCTTTTTGGACTTTTTCAAAGTTTGTTTGTCTCTTTGGACATTAAGATGTGTAGAAACCTTTTTTTAGTTTTTTATAAACTTAGGTAAATGCGAGTTGCTAATAATTTTGTTTCAAACTTGCATTTTTACTTAATGTAACAAACAATAAACTTCTGTAATCTATAACAACACTTTGTTAACTGTTTTAACATTAATCTAAAAAACAAAATTAACAATACAAATTGAAACAACTTACAAAACTGCTCGCCAAAGGAGTTTTTGCAAACTTGCTTTTCTTTTTCCGAGCCATTGTCAATCAAATTTATTTGTTGTAATTGAAATGTTAAAAATTTTAAATTTGTGTTTTATGTTGGACGTTAATAGTTTATTAAAGTTTTCGGACGCGATCAAAATTTCATAACGTCATAATTAGAAATGTAATAAATTTTTTGATAAAAAAATTGTCAAAAAATTACAGAATTTTTACGAAACTTGTATTGATTTGGAAAATTTATTAATGTAGCCGTCAAATGAAATATATTTATTTGTCTTATACTAAAAACATCACTTTAAACTTTGGGTCGGCAAAATACTGCCCGCAGGCCAAATGCGGCCCTTTTAACGAAAATCTGCCGCCCGTGAGGTAATTTTCAGCTGAAAACATATTTTTTGAGTTAATAAAAGGAAAATTTTTAGGTAAAAACTTACAACTAGGTCTTAAAGTGTATTATTATCATTTAGATATGTTCAGTAACTGCTTATGTTGTCAAATTTTTGGTTTCAACTAGCAATTTTATTTGTTGATCAGTATATTATTTTATAATAACAGCCGCCCTCGAAGTTTTTTAATAAAGCTTTTAATTTAAGACTTATAAAACGCTGCCAAACTTTAAAAAAACATAAATATAAGTATACGGTCTATAATATGTTTTACTATTTCCTTATATTTAGTAAACATTTGATTATTTTTAGTGTAGCAAAGTCTTATTACAGTTTATTACAGTCAACCTTTTAGTGATGTATCTACAAAACTCAAAGCTTTGATTTTAAGTTGCAAATATTTTTAGAAATACTTATTTTATTTTGTTTTTATTTTACTGAATACAAATAACAATATAAACAATATACTAACATCATCTACTTTTATTATTTATTTTTTATATTGAATAGTATAAATTCTTTTTCCAATTCTTAAAAAAACTACGCTTTTTAAACTATTTTGAAACGTTACTGAGAAATTTCTAAAGAAAAAATATTATTGAAATGAAAATGTACTAGTATTTTTCTATTCATTAATTTTTTTTTGTAGTATTTTTAATATTTTTATCTAGCAAACTTATTGATGTATAGTAATCAATCTGTTTCATAACAAGATAGAAACCAGAAACTAATTAAAAACATTGTTATATCCGATATGAAAAATCATTATTAGAAGTCTAACATTAAGAAAAAAATGTCCAAAATAATAAATGGTTTTATATATTCCTAACAAGAATAGATTTTTATTCAAAATTCACTGCGTACAAATTGCGTGAGACATTATTTCGTAAATGTATTTGATTTGTTATAAATTTTTGTTTGAACTCTTGATTTTAAAGAATATAAACCTTTGCATAAAGTTTTTTGAAAATGAAGCATTTATGATTTGTATAGTCTTTAAGATAGTTTTATGTGATGAAAACATATTAAAAAAAATTATAAGGGAGGAAAAATGTTCAATCTAATACGGAAGGTAAGTTATAAAAATTGTATACTTTTTGAGTCAGTAATTATGTGAAACAAATATTTATTTTTACATACTGCGATATTATTTAGCTATTTTAAACTGTCTTTGGATTTATTCCGAATCTTTTAAAAAATATTATATAAAATTTTAAGCAACATAAAAACATTATCTTTTAGACTTACATTTTTTCAACTTTTATTAAACTTGCAATTTAATAAATATACTCCGATATAAATATTTTCAATACTACTTACTAAACTTTAAAAAACGTTTTCTAATGTAGTATCAAAACTTGTACTTTGACTTATATTATCAAAGTTTGTTCCTACATTAAATAGTATTATATTATAATTTTATGAAAACTTAAAGTGCGCTTTTTCTCTATAATTATTCGGTTTTAACTTGCGTATTTATTAAGTAGGTTTCTATTATCTTGTAAGTTATATTTTTATAATATTTATCTATACATATGTATCTTTCAGTCGATAAAAACATCGGCGAAAATCTGCAGAACAGAAGCTTGGACTTCGTATACTGTGAGACAAGCTCAAGTTTACAAAAAGGTTGACCATACCAATTCGATCACCAGACCACAAGATTCGGTAGACCGAGACCGGTTTCGTCCTTATTAGGACTCATCAGTCAGTCACATCACAACTGACAAACTTGCAGTCTTCAATCTTTCACATGTAGCAACCATTTGCTAGCAATGATCAGTAGGTCTCGGTCTACTAGAGGTTGTGGTCTGATGATCGAGTTGGTATGGACAACCCTTTTATATCTCTTGCAAGAAGTAAACTAGATTGTAAGAGATATTAAAGTTGGAACTATAATTATTAAAAAACAAACGTTTTAACAACTATTGAATGTCTATAATATTATTTTGATTACCTTGACTCTACATTTTTTAGCAAGAAAACACTTAAGTCAAGTAAAATTGTATATACAAAACTATAAGCTACATTTCTAAGAAAAATTCGCTATAAAGAATTGAATTGATTAGTATAAAATTTATACATTGATCCCAAAATATAGAAAAAAAACATCAATATAAAAGCATTAGAAAGCTAGAAATACTAAATGCAGTCTAGTTGTAAGTTATTTTAAAACGTCCTTAGTTAATTTAAGTAATTTTCTAGCTAAAATGTACTTATAAATCCTCACATTTTTATTTTGCTAACATCATTTGCGCGGTAGCATATTTCTTACCTATTAACAAAACGCATTTTATGTAAACAATACAGAATATTCTGTAAAATTAAAAAGTTAAATAGGAACACTATTGTAAACATTATAATTTTAATTATTGTTTAAAAACAAAAGAAAAACAAAATACACTAGTTGAAATGAGAAATTGATTCTAATACATTTACAACTTGATATCCTTTTATAAAACATTATTTCTTCCTACTTAAAAATTAAAATACTTTCTAAAAAGTTGAACAAATTATTTTGTTAACTTCGGTAATTTAAATAAACTATAAAAAAAATTCTCTAATTGTTCGAACGTCATTGAGGCTTTAACCAAATTAAACTTATAAAGCTAGATTTGTTTAAACGATTTAATCTAGGATTTGAAACATTTAAAACAGTTGTTCGAATGGTTGGAAGGTCATGGGATCTAGTTTCAAAGTTTTCAATTAAGCTACATGTATTAGATAAATTATTATTAGCTTTTTGAATACGATGTTAGTTAAACAGTTGTATATCCTAAAAGATATTCAAAATTTTAGCTTAGTTTACAAACATGTACTTTTTCTTACAAGGACTTTGTTAACATCATTACTAGACAAAATAAGTATTTAACGGTTTTTGAAACGAGATGGTTTAAGAAAATAAATTATTATCTTTAGTCTGATATTCAAAAAGATTTGTCTATTTAACTTTATTTGAGTTTAAGTAGTTTTAATTCAGTCTAAAAGTAATCTTCATATTTACTTCGGATTTGTGTGTAGTTAAGAGAAAGACTTGCTCACTTAAAATGTTTGTGCATGTATTCCTGTTTTAAAGTCTCTGATTAACATAAATAAAATTATATCTTACCACTTCAAACTTGACATCAATCCAAGATTAGTTTTAAAGTTGACTTGCTTTGGAAAAAAAAAAGAGACAGTTTAAGTATTTACAGCTAAATTATATTTAATGTAATTTTTTTACACAACGTTTAGTACACAAATCAAGTGAAAAATTTAAATAGCTTTATGAAATAATTTTTCTCAAAATTTTGATAAGAAAAATTTTTAATCAGTTGTTCAAGTTTTATTTATATAAAGCGAATAGTAACTGAAAAGGGAAATTTAAAAACTGCACATACATATTTTAAATACACAACTAACTAGCTGTCGAACTTAACCTAGTTTAGACAATTTTTAACTGTAGAATTACAAAAACTATTTTTAGCTATTAACTAAAACATTTCGTTTTTTATGCACTAACCAATATACAAAAAAGACAATATGTTCAAATTTACATACATTTGACTTCAGAAAAGGTAAACCTAAAAAAAAATTTTGTAAAAAACAAAATATATGCATTTAAATTATTTTATCATGTAATTTATAGAACGATAATATAATATTGCTAAAACATTTGATAGCAATGAACTTCAATGACAACTATTCAAAACACAAAACGTTTATAGTTGTAAAAATAATTTTAATCAAACTTATGCCTACAGAGAGGACATGTGTTGTGTTCAGCAAACCATCCTTTAATACACTTATGACAAAAACTATGCTGTCCATCGCAAGTAAGACGTCTCATTCTTCTACCAACATCTATGTCTTCCATACAAATACTACATTGATTACCAACAAGGGACTCATCGGCTGTGAAAAGATGGAATGTCTGAAATGTTTCTTTAGACAAGCCTTGTGATTGAATAGCATTTTGTTGTTGATTCCGAACAAAATTTCGAAGACGATCACATATTTCATTAAACTTTACATAAAACTTGTCAGCAAGCATCTTAAGTTTGATTTCAGCTTGCTTAATATTTTCAAGTTTACTTTCAATAAGTTGTAGCTTTTGAGTTTGTCGAATGATAGCTTGTTTTTTTGTCATGTTTGACTCAAAGTGTTGATTTTGTAAATTTTTCAGGCGTTTGGTATTCTCATCCAGTTCCTTGCCAATTTTAAGAATATATTTCATTACACAGTTTTGTTTTTCGATTAACTCAACATAATAGGACCATTTGTCGTGACCAATAATCTCATGAAGCCGTTCAATATCAGAATTATTTCTGATTTCCCGAAATAAACCATCCCAAGTTTGATATATCCTTTCAAGATTTTGTTCGAAATTATCCAAACTTAGCTAAACATTTTGTACAAATTAAGGGAAGAAAAAGTTAGCAATTTAAATGAAAAAAGCATATAAAAATTTTGATTTATTAAAGTTATGTACTAAAATATGATTTAAAACTACAATTTAAAGTTATTTAATTTAACATTAACCTTAAATTTAAGCATTACATCCTGTAAATATGTTTAAACTAAGCAAATATAACTCAATACTTATAAGCTATTAAATGAAATAGTTGCAAACTACTTTTAGTTACACAGCTTCACCATTATGAGGAAACATTTGAAATTTAATGTAGCAATGGTCTTTTAGCAAGCAGTATACTAGCTAGTAACTAGCTGCTAGTTTCATACAATAATTTTTAGTGTTCGACAGGATCTTAGTATTTGTACTCGGATAACGTTGTTTCGGATTCAGATCAAGCCTAATCTTAAAGAATATCCGAGTACAGTCGGGTCGAATTTTGATAGTTTTAACCGAATCTGGCTGAATCCTAATATTGTGGATCCGTTAGAGCCCTGATAAACTTAAATTGTTTTAGTTTCTTTTACTAAAACAAGTAAACGACATACTTAAGGCTTTTGGTACTTATTATAGATTTTTTTGTATTATACTGATGAAGATTAAAAAAATGATCTTATGCTTATTTTAAGGTAGTTTTATAATTTTCACTAAATACTACGGGAAAATTTCTAAAGTCACAAAAGATGTTACGATTTTGAAGTTTACTTTAAATGTTACTAATAACATGAAACTTACAATAAATATTCAGAAGCTCATGTTAAAAATCAAAAATAATTTTTAGGCGATTTTGGGGAGTTTTTAAAAGTTATAATAGATAACATAAAAAAAAACGAAATTTAAAATAGATATTTCGGAGTTCATGATAAAAAGCAAAAAAATTTAAAAGTTTTCAAAGTCACTCTAGATTTTACAAGAAAACTAATGAAAGTCACATTAGCTAGATTGTGACACGGGAAAGTTGTTGAGAGTTCACCGATTATTAAGATAATTTATATAATATTTCTATAATTTACACTTGATATTCTGATGTCCATGTTAAAAAGCAATAAATGGTATAAAAAATATAGAATCTGGCTATGTCATAGTTTTAAAATAAAGCCAAAACCCGATGTGATTAAATTTAATATTAAAACCCGAATCTGGCTGTAGACTGTTCAATAAGATATGGGTTCTGGCTGGGTTTTAAATTTCTTATTAAGATTCGGATCCAGATCCAGCAGGATACTTTGAACAAGATCCGACTTTAGATCATAATGGATATTAGCTCTTTCAATTCAGTAGACCAATGGTATTTTCGTTACTTAAAGTAGATAGAAACGAGATGATTGTTAAAAAATTCCCTGATTTTAGTTTAAATTAAGTATAAAAGTTAAAATTTAAGATTAGTAAATGGTAATATTTAGATTTAATATATATTTTAGATTGGAAATTTAGAAAACCATTACAGCAAAAGGCCTAAAGGGGAGCTCAGAGGCCATGGTTAAAACTTATACTAGATATTTTGGAGTTGATAAAGAGTATCAAAAAATAGATCAAAGTAGTCTTTAATGCTAGTTTTACAGCTTATCCGGATTTTAAAGAAAAATTTTAGAAGTTTAGGGGGCCATAAGCATAAAAAGGGGAATCCATGAGACTAAAATTTGATAATTACACAAGTAATTCTGGAATTGGTGGTGAAAAAAAAATTGAAAAGTTCTTAAGTGTATTTAAAAAACGTTTTATGAGAAATCTTGTCGGAGGGGGCTGCTGATTATCTTTTTTAAAGGGCTTATTAGTAGCAAAAATTGGTAGACCCTGAAAAGGCAATGAAACTAACTAACCAGAGTAATTTTTAACTAGCCTGGTACATTTTAAACTTACAAGGAAGCTTATCTATTTTTTGTATGAAAATTTACTTATTGATGTTTATGTACAGTTTTAACTACTTTAAAATTCAGAGTGACAGTATTTTTTTATAAAAATACTGTCACGAACATGTGAAACGTCATAATTAACATATGTTTTGGACATCACAACACTTTTACTAGGTATTGTAATTAGCAAAATGAAACTGTTGACCAATAATAGTATAAGTTTAAATGTATTAAGTAATTAGTTTAAACAGTACATTAAAATATTAAATACAAAGTTATTGATCTAGTTCAAACATTAAACAAGCCTGAGCTGTATGGTGGCCTGATTGTTTTTTATTATTAATATATGAAAACCTTACTTAGCATTTACATATCTTACATTTTATATGTTTGTAAGAAAATATCTCAAATTTAACAACATAAAAAAATGTGCAACACAAAAAAGTAAATAACTATCAAGGTTTACTTACAATAAGTTTTATACATTTTGAATACACTAAAAATTGTATTGTTAATTATTGTAAAATTTACATACCTCACTTCTCCATGCATTCAAAACTGAATCAACTGTGTTTGATGATGAACTATCCATTGCTTATTTTATTTTATAATATATCTAAATAATATTAAGATTGATTTAGTTCAACTTTTCTACATGGTTTTGCTAATGACACTGAATTGCATTTGTTTTCAATAAGTCAATAGAAAAATTTTTCCATAAAAAAGAAGCTTAATTTAGTAATTTATAGTAAAGAATTTAGTACTAGCTTTTTAATTCTAATTTAAGGCTGAAATAAATCATATGAAATTAATTCTAAAACAAAATTAGTTATTACAAAAAATTATATTATTAAACCAATATTAATTAATAGTTTTTAGATTTAATCATTTTGATATCATTTTATAATCTATATTAATAGTTGAGTTTCATTCAACCATATAAATAATGATGTTTTAAACAGACTACACTTGTTTACACTAAAACATAACTTATCTTAATTAAATATGTTTAACATAATCTTATTCTTTAATTTAAAAAAGCTTTTATAACTGAATAATAATCTTAAGTATTCTTTACTTATTATAAAATATACTTTTTGTGGTTATATTTTATATTGAAGAACATATCAAAAACTACCAATAAAAAACATTATACTTTAGAAATATTTCAAAAGAGGTCAAAACTTTGACACAAGAATTTATTTTAAATAGCAGTATACTATATAAATTTATAATCAAATTAAGAACTATTTACTTGAAAATAAAATCAGAAAAACAGTTATAAGAAATAAAGATTATTTAAAACTGAACGTTACAAATAACAATAAATTAAAAAACAGTTTCCGTTCTGCAACTACATTTAGAAAGTCTTGACTAGAATTTCACTACAATAAAATTGTGGCTATATCTTAAAAACTTTAACTTGCATTAGATTAACTTGGTTTTTTAGTTTACTGTTTTTAAAAATTTTGATGTTAAATAGTTAGGAACAGCAGTTTTAACCAAAAAAAAATTACTTCTTAATTTGCTGTACAGTTATTGGGGTGCTTATAAACAATATAACCAAAAAACTAAAACTTAAGTTGCTGTTCATAGGCAATTATAATCAAAATATTTTCTGCAGAATTTAATAAAATTTAAAAACATAAACATACAGACTATTTTAAGTTTTATGAAAACAACCCAGTGTAAACTTTTTTGGGTACAAAAAATAAGACAAGATTTTTTAACTGAATTTTTTTTATTTAATTAGTAATTTCAATAATTTATTTTGCGGATTTCAGAAGATTAGAAGAAATTTTAAGGTTTGCAAACAAATTTTTACAAAAATAAAACAAACTGCTTCACAAAAAACGGATTTGACCAACAAAAAGTTGCATATTTTTCAACTATTTGATTTAAAATATATAAAAAACACTTATACATGTTCTTAATAATTAACGTATATCTTAAGTTTATAGACATCTCAATAGTTTTTGATGTGCTTTAACTTCATAATTAAGCATGATATGCATATTTTGCCTGTAAAACAACATAATACTTTGAAAATTGCAATTTTGTTAACTAAATCATAAAAACTTAATAGATTTTTTAAGTTTTGTCTTTTTTAAGGTTAACATGTATCAGGTTTGCAAATGATTTTTTGATAAGTATTTCTGAATTTCTCAATTTCTTCCAGATTTTTAAAAGTGCAAGTTTTATGTCCATTTTTAGTAAAAAATTAAATTTAAGTTAATAGATATCTTAAATAGTAAAAAAAGTATTAAAAAATACTAAATACTGCATTAAAAGGGTTTTAAACTAAAAATAAAATGAAGTTTAACGAAAAAAACTTTATACAATAGATTTTCAAAATTTAACTAGTTACATGTAATTATTGTTTAAAGTTCCAGAATTTTTAAAATTTCTCTAATTCCTGGTATTTCAATTTTTCTAATTTTAGTTGACTAATTTTCTCTAGCTTAGAATTCTGATTAGGCCATAGGAAAAGGAAGGTAATTAAAAAAAAAAATTGTATTAAACTTTAAAAAGTAAACTCCCAGTTATTTTGTAGTATATTTGAAATGCAACTCATGAGATTTAAGCACCAAAATTGAAAAGCTCAGTAGGTTAATTATAAGTAGGTGAAAACTAATAAAATAAACAGCAAAGTGTTTCTCACTTTAGTTTTAGTTATTTTATCTAGTCTTAGTCAAGTTATCCACAGGTTTTCCAAAAAAAATTCCTAACATGTTTTTGTAGTTTTTAAATTAGTAAAAAACAAGGTTAATAGTGCTTTTAAAAGTAAAATTTTACTATAAAGTTACTGTATTGGTATTTTAAGTATGTTTATGCTCTATAACATTTTTGGGTTGATTATATTTTCATATATTATTTTGTTTTATGTATAAACCTGTTCAAAATGACATGTTTTTATTTGTCTAAATTTCCAAATTAAATGTATTTACAGATGAAATGCCTTTCCTGTGGATAAAATAGTAAATTCTGTATTTAGTTATAAATATTCTGTATACACATAATGTTATACATCATTTATATTTAAATTTGGTACTATTTTAATAAATTAATTTAAAAAATTAAGAAACTTTTTATTTAATTTCTTTTCTTTTGTTAGAGTCAAAATAAATTAATTTTTTTAACATTAATTTACAAAAAGTATATTTTTATTTTTAAATCCACTTACCTAGAGTTGATTGTAATAATAGAAAAAAACTTCTTAAAGTTTAAATTATTTAATCTAAGAGACAAATACTTTTTTTTAAACAGTGATGCCACTCCTTTAGTCAACATAATTGTCGTGGGTGACCAGAAAATTTTCTTTGTCATTGTAAGATTTTTAAAAACTTTTAAATATTTTAATATTTATTACCAAAATTGGTGATAAAAGATTCAAAAGTGTACAAAATAAAAAACTAAATTTTATTTAAAACCTTAAAAATACTATCATAACTTTTAAATTAATTATAAAACTATCCTGATATATTTATATAAAAAAAAAGTATTTCAAGTCAGATTAAGATTTAAAAGAATCAGAATATCCTCTGTAATCCAGAGATTTAAAAAATCTAAAAATATACTGAGTTTTCCCTAGTAAGCTCAAGATTTTTAAGTTTAGTTTGAATTAATATAATGATATTGAGTGATTTCTGAGTAAGTGACCATGACAACCCTAGTAACTATAAGATCATCAGCCATAAAAAAAAAATCTCTTCAAACATTTATTTCAAAAATTTTTTAAAAACTAATTGTACTTTAAAAATTAGTTAAATTATTTTCAGTTTTATTAAGTGTATCTTACAGCATATACTTCAAGCTTGAAACTATAAGTTGTTATTTTTGTAAAAAATTATTTTTCCACTGCCTGCATTTACATCAGGGTTTCCAAAAGTAGGCAAAGTGGTAACAAAATATCAAATACTAAAAATAAAGAATATATTACTTTAGAAAATAGTTTTAAAGTGGTCAAAATTTAATGTATTACTTAATTAAAAATTAACTACTTAGAATTAAAATCTTAGAATTGGTTGTAGTCTATCAACTCTATTCAAAAAAGAACTTTACAATTAACAATAAAGTAAGTTCAATTCAGAAACTGCATCTGGAATATCTTGACTAGAAATTCACTCTATAATCACACTGTACCTGGTTTATATAGTTTTTAAATAAAATATATATAATTTTTTAAGATTAATTTTCTTCATGGTTGACTGATTTTATAATATTTGATGTTCAATTAAAAAGAAGAGCAGTTAAACTTGTGTTTTTCAAAGTATGAATACTTTTAAATAACTACTTATAACTATCAATTTACAAATAGTTTGCATTTTGAAAAAATATTATAGCAGTTTTACAGTTTTTTAGAGTGAATAAGTAGCTAAAATTATATATATTTTTAAAAGTCCTAGAAAAACTTAAAAAAAAAAACTTAAATCTCTAAAAGTTTATAGGTTTTTTTGCTAATTCTGGCAAATTCTTCATTATTTGTTATTATTTGTCTAGATAAATGTAAAAAAAAAGAAGTATCTTACATAGTTTTTTAAACCAGTTTAGGTACTAAAAGTAGAAAACTTTATTGAAAACATTTGTCTAAAAAATATCTAAATAAAATTGATGCTAACTAAATTTGTAATAACTCCATTAGAACATTGGATTATATTTTCAAATGCAAAAAAATATCAGAAGTAAGTAGTAAAATAATACAAAAAATATCAGTCATAAATATTAGTCTAAAATATCAGTCATAAAAAACATCTCTTTCAAACTTTTATTGTAAAAACTTTTTAAAAACCGACTATACCAGAAAAACTAGTTTAATTATTTTAAATTTATAAAATGTATCTTACAGCATATACTTCAAGCTTCAAGCAATAAGTTGTTATTTTAGTTAAAAAATATTTTTCCACTGCCTGCATCTACATCAGGTTTTCCCAAAGTAGGCAAAGTGGTATCCTTGTATGTCTTGAGCAGCAAAAGGGCCAAGCTAGAGCTAGAGCACTAAAGGGACAGCAGAACTTACATTAGTTATTCTGAAATAAATGATAAATAGCTAAAAAAAGTCTTATATGTTTTTAATTGTAGTTTGAGTAATCTTGTTGTAGAAGGATATAGCTATTTGAATTTCTTCTATTAGGTCCTTTATAAAAATTGGGAATAGCTGACTTACATTATAAACTTTGTTTACAAAACTCTTTAAAAATTAAAACTATTATTGTCAGGAACATATCACTTTTGCAACAGCGTCACTTTTGCACAAAGGGACACTTTTGCACGAGCGTCACTAGTGCAAAAGGGGAGACTTTTATACGGCGACTCTTTTGCACGAGCGTCACTTTAGCACGAGGGGAGACTTTTGTACGGCGACTCTTTTGTGGAGGCGTCACTTTAGCACGAGGGGACACTTTTACACAGCGTCAATTTTGATCGCAGTTTCTTTTTTGCAAGAATGGACAATTTTGCACGGTGATTCTTTTGCACGAACGTCACTTTAGCATAAGAGAACACTTTTGTACGGCATCACTTTTGCACGGAGGGTCATTTATACACGAGAGTAAAAAGATAAATAAAACAAAAAGAATATTAAATTATAAAAAAACTATTAAGATAAAAATTTAAGAAATATTAATTTAAAAAAAAATAAAAAGTTACCGTCCAAGGGAAAGGGTTAGTACCTTTGTGGTAACAGTGATAATAAAAATAAATAAATGATAAAATAGAAAAAAATAAAAAATCAAAATAAAAACTAGACAAAAAAAACTAATAAAAAAAAAACTATTGACCAAGGGCAAGGGTGAGTGATAAAAGTAATAAATTTAAAAAATTATCAAAAAAAAAAATTTTTGTCTTTAATATTTTTAAAAATTGTTATTAACGAACGGTAAAGTTAACGAAAAAAAAAAATTCTTTAACTTGTGCAAAAAAGTCTCGTGCAAAAGTGACGCCGTGCAAAATTGTCCCTATGTGCAAAAGTGACCCTGCGTGAAAAATTAACACCATGCAAAAATGTTCCATCATACTAAAGTTAAGCTCGTGCAAATAAGTTACCTTGCAGAAATGTCCCCTTGTGCAAAAGTTTCACCAACCCATTTCTGTCATTGGTAAAGTGATTTTTTCAATTGTTTTCTTAACTTTTTCAGGTTTAAAAAGAATTCTTATAGGTCTTACAACTTTATTCCAGGCTAAAAACATATAAATTTTTACTATAGTTCAAAACAAATTGATATTAAATTATCAAGGATTGTTTAAGATAAATTTAAAATACTTATAAAATACTGTATTACTGTTAAAATTTTTGTTTAGTTCTTTTGAAACATTTAGAACTTTTTGAATCAACTTCTTTATAGTTCTTCACATATTACTGTTAAAAAGTTTAATATCTCATTATTCTCAAAATCAAAAAAAGAAACTATTGTGACAAATATTTTAAAATAGATAACTAAAATTTTTATCTATTTTGATATATATGCTTACTTTTTTAAATTTTAAATATTAATGTTTACTGCAAAAACTAAACTCTTATATGTCTTAGTTAAATGTCTAAATTTTAAAATATATAAAAATTTAAAACTGAAAAAAATATAGCTCCAGGATTTTTTGTTTTTCAAATAAAATTTCAAGTATTTTTCTCAATTTTAAAGTTTTATTTTTTCTTTATTTTGTCTAATATTTAAAATTTTAATAAAAATAATCATCTTTCATTAACTTTATACTAAACCTTCAATTTCAAAAATAAAATAAAAATTAAGTAATTAAAATGAACTACTTTAAATTTAAGACAGTAACGAAAAACATATGAAATAAAATAAATTAACAAAAAATAAAATTTATTTAAATAATATAAAACATAAAGTTTTTCATTATCACAACATTCATAAAATAAATAACCCATTAACCACAATATGATGCCCATTGTAACATGAATCAAATTTCAATATAAATAAATCATTAATACAGAAGGACTCTAGATCTACTCCTTGTAATTATTTAACAAAAAGGTTTTATAACTTAATTTGAATTTTTTTTTAGTTTATAAAAGTTTAAGGGAAACTAGACCAAAACTTGGGACCAAAACACCTAAAGCAGTTCAGGCCAAGTCTTGTTCTAAGTCTTTCGATTATAAAATTAAATTTTATTGAAAACCTAGTGTTGTGTGAGTAAACAGAGCTAGCAAATGTAAATCTATTGTGCTCTACATTGAACACTGTTAAAGTAACACACATTAAGTTACAAATGATCAATTTTTACACATCATTTAGTTTAAGTACACTAGATTTATCTTTCTAAACAGAGGGTTTTTTGTTGTCAAGGTAGGCACACGACAAACATGACTGATCACTTTATTTTTTGCTAACAAACAATTGATTTTATGTCACAGTCAGCAGCACCACCCACAAGTAGATATAAAATAATGGATGTGCAGATAAACAAACTATAATATACAACTTCAATTGTAATTCTGTCCAAATAATATCTCTTTTTGAAGGAACATAACAACTCCAAGACAATTTTGTTTTCAGAGATCTCAAATGCTTTTTCAAATTGAGCTTATCATTCAATACCCCCTAAAAGTATTTTATACTACCACTCTGCTAAATAAGAAAACCATTAGTTTTTACACAATCTTCAAAATTTTTGGAGTTTTATTGAAAAGCAAACTAACAATTTCTGATATTTATTCCTTTATCTGACTTTTCCAGTTTTTTTTTAAACCCCAATTTTTTCATTCTGATGTTCCTGACCTAGCGGCAACCATGCAAGTCTGAGTCAACTTTATTTTTTTGTTTGGTATGTAAATGTTAAAATAATTGTGAATTTATAAAACTTTTAATTAAGTTCAAGTAAACAAAATAAAATTTATTCTATTATAAAAAGTGTTCTACTAAAAGTTTAAAAATAAAACGTTTTCTAAACCCTGTCGTAATTAAAACAATAAACATTAAAATTTTTGATCAAAAATATTATAAAATGTTTCATTCAAACTACATTTTGTTTTGGTTTTAAACTATTTTGATAACTAATCAATCTATTTTTTGAAAATCTTGTATAAACATGAGATATATTGTTCAAAAATTTTAAAATTATTTAGTTTAAAAAAATTCACGTGTTGTTGAGTGAAGTTGTACTGTTTGTTGTTTAAACAGAATTTAGGTACATTTAAATAACTTTTTATTATTAATAGGAATACAAAATATTTAAAAATTAGATCATAAACTAAACTTAAGGATATTCTAAGTTTTATATAAGCAAAACAAAATATAATTCAAAAATTTTCTTGTTTAAGAAACGTTATGAAATTATGGCATCTTGTCTATTTTTAAAATTAAATATAAACTAATAGTTCTTTTCTGATATTTTTTTAGAACTAATAAATAAGAACTATTGTTGAATGGGGTTTTATAAAATTCTTTAAATATTAGAGCACATCCTAGCGGATATTTGTTTAGATGATAAAACCCGAAATCCATAACGTGAAATTTAAATACATTTCTACATCGTTTTAAAATAAACTAAAATAATGAACAATATTTAAGTACATTTTTATCTTAATACGTCTAAGCCTTTTTAATGTTTACCATGCAAACAAGCAAAAATATTTGCTAGAATAAATTAAAAACCTCGTGCGACTCATGACTTAAGTGCGGAAATCTGCTGTTCAAAAAAAATATTAGATATTTTATTAGCATTATTTTATTTAACATTTAGCAAATATTGAAAAGTATAGCAAAACATGTCAATTTTGGAGTTTATGGTAAATTTTAGTAAACATCTATAACATTTTTTTATTTGTAAATCATTATATATCATCATATGATACTGGACTGGATTGACATGGCACTCTAGTTTTTTTTTTACTTTTTATATAAATGTTTAAACCTAAGAACTTATTTTTAGTCTTAAATAAACTAAGTTCTTATTCTCTGATAACATAATTAAAAACTACTAATTATATTAGGTGCTTTTTGGCTACAGTACAAGAACGGGTAAAATATGGAAAAAGGTTTTTTTCTTAAAGATAAATTTTGCATAAGAGTAAAAATAAGTTAAGTGATAAAAAATTTATTGAAAAACCCAAAAAACGGTTTAAAACATTTTTCCTAATTTAAGAAATAACAAACAATAAAACAAAATTAAATAAACAAAACTAAAATAAATATCGACAAAGTATATATACATCAGAAAAATTAAAACTTACCAAAGGTAAGTGTTAGAAGTTAAAGTAGTGGCATAACACATGCAAATTTAGAAAGCTTTTATAAACCTCAGACTATTTGTTAAATTAATCCTTTCTTATACTTTATTGCATGTGTTGCACCCTTCACATGCAATATCATTGTTTAAATGTTGAACTTTTGTAAAGTGAGTCTCATAGAACCAGTCAACCAATAACAAGTATTAAAGGCAATGTTATCATTATTATGACATAGAGTTGTTGTATAAGACATAGAAAACTGAAACTAATACCTTTATTAGTTTGTTAAAACTACATGTAAAATAATTAGTGTATTTTTATAGTTCAAGTAAAAAGAGTATTATTTAAAAAATACTTAGTTGTTTAAGAATTTTTTAACATTTTTTAGTTCATACAATTTAAATTTTTAAAGTATTTTTCACTTATACTTAAATTGCTATTAAGTTTTTTTTATTCCAAGTTATTGGTAAAAGTAAGTTATATTTTGCATTAGTGTTTTGTGGTTCCTTTTTATAACAAATTCATTGTTCAAACTGTCTTGTCAGATTTATATAAAGTAGTCCTAAAAATAAACTAGTACTTATAAAATAGTTTATAAGTAAATAAGGTAGGATTTACTTATAATGAGTAGTACCAACAAATTTTAGTCTGCCAACAAATACATCTTACACTCTTTTATTTTTTCCTAAAAATTGTAAATGTTTTAAGCTTTTTCATTATTGTGTTTTTAGGTAACAATTTTTATTAAATCTTTGTTATTTTATCAGTTTTGTTATAAGCTTACACAAGCAAGTTTTTGGTAACTTATATAATTTTTCTTTTCCTTTAAGAGACACAACCCTTGATTGTTTTATTTATTTAAACTCAATAACACTTCTCCTAAGAGTTGTGCTTTTCTTTCACTAAAATTCATAAAATTATTATAAAGCTTAATTTTATATTTTTAAGTTTGAATTTAAAACTAAGTATTTTGATTTCTCAAATTTTCTTAATTTTTTTAATCTTTTTTAAAGAGCTTGCAAGCTTTTTATAAATCGTATATCATGCACAGTTGGCTGGCAAGTGGCCATTGACTATTTTTGCGACTAAACAGTTAAAGCAAGATTTTTATTTATTTGTTTAGAGCGGGGTTTTGTCTTTTAAAAACTGGGTTTATTTCTGTTCCGCTTAAAGTATACTAAAAGTTATGTAAGCTTAAATGTAGCCAAAGTTTGCTTTTTTTTAGTTTAAAAAATCCTCGAAAAATGCTTAAATTTTTGTCAAAATTAAGGTCTACATCTACTGTTAAAAAACACCTTGAAAGCTTCTATACAAACACTTTTTTTAAAGTTTTTTCATTTCTTTGGTTTAGTGTCAATTGAAAAAAGTCAAAATTCTTTAAATTTTTAAATGTAAAAGTATATTATTTCTCATTTAAAAAATGTTCTACTCTCGTCAAAAATTCATCGATGATTTTCTGGCAATTAAGGGTATTCTTTAGGGTTAATTTTCTCAAATCGCCATTGTACAACCAACAAAAGTTTTTTTTAGTAAAAATTACAAGGGTTCTTTGTAAAAATTTACAGACAAATCTATCATGTGGAATATAACATTTTTTTTGGTTTTTACAAGCTATATTTCTGTTAAAAATATTGATATAATATCCTATCCCTGGTTTTTCACTATGACAAAAAAGATCATTTGTATTTTCTAGAAGGTTCTTATTGTGTATATATTCACTTACTTTTGTTTACAGATCATTTAAGCTCCAAGAATGATGAGAACAGTTAGTATTGGTCAAAACATGGTAGCTTAGCATATGTTTTAGTTATTGAAATAGTTTTTTTTACTATTTTAGCAAATTGAAGGTTTTGTAGTACTGAAGTTATTATAGTAGTTTTTGTAAAAGTAGTGTTTTTATTTATGATACAACATAGCCAGAGTATTGCATCTGATTAAAACTAATATATTTTTTGTATATTTGTTACTATAACTTATTTAAACCTAGTAGTAATATGGATAGTTTAACTAACATCGAAATATACGAACTGTTCAAAAACCACAAAACACAATTTCAAACTAAGCCTAACTTTGACGCTGTTGCTGATGAAGTGATAGACAAGCTTGAACTTTCAAAATCCAACAAATCTAAAGTTAAAGAAGATCTTGTTAAGCTATTCAAATAATACAAAACTATCCAAAAAAATAAAAAATTACATAGTACAGATAGAAATGTAGTCGAGAAAATAGTTATTGAAAAGTCTTCATATTCTAAATTTGGTAAAAAAACTTCCCTTAGATGAACCTGCTCCAAGAACGCAACGGAGACGCCTACTTTCATTTTCTATCACAACAACTAAAATGGCCAGTGAAGAAGGCGTTACACCACCAAAAATGTATGCTTTAGGATTAGGGATTCAGGTTAAACCAAATGGCTATAAGGTTAGACAGGGAGTAACTAAGTAACCAATTACAAATGAAGAGCACTTGACTTTACATCCGCTTCACAGTTACCTCAGAGTTTTCGGATGGATCTATAAAATATGTTATCATGCTGTGGCTGGACATTTTAATTGGTCAGAATCGAAGTTTAAAGGAATATCTAAAAGTCAAGGTGTAAATAGTTTAATTGAGTCAAAAAGAAAAATTCAGAAATGTGTAGAAGAAGAAATTAATGTTGCTCTTGAAAAACCGGATCTCACAGGCCATGGTGGAACTTCTACAACAGGTAATGTAGTCAAAACTTTGCTAAACACCAATAATAGGACTCTGCTGATGAAGCATATTTCTGATGTTAGTTTATAAGAAAACATTGACAAAATTATTTTGTGTGTTTCCATTATTTTATGCATCATAAATTCTAACAGAAAGATTAATGTAGAGAAATACTCATTTTTATGTCAAAAAACAATGATGCTGGTCATGTCGGTTAAATGGATTCTCTTTACACCAACTGCACATACTGTTCTTGCACATAGTTCTGAACTAATTGACCAAAACATCGGTAGAGGTTTGCTAAATTACACCGAAAGTGGATTGGAAGCTAACAACAAGTTTCTAAGACAGAACAGAAAGAACTTTTCAAGGAAAACATTTCAGTATGAAAATTTAACAGATTGTTTAAATCGATTATAGGACAAGAGTGACTACGATGCTAACAACACTTTAGACAGACTGAATTGCACTTATTGTAAAGAAGTTGGACATACTTCGCGAAGTTGTTTGCAGCTAGATGAAAAAAAATCATCATGTAGTTCAGAATGGGAAACGTTGTTACATATGCTTTGTGCTACTGAATAAAGTGTTTTATTTAATTAAGAAACTTAAATTTAAAGAAGTTTTAAGAACTTACTGTTTGACTTATAATTTCTAGTAAATTTAAAGAACTTTTTTTAATCACAGGCTAAATTATTTTGTTTTTTGCACTGTTTTGCAACGAATAAATGTTTTTATTGTTCAAAATGTTTACGGTCTTTTTTTCTTTTGATAAACTAGTACAAATGTAACGCTATTATTAATACAAACTTTGATATACACAGAACAGCCTTAAATTAAAAATAAACTGTATTTAGAGTATAGTTTCATCCGGCTTGATATTGAAAATTCATTTATATTAAATTAAAATGGGAGTTAATGTGACACTATTGAGGTAGCCGATTATTATTTTCTTTTTTTTAAGTTCCTTTCTTGAAAGTTTTGTTAGAAATTAAAATTTTAACTTTTTTTTTAATAAAAACAAACATTATTCATATTGTAACACTAATTGTATCTTTAAATTGTATTATACTGCTATTTATGACAGTTTTATGTCAATGGCCGCTTGATCCCCGTTTTCAGCCCACTGTGTCATGGTTAAATCTAAAGTCATTTAGATTTTCTTAAAAATCAATTACTAACTTAATTAACCTTTTCTACAGATAGATAAAATATTAATTATTTGTTTAATTTGTCTGGGGGACATCAGTTTATTTGAAAGACAAGTTTCAGTTCTAAACTGTGGTCTTTTCTATCATACTGATTGTTTGAATGAATGGTGAGATAATAAGCTGAGTTGCCCTGAATGTAGAGCTCAAGTTACTAGAGGAGCTTTTGCAACTAATATTTTTCGACAATTAAACGAAGAAACTGAAAAAAAAAAGTTAAAAGCTTAAATGAAAAGTCTTATAATAGTTATTAATTAATATTAATATAAAATATTAATATTAAAAACTATAATTTAAGTTAAAATAAAATAAAAAAAAATAAATACAAATAAACAAGTTTGTTAGAAAAATTCAGAAACAAAGACATTAAATACAAATACATAAAAAATTATTATGAACTTTAAATATTGTTAAAAACCTGTACTTTTTTTCGAATGAGAGTGGTCAAACCTTTCTGAATCCTTATTTATATAAACTTAATTTTAAATAAAAAATAACGATTTGAAAAACCTTTGTAAAGTATAAGTTTTTGTTAAAAAAAGAATTGTTTTTGAAAGAGGTTTAATTCAAATTATGAATAACTCTCTTAATAAAACTTTTTTTTTTATCTGAATGAATTGTTGGTAAAAAACTAAATGTATAAGTTTAAAGAACGTTGGTAAAAAAAACGAGATTTTCAGTAAAATAGTCTATTTAGCTTTGATAAGAAATTAATTTCAATAAGCAAGTAGGCTAGGGAAGTTTTTATGGAGGTTTTTTATTTGTATTTTCATGTAAAAAAATGTATATACACAAGGTAGCCAAATAACCTGGAATCCATAAAAAAACTTAAAAAACTTTGAGTTAGACAGTAAATGCTAAAAAAGCCTTGAAAATTCTGAAATTTAAAGATTTCGAAATAACTTGAAATTCCAAACAAAATAATTATAAAATCTGGAAAAAGCCGGAACTTTTTACAATTTTTTTAATGTTAAGTAGTGAAATTTTGAATCTACACCAAAAATATATCATATAAACAAAAAAATTTTATTCTTTTTTTTTAAAAATAAACTTAAAGTAGCTATTCAATATCATTTCAATGTTAAATACTTACAGTTGCCAAACTTTATTTTCTATTTTATGACAAGCTATTTCCATATATTAATAAAAATAGAGTCTTACATTTTTTAAAGCTTAATTTTATTATAGTTTTAGCAACTGTTTTATTTAAAACTTTGACCAATAATAAAATTTAAATGCTTGTAAGAAACATTGTTTTCATGTTTTTGTTATCGCAAACAAGCATTTTTCCTTGCATACTTTAAAAGAAATTTTTGATAAGATGATTAACGTTGTTAAATTGGTTTGTGACATTTTAATTCTAAAATAAACGTTGCTAAAAACTTTCTTAGAATGTTAACAAATTTATAAAACATTGCAAACATATGTTAATCACCTTGTTTTGTCTAGCTAACTTGTGACAAAACATGCGATGTTTTTTATATGCAAAATTTCATGTGTAATATTACTTGTAAACTTGAAAAAAGTTTTACAAGTTTTTCTTGAACATACTAGTCTTTAAAATTTAAAAACATAATTTATCTGAAAAGATAAAATGTTGTCGCTAACTAATAGCATAATAGATTTCTTATTTTTTTATTTTATTTTGCTTTGAGTCAAGTAATATTACTCTGTGCTCTAATTATACTTTTGCACGAACGACTCGAGAAACAAGGAGTGTGAACGGCGATGACGACTTACGTCAGTTTCGTTACAATTCAACGAAGACGAGCGTGTACAGAACTAGTATGAAGACCAAAGCTACTCATTACTTCTGTACTTTTTTCATTATTTTGTCAATTTTTAAGTTTTACTATATTAATTTCGTACGCTGTCGACTCAATTTCAAAAAATTATTTTTTTTTTTATTTACAACTAACACAAATTTCTTAAAAATAAGAATTAATTAGTGATTCTTAAACGGTATTATATGAACAGAAATCTACCACTCTGCTGCGGTTTGCGGTAGAAGGTCGTCTTATTTTATCTCTTCTCTCAAATTACTCATTATTAAGCAGTTAATGCACTTAAAAAAGGCTTTCATTTATTTTTCTATGCTTTTATGATTGCTGTTTCTTTTGCGTTTACTTCAGCTTTGATATTTTCTTATGAATAGTATGTTTGTTATACATTTTACTTGCGTAACGATGTCGAATTTTTAAATTTAGGCCGTTAAGCCGAAGTATTCTTTTTCGTAGTATTTTGCTAGTATAGTTTTTTATATTTTATGCTCATTTTTTTATTGTTAAATACATTTTCAACTTACATATTCAGTTTCGGTTATAAAAGTACAATGAATGATATATAAAAACAAATTGTACAGTAGTCTTCCTTTATTGTACCAACATATTTTTCTGTGTGTTAACGAATCAACACACTTCAACTGAGTTGTTAATGTTACACTGAAACATATGTTGGTACAATAAAGGAAGATTACTGTAAAATTTGTTTTATTTATATTCCAGTGAATCTACATCACTAGGATCTTTTGTTAGCAAACGATTAAATCTATATATTTTTACACAGTTATAAAATAAATTATCAAAAGTTAAACAGATTTACTTGATTTAAAATCTACTATAAGTTCAATTAACACTTATAAGCCTACTACAGTGATTAGATAAGACGGTCTAAACATTAGTTTAAGACTAAGTTTCACGTTATTTTAGCGCGTTAATATCTGATAACCGCTAGTCTCGTGTTAAATATATATTCAAGCATATATCCTAACTGGTTTACTCATATTACGTCAAATACTTTTAAAATATATTGACTTAAAATGCAAGTACCTATTTATTATGTCATTAAAGTCTATAGACAGTTGACCGGCAAAATGATAGTCTTTTCCTAGTAAATAGTGTTTTTTATCAATATTAAGAAATGTGAAGAATTTTTAATTCCAAACAAGAACTTAACTACTGTTTCAATTAAACTTATCAACTTAAAATTCTATCAATTTTTACAAATTGAGACCATAGTATGCAGTCATTTATTGTATGGATATTTTTAGAACTTACTAAATAACTGTATGGTTAAATTAAGTGATAACCATTTAATAATTAATCTAAAGTGATTGACTGTTAGCTTTTTGTTATAACATGCTACTAGGATCAAACAAATCGAAAATTTGTTCATCAATAAGTGTTTCATTAACTTTATATACCATTTTTTAAAACTTTCTTATAGTTTCTTTTTATGCTTTTTATTAAAATCAATTGTTTTTTTTTTTCTTTTTCTCATATTTTAAAAAGCATACAATTAGTTCGTATTTTTTTATTGAAATTTTATAATAATTATGTTGAAACTACTGTTTCAGTTAAATATTAAACTAAACATTGTTGATATAAAATATAGCCAAGAGTTTTCAAAAATTGATAATTCCGAATACTTAATAAAATTTTGTTTGTTTTAACTTAAAATGTTACATTTATTAAAATTTTACTTATTATTTTTGGTATTTACTAAATTTAGTTATATTATTTTAATAATTTAGCGCAAAATTAACAGAAATGTAGAATAATAAATATTTAATAACACTCTTAATAAATTTATACTTCGGTAACTTATGTGAAATGGACTCGATATTTTCCGGCACGCAAAAGTTTTAAGCATCTAGCAAGCCGACTAAAAAAATTGCCCAACCTCATTGTAAACCGCCATAAAAAATAGAAGTTCAAAAAAAAGCTTTATTGGTAAGTTTTTAGTAAATAAAAACTTTGATAAGTTTATATTTAGTTATGTTTATTTAACTTAACTAAAATGAGAGTTATGACTACAAACTTCAAAATAAATTAACCAATTTAATATTATAAAGTTTTAAGAAAGCTATGCTACACATTTTTTGATATTAAACTGTTTTACAACCTACAAAGTCTAAAGTAAACAATTAATGTTTTGTTAATTGAAAGTGAAACAAGTTCTAATACCTTACCTGTAGTTATACTTTTTGATTATAAACTTAAGATTTGAGTTCGATTGGAACTATGTTAAAATTATTTCTTTTAATATATTCCTATCTTGGTTAAAAAACACAATAAAAATCTAAATTACAGAGATTACAGTAAAAGATTAAATTCAAACAAATATTTCTGTATTGACTGCCAATTAAATTTCATTACTTTATAGTTTAACATACTTCATAATACCTTTAGTTTGAGGATAACACTCTAATTTCAACTTGAATATAGTGCAACTCAAATACGAAGCAATAAAATCTTTTAAGATTTAGTTGCTTCGGAATTGTGCTTCTTAATACTTGATTTTTTCAAATACTCACATTTAGTATAGCTTCGGCTTATGTAACATATATATAATTATATAAACTTTAGTTTCTGCTTATTAGACCAAATGGATAAGAATTTTTAATAAAGTTTATCGCCTTAAAGTACTTAAAAAAATGTTTTTCGAACTTCGGTATTTTTATTAAGTTTAAAAAAAGTCTTTGACTTTTAGAACGTTAATAGAGACCTAAATTTAATTTAATTTATAAAGTCAGTTTTGTTTAAACAAATTTTATTAGAACATGATTGGGATTTAACTTTAATGTTTTTATTAATCTGCATGTTCTTAGATATAGCTTATTAGATACAACTTAAATTAATAATATGTGTAGTTGTATATCCTATAAAATATTCAAATCTTTGCTTAGTCTACAAACATATATTTTGTTTTCTTTAAGATTATTTTTCTATAAATACTTGAAGTAATTATGCATTTAACGCTTTTTTGATAAAAGATGATTTTCTGAACTTAAAATTCTGATCTGTAGTCTGAAATTTGACAAGACTTGTCTATTTAATTCTATTTGAGTCAATAAATTTTAATTCAGTCGAAAAGTAATCTTCATGTTTACAACGGATTTGTGAATACTTTAGAGAAACACTCGCTTAGTTAAAAACTTTATACATATATTCCTGTTTTAAAATATCTGCATAAACATTATAAATTATAACTAATGTTACTTAAAACTTGACTTCAACCCGAATTTAGTATTAAAACTAATTTACTTCAAGAAAAACAAGACCATTTTAATGTTTACAGCTAGCATAGTGTGTAAAATAGTTTGTTTTACACATTGTTTAGTACATATATCAGGTATCAATTTCAATAGATTTATATAAATTTTTTTTTTATATAATTTCGATAAGAAAACTTCTTTGTCATTTCTAAAAGTATTTTAATATAAAGCAAACAGTAACTCCAAAAAAAATCTAAACTGCACTTGTAAATTACAAATACACAACTAATTGTCTGTCAAACAAAACCTTATAAAAATAACTTTATAACTATAAAATTACAAAAAAAAATTTAACCAAAATCCATAACATTTGGTTTTACATGCACAAGTCGAAATACAATAAAAAGAATATGTGTTTAAATTCTCAATAAACTTACTTTACAATAAGCTATAATAGTAAGATCTTTATCACACTAAATAAACGCATTTATATTATTTTTTATACAAACTACAATAAAAATTAGAAAATTGCTAGAACTTTTAGTTAGGAGTGAACTTCGATGAGAATTATTTAAAACATAAAACATTTATTGTTGTAAATAAAATTAGTCAAACTTATGCCTACAGAGAGGACATGTGTTATGTTCAGCAAACCATCCTTCAATGCATTCCTGACAGAAATAATGCTGACCATCGCAAGTGAGACGTCTCATTCTTCTACCCACATTTATGTCTTCCATACAAATACTACATTGATCACCAATATGTGACTCATCAGCTGTAAAAAAATTAAATGTCTGAATTGTTTCTGGAGACAGGCCTTGTGATTGAATATCATTTTGCTGTTGTTGTTGGAAATTCAAAGCTAAATTTAGAAGACGATCAGTTGCTCCATTAAACTTTTGCAAGAACTTCAAATTAATTTTCATTAATTTTACATGCGCTCGCTCAATGTTATTTAATCGTCTTATAATTGATTGTAGCTTATGAGTTTGTCGAGTGATAGCTAGTTGCTTTTCTTCGTTTTTTGCAAAGTACTGCTTTCGTAAACTTTCCAGGCGTTTGATATTCTCAGTCAATTCTGTATCGTTTTGAGATTTATTTTTTCTATAACATTGTACCTTCTTGTTTAGTTCAGTGTCAAATAATTGTTCGTTTTGAGTTAAAGTCCCATGAAGCTGTACACAATCAGAAAAGTTTCTAATACCCAGAAACGAATTTTCCCAAGTTTGAAACATCCTTTCAAGATCTTGTTCAAACTTGTTCCAATTTAGCTGAAATTATTTGTTGTAAGTTTTGAATGTAGAAGAATATAATAAGTTCATATTGAAATAAAGTTACATTCTACTAATGTATAATTTCATAACATCATTTTAAGTTAATTATTTAAACATCTGCCTTAAGTTTATGCACGTGTCAGAATGTAGAAGTTTTTTTTTAATAAGTTAGTGAAGATTTATAATTGTTTTATTTTATTTTTAAGTATTGGTAACAGGTATGTTTTAAAACTAAGAAAGTAGTTCTAGCACGAAAAAATTTTTTAATGGTTTGTATTAAAGCAGCTTGCGTTTATTTAAGGTTGCTATAAATTTTAAAAACTTTAGTTTTATACTAATTTTAATAAAATCATGATGTTAAAAAATATTGAAATAAATAAACATTATAGAACGCACAACACTTTTTTTTAGGTTATGTATTCTAAACTTCAATCTCAATTTAAAAAAATACTTAAATATTATTTATATTATAACGAAATATTAAAAACAGAAATCATTAATATCGATTTAAGGAATAACCTAGCCGTAGTTTAGTGTTTTTTATTCTTAATCTAAGCGAACCTAACTTAACATATGTTTATCTCGCAATTTTTAAGTTATTAAAAATAATTATCACTTAACATTATACTAAAACGTGCATAAAAAAATCATTATGTTTACTTACGAAGTGTTTTATATATTTGTTTGTTAAAAAACATATAGTAAACTATTGTATAATTTACTTACCTCATTTTCTCCATATGCATTAAAAACTGGACCAGCTTTATTTGATGATGAAAAAAAGATACCCATTGCTTATCAAAATTGTTTTATAATATATCTAAGTAACAATAACATTGATTTAGTTTAATTGTTATGCATGGTTTATTTAATATAAACTTAACTACACTTGTTTGCATTAAAATATTTAAAATATTTTTAAACCTTTTTTACTAAAAACAAAGTTAGTATGGTAAATTCGTAGCAGATAATTAAAATTTTATTTTAAACTCCGACTGACAAACTTAATTTTTTAATTTTCCTAAAAATAAAGTCTAAAATAAATTCATTAATTATAACAATAAGTATATTAAAATAACTAATTAAAGTTAACAGCTTATACTATTAAAACATAATGTTGTTATATTGTTATCATTTATAATTTAGTTACAATTAAGCATATAAATTATTATAATAAATTGAATTAACTTCATTTGTTCACAATACAAAAAAAATCATGTTAACTAAATATACTGAACAAAGTCAAACTGTATTGTTTTTTAAAAAAAAACCTTTAGTAAAAATGTTTACTATTGTAATTATATAGTGTAGTGTCAACCACAAGAAAAACAATAACTAAACTTAAATTAATTAGAACTTTATGATACCTAATAGTATTCTATACTACTTATAAAAACTAGTCATGACTTTTAACATTTATATGTTATATTAAACAACATACCAAACTCTCAAAAAAAATAACACTGTGTTTCTGATAATAATTTAAACTAATTAAAAATTTTACACAATAATTAAATTCATCAGGAATATACATTGAGTATGTATAATTAAATTAATAATTAACATTTATAAGTTAACCTTTTTACTAACAATCAATTATTAGTAAAAAACATTTTCAGAAATAAACTTTATAAGAAACGATAAAATAACTAATTATTTTAGTTTTGGAACACCATTTAGAACTAAAATTTCACTAAAATCACATTACGGCTGGTTTTATAGCTAAATTTTAAAAAAGTAAACTTGCTTAAGATCAACTTGGTGTCTGGTTGACTGATTTTAGAATATTAGATGTTGAACTAAATGGAATAGCAGTGTAGCTGTTATTCCATTACAATATGAATAGTTTTAAAAAATTATTATAAATATCAAGTTACAACTATTGTAAGTATTTAAAATAAAATACTAAATCAGTTTTATAGTCTTTTTGAGGTAATAACAAGCTACAATAATGTACAATTTCAATAGTCTTATAAAAATTTATTTTATAATAGAATAAAAAATCTAATTTAGAAAAAAATGTGCAAAACTTAGTTAACAACTGTTAAACAAATGAAAAGAAGTTAATGCCTTTTATATATTAAAAATTAAAAAAAAATTGATATTAAGAATATTAGAGGTTATTAAAGGAAATAAATAACTGTAACTCAAAAACTATTTTTACAATAAGTGTAATGTATACAACATATGTTTATAACTTACAAAAATTAAATTATTTTGCATGTAATAATTGTTTAGAACTACTTGTTTTTCCAGTTTTTTTTTTCACAATTTCTCCATTTACTGGCATTTTTTTCTTTGTTTTTTGTATAAAGATGTTTGGTAACCTTGTGTAATACACTTTAAATTATTTGTTAATAAAAGTTTAATATTTAATCCAGTGACATATAACAAACAATATATATAAGTTTCTAAAACGTACCATTATAGAAAATCTAAATTTTTTAAGAAAACAAGTTAGGTCAAAGCATCAATATTTATCTAAAGAAAAAATATTAAAAAAAAAAAGCATATACTTTATTTAAAGGTTATATTCAGGGTTCAAATCTTTAAAATGTCCAAACTTTGGACCTAATTATTTTCCTAGATATTTTGTACAATTTGGCCTTACTTCAATCTTTTTACAATCTGGCAAAGTTTTAAACTCAATCTCATAAAATAAAAAGATTCATAAAAAAACTTAATTAAGACCAAATAGTAAAAAATATTGACAGTTAGTTAAAAAAAAAATTAAATGTTTATTTACATATTAATAAGATGATTAAAAAAATATTATTTTGATTATTTACTCAAAATCATAATTTTAAAGAATTCATAAAAAACTCATTTTTTCTAAAGGGCCCCGCTCAAAATTTCCGAAGCCAAAATTAGATGGATTTTTTTCTATGTTAAAGGCAAAGGACCGTTCTCTAGAATACAAAAAAAAATTAGCTACTAAGATAAGGAAAATAAAAATGTCCAAAGTTTGGACATCTTATGAAAAATTCTTAAAAAACGCAGTCAAGATAACTTCACACTCATAAAAAATCCTATATTTTATTTAAAGGTTATATTCAGGGTTCAAATTTTCTCAAGTTTTCAAGTACATATTTTTGTGTCTTTTTTAGTTTAAAATAAAGTTAAAGGTAAGAAACTGGTAAGAAATAATATAAAAACATTCAAAAGACACTGAAAAACTACTTTAAATGTGTTTTTTAATTTTAAATATTTTTGATGATGACAAATTTTTTTTATCTTTATGATATAATCTTTGTTTCAAATCAAAATTTTACTACTGAAGATGTTAAAATAGTTTAGAAATCAAGGTTCTTCAAGGATTTTTTACAAATTTTTGTGTAAAGTACCAGGTTATAAAGATTATTTTTTTCAAAATTCTCATAATCCAGGTTTTCTGCTTTTTTGGCAACCTTGTTATGTTTAGTAACTTAATTTATTATTTACAATTGTAACCTTTGGTTTGTAACAATAAATACTTCAGAAAATCAACAGTTTAAAAAGTATTTCACTAAAACTAAAGTGCCAAATGTGTACCATTCTGTTTAAAAAAAGCTGTTTTTTATTTACAAATACTTTCTCAAGTTTAGAGCTATTTAAAGTCATAGGAAAATAAGAAGGTAATCTTTTTAACAAAGTTATGTTTAAAAATTTAAAAACATACCTAGCATTTCAGTTACTTTTAGAAATATTTGATTCACAATATAGGCTTTATAAATCAGAAAGCTCAGTAGGTTATTATTTAGAAGCTTAAAACTAATATTGTACAAAAAGACTATTTCATTGAAATTTATCTTTTTCCTCAATTCTAACTAATTATATAACGTTTTTTTAGTCAGGGTCGCCTGGGTTTTTAAAAACTTATTCCAGATTTGAAAAAAAAAATTCTGTCTTATCATTTCAATTAAAATTAAGGTTAAAACTGCTTTTATATAAAAAAAATTATTAAAAAGTAAGTGTAGTGATACAAAAGTATGTTCATAATATATAATACTTAGAAGTATAATCTTTTTTACATTAAATAAATTTTATATCTTTTTTATATCGTTTTATGTATAAGTTTTTAAAAACTACAGATTTTTAAATTTTATTTGCCTAAAGTTAAAACAAAAAGGTATTTCCAAGTAAAATTTCCACCTTGTAGTATAAATTACAGTAACCTCTCGCTTTATTTACGTAACATTGTGTCCACAGATAAGTGCGTAAAGATACAAGAGATCGTAAAGATACGAGAGGTAGCAAACATACTTACTATAATGGCTGTTTTTTGATATTGCCTCTAGTTATAAGCAGACTGGGGACTTTTCAACTTTTACAACTTGTTTACTTTTTTTATAAATATGAAAACAAATGACAAAACTATACATATATTAAAAAATGCATTAAAAATTATATAAAACAATAATACTAGTAGAAAAATTTTACTAAATTTAGTAATGAGTAGATTTTATCTTTATCTTTACTTATATTTGACTTATTTGATACTTAACATTTATATTTTACTCTACTTTGCAAATACAATTTATAACTAGGCATTTGTTTACAATTAAGAAATGGTGTTTATTCATATATAGGGCAATAGTGCTGTATTATTTAGTTGTGTTTTAAACTTTCATTATTTCAATATTTAACACAGTCATGTTTCTCTTAGAACTTTAATTTAATCTCTTATTGTTAACAAAATTTCTGATATTCTGAGGTATAAATAAATGTTCATCACTTAGTCAAGGAACATAAGTTAACAAAGTCTAAAGACATAGAGAGGTGAATTAGCATTTAAAAACACATAATAAATTATAAATATACAATAAATGTAATTTGTGCAATATCATAAAATTAAAGTTTTAATTTTTTTAAATTTAAAGAATTCTAAAATGCGTAAGTTAACAAGAGTGCATAACGTCACGAGTGCTTAAAGATGCGCGAGGTTACTGTAGTTAAATCTGTATTACTTGCTAAATTTATTTTTTTACAAAAATTAAACTTCATTTATAGTATTTTTGAAAAATTTTAATAGACTAATAATAATTTGAGAAAACTTGTTATTTATTTTATATGCTTTTTTTCTTAGAAATAATCAAATATTTTTTTATTTTTAGTTTAGTAACAATAATTATTTTTTTAGTTTCCATGACTGCTTACCTAAAGTTGTTTGTAATGTTAGAAGGAATACTTCTAAAAAAACAAAATTACTTTTTTGTTACTCTAAAGACATATACTTAATATTAGTTTTATACAGGGTAGCCAATTCAAATTATGACCTCATGGCCACTCTTTATCCCCTTTGCTGATCATGGCCCACTAAATATCTATCATGGCCCACTTTGGGAAATCCTGATATAGTTTAATATTAGTAAAAAAATATTTCAAAATAAACCACATATTTTGTTTAAAGGCTACATTTTTAAACTTAATTTTATTTTTATGATTGTTTCCTTGGGTATGTTAAAGTGAGTATCAACTTTTTTCCTCTTAGTCAGGGTAGCCACAGGTTTTTAAAAAAATTCAAGCATTTTATAACAACAATTTTTCTGGAGTTTTTTGTTTGATTAAAAACAAAGTTGAAGTTGCTTTTATATGCAGAAACTCACTATAAAGGTACTGTAAAAAAACTTTAAATTTGTTCTAAAATGTATAAAACTCAAAAATATCAAATGTTTAGGGTTAACAATTTTCTGTTATCTCATATTGTTTTATATAAGGAAGTTTGTACAAATTAAATATTGTATTTAAACCAGATTTAGGTGACTAAAAATTTCGACCTGTTCAAGTAGAATAAAATAGTAATTACTATTCTTACTATTTATTTGCTATTTTATTTAACTTAAAAAGTTCGCGATTTTTTGTCACGGTAACCTGGTTGTAGTTTGGACATCTTTACTTAAAAAAGATCTTTATATTTAAGTAAACTGAGCAACGTTTTTAGTTAAGAAAAATAACCTTATTGTTTGATATATAAATTTTATAATAACCATTTGAAAGAGATTTACATTACAAATTTATAGTTTTTTCATTAATTTTTGAAATTGATTCGTTAGTCAATAAACAGTTTTTCGATGATTAAACTAATCTTTTGTAATATCTCTGAAGTATGTGCTTCTCTCTGAGATGGTTTTAAAAACTCTAGTATCCTTTTCTGTATTTTATATATAAATCTATTTGAACTTGGAGATTTTAAAATTCTATCTGTTAAATTTTCAAACCAAAGTATGTTCAAGTAAAATAGCCACCCTTTAGATAAAATATGAATATCAAAACTAAGTAATAAGTATTTTTACACCCAAAAAAATTGCACATTAGCTATGTTTTAAATTATTTTTTTTTAAATAATGTTCTAGAAAGCTTGTTATTCAGTTTTATTATTCTTAAAATAAACAAAAATATTTTTTTATTTTAACTTTATGCACAAAAGTTAGTTTTTTATTTTTCAAATCCATTTAGTTAAAGTTATATGTACTAATGGAAAGAGATCTTCTTACAACAAAATTTTTTTTTAATCTAAGAGACAAATATTAAATATTTTACTAAAATTTGGGTTGCCATCCTCTTACTGAAAAAAAATTCCTTGGTTACCAATAAATTGTCTTTTGCATTCAAAGTTTTTCAAATCCTTAAATAATATTTTTTAGCTTTCCATATCTAATAAAAATTTAGTTTATAAAGAATAGTGTTGATAAAAATTAAAAGTATTAAAAACTAAATCAATTAAAATTCAATTAAGACTAAAATATTAAGTCATGACAATTTTCAAAACAAAGTTATTCTGAAAAATACATAGTATCCCGAGTCAGCTAAAGTTAGAAAAATTCAAAATATCCTAAATTATTATGAATAATCCAGAGAATTTAAAAAACCAAAAATATACTGAGCTATTCTAATTCAGTCTGTAATATTTTATATATTTTGAATAAATAAGAGTAAGTTGTAACCCAGTAAATACTATAAGAAAATCAGTCATTAAAATTCAAACATTTTTTTTTAAAACTGAGTATACCATACAATTTAGACTAATGACTTTTATTGTTTTAGAATGTAAATTATTGTATGTATTCAAGCTTGAAAAAGTATTTTTTTTTGTTTAAAAAATTATTTCTTTCAGTCTTCATCTACATTAATAATTTTATAAAATAAAATATTTATAACCAAAAGCACTTTTTGTCATAGGTTTAGTGATTTTTTATTCCTGGACTTCTATATTTCTTCAAGTTTTTGAAAATTATCCCAGATCTTTCTATTCTTTTTCCAAGAGAAAAGCATACCTAATTTTGAGTATATTATAATAAGAAATTAACCTTAAGTTATCAAAAAGGGCGTTTAGATAGTTTTGAAATTCTCATAAGATAATGTAGTGCTGCTGAAGATTTTACAAACGCTTTTAATCAACTTTTTTTAAGTTATTCTCATATGATTGTTCAAAAATTTACTTTCCTAAAATTCTTTCAAATATAAAAAAAAAATGTTGTACCAGACGTTTTACAATAGATAACATAAGTTATCTTTCATTTAATATATCTAAGTTTACTACTTGTTTTACAGCTTATTATTGAGTAGAAATAACATATATCCAGGCTTTTTTAAGATTTCAAATATATAATTCCAAGTATTTTTATAATTCCTCTAACTTCAGGTTTTTCCTTTTTTTTTTTGGCTATAATTAAATTTTATTTGTTTAAAGATTCCAAGTTTTAAAGTTTTAAAAATTTAAAAGGTAATATGAAATTTAAATTTAAAAATGAAAAGTTAAAAATACTTATAAACAAATTTCAATTTTAATTGTGAAAAATATATTAACTACACAAAAATAAAATAACTTTAGTTAGTCTACCAACTTAAACAGAAACAATAAACAAGAACTAAATAAAAATGTCTAAATAATATGAATTGTTTGTAAAAACTTCTATTACAATGTCTTTTATTATTATCTACAAAATTTCAACATAAATAGTGTTCATGATAGAAGTATAATGTTTGATTTTAATGTAGTCCCTTACTTTAAAAAGTTCAGCATTCATAACATAGCAGCATATTATAAGCTATTTAGATTTTTTTATATATCATTCTCTCTCTTTCTAATCTTGTAACCTAAAGAAATAATTAAATATAACGCAACTTTAAATTAAATAAAACTAGATGTAGTATATAAAGAATATTAAGAAAATAGAATATTTATTACTTATTAACTTCTTATGAACGCACTTTCGAGCAATTTTGTGTTGAAAATGCAGATTGAATTTGAGGTACACTACACGCCTTTATGCTGATCTCAAAATGAATTCTAAAAGGAATGGTAACAGTATTAGCATATTAAAAGTCAACTTAACATGCACTAAAATTTTTGTAATATAACAATCTTCATTGAACTTAATGAATTTATTTTTTTTTACTTGTAAGCTTAAAATAAAAGTAAAACATATGTACTGTAAGTCTTTTGTTCCTATTAAAACTTTTTATAAATCTGACCACTATACCTAAGTTTAGTACGAGCTAAAAAATAGATAAGTCAGCAAAAAAAAACAAGCTTTTTATCACGTTATTTTAAATTTTTAATTTTCAATGTTTTTAAACAAATATGTTAGGGATATGGGTATGAATAATAAGACCACAGAGTTTTTAACTAATAATTTTTAAATGAGTCAGTAAATTCGAAAATTCTTTAAGTGGTTTTAAGAATATTTAAAGAAAGTACAACAGAGGCAAATAGTACTTCGCAAAAAAAAGTTGCATTTTTTTTTAGCTTTTGACTTGTTATGTAATAAAAACATTTTCCTAAACATATAATTTATACCTGATTTGAGGGCAAGCTAAATTACAGGCATGAAAAAATGGACATTGTAATTCTTTTGAAATATTTTGACGTCATAACTAAACTAAATATGCAAATTTCTAATGTAACCTAATATTAAAATTTAAATTGCAAAATAAGTTTTTTTAATGTATTCAATAGTTTGATATATAATTCAAAATTTACACTTATATTAATATAAGTTAAAAAATTTTTCAAACAAAGTATTGAAGTTAGATATATTTTCAAGTTTTTTCTCATTTATTTTCTTTTTTAAGGTTTACATGTTATCAGGTTTGCCGAACGATAAAAAAAAAATAAAAATAAAAGTTTTCAAATTTTATTTATGCTTTAGAGGAACAAGTTATTTTTTCGTTCAAATAACTTTCTTAAATAGTTCCAAGTAATTCAAAAGATACTCAAATGCTAGTTTTTAGGGTTTCGTAAACGGAAAAACTGTAAATGATATTAAAGATTAAATATAACCTTTTGTATTTAATTCAAGGTCTTTTTCAAAACTTATATATTATTGAATCATGTTTTGATTCCGGTATAAAAAAAAACTTATTAAGTACACAATTTCATTATTAAACAACTCAATAACAACATAAGAATCTTAAAAAAGATACAAGTTTATCATAATTCTAAATTCTTAATCAAAAACAGAAAAACTTAATTATTAAAGCATATTTTCAAAATTATACAACTTCATTGTAAAGATTTTTGCCACTAGTTATTGAAAACATGTAACTTATGCAGTTTATTTATGCTAAAAAAGATGAGGTTATGTAAATATTTATACTCAGTAAAGTTAAACAAAAAATATTTTTCTGTGATCAAGTAAAAGTCTAAACACTCATAAATTGTTTACTTAATACAAATATTTAGTTATATACAAAACGTAATATTACCACCAATATATCTACAAATAGAAAAATATTTGTAAAAATAAGTTACTCAACATTTAGAAAAAAGCTCATATTCGTTTAAAAAAAATTAACTAAAACTAGCATGAAATTCAAAAAATTACTAATCTAGCCTGAGTTTTGCATGTGCTTGTAATAAATTTGGTTGAACCAAAATTTTTTTTTAAATTTAAACTAGTCCAAATTAATGGCAATATTTAGTTTCTTATTCAAGCCTACTTAAATACTTTTTTATGTATTTTTAATGTAAAATTACAAGGACATTTGTAATTATATTAAAAAAATATTTATTTAATCTGTTAAAAATAAAATTGCAGTCAAACATATAACAAGTATACTAAACTTGATACTTTTTAAAAAAAGATTTTACTGTTATAAAGATAAGTTATAAAATTTTGGTTTAAAATACATTTTACAAATAACAACATTTACCTAATTTTACCTGAGCAAAAATATGTCTAATGTTGTATAATTTATTAATAGTTATTATAAAAAATGTAAATTATAACAAGAATTATGAATAATTTTTTGCGAAGTATGTTTTGAATTTATTTTTAGTTTTTATAAAAAGTTTATTAGACAGGGTTACACCTCTTTAAGAAAAAAATATATCTAGATATAGATCTTTCTTGAGTCTTTATTAGCTTTTAAAATAATTTAAAAAACTCTTTAAAAAAGCTTTAGTAAACTTTAGTTTCAAAAATAAACACTGGTCTGAGTTATCAAATTGTTAAAAAAAATTTTAAACTGCATAAGTATTCTGAGTGTGTATAGTAGCTTGAGTGTGCGGGAACCCTGAACGAAGCAAATAAGTTGTATTTAATATTTATTATGTAAGTTAATAAAGTAATACACTAATACATTTTCAACACTCTATGAGGCTGAAAGTAAGCTTGAGTGACTAATAAAAGAGTCAGTTACAGGTGTCAAGTTATCTTTAATGTTTTTATAAATTGAGAATAAATTTAAAATAGCATAAAGCTAATAAAGATTCCAATGAATCTTAGATATCTTAAAATATAAAAAATATAACAAAATTAATAAATATTAAGAAATTATAAAAACTAAAGTAAAACAATTTTTAGAAGTTTAAAAAATATATCCGAACAAGCCTAAGTTAAAGAAGTAACTTAAAATAGCCTCAGTCTATCAAAGCTTTGTAAAATTTGAAAACTAGCCGGAAATAGTCTAAGCATTTCATAATATTGAACTAGTCTGACTTATCTTTAGTATGTGACAACCCTTATATTATTGCTACCTTTAAACTTATCTTTAGTAAAAAATTGAATTTATTAGGTTAAACAATTTTAATAGTTTTAAATATAAGTTGAATTAACTCAGTTATATAATAATTTTTAATGTAGCATAATGCTAAATTCTGCGAGTTAATATATTTAACATATGTTAGTACTCACCTTTTTATTTTCTTTACTAAAGTTTATGAGGTTTTTCACTTTGAAAATTTATTTTGGCTTGTCAAACAGATTTTTTTACACTCTATAACTAAATAGCACTTTGAAGAGGCTTTTTGTAGATTAAGCGGAAGTCCCCTATCACAATTAGGAAATTAAAATCATCATATCAGGGACAAAACTACTTTAAATTTAAATGTTTAACTAGTAAATTAAAACTACATTTTCAGAAACAAAAACTTTAATTATTATTTATTGCAATATTTAATAACACTTTCCGAAAATTTTCCATCAAATCAAATCTGAAAACTGGTTATCGACCAAAGGTAAGGGTTCAGAGGGGTTAAAAAAATAATGTACAAAAAATTAAGTGAGATGGTAATTGATCACGTATAGTGTTATTTTCAGAGACGGATTTTAACCCTCGGTATGTATATTTCAATTATTTCAAATTTATATTGAGATATGACAATAACTATACAACTGTAATCAAAACGATTGTGAAGTTAGCTTGACCGTGTTTTAAAGAGTTTTTATAAAATGTTCAAACTTTGGAACTAATTATTTACCTTATCTCAATAGCTAATTTAAGCTTTTATGCTATTAAATAAAAACATTTATTTTAAAATGATAGAGAACTGTCTGAGAATACCGAACGACTAAAAAATTTACAAAGCATCTTTTTGCAACAAATGAGACCAAACAACTGGCTTTTATTTAACAAACTCATCAGCTAAACTTAATTAGTATTAGACGTACAAATATTGAGCAAGCGGAGTTAAAACTAAAGGAAATTGATGATAGGTGTCGTTAAAAGTTTAATGTAACACATAGGAATGCCTGGGATATTATTTTAATTTTATAACACCATAACAACAACAAAATGGTATTCAATCACAAGGCCTGACTTCAGAAACAATTAAGACATTTAATTTAATTAATTTTGAGTCATCGATATCGCCTCTATTAGTTTATCTTATCAATGAATAGCTAAAAAAAAAATTGAATATTAAAATTTTCGACCATCGTAGAAAAAATCACTTGATCTTTTGATAGGTTTTGCTCGGAATTTGGATTGAGTTGCTAAAAAAAGCCTTAAAAGTTATTGAAGGAATTTTATCAAAAATAGTGCAAAAGAGGGTAATTATTAACAATAACTTGAAAGCTACTGGTTTAAACAATAATTTTTGTTTAAAAAAAACAACCTATGTTAGACTTTTTTGCATTTAAACTTTACACATATCTGAACAACAAATACTTCTGAATTAATTTAAAGCACAATCAACTTTTTGGATTTAAAATGTTTTACACCATGTAAAACTCAATTTTAACTTATTAAACTTAGTAAAATGAATGGGCTACAGATATAAACTAAAAATAGTAAAAATACGGACACAATAAAAAAAACATAGTTAGTCATTAATAAGTTCAACTTAGTGTTTCTGAAACTTACCATTTAAAAACAGTTTTAATTTTTACTGCTGAATAACAATCAGATGATTGATATAATTAAATTAAGATTGCGAAAAAATCTGAAGATAACCTGAGCAACTATTTTATGAAATTCTGTCTAGGGGGCGCTTATAAAAATGTGTTCAGGGAAACCTTTGATTAATTTTTTTATAATATCTATTACTAACATAAATTATAAAACTAAAAAGCGTATATTTGCTTGTGGTTAATTATGACTAGATTTATTTATTTTGTTTATTATTATCGAAGACCTAAAACAATTTTGAACTTTATTTTATGTAATACATAACACTTAACAATACTTGTCAGTTGAAGCTAAACAACTACTCTCTTGATTTAGAAAACTTCAACATAAACTAAACTTAGAACTTACATATGGGTTTGTATGAACTGATGGTCATGCTATGTTTTTTTAATAGTTCTGTAGCTTTTAAATAAATATTACCTACTACCTAAGTATAATAATTCTAATGCATTAAAAAAATATTTTTTTAAAAACACATTACCATACCTGTTAGTAAAAGTATGTTTCTTAAAGTATCAGACTTGTAAACAGCATAGTTTAAAGTGTTAGAATAATTAATATGGAAAATGTAGAGAAAGAAGAAATTTTTAGGTAGAATTAGTTAAAGTGTCAAATGAAAAACTACTTGCTTTTTTGTTTTTGCCGGACAGTCACTTAGTTGAAACAACTATAATCTGCTAGTAATTCGTTATTAAATAACTTTAGTTTGAAATAGCTTAAAATAAAGTTTAATGTTACTTTTTAAATTCATTTTAGCAGGTTGTTTTTTAATTTTAGATAGTGTTTTTTCGTCACTAACCTTTAAAAGTATTTAAATATGATATTAAAATGTTTGATAACAAACAATGATACAAATAATTTATGAAAACTTTCAGTGCTTTTAGAATAGTTTCATTATGTTAACCATAGCTACAAAAAAACCAAAAATAAATAAAATGAGAACATAATTAAAAATAATCAAGAGCTTTATTTAGTTAATTACAAGTTGTATGATCAAAATTTGTGTTTATAACTAATAAAAGTAAATAAATATTGTATGGAGAAGTTTATAACAATATTCTTAATCATAATATTACGGACTGCATAAAATTTACCTCAATTAGCCTTGTAATAACAAAAATCGTTTTGCATTTGACTTCAGCTAAAGCTTCAGACAAAAACATTCTGAGAGTTGTAATTGTTCGTTGTTATGAAATAAGTTATTTAATTAACAAAAGAATTCATTAATAGTTTACATTATAATTAGAAGGAAATATGTAAAATTTTATTTGATATAAACTATTTTTATACTTTTCAAAAACTAAGATAATGTAATTTGTTAATGCTATTTTTCTTAACTCTGTTCTTAATCTAATATAGGACAAATGCAGCTTACAAATTTAGTTTTATAAAGACTTTAATTTTTAAAATAGTTTTACAAGACTAGACTCAGAGACTAGAAAATCTCGTACAATACCGTACAAGGGTAAGGTTTTAGGGATAACAAAAAAAAAACTAAAAAAAAAAACGGAATTAAATTGTGTAGGGCTGGGAATTAATCGCAGTTAGAATATGTAAGTATACCCTATCTTATGACTACAATACTATTGTGTATATTATGAAGTACAAGATCATTGAAGTTCTTTATTATGCTGTTATAGTTTGTTAGATAAAAGGAAAAATGTGTTCTTTAAAGTTATAAATATTGTTTTTACTTTGACTTAAACTCTTTTTATATACACTAAACCTTATTTTTACTTTGTATTTAGCATATAAACTTAAGCAAAAAGCTTTATAATTTTGCAATTCAAGTATATAATGAATGGAATAGAGCAGTGCTTCTGAACCTTTTTCTAGTGGCGGAACCCTTTTCCAAAGTTCAACTTTTCCGCGGAACACCTAATTTAATTTTACATAAAGTGTTTAAAATAATATTTCCTCCATAAAACAAAAGATTTTAAGTAAAAAACGAATTTTTTAGCAAACTATATCATTGCTAGAAATTTTATTAATTGTAATAGTATTAAGTCGAATCAAACTCAAAGTGTACCAGAGGCAATAGGTATTTTATGATTCTATAATAAGTAAACGAAAACAGACATGACTAATCGCAACGTCATAAAAATCTTTCTTTGCATAAAAAAAACAAAATGAGAGCTTCAAACAATAACGAAATGAACATGAACCTAATCGAATTCACAGATTACTGTAATAAACGGGTAAGATGCATAAAGAAAAATAAATTAAAAACATTTTGCGCGAAACTTAAACTTGTCTCTTTGCAACAAGCATGTCAATGCGCGGCTGGATTTTAAACAGACTGAGACGGGGACAGACAGATAAGGTTAGAGTCAGCATACAGTTCCTTTGCTTGTTTTTATGTTTGTTACATGCGAAAAGCCGGACTCGCAAAGATAAGAGGTGGTGAAAGGTAAAAGAAATTTTACTTCACGTTTTGCTAAGACGGGGTACTCTGAAATTGCAAATACCTAAAAATCTAAAAGCTCCTTCCCTTTGAAACTCAATTTTAAATTTTTATCTTCAGATAGTTGCAGCAACTCGTTTTCTGTATATGTAGGAAGATTTACTTCTTCTGAAGCAATACCACAAATAAAATGATTCAAAATCCATAAATTTCCGATGTGAACATATTCAGGAAAATAATGTTGACACTCTATAAAAAAAAGATCAAGGTGGTTGTATATTTCGTAAGAGAAGTTGAATTCTATGCATTTTTCATGGGCCTCATCAAACCGGTGAAACATCGCAAAATTACCATTGCTAACCTTTTTCTTCTAAAAGTTAATTCTATTTTTAAACGCTTCAATCTTGTCTGTCATGACAAAAACAGAATTTTGCTTACCTTGCATGCTTAAGTTCAAAGCGTTCAATTCTTCGAAAATATCGGTGAGATAAGCTAGCCTGGCCAAAAAACATCATCTTCAAAGAACATCACTAATTCTGAGCCTTCATCTTTAAGAAAGGTGAACACCTGCTTCTTTAATTTAACGAGACATACCAGTGATTAATAAGTTTAATTCGTTGAGATAAAGAAGTCGCAGATGGTCAGCATCTAAACTTTTACATAGGTCTTTAAAACATCTGGACTTTATGTCACTTTTCTTTATAAAACTAACAGTTTTAATCGACCCTGAGAAAACTTCTTATAAACAAAAAGAAAGATGTTTTGTTGCCAAATTTTCTCTATGCAAAAAACAATGTATGATTTAGCTTCAACTGCTTTATCCTTCATTTTCTTCACTACACCATTTTTGAACCGAGTCATAGACGCTGCACCGTCAGTACAAATGCCGACACATTTATTCCACTCTAAACCTAAAGTTTCTGATAAAGATTTTATATTTAGTTTTATTGTGTAAACACTTAGAATTTGTTTTGATTGCTCCTACATTGTTTGCTTTAGTGTTATTAGCAGTACTTTCATGACTTCACTAAAAATAGAAATTAAAAATATTTTTAAACATTTGTGCCACCAGGACACCTACAATAATAAATACCTATTAAAAGTTCTACCGCTAGATACACACTAAGCAGATCAATGAATGCTATAGTTGTATATGTTTTCCATTTAATGTATTCCATTTTTTTTTGAAGGTTTATGACTTATGTTTTTTTTTCAAATTTCTTTTTTAAATTTTGAAAGGCTTCGCGGAACCCCATTTCAGAAACACTGGAATAGAGTACATAAAATAGATTCTTAAAATCAAACAGTGAATAGTCTTAAAAAGGTTTTCCTAATTTATAAACTTATAAAGATAAAAAGTAATTTGTTTATTTATACTTTAATTATATTTTTTCTTAAATTGACTTTAAAAAACATTTGTTTAAAATCAGTAGTTTTATTTGTTTGAAGACAATTATTCATTTATTCAAATTATTAACTTATTAAGTAATTTTCTAAAAATGGATACTATAGTAACTTTTTATAATACCATAGTCTGAATGTATGACCATATAATTGCATTTTTGCATGTTTTAAAGTACGTTAATGTTATTTTTAGATTTTCACTAAAATCTTTTTTATCTATTCATTGCTTTAAGTTTGTTTCTAATAACCGAAAGATTTATTTTAATATCTAAACTACTTAAAATCTAGCATTTCCAAAACTTAAAAATACTTTTCTTCGTTTGCAAGAAACTTAAAATTATAGACATTTTTACTATTAGAAACGGCTTTAAACTTCTATGATATCTACCCTATTTTATTCCCCCTTGTAGCCAAATACGTACATAAAGTGGCTGTATTCTCGCTTTTAAAAAACGCTGATGCAGTTTTAATTCTTATTTTTTAACTTTATTTATATTAACAACAAAATTTACAAGAATATTTTGACATTCTTATACTTTCCACGTCTTTTCAAAGAATCATACTCGCGTTGCAACTGGTATAGAAATAAACGATAATTTAACCTAAATAAGATAGAAATAAACTTATAACGAAATTAAAGTTAACAAAAATGTGCTTATAAATTAATTTATACAGATGCTTTAGCAAAGTTTTAAACTATTGAATTAGGAAGCAAAAATAAAGAATGAATGCATGTGTAATAAAAATAACTCTATATTAAATTTCATACAAGGCCAACAAGCCTAGAAATTTAAAAATATTGCATTATTTAGATTTAAATATATCTTACTAGGGAAGTATGCCCAGATTTAGCTGTTAATTATAACAAAAAAAATGACGATGGTTTAAAATCCCACAATTTTATGGCATACTTTAGTTCAAATCAATTTCGGACATCAGTCTTTCTTTAGTGAACTTTAAACTAACAGAGCTAATATACATACATGCAACTTATTAAAAAAAAATCTTATGACGTAGTAATACAAAACTGTTTATATAATCAAGTTTTTAGAGTTAGAAGATTTTTTACATTTAAATTATATTTTTTATTGTAAAACCAAGTCCAAATGAAATGAATTTAAAAACAAACACTTTAGCGATATACTTATTTACTTGGTTGCATAAATGTGTATTAGCTCTGTTAGTTTAAAGTTCACTGAAGAAGGTTTGATGTCCGAAATCGATTGGAACTAAAGGAAGCAATAAACTTGTAGGTTTTTTAACCATCGTTTAATTTTTTTGTAACTATTTATGCAGGGAAAAAATAACAAGTAAAAACAATTGACTGTGTCCTGGACCGATTTGAGTATTATATTATATATAAATTTTGTCTGTTAATATTAAAAAAGAGTTTCCATAATTGAGTGATATCGTCAACTTATTAAGGCTATCCTTAATATAACAAGACAAAAACAGAAAGACTTATAAAAGACTTATAAAATCTGTTATTGAATGCATATATTTAATAAGGAAAGGCATTTTATCAGTTAATTTCTGCCAATGAATCATTAAGGAAAATTGTATCGGAAGTTTTAAAATAAAATATCATTAGAAAAGTCAATAAGCAGACAAACTAAACTAAACAAATTTATTAAAATGTTAGAAAAATAGATGAAATACTATATGAAATAAATATAAAGTATAATTAATATATTATAAAAGCAGTGTACTTCAATAACAACTATTTGAAACGTATTTGTTTATTGTTGGAAAATTTATTTCAGTCAAAGTTATGCCTACAGAGAGGACAAGTCTTATGCTCAGCAAACCATCCTTCAATACATTCCTGACAAAAACAATGCTGACCATCGCAAGTGAGACGTCTCATCTTTCTACCAACATTAATGTCTTCCATACAAATACTACATTGATCACCAACATGTGATTCATCTGCTGTAAAAAGCTGAAAACTTCTGATTTTTCTTGAAGTGAGACCTTGTTGTTGAATTTCATTTTCCTCTTGTTGAAAATTACGATGAATATTTTGAACACGATCAACTGTTTCGTTGAACTTTTGACGAAAGTTGTCATGAATTGTCAAAAGTTTCATTTCAGCTTGCATGGTATTTGTGCGTCTTGTTTTAATTAATTGTAACTTCTGAGTTTGTTGAAAGATAGCCAGTTGCTTTGCCATGTTTGCTGCATAGTGTTGTTTTTTTAAATGTTCGAGGCGTTCGGTATTCTCAATCAGTTCATTGACAATCTTAGACATATACTTTATAAGACCTTGTTCCTTGTTTTTATATTCAGTTTCAAATAAACTTTTACTTTGGTCTACAGTCCACAGATACTGGTCAATATCAGAAATATTCCTGATATCCTGAATTAGATTATCCCATTTTGATACGTCTTTTCAAGATTCCGTTCTAAATTGTCCAAACTTAGCTAAAAAAATGACATACTTTTAAAGTAAAGAAAAAGAGAGCAATTCATATTGAAACAGATTATTAAAAAGTTATAAATTATTTAAGTATATTGTTATAATACTCAACATCATGATATTGAGTCAATCATTTAAACAACTTTTTTAACTAAGCACGTTTCAGCATGTAAATAGTTTAAAAAAAAATAAAAATTATTTTTGTAATAAAACTTTCACTTAAATTGACAGCATAAAAAAAAAACACTTAAAATATTTGTTACTAGGATCTGGTGCTTATAGAACTTTTCGGCTATCGACTCACTTATCAATTTGAACTTTTAACATCTTGTCTAGAACAATTAAATAATCAAGAAAAAAAATTATTCTGTTTTTAAAAATATGTAGCTTATTTCAAACATGAAGTATATAAATTTGAATAAAAATTTACTTCGTGTAGTTTACGTTTAGTTTAGGCTGCTATACAATTCAAAACAAATTAAGTTTAATATACTATATTTTTAATACTGTGATGCTCCATCAAAGTTTTGTAGTAAATTAAACATTGTAGAAAGCATTTTACATTATGTGGGTATTTTACTCAGCATTATAAATAAATTAAAGTCTAATAGTTTACTTATACTACTAGTATGAACAGTTAATGAAAACAGAAACCATTAATATTTTAATTTAAAAGTTAGCTTAGCCTAAACCGTATGGTAGCCAAAGTGTTTTTAATTTTAAAATTTATTGGAACTTAACCCGGCAAATAATTATTTCACATTTTATAATTTTATTAGAAACTACTTTAAACTTAAGAACATTCTTAAAAGTGCAGAAAAAATGTAAGTAAGTATCAAGGTTTACTTGCAATATGTTTTATACATTAGATTATATTTAGAAACAAATAATTAATTGCTTTATGGTTTACTAACCTCACGTTCTCCAGTTGTATCCAAAACTGAACCAGCTGTATTCATTGCTAACTTTATTTAATTCTATGTTATGTCTAAGAAACAATAAAATTGGTTTAATTTGATTTTATACGGTTTTAATTGTATGAATTGAGTTCCATTAGTTTTTAATGAAATAATACAAACATTTTAAATTTGTTTTTATTAAAAACCAGCTTAATATATTAAACTAAAACCAGATATTTTTTTTAATTCTATCTTTAGGCTGATAATATTGATATTGATTTTAAATCTAATATAACTTTAGATTCTATGATTTTATGTAAATTATACTAATAAAAAAAACAAATATAAAAATATTAAAAAAGTACATAAATGAAACTTCTAAATAATTTTATTATCATAAAATTTGTAAATCATACAAAATCAAAATTGTATACAATAATTTTTTTTTCTGTTACAAAATTTGATTATTATTAATTAATTATTTTTTTTATATCTAAAGTTTATTTTTTCAATATTTTCAATTCCAGGTTTTTCAATTTCCTTTTATTTAGTTGTAAAATAAAAAGTTTTTGTGGCAATCATTTCCTTACTCAATTTATGATGTGTTAAAAAAAATTAAAAGTACAAGCCAGTGACAATTAATAAAAATTACAGCTAAGTTCTGAAAAAGTAGTTTATTAAATCTACTTTTAGTAAAATTTAAATATTTAAACAAAACAAGTTGGGTTACAGCATCATAGAGATTATTATAAGAAAAAAACTATTTAAAAGTAAACATTTATTTTATATAAAGTCTGTATTTAAAAACTTAAATTAATCATCTATAGCTGTAACTTTGGGTATGTAACACTGATCACTTTAGTAAAGTTAAATGTTAAACAGTACATCACCAAAATGAAACTGCTAAATGTGTAGGAATATGCTTTAAAACAACCAATCTTTATTCAAAAGTATTATTGTTAAGTGATAACTAATCAAGTAAAAATAGACTACTATAAAAATATACATCTTTCCTCTAAATGTATAAACTTTTTTATCAATTTTTTATCAGGGTAGCCACAGATTTTTCAAAAAAAAAAAATATTCTTTTTGTAAGAACATGTTTTATTGTAGTTTTATTTTAGTTTTAAAAAAGAATTAAACTACTTTTAAAAATAGAAATTTACTACAAAGGTACTGTAGTGAAACTTTAAGTATGTTAATACTATATAAAACTCAAATTGTTAAATTTTTTAGGCTTATTAGTTTTTCTATCGTATGTCCTTTTTTCATATAAATCATTCTAGATTAACAGATTTTTTAATTTCATTTACGTAAATTTTCAATTAAAGTAAATTCCAGGTTAAAATGGCCAGCCTGTGATTAAAAAATCAAAAAAAAATCAAAATGCATTCTCAAAAGGATGCTAACATTATAGTATTAGATACCTAAAAATTAATAATATTTTTGAAGATAAAGACATAATTAAATATGATTAACATTAATTAAGTTAATTTTAAGGTCTGTTATTCTTAAAGCAACTAACTTTAACTTCAGAAGAATATAATTATAAGTTTATAAAATGAAGATTATACTATGTAACATTTAAATATAAAAACTGTATGATTAGCCTGAAACTAAATCAATATTTTTTTAATTTGGCTGTAAAAAATGGCTAAGAAAAGAACAATTTTTATTTTAATTCAACAAATTAACAGATTTTTCAATTTCATGTAATTTTCAACCTGAGCTAACTACCTGACAACTAAATATTAAAACTTGGGATAAATAAAAAACAAAAAAAGTTAGTGTATTAGCTTAAAAAATCAAAAAAACTTTAAAAATTACATATTAGCAAAATAAGGTCAAAAGTATTGCTTTCTAAAAACAAACATCCTAGATAGACCTGAGCTTTCTATAAATAACTTTAAGCTAAACTGACGTGAATTTAGAATGATCTTTTTAAACTGAATAGAAACTAAAAACCAAAATGGATTTTTTTTGCAAATTTTCAAAGGAGAAAAGCCAGAATGTTAATTCAACCTGAAGAGGTTCACAAGCAAAGACAAAAACCTTTAATGATTCAAAAACTTTATGTGATATGATTAAGTAATTAATCTAAGATTAAACTTCTCGTTTAAAAAAATCTAATGTATACGGTAACAATTGTTACGGTTAAGTTTTATAATTATTAATAAACGAACATTTTGAATTTTTTAAATTAAACTGAAAAAAATAAATTAAAAAATAGATAAAATCAATTACGATTATAATTGCTAGATAAGTTTAAATGTTAAACATAATTTATTTATAAAGTTTTACACGATTTATTTTATGGTTGAAATCAACAGATGATAATGAAAATTTTATTACTTTTACACTAACAAAATGCAAAAAAAAAATTATTATAATAAAAAGTTTGATATTGCTTAATAAAAAAAACTAGTTGTGATGAATATCTTTAGTTTTTAAATTATTTATTTAATAAAAAATATTATTTTTAACCTTAGAAACCAACTGACCAATTACAGCTATTTTAAGTAAATATTAGAAAGTTTATACACGATAACATAAGTCAATACAATAATCAAAACAGAACATTTTTTCGTAGTCAAAATTATTGAATTATGTATTAGAAAACTCAAACAAAATTTCTGAAAAAAACAATTTCATTGAACTATTTATTTTAAAATAATTTTTATTTACCAATAGTTTCACTTAAGAGGACAGTTTGTTTTTGTTTTATTTTGAAAAGAAAACACTCAATTTATTGTTAGAAAAAAAAAGTGTTTTAAGAAACATAATTACACTGTTAAACCTCAAAGCAGTTTTTTAAAGTTTTAATATCCGCTTTGGGGTAAAAGAGTGTAATTGTATTTCTTAAAATGATAAAAAAAAATTTTAATCGCATTTTTAAGTAGATTTATCAAAATTGCATTAAACTTAATAATAAAATACTATTAACCAAAACATACGTCGCAGTCAAGAAACTTCTGCCAAAGGTTATCGTAGTCTGTAGTCTGTATATTGCCTTACCCTAGTTTGAAATATGAAATAAGTCCTTTATTAGTTACTGCTTACTTTTGCCACTTAATTTTGTTAACTTTAATTAAACTAACTTATTTGAATATTAACTTTAAGTAATATGCTTTTAAGTTTTTAAGTATGAGCTTGATTAAAAATAAGTTACATCTGCTTTCAAAACTTATTTTATTATAATTGACTAACTTAATTGATAAAAACAATACATTATTTCTAAAATAAGTTTTTTATTTGTAAGGATGAGTATTTTTACACCAATTAAAATTTTTGTATTATTTAAGCTAGTCTAAAATTAATTTTTAAAACTTTTATTATAATCTTTTGTTACTACCTGAAACTAAAAGGTAGGCAAATTTAAAAATAAATGATCTTAAAATAGTTAGAAGTATCTAGGTGTTTTATTTAAAAAAAATTATCACTTAATTTTGTTTTTTTATTAATTACTTATTTTAGCCCTTTTAACATTCTGTTTTTTTTTACTATGAAAATTAGTAGAAAAATACACTTATTTTTAATATAACTACATTTTAGTTTAGTAGGCCAATTTCAATTTAGCTTGATTTTTTTTTCTATAAATTTAGGCCTTAATTAGTGTGCTCTTTATAGGATGCGTTTTATATAGATTAATTGTATTTATATAGTTGTTATTTACTGGCTTTTAAACTGAGAACATTAATAAACATTAAATACTTTTTTGTGTTTATTACAAAATAAATCAAATTTAATTATGCAATGTGACTATTTCTTGTATTTCATTGAATTCAAATTTGGTATCACCAGTATATTCTTTAATAAGACCTGATTAATAATATGACCTATATATTTTTGCAATATAACTAGAAGTCCTCTAAAAACTGGAATTTAAATTAGTAGCCTGAATAAAAAACTTGAAATCTAATTTGAAAAATATCTAAAGTTCTATTTAAATAATCTTAGAAAGCCTAAAGCTGTATTTGTAAGATTACTAGTGGATTTATACATATTATGACGTATTAATATTTAGTTCTACTGTTCATTAAAGTTTAATGTTTAAAAAGTAATAATATTACAAAACACACTTATCTAAAGAAATGATAATGGTAGTTTATATTGTAAAACATCTTTAACAATATTTTTTAAAAATTATAAGATAGTATACTTTGAACTATCGTATAAGAAGAACTTTGAAACTATAAAATTTGAGTTATGTGTTGGCACAGGTTGCAATAGAACAAAAAAAGATTCAACAGCATTATAGTATCTTTTTTAAAATTATATAAAAATACCTTTGTTAACTTAATATCTTTAACATACCTACTTTTAACAATAGTTTAAAAAAGATATGTTATTTTTCATGAAAAGGAAAATTGAAAGGCCTTAAATTATCTCGAAAAACCTGAATAAATTCATAAAACTAGTATATAAAAACCACTAAGCCAAAAAGAGCTTTAAAGTTATAAAAATAAAACTTTAATAACATAGCTCATGTAAATAACTTAAAAGTTTTTCACAAAAAAAAATTAAAATTTAATATATACAGTAAAAGTGTTTATAATATTAAAAATAATTAAAGTAGTTTTTAAAGTAGACTCAGTTTATAAAACGTTCTTAAAATAAAACTTTAAAATAGTTTATTTTTTAAGTTGATTTTATCATAGTTTTTACAGAATGCTTAGTACTCTCAGTATAACTCAGCAAATAAAAAAAAAACCTCTATTGACTCAAGAAATTCATGTATTTTTAAAGATTTTTAGATCTCTGTATGACTCAGGTTAATTCAGGATATCTTGATTTATTTTAAAGCTTAGCTAATTCAGGATATTAAATTTTTTACAAAAGGTTAATGATACTTTTATAATCAAAAAAAGTCAAGACAGTTTTTTTTAGATTTTGAATGAGATTTAAATAATTTTGTTTCTACCTTTCAGATCTTTTATCACCAATGTTTCGGAAAAACTAAATTTTCATAGTATTTGTAATAAACATATTTCAAGGAACCAGCAATTTTTTGCCAGGATGCAAACCGGACGGATCTTAATTTTTAAAACAGATACGAATTCGAAAGAATCTTAAATTAAAAAAAAGCAATTTTTATACTATCATCAGTATTATTCTTCCTTTACTCTTTATCATAGTTAGTTTGCTGAAGCCTTCTTTTTATAAATATTTTTGCATTAAAGAAGGTTAATAAAGACAGGATTTCGTTAAGTACGCATCGCGATTGAGTACAACTTTTTGATTTTTGTTAAAAATACGCATTTATCAGGAAGTTACTGCAGTTGTTATCATATCTGTCGTGAAATGAAAGTAAACAACTAATTTGTTTTAAGTTGTAAAATTTATAATAAAAAAATTGATTTATGAATTGAATAAATAATGCAACTTTCTTGTATAAGAATTAGTCTACTTTAAACTGTAAAATATCAAAAAAAAAATCCCCGATTTAGTTTATAGATTAAAAGGCAACTTAATATTAGATAGTAGTAAACAAACACAAAAAACTTTACTATATTTTTATTTAAATTTTAATAGAAATTTTAGTAGAAAGTTATTGTTATAATTAACGAATAGTTCACTAAGTATAACTGATATTAGGTTGACTCAAAGCACAAAATTAGGTAAGTAATTGTTTAGTTTTATTTGGATATAACTAAATTTTAATTTGACTCTGAGAAACTAGAAAAAATCTTCAAACAATTTTACCTAAAAATAATCTTAAATTTATAGCGCTTATTTAAGTAGCAAGTTTTATGATATGGTAATTTGCAAAAAAAAAAGTAAGTACAAAGCCCTTTTACCCAATAAATGAACTTGAGTACATATTTATATCCGAATATCAGTTTAAAAAAATTTTTAAATATAAAAAAATGGTTGTGCATAATTTAAGATGATTTGAAGAATATTTCAACTCGGCAAAATCAATTGAAAACAAGCCATCAAATGCAAAATGTAAGGAATCCAAAATAGTCGGCCTTTATATTTTAAGCTGTTTTTTTTTTATTGTAGCTAGTTATAACACAAACACATTGATAACAATTTTAAATGATTAAAAAGATATATTTTCTTTTTTTTTTGTTAAAAAACTGTAAACTCAAGAAAACTTTTTAATTAAAATGAAATTAAAGAAAAAATAAAGTGATAAGGACTTATAAAACTTGAAACCTTAATAACTTATTAAATTAAAACAATAAAATTAAAAATAAGCTTATTAAGTTTTAAGAAATACAGAACTTGTCTAAGCTTTGTATGTTTAAACTAGGATTTAGTACTAAAGCTTTTATAACACTTATTTTCGTGAACTATTGATTTATAAATAGCTTTATTACAATAATTTTCATTCTCTTAATATAAAACCTCAGAAACTTTAAGTTGAAATTAAAAAAAAAAAAGAATTTTACTCTGTTTAAGGCAATTCATTAAAACTTCGTTAACTTATAACGTTTTGAAACTAAATTTAAAATGATTGTTTAGCTTATTAAAATACTAAAAACTAATTTTAATTTATTTTTAAAGAAAGAAAATTTAATGTTATACCATTTTAAAAAACGCCAGGCAAAAAAAAAATAATATATTATCTTTAATATTTTATAAACCTTAGATTTTTTTAATCTGTTTTATTTATAACTTTACAGGCCGTTATAGAATGTCTAATGAAAGTATTGTTTATAAAACAATATAAATTTTTTAAGTATACTGTGCAAAAATAAACTATGAAAATTTCTGGTAATAAATAAATGTTATACTAAGTGTAAAAAAACAATAGCTAAACATAAGTATAAAACTTAAACACGTAAAAATTTAAAAACTACATAGCAATCTAATTTTGTTCCAATTTATTTTTTAGTTTAAAGCATATACGTTTGTGAACGTTATCATGTTTAGTTTTTTTTAGACACACATATTAAGTACCTTAGTATAATCAGTTTAATATCTGCGACAAAATGATTATATAAACTTATTTTCTCTAGTGTATATTTTAAAACTTCTTACGTAAAAATTTTTTGCTTTTAGTTGTAGTTTTATCTGATAATTTTATACATTTTCAATTAACTTGTTAGGTAAACTTTATTTGTTTACTCTTAATGACTTAATAAGCTATTTTTCTTTAAGTACGTGTACTAAGTACGTAATTTAGCTTAAAAACTGTTAGACCTTTATAAGTATAGCTCTAATTTGTAAGCAATACAAAATTAAAAAGCATTCAAACCAAATGTTTCTGTGCTAAAACCTAATCATATAAAATCTTTAAAAGATGTTTCATGAACTTTAAAAAAAAAATGTTATGCTTTACTTCGTTGTATAATTAAATAAAAGTTTTTTATATTTGAAATGCCTTACCATTTAAATTAATTATTATATTTAATCTAAACTTAAAGTATTATGAAAATAATATATTTTTATGTTAAAGATCAATCAATCGATTGCTGTTTTTATATAAATGATGTATAGTTAACTTGTTAGGTAAACTTTATTTGTGTACTTTTATTCAGGGGCGTGTCTAGACTTTTTTTCGAAGGGGGTTCACAGTTTTTTTTGTTTCTAATTTCCCGCTTAAGTACCCATTTCTTAGGTATGCATTGCCAGTTAAGTACGCAATATTTAGCCAAAAAGCTCTGTGTATAAAGTGTTTTTTTCTGCTTAGAAATAATAAAAAACATATAAGTAGTAATGTAAAAGTTTTATATATTTTTATTTATTATACTGTAACAAATTTAAATGAACTAAATCTAAAAGAGCCGGAAAAATATATTAATAATAAAAAATTTTTTTATTTTATCTCAAAAATTTAAATTTCACTAAAAAAATGGGTAATTACTTAAGATGATGTCGCACCAATATCAAGCTGAAATTATATTAAATTCAATGTTGTATTTTACTATAATTGTAGGCTTTAAAAATATATTTTATGAATACATAGATAAAACTTATTTATCGTAAATCAATAAAACTCAAATATTAAGTTGCTTTTATTTTTAAAATAAAGAAAATGATACAATAACTTATACACATTAATCTACTGTAAATAAAATCAATTAAGTATTTTAGTTTATAGCTAATGAATTTAATTTCAACTATATTACAATTATAGCTATATAAATATAATTACTATTGTATTTATATAGCTTGTTAAACACGAAGTATAATTTTAGTTTAGATCAATCACACAAAGCATAAAATATTGATTTCAAGCCTAAAATAATGGTTCAAAAAGATATTAATCACAATATAATTTCAGCTTTATATTAGTGCAACATCATCTTAAGTAATTACCAAAAAATGTTTTGACTTTTACAACAACGTTAAAATATCTTTAAAGTATAATTAAATGTTTGCCTAATGGTGCAGGAATTCTAAGAATGATTTTGAAATCTCTCGGAGTTAGAAATTTAATAAAAACCAAAATCCAATTGTGGCAAACAGATATACAAAAATAAAACAACTTGAATAAAAAATATTAATATACCATTAAATGATAACAAAACAAATTTCCAGTTAGTGTAGTTGTCTAAAGGTAATTTTGAAAACTCTCTAACTTGATCTTTTCAAGGTTTTAACCCCGTTGATTGACACATAAACAAAAAATATAAATTTAAAAGTACAAAAGCTTCAAACGACATTATTATATACAACCAAATAAGTAAAATAAAATTTTAGTAATTATATAGGACAATTTTTAAGTAAAGTTGTAGTTACTAGTTCAAAAACAATACTGTATTAAAAGTTGTTTAAACAAGTAACAATTTATAGTGGAAACTAAGAGCATCATAGTAAAAAGTTTCCTAGAAAAAAAATGCTACTTTAAAAGTTTTACCTATCATGACGTCACAATTGAAATTTTATTTAAAATCTTATTCAGCTGTGCAAAAAAGAGCATTTTTTGTTAAGGAAACTTTTTAATCTTTCAGTGTTATAAGTTCAACATTTATTATTCAAAGTTTATTAAATAACCAAAACAAAGTCAATAAAAACGTTTTTAGTGATATTCTAAGATTTTTTTTTAATTTCAGGGGGTTCACAGGAAACAGGAAACCAGTCAAAACACGCCCCTGCTTTTATTGATTTCATTAGTTAACTTTCAAATGCGCGTACAAAGTAAGTAACTTTGCTAAAAAAATCGAAATCTTTATAAGTATAGCTCTAATTTGTAAACAATGAAAAATTAAAAAGCATTCAAACCAAATGTTTCTGTGATTAACTTGGTCATATGAAAATTTAATAACATTAAAAGATGTTTTATGACCTAGTTAAAATATTTATTTTGCCTCACTTCGTAACTAATTATAAAAAAAAATATTTTTTGAAACACCTTACCATGAAAAGTATTTATAATATTTAATCTAAACTTAAACTATCCTGACAAAAAAAAAGATTAAAAGATAAATCAATCTATCGTTGTTTTTTATATTTAAAAATTTTTTATTAAAAACAAATTATTATTCCAATAAAATTATAATTTAACTTTCAAACATAGTATGTTTCAGACTGATCTGCATTATACAGACAATGTCATTATGGCTATATGAATGTTCTTCGAATTACTTTTAATTTTTTTTGTTTAATTAGAATTTATTTATATTACCTAATATTATTTTTACTCTTGTTTCTTAAAATTTTATAGTAGAGTATTTCTATAAACTCAATCACTTATATAAGTAAACTGTCCAATGATTATTGTAAGTTATAACAAAATAAAGGTCTACAAAAAAATAAATAATAATCAATTTTTCAAAACAACCTAATATAACGTAGTTAATTTTTACTTAGCTTGGTTATCTAATATTCTATAGTAATATTTATGTTGCTCGTTCTAGGTACTATTGTAATCTCAGTTATACATTTGTTTGTTTTTATGTTTCTGCAGACGTTTCAGTATGGTTTACAACATTGACTGCTGCAATGTATCATATAATTAAAATACTTAGAATAGATATAAACTAGTTAGAATCTGTTTTTAGTTTGATTTGTTTTTACTTAGAATGCCTTTGTTTTCTATCTAAGTTTGACAATTAATTGTAATGGAGTGAAATAGATTTTCTTAATTAATAATTTTAAATTTTCTTATTTTAAAGTGTTAAAATATTAAAACTAATGATAATAATATATATTTTGTTTTGTTAATGTTATTCACAGAGTTAAACTGTTTGATCGAATATCAAGTCGAGTACTTCGCTTTAAAATTCAAGTGTATATCTTTGATTAATCTTAAACTACAACTGCTTTTAAAAATTGTTTTATTATACTTACCTAACAAATAAATAAAATAAAACATTGCTTTTGAAAAAATTTTACTATTTACAAATGCAAACTTTTAAAACTTTTTATACAAAAACATGAAATTCGTAAGAAAGTCTAAAAGTCACTTTTTATACAGTTGTCATAGTCCGTATTTAATACATTAAACTGTAAGGTATGCAACTTTTAACATAAATAATACTTAAACATTTGGAATAACCTATAAAGAGCGTAGAAATTGGCTTGATTGCCTATTTTTTTAACCAGACTTTAAAACTAATTATATTTAATTTCTTAAATGCTAACTAGGAACTTTTTGTTTTATTCTAAAGAATATTCTTTTGATTTGCTTTTTACAAAAATTTCCATCGAATTAGGGTTTTACTTTTAAAGAGGGGCACTTTTTAAAGTTAACGTTTTATTTTTATTTTTTACTTAACACCTAGTTTTTCTAGATAATTAATTTTTATCAATTTTTGTTTTTTAACATACTTATTAAACTTATTCAATAACGTTTTTAATTTTTAAAGTTTTTTTTTATTTTTTTTTATATCTTCTTTTTAACATATGCCTTAATTTATCTTTCAGCAAAATTTAAAATTTACACGATTTTTTTTTGTTCATGGTTTTAATGCAAAAATTTAATACTTAACAATATATATATTTAATAGACTTACAAATATAAGTTTTATGACGTTATAATGTATTTTTTTCCAAATTAAATTAAAAAAAAAAAAATAATATTTAACGTTGAACAAGACTTCCATCAAACTACCTAAATAACGTACTAAAGTGCTAAGAATTTAGGTAAAACTTGTATGGATTATATACAAAAAAATTAAAATAATAAAATTAATTAATTAAAAAAAAAACAACATAACTTTATAAAACTTAAACATATAAGTTTATTAAAAATATAAATTATTATAGAAAAATTAAATTTTTCTAATAAAACCATGAACGAAAAAAAAAAACACAAATCGTATAAAATTTAAATTTTGCTAGAATATTTATTTAGGCATTTGTTATAAATAGTTAAAATAAGAAAAAAAAATAACGTTTTTAAATCAGTTCAATAAGTATGTTAAAAAAATAAATTAAAAAAAATATATTTTCAAAAAAAAATTAGTGTTATGTATAAAAATGAAAAAAATAAAGTTAACTTTTGAAGGGACCCCACTACAAAAGTAAAACCCTATTTTGATTGAAATATTTTGTGAAAAGCAAAGCAAATGAACGTTATTTAGAATAAAAAAAAAAAGTTTCAAGTGAGCATTGAAGAAAATTACAATAATTTATTTTAAAGTTTGGTTTAAAAAAAATTACAAAAAAAAAACCATTAAAGCCAAGTTCACGCTCGTGAAACATTCTGGCTTTTCACCTTTGAGAATTAGTAAAAAAAATATTTATTTTTAATTTACTTCTATTTTATAAAAGGTACTTTTTAATAGCCCTTAATTTTGTCTGGAATTATAAGGCTTAATATGGATAGTTATTTCAGAATAAGTTTAAAGTAATTCAAATACTTTAATTTAGTTATTTTTTAGTTGTTGTAAAATAATAGTTTATTTGTTATTGTTGTAAAAAAATTTGTTACAATATAGTTGTTATTATTAGTTTAGTTGTTGATTAAGAACACTTGTTTAAATTGTATTATTTTTTGAAGTTGTTGTTTTATTTGCCAATTTAAACCAATGTTTTGTTATGTCATGTGTTTACTTAAAACTTTTCATATTCCAATTTAGATTTGATATGGCCTGTTTATGTTTTAATAGATCTACCATAAAACTTGGAATCCATAAAAAACTTGAATTTAAATTATATGACAAAAAATAAAGGAGAAACATAAAATTTTAAAGTTATAAATACCTGGAATTTTATACAAAAATAAAAAAAAGCCTGGAGTTATATTTGTTTTATTTTATTAACATTTTTTAAAATTTAATAGTAAATATTGACATATAAAAACGTGTAAAAGTTTAGTTTTGTAATCTGTTTAAACTTCAAACTTTAAAAAACTAAGAATATTACAGGACACACTTACCAGAAATAATGATAATTTCAATATTCTGATGTAAAACTTTTGTCAAAATAGATTTTTTATGGAAGAATTATGAGATAATAAACTTTTGAGCAATAATATAAGAAAAAGTTTTAAAAATTGATAAAAAAATTGTACATGATGCAATAGAACAAAACAAAATTTTATCAGCAATATAGTATCTTGTGAGTATTTTAAATTTATGTTTGATAACTTAACATAATTATTTTTTAACTTCAGTCAAAAATAGTTGTTTTTTAATCATGAAAAAAGTACTAAAAGATTTTGAAGAGTTTATATAAACCTTAAGAAATTCAGAAAGTCAGGAAAATAAATCTTGAAGCATATGATAAAAAGAGCTTTAATTAACAGCAATATTTAAAAAGAAAGTTAATATTGTAAATCAGGGTTTCCAAAACTTTTTTTAAAGGCCTCCTATAAAAATATTAAAACACCTATTACCTTTTTAAACAATATTACTCAAACAACTATCACTCAAAACATATATGACCTTTTTTTTCTACACATCATTAACTCCAGGATAACTACTGTAAATTATGTTGTCCCTTTAGCGCTAAAGCCCCCAAATCTGCATTTAGCTTCCTTGCTTCATATTGCCTCAAGGGTGCCTACTTTGGAAAGTCTTAATCTAAATCAAGGCTAAGAAAATCAATCATTTTACAAATGTAAAAACTTATAATTTTAAGCTTGAAGTATATGCTGTTAGATACAATTTACAAAACTAAAATTGTATAAACTATTTTTTAAGGTGTAATCAGTTTAAAACATTTTTAAATAAATATCTGAAAGAGGAGTTTGTTATGATTGACTTTTTCATAGTTTTTATAAAGTTACCACTTACTCAAAACATTCTATACAACTCAGTATACTAAAATAAAATAAAATCTTGGGCTGAGTCAAAAAAGCTCAGTATATGTTTAGCTTTTTTTTAATTTCTTGACGACTAAGAATAATTCAGTATATTTTGATTTTTTTATACTTAAGCCAGCAATTTTTTTTAACTCAGGATAGTTTTATTAGAGGAAAATGTCATGACAGGTTTAATTCTTTTATTTTGAATTATGTTTAGTAAAAGTAGTTTCTAATATTTAGATCTTTTTCACCAGTTTTATTGAAAAATTTGATTTATATTAAACTTGCAATTAAATGAAAAAACAAAAATTTTGCAAATCTCATAACAATCGAGGTTAGTTTTTCAGTAACCTAGGACACTTATTTTCACTAAAATAGTCGCAACACTGAAATAAAAAAAATAAGTATATGTCTCTTAGTATAAAAATAATTTTTGTTTTTAAGAAATATTCTTCTCATTATCACAAATAAATTTAAGTAAAAGAATTGTAAACTAAAAGATAAAACTTTCTTAAGTAAAGTTTGAAAAAATTATTAGTATTTTTGGAAAAAAAGCATAAAAATAAAATTATAAATCTTCATTTTATTAAATTTATTAAACTTATACCAAAACTAATTATAAATGTGTAATTTTTTTTCTCTGTACTGAGTTTTTATTACTTATTATAAATTTATTTAATTTAGATGATAATATTAGTTTAGTATAATTAAAATTTAAGGCTAATCTTTATATTTACAGGAAAGTTTAAGAATTTATGTTCGATAAAAATTGCTTTAATAAGATATAGATGATTAAAGTATATTAATAATTGTCCTTAAGTAGATACAAGTTAGTAGTAATGAATAAATTTAAGTAACAATTATAATTTAGTAACAATGTTATATGATTACTAGTATGTTATATAAAATTTGGTGTTCAATAGTACTACTTTTTAAATTTTCACATTTGAATTATATGTTTAGATATTGAAATAAATAATTAAAATTACAAACCATATTAAACAAACTAATTATAGTCTCTACATTCAAGTTATAAAAAATAGAACCAGAAGTAACAAAAATAACTTTATTATCAATATTTTATTACTTTACTAATTATTAATTTAACTTTAATGTTTTTAAGTAGCTAGTTTTTTCTCAAATTAGTGTGGTATATAAGAAAATATTGTTTTTTGCTGACCATTTTTAGAATTGAAATTTTAGGTAAAAATAAGCTGACTTACGCTTTTTTACAGTTTCTTCAATTTCCAAATAATCTTAATTTTCTTTTCGAAATCTTAGGCTTTTTTTTGTCTACAAAATGTTTTTGTTATTCAACATTTATGTTTTATATTATTTTTATAGTAAATTATAATAACTATCAAAGCTTAAGTTAATATAACAATAATTTTCCTTAAGTGATCAAAGTGACTCCTTTGAAGCCCTGATAGAAATTTAGGGGGCTATGAGCAGTAAAGGGGCCATATGGGGTTATGAGGTCATAACATAAATTTAAATTAGATATTCTGGAGTTGATGATGAAGGGCAAAAAATAAAAAAAAAGATCTTTAGTGTTTTTAACAGTAGTTTTTGAGTAAAGTTGTTGCAGAGGCATAGCCTTTTTTATTTCTTTAAAGAGTGATTTTTGAAAAAAAAAAAAGAGAAACCTTGATCTAACAAGACGCCTTGTCTCAACTTTTGTTACTACTCTCAGTTTTATCATAAATCTATTTAAATCGAACTTAAGCCTTCAAGCTTGTTTTTTTTTGTTAGTGCCTAAAAAGAAATTAATAGATTCAAAAGACTTTTAATCTTATTTTTGCTTAAGTTAGAGCTAATGAAAAAGAGACTATTTTAGTTGTATAGTTTTTATCATATTTTCCTAGAACTAGCGACTAAGGTTACTTGGGGTGTTAATAGTGAGTAGGCTAAAAAAAAAGGTAAATAATGGCAACAATATTTGTAAACTACAGAAAAAATATTATACGCTGATGTTGCCTACTTAAATGTTTATTAGTAGTATGTTTGTTTAGAAAAAACTTTCATAAAATATTCAAATATTTATGACTTAATCGGTCATTATATGTTAATTTTTTGTATCTTAAATCTTTAATCACTTTATAAAAAAAAACTTTTCTTCTACATAAAACTTAACAAACTAAACATCATGGATTTCAGTTAAAGAAATAACAAAACATCATTTTGTTATAGAACTTTTTAAGATATTGCCAAAAGGATTGATCATGCCAATTTGATCCTCAGACCACAAGTTTCGGTAGACTGAGACCGGTTTTGTCCTTATTAGGACTCATCAGTCAGTCACAACCGGAAAACTTGCAGTCGTCAATCTATAAATGGTTTATCATGCTTTCACGTGAAGCAACCATTTTCTGGCAATTATCAGTGAAGTCAGCATTGTCGTTTGCCGTGCAACGTTTAAACATTGTCCACTAGGCAAGAAATATCGATCATCAGACCACAAGGCAAACGACAATGCTGACGTCACTGATCATTGCCAGTAAACGGTTGCTTCATGTCAAAGCATGTTCAACCATTTGTAGATTGACGACTGCAAGATTTACGGTTGTGACTGACTGACGAGTCCTAATACTAATAAGGACGAAACCGGTCTCAGTCTACCTAAACTCGTGGTCTGATGATCAAATTGACTTGATCAACCTTTTTGTTAAACTTGAGCTTGTCTCACGGCAAACAAAAGTCCAGGCTTCTGCTTTGCAGACTTTCACCGATGTATTTTGTTGAATTTAAAATGTTGTTTAGAACTTTTTATAACAGATATATTACTCAATTTTTTGTCTGGTTTATATAAAATAGTCTCAAATAGAATTTAGTATTTATAAAATACTAAGTAAGGACTTACTTATGGTGAGTATTAACAATAATTTGAGTGTACCACAATCCGTATCCTATAATGCATTTTTATGAGTTATATCACGGAATATCATCGTTCATACTATATTTTTATTAGTCTTAATTATTTAAAATAATGCATAAATAAAGCTGAAATGTTATTTCTAAAAAATACTCAATTAAAAACACTTCATGGACTTTAATTTAAAAGGTAAACAAGTTATTATTTCGTAACAGAAATTTTTAAAATGTCAGTAACTTGTGTAATTTGTCAAGAAGATATAAATTTCTGTACTGAAAAAGTTTCAGTCTTGAACTGCGAACATCTGTATCACAATGGGTGTCTTCAGCAATTGTCGGATACCAATTCAACCTGTCCAGAATGTAGATATGAAGTTACAAGAAATAATTTTGTGCAAAAACTTTACCCTTCTAAAAAAAAGCTGCAGGATCTGTGTACAGGGGGCCATCTGATGAAACTAAAAGCATCTTAAAAGTTTACGAAGAATTAACAAAAAACCTGCAAAAAATTTTTACCGAAAGAATTGTAAATATTGAAAATAAAAATTTAGAGTTGGCAGATAAATTACAAAAGTCTTCAGATGAAAAAGAAAATTTGCGATCAAAACTGGAAAATGAAGAACTGAAAAACAAAATTTTGAAATCCCAAGTTAAGAAATTAGAGAAAAAGTTGTCTTTAACAAATATTATTGATTGTGATATTATAAGTACAAGTTAGTCAATATTTATGTGTTATGACATGATATGATATTTTTTATCATATTGATTTACACTGCTCTACAAAATAAGTTGAAGTTTGTAACGAAATTAATTTGTTTCTTAGTCTGCTTTACAAAACAAGTTAAAATACTTCTTTTATACGTAAAAATGGTACTAGTTAATAAGATTTAAACCTATACTTAATATCAAAAATAATGCTGATAAAGGATCATCAGTAAAAATAAAAATCACTTAAGTCAACCGATTGTTACAATTTCTATTTTATTAGTTGCTTTTATGCTATAATTCAAACAATTATTTTTACTCTGTTTTACACACGATTTAATTTATCATCCTATGAGCAAACAATTTGTATTGATAAGGAAATCAACTCAACTCTGAAAGCTATTTTGTAATTCAAACATGTTTAAATAAACAATATGAGGTAATAAATAAGACGACTTTATTTAAATGATATAAAAAAATCAAGAATAAATTATTCCCTAAATTGTTATTTCTAAACAAACATTTCGATCGTACCAACTGAATTTAATTGTTATAAATATTCAAATATTTACTGTTTTTTTTTAAAGTGTCATAACTGTACACTAAGGTGCTTTTCATTTACAGTGACTATTGAGTTGTTAACTGGTAAGTTTTACTTTTCAGAAATATCATAAACACACCTTGTGCAATATTTTAGATGATTCGAACAAACTTTTACTTTGGCAACTTGCGATTATTTGAAAACCACCTTCATGCAAACTGTTTGGAACTTAGAAAAATTCCACTATTGAATTTTTTTATTAGCAGATAATCACAAATTGTTAAAGATTAGACAAAATAAAAGGTACAATGTGTACATTTTGAAACGATTAAAAAAAGTATAATAGTAACACTTCCCTTAAAAAAAAATAAAAATGGATAAAAAATCACATAAAATCAAGATATTTCTCAAGAAGATTTTCTTTAAATCATCTGAAGTTGTGCACAATGTATATTTGTGATATCTAGCAACATGTTAAAAAACAATCAGATGAATATTCTAAACACGAATTTTTTGGATCCTATACACTTTGCATTGTGGTGGCTTTAATAAAACTAATTGGTGCCAAATAGAAAATATCTTCAAATCATTTAAACTCTTTTACAAAGTGTTTTTATGAGATTTTCGAAATATGAAACTTTTTCAAGCCGAAAGCCCAAAATTTGGTGTAAAAAAAAACTCTGATGTTAACTGATTTCATTCTTAAAATTAATAAAAGAAAAATATTTATTTAGGGCCAATACTCAGATGTCAAACAATTTTTAAAGTTGAATTCTAGGTACTATAAAACTATTATTAGAAAATCATTTATCACTTGAAGGTTCTTTACAACTTAAAATAACTCTACTAAAACTAAATAATTATGTTTTTGAAAACAAAAATTAAAATTATACTTTGCTTTATTAGTAATTCTTATTTTTGAAATAACTTCTTATTACGTTAAGCCTAAAATAAATAAAAAAATAGGTGAAAAAGTAAAAGATACCGAAGATGATCGAACAGGAGCAAAAGCCATCGTGGTTGTGAATTCCGACAACGAATACAGTTACCTGTATCTGTTAGAGGATAAAAAATGGGTTAGAATAAACAAATATCCACAGTTAGTAGGTGACATTTGTGGTATTTATGAAATCAACAACAGAGTATACGTAGTTGACGCAAAAGGAATTTCAACACTGGACAACGAGTTTTACAAGCTGCCATCGGGTCGAGATTATAGTTTGTGATTCTCATGTCTAGCTGGAGACGACTTATTGGTTTTTCGAGAATGTTATGAAAAACCATTTTGTAAGTTGTTAGACACAAAAAACAAAAAGATTAGTGATTTTAGATATCAGAAAATAATGCAACAGGAAACCACAAATTTTCCTGTTGTCTATTACTTAAACAAGTTTTGGATTATTGTAGGAAAGGAACCCAATTACAATGACGAAGATGTTTGTCCTGAACCAGTCAACACAATACAAATATACGATCCAATTTTAAAAACTACGTCGTTATCACCACTAAAAATGATGCAAGCCAGATCAAATCACCAAGTCATCGTTTACAAAGATAAATTGTTTGTGTTTGGTGGAGAAGAAAAACAACTAAGTTTACTGAGCTCCGTAGAAATGTATTCACAAACTGCAAACAAGTTTATCATGATGGCGCCAATGAAACACGCTAGAAGCAATTTCGCTTGTTGCAGGGTTGGAAACCTTGTTTATGTTATTGGTGGATCTAACGATTTCCAAGAATCTATGGAAATCTACAACCTAGTTACTAATGTTTGGACAGACGGAGTCGACTTACCTGTATTTAAATCGAATTTATATGCTTGTGCAGTTAAGAATTATATCTGTTAGTAAGTATTTTATAGTTTTGTTACATAAAGCTTTTAATAAATATTAATTGAACATTAGTTGAGTATTAAATGTAGATGTTTTTTTTTTCTTTTAATAAACAGTATTAAACTTCAAAACTTCATAAATTTTATCTTGTTTCTTAAACGACAAAAAAAGCGCTAAAAAAGATTGGTCTAGAACCTGGTGTACAAAGTCATTTCGTACATCAAAATTTTCTCTGAATTTACTTATGCTCCTCATTATTTGATTTTATTAATTTTCTTTTAATTTTGCTTTTATTGTTACGTCTTGCATGTTATTCTGAAAATACTTTTTTTTTTTTAAACTATAAGTTCTTTGTTAAAATAGACGTTTGATCTTATATATGGTAATATATGATAAACAAACTTATTGTCAACGACTTCTTAAATTATTTCTATGTGCTTTGAATGAAAACATCGACAAAGGTCCACATTGCCTAAGCCTGGCCTTAGGTATGCCTTGAGACAAGCTTAACTTAGCAGAAGGTTTGATTATATTAATTCGATCATCAGACCATAAACCTTCAATAGACTGAAAACTTGGTATACCGAAACTTGTAGTAGTATAAAATTAACTATACATACTGTTCCACGCTATGCGGTGATTACAGAAATAAGTAATAAAAACCAAAATTACCATAAAAAATACAAATTAAAATCATCAAGTATAAAATTTGAAAAAAAATTAAATATGTTTCATAAAAGGATGTTTTAAATTTAAGTTTTCATAAATTATAATATTGAAATTAACAAAAAGGTACAATAAAAACGTACAAATAGGAAAATTTTAATAGTAAGGTTAAGTTAAACAAAAACAGAATACAGATACTTTTGCACGAAGGGTCACTTTTACACGGGGTACTTTTGCACAAAGACATTTTGCACGAATTAACTTTTAATTTACTATTTTTTTTTTATTCATTTTGTTGACTTTTTACTAGGACTTTTTTTCTATCATTGATACCTATAACCCTTACCCTCGGCCAGTAAGTTGTTTTTTATTTTTAGTTTTATTTTTTGACTTTATTTTTTTTTGTTTTTATTTTTTTTTAAATTTTCTAATTTATTTTTTTTACAATCACTGTCACCCCTTACCTTTAGTCGGTAGCTTTTTTTTTTGTAATTATTATTTTCTTTTATAATTGATTTTTAAGTTGTTTTATATTTATAATTTTACTATTACCGTTAACCCTAACCTTACCCTCGGTCAGTAACATTTATTGTATCTGACACAGGTTGACATCCTAAGACTAGAAGTATAATTTTTAAAACAATTAAACTAGATTAAAAATGACCATTTTAAAAATTTGCATGAATACTGTTACTGAAGAAAAAGAAATTATATAATCAAAATTATTTGCCATGGTATCCTTTGGAGAAAATGTTTGGCATTTTTGTTATAAGTTTAAACTCAAATATTTTAAGTAAAAAGTACTAATAACTTCCTTTATTTTTTTTTTTCGATTGTCAAAAACTAAAGAAATTATACGCATAAAACTTAAAAAGGTTGAATAGCCACATATTGATTTGATACAAAAATCTTCAAAGCGTCAACAGTAAAATAGCTGCTTTCTACAATCAACTGGATAGTTCATATGAATTGTTACATAATGTTTTGTTCAAAGGTTAATTGTTTTCAACGACGAATAAAACAGTATGAAGAACAATATTATTGATACTAATAATCAAAAGCAAAAGACTCATTGAAAAAATAAAGGTTTCAAAAACAGAAATAGAAGGTTTTAACAAAAAATCATCTGCGATAGTGAAGGTTATAGCAAAAATAATTTATTTAAAGCAAAAGGAAAGCCAAAACAGGGCTAAAAAGAGTAAAAAAGACGTTAGACTATTAAAAAAAGAGAATAATGGCGTCTGTGAGAAAAACAAGTTGCTTGGAGTCGAATTAAAAAGCTTCACAAAAGTTAGAGGTATGTGACAGTAAACTGCTGGCTGCTGCAACAGAAAGCAAATCGTTGACAGGTTACTTTATTTTAATTTGAGAACTTTTAATGAATATGTCAAGATAATTTTATTTATTTTTTGTTATGTACAAGATTTAGCTTTATTTTAAAAGTATTTTTTAAATGATGCAAACCACCAAATATCACGAAATTATTTAGATAATTTTAAGCAATATTTTTGATATGAAGTAAAACAGTACAAAAAAAGTGTTGGTTCTCGAAAAAGAATAAACAATAATAAAAAAAAAATTAACCTGCAAAAATTGTAATAGAAGGTTTAAAGAAAAAATCATCAAAAAGAGCAGTTGTTTTAGAGGTGAAAAAAGGTTGGATAAAAAAACTAAAGTTCTACACAACTAAAACAAAAATCAAAACTTCTTTAAAAAAATTAAAAAAAGTTAGTCTAGCGTTTCAATTTGCTTTTGTTTTTTTAAAAAACTGTGAAACATCGTCTTGACTTTTTGTTTTAGTCTATCTATTTTTGTTAATAAACATTATTATGTTTAAATTTTTATAAACAGTGTTTAAATTCTTATATTTTAATTGAAAAGGAATATTTCTTTTAATCTATAAAATGTTATCCGACACAAGCTGAGATCCTCATACATAAGTTAAAATAATCAAATTTTAAAGCAAGCAAACTAATTGAAGAAATGGAAAACTTGAAAACTTTTATGAAGGTAGTTCCTGAAGAAAAGGGATCAATTGAATCAAACTTTAAAACAACTAAATTAGATGAAGAAATAACAACTTAAAAACTTGCAGGGAAACTTATTTTGAAGAAAAGGAAATTGTTGAACTAAAAATCAAATTTTAAAGTAAGGAAAAACGAGTTTTTAATTAAAATTTCAAGATAATTTTCTTCATTTTTTGTTGTGAAGAGTAAAAACTTAATTTTAAAAGTATTCATTAATAACATAAACCACCAAATATCGCGAAACTAACTTGTATAAATTACTAGTGTTTTTATTATAAGGAATACTTTTAGTAGATAAAGTAAACCAGCTTAAAAACTAAATTGTGGTGTCTTACAAAGAAAAAAAATATATAAAAGAGGAAAATAAAGTTGCAAAAGAAGAACAGGTTTGAGAAAAGGTCTGCAGAAAAATTATTCTTGGATGAAACTATCGTTGGATTATCACGAATATTAAACTAATAACAATCAGTTTCTTAGAAAAATGTATAATTAATATTCAGACAATTTCAATCAGTAAAGGTGCTATTGAAGAAAACTACTAACCCATCTAATAACATACACTGTAAATTATTTATTTAAACAGTTGTGAAAAAGTTTTGAGAATAAGTTTTTTGATTTCATTTTAAAAACAAACTAAATCAAACAAACTTTTTAAATAATTTAGTGTCTTAAAATGAAACTGCAGTCCAAAAAGATAAAAACAAAAGTAAAAGTGATGCTTTATAAAAATATTTGCACCATAACAAATTAGTTCCTGCTTTTGACAGTAAAACATGTCAAAAGTTTTTATGAACAAGTTCTTAGAAAAAAGAATAAATACAAAACTTATTTCAATTAAAATTATTATCTAACTTTACTTTTAATAAATATTCAAAAAGTATAGAGTAAAGACAAAAGAATTTCCGAGCAAAAGTGTATAGGACTACAAAAGAAACTTTTAGTTTACCAATTTTGACTTTTTTTCAAAAAGATGTCAAACAAAGTAATAATACTGATAAATGTAGATAACTACGAACTTTGTGTAGTCTACAAAACTAGTACAGGCAAACATAAAAAGATTAAGGATCTATAAAAACGACCAGAAACGTAGTAAATTAAGTATGATAAAGTAAACTCATTACTGCACAAGGAAAGCAATGAAAATGCCGATAAAAGTAAAAATATGTTCAGTTTGAAAAAAAAAACTTTATTTTCTTTCAGATAACTAGAAGCTGCTAAAAACTGAATTCGCTGATGCTTGATAGAAAGAAGCTAAAGAGTTGATGAAAAGTTCAACTATGAATACTTTTTTCAGAAATCAAAGAGTGGAAAATAAAGTCCTGTCTAACAAAATAGAAAATTTAGAGAGACTGAACAGCTTGCTGCTTACATCGTATGAAGAAACATTCAGACAATTAAAATCAATTGAAAACTTATTTATAAAGTGCTCCTTTTAAGAATAATAAAATAAGTATTAGAAATAATAAATATTCTGTAAACAAAGCAAATTTCATTGAAAGATTCAAACGTTTTTATATAGTCAGATAACAAAATAAAAAGCTAGAATTTGAGATTAAAGTTGTTAAAAGCAGTACACAGTTTTGCTTAGAACAGTAAAACTTTTCCAAAGCTTTTATAATTAATTATTTTGAAAGCAAGTAAAATGAAAACGTAAAGTTTTTCAAACAAAAGTGCGAACTTTGAAAGTTGTTTACTATATAAAACATAACTGAAATGAACTTTAAATTTTGCTATATTACGTCATAATATAGAGGTAGAAATTTTAATAATTTTTGAAACTTCCTGCTAAACATTAATTTCAAATACCATTATAAACTTATTAGTGCTTAACGCTATAAAAAAACAGTTGGTTAATTATAAGGTTAAGTACCTTTTTTAATTCTGCTGTTTGATTTATCAGAAAGAGTTTTTCTCAGGGCCAATTTCTTTAAAAAGTCCTCGCCGGCAGTGTAGCTTAAAAACTAATAAAATCAAAACTGAAGTTGTATTACAAAAATTTAAAAAAGTTGTTTTAACATATTTAATTGTTTTTCTGCTAAAAATACGTTGCGGGCTAAAGATTTCTACTTGGTAGGCCAGATCCGATCTGCTAACCGAAAGTTGCTAATCCCTAATTTATTACAACTGAAAAAATTGATTTATTTCAAAGTAAAACAACATTGTACAACTATTTATACTTTGTTATGAAGTGTTTTTTATACTCAGATAAAATGGTTTTTTAGTCTAAAGTATAAACTAAATAAAACAGAAAATTATTCAAAGGAATTATAAATTAAAAATGTACGGTATCTTAATTAAAATTGTCAGTAAAATTAATAAAATTTGTCAGAAAAATACGGTCCGCGGGTCAAAAATTCCATGGTAAAAATATGGTGTGGTCCAGTGGCGTCGCGTGGTATATTTTTTAGGTGGTGCAGAATTAAAAAAAATCCCCTACTTTAAAACTCTTTTTTATTTTAAATAAAGACTTTTTTCTATAACAATTACATTAAATTGCTATAAATTTAAAAGACTCAAAAAATGTTAACTTACTTATGAGTATTAATTTTTAAGAAGGCTTTAAAGTTTTAACTAACAGTAGAAAAAATTTAGACAAAACAAATCTTATTATATTGAAAAATACAGCAATTTTATTAGTTCTTTTTTTTGCCTCAACTTTATTTAAAAAATATTTGATTAAACATCATACTAAGAATGGTTATGTTAATAATGTTTGATTTAACAAAATAACAAATGTCTTATTAGACTTGGCAAGAAAATTAAAAAGTCTACAAACAAAACAAAAAAAGGTTTTGTACAAACTGCAAGTTTATTTTAAGTAAAATTTATTTTACTAAGTAGAAAATAATTGCTTATTTACTGCTAAATATTGAAAAAAATAAACGAGTATCAACTTATAACTAATTAAAACTGTTGATGTTTGAAAAAAAAAACAGCTTGACTACTAAGCTGAAAACACAAAAGTAAAATAAGCAAGCTCATAAATATCAAATTTTACGAAGTCTCTAACTTACAAGTCAGAATTTAGATTAAACAGACTAATATTATAATAAGAAAATACAGCTAATGCAATAATATTTCTCTTAGCCTCAACTTTAGTTAAAAAATATTGGATTAATTAAACATCAAACTATTTATATTTATTTTACTAATATTTAATTAAAAAAAACCTATTTATACTTGGCAAGTAAATTAAAAAGTCTTTACAAACAAATAAAATGTTGTGTACAAATTGAAACTTTTTTAAAGAATAACTTAGATTACTCAGTTAAGAAATTTTAAAAAATTTAAAAATACAATTAAGATAAAAAAAAAAGTTTGACTAAGTAAAAAACTCAAAAGTAAAACAAGCAAACTAAATATTATTAAGTTTTACAAAGGCTCTAAAGTTAAAACTTAAAGTAGCTTACAGTTTAGATATAACAAACTTATATTTTAATAGAAAACAGGCAAGTATAATAATATTTCATTTTAGCTTCAAATTTACTTGAAAAATATTTGATTAAATACCAAACTAAAAATAATATTTTTACCTATTTTTAACTAAACAAAAAAGGAATGCATAATGAAGCTTGGCAAGTAAATTAAAAAGTCTACAAACAAAGAAGATCTTATGTAGAAATTATAACTTTTTAAAGAAAAACTAAACTTGCTTAGTACAGAAAATGGTTACTACTGAATAAAAACCTAAAAAATAAATCTGAAGTTCTAACTTTGCAAACATAAATACTTAAACTCTTACTTTTCACCTTTGTAACTATAATTCATTCTTCTTTCCTTTTGGTTGATAAACTTCTCCATCACCTCTTCCTTGAAACTAGTACAGTTTTTAAGAAGTCCCTACCAATTGAAATTACACTTAAAGAATTTAACCTTGACTGACCCATGGTGTTTCTCAAAAATATTTTGATCCTTTTCAAAGATGAAAATGTTCTTTCAGCTTCTACACTAGTCATGGGAATAGTTATCAAAATTCTAAGAAGCTTTGCAGTCTAGTTAAACATTTTAGTCAGGTTATGATCTTCAAGATATAACAATATTTTCACTAAAACATCCTGATGCATTTCTGTACGTAAATAAAATGTTTTCAGTTCTCGTTCTAACTGTTTACATTCAACTACAGGATAACACTTCTTCACTGTTTCTATAAACTTTAAAGGAAAACAAGATTTATAAACAGTAAAATATTTTGCCAAAAACAACTGCAAAATTCTTAAATGGCCTGAAAACGTGAACCTTTCAGTGATGTCGAAGCTGACACTATCACAGACTTCTTTTGCTGAAGAAGAAAGGCTTTTTATAACATTCTCTGTACTACTTGAATTTCTTATACTGTTGACTGCAGCTTGAAATGTTTCCAAATGTTGTTTAACTTTTTTAACAGTTAAGTCTGTGCATTGAATGATGTTATACAAAATTTCAACTGCAGGCATAATTTCCTCTGTTAACTCTGATAATTGGCATGATTTAAGCCTAGAAACTGTCCAATTTACTTGACTAGTATTTTTCTGCATTTTCCTAGTTATAAAATCTATAAAAATAGCATTTACCTTGTTCAACAAAAATTTGTTTTAGCTATACAGAGTAAACTAATAAACAGTTTCAATATTAAAAAAAAAAAGCAAGGTTGCCACTCTAAAAACAAGGTTGCCACTCTTTGAGTCAAAAAACTGTCCTGAGTGACCTTGAGTTGGGATGAAACACTTTTTTCACAATTTGATCTTATTCTATGTAGTTTTTACTAAGCTACAAGATGTTTTTTACAGATTTAAAAAATTTAAAATATATTTTTAGCTGTCAAAGTCGAAGGCAACAAAAGGTTCCTTATGGGAGGCACAAATTAAAACAGGGTTAAAAATGTTTCTTTAGATGTTTCTTTTATAAAACAAAACAATTTGCTTTAATAGAAATCCAAAACACTACGAAAAAAAAAGTTATAACAAAAGTAATTTTTTTTTTGTATATATAAAAATATATATTGATACTTTAAAATTTAAAACTTCTCTTCAACAAAAGTATAAAATTTTATAAAAAGTAGGATGAAAAAGTTTGATAAAAACTGCTTTAAAGTTATGGAAAATATAGGTTTTCAGTAAAATTGTATTTTTTTTGCTGTTTTGGTTTGCTCCTTGTATAATAAATCATTGTACTCTCTGGCTTTGACCGGTTGTATCTAAAAATTTAATTTGAAATTTCAAGTTTATAAAAGAGTAACTATTAGCATTCTGAAAAAGTTAAAATAAGAACTACATAAAGTAAAAGAGCCTATACACCCCCCCCCTCCCCCTTTACCCCTTACTATTTTGCACATTTTTTTTTACAAAAATTAAGACTTTTTTTAATTTTTTTTCTAAATTTAATATTTTTTTGTTGGAGGTTAAAAATTCAATAGTTCTTTAAGGGTATGTTTTCTTTATTTAAATTTAACTTGTTTTTCATTTTGATGACAGTATTTTTATCAGGAGCTCAACTTTTTTAAGTTTGGTTGGTGAGGCTGTTGACTTTTCAATAAATTTAAAGATAAATTATAAATATGTAACCATTATAGCTGTAAAAAAAATGGTTACTTAGTTTTCATGTGGCCATAGAGTAAATAACTTATTTTTTTAATTTTAAACAAGCTTGTTATTTTCAGAGTAAAAAACTAAAACTGCTTTAGTCAGCCTGAATATTTTTCTAGTTTGGCCTGTTTTAATTTATCTTGGGTCATCTTGAGTTTTTTATTAATTTCTAAGTAATCCTGATTATGAGGCAAGGCTTTTTATTTCAACAACTTTATCTAAAATTTTTGCTTTGTTTATGAAAAAATTAAACCAAAAGTTATATAAAGTAGACTAAATTTTCCTAAAATGTTAAACTACTCTAAGTAATCAAAGTTTCTAAGTTAGGTCTATTTAATTTATTTAAATATGTGACTGTTTCAATAATACTAATTTTTATTTAATATGGGAAACTAGAAGTTTATAATAATCTTCTTAACATTTTTTTTCAGAACTCAAATTTTACATTTAAATATAATTTAATTAAACATTTTATTAACTTTATGATAACAATAATCAGTTATAGTTAAGGTTATGTATGCAGATAAAAATAAAAAATAAAATTTTTAAGACTTTGGTGATTTAGGTTTTTTATCTATTTTTTTCAAAATATGTAGTTTATGACAAGTTTTGTTCTTTTATTGTTTCGTTTTAATAGAAATGATCTCTTAAATTTAAAATATCATGTGGGTATATAAACTTAAGTTTAATCCTTTGCACTTTGCAGTAGCTTAGCTTTGTTTTTAATTTATGTTTACAATAGCTTGTAGATGATACTTAAGCAAGTTCTGTTTTAGGGATTTTTCAACTTAACTTACTTACCGCAAGATATTGATTTTGCGGTAATTCTTGAAGAAATTTTGCTTTTTTGAGTTCATTTGCGGCAGTCAGCTAAGAGTTTGCGGCAGTGAAGTGGGCAAAATGGTCGTTTTCAAAAATGGAGTTTTAAAGAGATTTCGTTCTAAAAAATAACGAAAACGTTATAGATACTTATTTTTTTTCTTAGAAAATTTCAAGATGGTGCAGTTGCGGCAGTGCAACACCCCACGCGACGCCCCTGGTGTGGTCTCTATTTTAGTAAGCTTGAAAATAATTTTACACAACGAGTAAGTTTTAAATATTTATTAATAGCAGTTTAATGTGTGCTCAAAACTTAATGTTAAGTAAACAGTGGCTCATACTAAATGCTAGTAAAAATACATGTCGCTAACGGGATGTTCTACATACTTATTTAATGTTAGGGCCCTGGTTTATAACGCAATGTGCGCTTTTACTAATATAATAGATGTGCCCAAGCTAACTCTTAAACTATATTTGATAAAGAGATTATTATGACATACTTTCTATTTACTAAAAGTTTAATAAATAAAATGCTTATACTACTGTTAAACGTAATTCGAGTCTGTGGTGATCAAATGTATTTACTTTAAAATTGCGAAACGATAGATTGACAAAATACTATACAACATAAAATACCAATTAATCGAAATATCAATTATTTTAGAAGACTAAAATACATGAATCAATGAAACTGAAAACTATGTGTATGTTTAAACTAAACTCATGAAAAAAAAAAGCGAACTAATCGTTCGCTTAAACGAGATCGAAACCATTCACAAACTAAATTTTTCAAAAAACCGCAATGGCTTAAAGCTAACTGCAACGCAGCAAAAACTCAAAAGCATATAAACAAAACATACTCTCTCAAAAAGGAGAAAGTGCAAATAGTATTAAATTTTGCTACCTTATAAGTTTTAATTTGAATCAATGCTTAATTGTGAAAAATTATTCTATTTGCTTTGAAAATTTTATAAAATCAGTTGACAACATACAAATTTAATAAAAAGAATGACGCAATTTAAAAAAAGTGACAAAAAAGAAGTTCAGAAATAAATGGGTCGAATTTCTCCCCATTCTTAGTACTCGCCCCATCTTGCTCATGGACATTCTGTCCCCTCATATATTTTCCAACTCGATCTTCCGTATAGGCCATCTTTGTCATCTAAACGGGGTCGTGCGTTTATGTAACCGAAAAATAAACAATTCAATAAGAGTACAAAGTAAAATTACTCGAATTAAGTCAAGCACAAATATAACATACATTTGAGAAAATAAGCCGATAAAATAATTTACTTTTAGCTATCAACGACATTTTAACATTATACTTTTATTATTAGCTAAATTGTTTATGTAAACTTTTGAACCTGGTGTTATTTTATTAAATGAAGTTTAATACTATTTCTCTAAGCATAAACAAATAAAAAGTAATACTATACATAAAAATATGCATGCTAAAAAATTCAACATCTGCGTTATTTGTCAAAACAAGATAATTAACGTGTTTTTACAAGTACATACAACACAAAATACCCATTAATCTAAATATCAATTGTTTTAAACGACAAAAATACATGAACTACAGAAGCTAAAAAGTAGGTGTTCATTTAATCTGAGTTCATGAAAAAAAATAAAAGCGAACTAATCGTTTGCTTAAACGAGATCAAGACTATTCACGAACTAAATAAAGCAAAAAATCCGCCAATGTAAGCAAACAGTAAATCAGCAAAAACTAGAAACTTCATGGCTTAAAGCCAACTGCAAAGTAGCAAAACTCGAAAGCCAAGCTCAAGCGTACTGAGCTCATATACAATTATACTCTCTCAAAAAGGAGAAAGTGCAATTAGCTTTACATAGTAATTACAATACACTTTTGCTTTTATAAAGTTTTTTATTTTAACTTTTGGTTACTTTTTTGTTTTTAAAAATTACGGTTCTGATTAAAGAATTTACTTATAGATGTCTACTTGCAGAAGAATAACAGTACTAAATCTGACCCGTTAGTAAAAAAGGCTGTTGACTGCAGGTTATTGCTTTATGATACCTATCTAATAACAATTAAATATCAAAGTACAAAGGGTTTAGCACAGGGTTTCCCAAACGGGGCGATATCGCCCCCCTGGGGTCGATAATTAGTAAAGGGGCGAAAGGGGGACGTTTTTTAAATTTTGGCAGTCATACATTTTTTATTTCTATCTTGTTATTTTACTAATTTTAGCCTAATATTAAATATTTGTCCCTATGGTAATACTTAAACAAAAAAAGTTAATTTTGTTTACGTCAAATAAATAAAAAAATTAAATGCTTATAACTCCTATTTTCAGTAAATTTCATTTTTTTATTCATACTTTTCTCATTTAACAACTACATAGGTCATAGACAATCGAAATCCCTCCTACCATTACATAACCTCACATATATGCTATTTGGAATCATAAATAGTTTGTAAAGATCTATTTTATCTATTATTAATTATCATTTCATGTCAATTCAAATTACTTTTGGAAAAGTCACTTAGTTAGACTTAAAAATTAAACTATACAGGGTTTCCACTTTACCTGAAAATATGGAAAAACTGGAATATTTGACTGATTTAGAACAAGATATAGAAAAACTTGCAAACAGTAATGAAGGTCATCCTTCGCATTAGATTAGATTTAAGTTGCAGATATTATCTTATGTAAGTTTTTTTTATTTTTATTTTTGAGTTTTTTAAATATTTTCTATTAAACATGGTTTGTATTGTATTTAAGTAGTCTTTTTATAATAACAATTTAATTAAGTTATTTATTCGACAACAGGTTTGCTTAATGCCTAATGAATATTAGTTACGGTAGACTTCCTCTTAAGTTTGCAATTTTTAACTAGAAAAACAGTGCAAATTTACATTTTCTTAAACTAAACTTAAATAAAGTCTCTTACCAGCTAAGTATTTATAAAACGAAACTTTTGTTTTATTTACTACCTTATATAGATTTAGGGTGGGCGACGTTTTTCAATCAACGGGCCGGATCCGGAAAAGTTAAGTCTTTTAATGGAGTATTTCAAATTAGCGATTTACCGGATCCAGTAACTGAATCCAGCCGAAATATGACTTTTTAGATCCGAATCCGACTGGATACTAATTTTAAGTCGAGATCCGGATCTGGTCGGATTTTAATTTTATTAAAGTTTTATATCCGGCCGAATTCTAATTTTTTGGATAAAGTTGATCTTATTTTTCAAATCCTTCAAATTCACAAAACTTTTTTAAGTCTGATAACTTAAGATGTAGATTGAGACGTGTCAGATGTTTAAATAATGTCTATAAATAGAATTGACATTGTAATTGACAAATATCGTACTTTAAAAAAACACTTTGCTTGGGGTAACTTAGCAAAAAGATATTCCAATTAAGTTAAAACAACACAAAATATTAGGAAAAAATGGTGTATTTGTTAGTATACATTAATTTATAAAGTACATTAATTTTTAGCATATTTTTAAAGTCAAATTCTTACAGATTTGTTTTGTAAAAGTATTATAAAAAGTTTTATGAAAATTTTGTAACATTGGTTCTCGCGGGCCTGGCGCTTTGCTCGCAGGCCGGTCATTTCCAATCTGCGGGCCAGATTAGGCCCTCGGCCGTACGTTGCACACCCCTTATATAGATATATTTTTTAAATGAATGTTTATTTTATGTTTTAGTGGATTTTTTGTTTATTCATATCATTATTGCACTATAACATATTAAAGTTTGTTATTTAAAAAAAACGATAATGATTAGTTTAGTTTGCACTTTTTGATTTTGTTCAAAGTGCGAACTCAAGTGGAACTCTACTGTATTTGTTGAATGGTTATGTCTTAAAGCTATTAATAGTTTTGTTTTAACTTGGTTAATTTGGAGCTTACATTTGTCGTTTTACACTATACTAAGCGTTTTTATAGAATTATGATTAAAATACTTGTTTAAAAGATATTTATTTGACAGATTTTTAACATTACTTGTTAAATATGTAAAAATAAAAAAAATCTTGAAAACCATTATTTCAAAAAAGTTTGTTTTTGGCCTTAAAAGAGTACAGATTTAAAGTCTCTACTTGAAATGACTTCGAATTTTCAACTTAAAATTTTCTTAAAGTCAATTTTATTTTCTAACTTGATCACTGTAAAAAATATATATATTAATACTTTTAAACTTTTAGTAAAACTGTTTTTTGTTTTATCTTAATTTAAAACATTTTGAAAATTAAAATGTATTGTTTATTTTAATAGTTCAACGCAAGCTTTTAATTTTTCACTATTTTCCTTTGTTATGTTATAATAGGCTGATAGCTAGAAAAAACATTTTTGAAAAGAATTAAATAAGCCATCAAAAAAGACTGCTTACAGTTAAAAAACAAAATTTCAACCTAACTAACTTTTTTTCAATTTTAATTTAATTTTTTTAGAACTTTCTGTTTACAGAAGTAACTGTAAAACCTTTAATTTTAGTTTTTTTTAAATAAATAAAAAAAATGTTAGAATTAAAGTTTATTTTTTTAAAGGTTATTCCAAGTCAAATACTATTTTATGGTATTTTACTACGAAACATATAGTTTAAAATGTTTAAAATTAAATTTTTAAATTTACAACTAATTTGCTTATAATATCTCTTAGAAGTTATTGATGAAACCCCTTAAATGTGAGATAATCTACCTGTTTGTCAAACTCCCTCAAACTAGATCAGCAATGATTTTTTAATATTTACTTCATTATGTGTAAAATAAACTGATCATTCTTTTGTAGTATTTTAATCTCTGGTATAGTAATTTTAGAATATGTCTATTTTTAAAAACATTTAAGTATATTGTGCGTCTTAAATAAGTTACTTAATATTAACTTTTAAATGTCCGAAATTCGTTAAGTGAGAGGTTGTTATAATGTCAGATTTCAGTTAAGATTTTAGATGGGTAACGTACGGTCGAGATTCAGTCAAGTTTCGGCCCGCTAAGTAATTTTAAAACTACTTGCGCAAAACAAATAAAATTTAATTTTTTGATACTCATTATTTTGAAATACGCTTTCAATGTGGTTTTAAGTTCAAAGTAGTACTTCATAGATAATAATAATACTAAATTTATTATTACAATTATTCTCGAGTTTTTAAAATTTCTTATATGTCAGTTATTTAAATGACGCAGTCCGCAAGTACATTATTTTTACAAGTCGACACTAGAAAGGATTTTTTAGTAAATATGACTTGCTGACTACAAAAGTTGTCCACCACTAACCTAAAGGTTTCATTAGTTTCAAAACAATTCATGTTCAAACAGAATTAATTACAGGTTACACATGCTTTTTAATAGTTAAGTAGTTTAATACTCTTTACTTGGCTTACAAGAAAGTAACTGTAATTTATATTCTCTAGCCCTGTTAACTACTTTGAACAGAGCCCAAAAAAGCGTGCATAAGAAGTACCAGACTATATAAATTTTGTACACACATTTTTGGCTCAAAAAAACATAATCAATCGAAAAAATACTTTTTAAAACCAAGTGGGGAGGGGTTGTTTTTTTTTAACTTCTGAAAAGGGGCGATTTAGTAAGTGAGTTTGGGAAGCCTTGCTCTAAAAGTTAATTAACTCAGTGAAATGTTGTGATTATACAACTGTTATTTTTTAACATACGCTATTACAAAAAATTTACTTAAACTTTGAAAATATGAATTTAGTTTTGATTTATTTATTTTTATTTTAGAGAGTATTATTAATAATCTTTTGTGATTACGAAAAAACTATTAACAACTTTTCAGTAGTAAAATTAAAACTATAAGTCGGTGCTTTATTTTATCCTTACTAGACTATTAAGAATAATACTGCTTACATAACCCTGTTCTGGAATACTTAGTTTCATATAAAAAACTATTATAACATTTTTAGTATTTAAATAAATGCTTTAAAAAGCTCGTACTTCTTACAAAACTAATACATTTTCCAAAAGAAATTTTGTGCATTCTAACCTTCACAGGGGCACACTTTAAAAAAACCTGGTTTAGACTGAATATTTAAGTAATTGTACTGCTGTTATTAATAGTAGTGTTTAGAATAAAAAAGATATTTCTGAAGGTTAAGTAGATTATTAGTTAGTTGATAAATAATAAAAATACTATTTATGTCTAAAGTATAACTTTTTTTTGTCTTTTTTACACTTAAAGGCTTTATAAAGACATTCTTTAATTAAAAATTTAGAATGCAAAAGTTATATATCTTAAAACATTACACTTGGTGACAAGTTTTTAAACATTCATACTAATTAGTATAATTTGGAATAGTTTTTATGCATAAGAAGAATTAAGCTATCTAAATACATCTCAGCGAACTTAAAAAGATTCAAAAAGTTATAGCAGAATCAGTAGAAATTTTGTTTTTTAAAACATTTATAGCCAAAGTATGTTTATAAAATTCCATTTTAATAGTGAAAAACGTTCTACTAACGTTACATTAGTATGCTAATTCAAATAAAACTAGAAACTTTCTGTTTTTAGTAAACATTTATAAAAACGGTATACTATACTGAAGTAATACAAAATTTGAAATAATTTTAAATAAGAAATTTTATAACATTATGAATCTTCAATGTTTATAAACAGGTAAATACTTTATTAGTTAATACTTTACAACTAAACTGATAATGTCAAAGAACTAGAACAAAAACGAACTAATCATTTCCGCCTAGTCAACAAAACTACCATTGATAAGTCATAAAAAAAGAATAAAGACTTTAATAACAAAAAACAATTTCATACTGAATTATATAAACAGTAAAATTAAATTTACTTGATTGATATTTAAGTAATTAATTTTTTAGTCAAAAATTAAAATATTAGAAGAAAATTATTTTTAAAAGTTTTTTTGATTCTACTTCTGCACAAGATAGTTTTAAGATAGGATAGAGATTTAAAAACATTAAGAATTATTATTTTAAGATTTAAGTATTTATATCTTAAAATCTTATAATTATTGTGATTTTTCTTATACTTATAAAGTAAGGTTTAAAATTCACTGGCAGTATATCTCTTTGATATTTGTGCATAAAGACTGTTAAGTTATACTTAAAAATGTTTTTCGGGTAGCTGTCAAATTTACACGAACTTACAAAAGTTTTACTAGAAACAAATTTGCGCGACGGCACAAAAATGAACGAAGACATTTTTGCGCGAGCAGACAATTTTATACAGAGACATTTTTACACCGGTTTTTTTTTTGTAATATTTTTTTCATTACTAACACTGTTGTTAACTCTAACCTTCGCCTCGGTCGGTAACTTTTTTTTTCATTTTAATTAATATACTTATACTTTATTTTTTTCTATAATATTTTTTTAGCTATATTTTTAAATTCTATTTTTACTATTACTATTACCCCTAATCCTTACCCTCGGTCAGTAGTTTTTTAATTTTATTTGTTTTTTATCAATTTATCTTTCAGTTTTTTTCTGCTTTTATTTTCTAATTTTTTTTATAATTATATTTTTTTACTCTCGTGTAAAAGATACCCTTCGTGCAAAATTGTAACTTGTGCAAAAAAAACTCTTGATGCAAAATTATCTTCGTGCAATTTTGTCTTTTCGTGCAAGTTTGTCTTCGAGCAAAAGTATCTTCGTGCAATTTTGACCCTTTTCCTTGTTTTAAACATTTAATATTTTTTTTTTTATTTTTATTTTCCTATATTATCATTTAAACTTTAGTAAAGAATGCACATTATGGCTTTAATTTTAAGTTTTTATTTCAGTACTTGAGTTCTACGTGACACACTCCAACACAGAAATCAATATCTTACTTGACTCATCTTAAGTAAGCTAAAGATGTAATACAAAATTCAATTTAAATAGTAGTATTTTTGTTAAAATACCTATTACTTTTAATAATCTAGTTTTTGACTATGTGTAAGCAGAGCTCAAATGGTCTTAGTTGACGCTTGTATTTTCTTTGTTAAGTTTTTTTTTCTAGTAATTAGCTTTATAATCTAATAATTTAGATTCATCTGAAATAAAATCGAACTGCCTACTTTGTGAAAACTTGTGCTAGGTTCTACTTTATTATAACTTAATTTAACAATGCCATTTAGCTAGTAAGCGTAAAATGACTATTCTAAAAACTAAAAAATTAAACTAGTTTTAATTCATATTAAGAAGAACTGGGTTTATTTTTTTCAAAAACTGAATTGTTGATAGTGTGTATGTTTACATTCTACCAGTTCTTGTTAATTTCCTTTTTAATGGTTACACCAAGTAACGTTCATTTTATGTTAAAAATTAGTTCTATATATATATATATATATATATATGCTTTCCTTTCAAAAACTTGGTTATGTTATAGTTAGGGGGCGAAAAGGGGGCGATTACAAAATCTTGGCTGTCATATTTATTTTTATCTAGCTTCCTCACTAATTTTAGCTTGGTGTTAAATGTTTGACCCTGAGGTAAAACTTAAACAAAAAAGCTTATCTTGTTTATATAAAATATAAAAAAAAAAATCAAGTACTTATGACTTCTACTTTCAAGTAAATTAAATATTTTCATTCATATATACTCTTAATTAACAATTCTATAGATCATAGACGATCGGAATCCCTCTCACCATTTTAAAACCTTACATATATGTTATTTTGGATCATAAATGGTTTGTAAAATCTATGTTATTCTTTAACTATTACCTCATGATATTTCCAATTGTTTTTTTGAAAAGTCACTACGTTAGACTAAGAAATAAAACTAAACAGGGTTAACAATTTATCTAGAAACTTGTAAAAACCTGGAATTTCTCAATTTAGGTAAAAAAAAACCAGCAATAGAATCTGCAATTTTTAACAATTTCAACCTTTTAATTAATAAAGTTTTGATTTGACACAAATAAGCTATCATAGAGATAAAAATATGAACCCCTTCAAGGCAGACCTTTTTGAAGTAAACGACTTACAGGAAACCTTCTCAGACTTACAAACTGACCTTAAACTTAAAGTAATTTTTTCCAAAGAACGATATGAAAGTTTTTGGACTCAACAAAAACTACGGCAAAAGTATACAATCATTTGAGAGGAATTTAGATTGTTGTTTATAATTTTTTCTTCTAGCTATGTTGTTGAGTAAGCTTTTAGTTCAGTCATCAACATCTTGAGCAAAAGATTTTATCTGGATATTTGTAAAGGAGGCTTTATTTCACTGATTAAAAATCTGATTAGAAAAACTTGCAATCCGTCATGAACCTCATACTTCACATTATATTAGACTTCAGTAGCAGACATTATTTTATGAGAGATTATTTTGTTTTACTTGATCTTTTAAAGTATTTCTTATCAACTTGCTTTGTTTGTATTTAAGTAGTCTTTTTATAATAAACATTTTATTAAGTTATTTGTTCTACAACAGGTTTGCATAATGCCTAATAAATATTAATTACGGTAGATTTCCTCTTGAGTTTGCACTTTTTATTCAAAAATAAGTGCAAGTTTATATTTTCTTAATTTTAACTTAAGTAAAGTTTATTACTAACTTAGTATTAATAAAACAAAAAAAAAATAATATTAAATAGCTTATATAGATCTTTTTTTTTAATGAATGTTTGTTTTATGTTTTAGTTGATTTCATGTTTATTCATAATGTTAATGCATATAAAATATTTAAAACTATGGTTTTGTAAAAAAAAATGGTGATAATTTTTGAGTTTGCACCTTTTGATTTTGTTCAAAGAACGAACTCAAACGGAAGTCTACTGTATTTATTAAATAGTTAATGTTTTAAATCTGTTTATAGTTTTATTTTGAACTGATTAATTTTGAAGTTTATATTTGTCGTTTTACATTACACTAAAAGTTTTTATAACATAGTGATTAAAGTATTTGTTTGAAGGAAATTTATTTGACATATTTTTGCTATTACTTGTTTAATCTGTATAAATATAAAAATTTTGATAACCAATAAAGATTTTATTTCAGAAAATTTTTTTGGTAATTAAAGAGTATACATTTGAGGTCTCTATTTGAAGTTACTTCAAACTTTTCATTTAAAAGATTCACAAACTCAATTTTATTTTCTAACTTGATTTATTACTGTTAAAAAATCTATTTATTAAGGAATTTTAAGCTATTAATACAAATGTTTTTGTTTTATGTTAATTTTCAATATACTAGCAATTAGAATGTGTTGTTTATTGAAATAATTTAACACTAGATTTTAGTTTTTCACTATTTTCTTTTGGTAAATTATTATAGGCTAATAACTAGAGAAAAAATAAATTATAACAGTATCAAATAAGCCATCAAAAAGACTGATAAAGTTACAAAACAAAATTTTAACCTAATTAAAAAAGATTTTTAATTGATTGCTTTCTGTTCACAGAATTATCTGTAAAACATTAGATTTTTTTTTGAATTTAAATTAAGAAAAATAAACTTTAAATTTAAGGTTTAGTTTTTAAAGGATATTCCAAGTCAAATACAATTTATCGGTATTCTACTACAAAACAAATAGTTTTAAAAGATAAAAATTAAATCTTATCTTTACAAATAAGTTGCTTATCTTAGCATTGAAATTAATAACTTTACTGCTTTAACTGAAGCTGTTGATGAAACAACTTTTCATGTGAAATATTCAACCAGTCGGTCAAACTTCCTCAAACTAGATCAGAAATTATGTTTAATATATTTTTTATGTGTAAAATAAACTGTTCATTCTTTTATAGGTTTTTAATCTCTTGTATAGTAATTTTAGAATATGCCTATTTATAAAATAATTTAAGAATTTTGTGCGGCTTAAATAAGTTACTTAGTATTAACTTCTGAATGTCCGAAATTTGTTATATTAGAGAGTACTATGCTGTCAGGTTTCGGTTAAGATTTCAGATGGGTAACGTACGGTTAAGATCCAATCAAATTTAGACCAGCTTAGTAACTTGAAAACTATTTGTGCAAAATAAACAAAATTTAGTTTTTTGGTATTTAATATTTTAAAATACACTTTCAATTTGGTTTTCAGTTCACAATAGTATTTCCTAGATCACAATAATATCAAATCATTTTGTTACTATTTTGCTCGAGTTTTTTAATTTTCTTATATTTTTTTTTAATTATGCAGCCCGCAATTACATTTTTTTAACGAGTTGTACTAGAAAAGTTTTTTAGTAAATATGAATTGCTGACTACAAAAGTTGTCCACAACTACCCTAAAAGTTTCATTAGTTTCAAAGCAATTTATATCTAAACAGGATTGATTACAGATTACACAAGGCTTTTTAATAACCAAGTTATTATACACTTTATTGGGCTTATAAGAAAACAACTGTAACTTATTTTCTCAAGCCCTGTAAACTACTTTGAACACAGCCCAAAAGTGTTTGCATAAGAAGTACAGGACTAAGTTACATTTTGAACACAACTTTTTTGGCTCAAAAGTTTGTACTCAAGAGAAAAACTACTTTCTAAAATCTTGGGGGGCGATTATTTTTCAAATTTATGAAAAGGGGGCGATTTAGTAAATTAGTTTGGAAAACCCTGCTTTAAACACTAGTTTAATTTATTATTTTAATGAACAATTTTTTTTTGAGATATAGTAACAATTTAAAATTGATTAAAGTTTTAACTTTTAGCTTAATTTCTTGTGTTTTTATCTAATATGTTTCTCTTTTCAATTGATTTTCAATTATTTAAGCGTATAACTATAAAAAGTTTTATTTTTAGCTTTATATATGTTACTTGACTTGTAGCTAAACAGCTATCAACATTTTAAATGAAAAAAAGTCTAAATCATGTTTTAAGGCCTCTAAATCAAAAACTACTAATAAATTAATAATAAAGAAATAAAACAAATACTCCTAAAATAAACCACAATTTTACATTTAATATTTATACAGAACAAAAACTTTACCTGTTCTAATTATAATAATAATTGAATTATTTAAAATGTTTGAGTATAAATAGTTCTAGGCTAGTTTTTTATGATCAATAAAAAAGAAAACAAGTTTTACATAAGTATATCAACTGTTTTAAAAATATCAACTTTTAATAAAAGAATTAAAATGACCTATAGTACAAACTGTTATTGAAAAAACTATGTTATTTTATAAAGTTTTATTTATACTATTTTTAGTTTAAATTTGTGTAGTATAACTAGTAAACTATAACATTTTTTTACTTTTGAAAGACTTTAGTTATTATATCAAAGATAAAAAGTATACAACTGAATATCTCTTTCTGGTAGAAAACTTGTCTAAATAGTTTTCAAAATTTTATATTTATACTAAATTGTATTTTTATAGCATTAATAACTTTGATTTTTTAAGTGTTTTATTACACTTTAATTTAAAAAGTTGTATCAAATTTGTTTACTTTTTAATACACAACTTTATAGTAATATTTTTATAGTATTGAATTTTAAGCTAGTTTTATACAATTGATGAAAAACTACGTAAAGTTAACAAATTACTAAAAAGGTTAATTAGCTATTAAAATTTTGCTCTTGTTGTTTAACCTAAAAGTATGTACGTCTGCAAACTGTGTTACTAAATTAGGACAGTTAATATGATGTTTCGTGAATCTTGTTAACCCTTTAACTATGTAACCCTTTACAAGATGTCTATCAAAAAACCGAAACAAAGCTTTTGTTTATTGTAAGGCAAATAAAAATTTTTTTTAACTCTATTTATTACATTTTTTCAAAAGCTTCGTTTCGCTCAATGTAAGTTATAAAACTATAAAACATAATTCAAAATTAGATAAATTAAAAAAAAAAAATTTTTTACTTAAAAACGCTTATTTTAATCACTGACGAACTTTTTAATTTATTCTAAATTCGTTAGGTAAGCATTTTTCTAGACTTATATCTTCACATTTTATAAATGAGATACCTCTAATTGTTTTTAAACAAACAAACTTCAATATTAATGACAATGAATTAGAAAAAAAGCGGTAAAACACTGAAATGTAAAAAGAGTTAGAAAAAAACTTTAGAAAAAAATAAAAGGTAAAGAAAAAACTGACTTGTACATTTTCTAATAATTTTTTTTTGTACACTAAACAAATATTATTCCTACACATTCAGCATTTTTATTTTGGTGATATACTGTTCATACTCTAGCTTTACTGAAGTACTTAGTATTATATACCCAAGGTTCATACTATAAATAATTAATTCAAACTTTAAATTTAGACTTATTATAAAATACATGCTTTAATTTTTATTTTTTATTTTTCTAAAAATCTCTATGTGGCTATAAACCAACTTGTTTTGTAAAAATTATTAAAACTTGGCCATTAGTAGATTTCAGAAACTATTGATTCATAACTTAGTTTTAACATTTATTGTTTGTCACTGGCTTGTACTTTTAATTTCTTTCAATCAATAATTAATTGAATAAAGAGAGAATTTCCACAAAAACTTAAAACTTGACAATAAAAGCAAAGAAAATTAAAAAACATAGAATTTTTACATGTTAATAATAATTTGTTGAACACATAGAAAAAATATACAGTGTAAAATTTTGTTTTTGTGTAAATTACAATTTATTTAATTATGAAACACTCTTAAAGCAGCTTTTAAGTATTTTTTGAATATTTTTATATTATTAAAGAAATTTATATAACTTAATAAAACTTTTGTACTAAAAATGAACAAAAATTTCTACTTTTATAAAACTTTAAAGAAATTAAGAAAAGCTAGAAAAACTAACATAAAAATTTATTTAAATAATAACATATTAACTTAAAAGAGAAGAAAAATGTTAAACTTAAATATATTGAGATTTTTTGCTTTGTTTTAACAAAATTGCAATTTTATGAAGTGTTTTTGTTACTTTTTAGGGAGAAATTGCATATTTTGAAAGATTATAGCGTAAAAACACTTTAAAAGGAATTAAAATTTATATAAATGTATTATTGTAAGTATAACATTTTAAATAAGATGAAGATTGTTTGTTTAAGACATTTATGAATGCTTTTCATAAACTTTTAAATAAAAAAGAAATATGAATCTTTTGAGAATCAAATTCGTTTTTCATAGAAAATTGTGTTTGCATCTGCTAAATTTTTTTATAATCTTTCTTTAATCCGTCTAATCGGTAATTATTTAACTAATTCATATAAAATTCTAGTTATAAACTTTAAAAATTAAAAAAAAGTTAAAATTTTTTGTACTTTATGAAGTTTAGATTTAGTTGTTTTCATAAAACTAAAAATAGTCTGTATGTTTATATATTTTAATCGTCCTAAATTTCTCAAAACAACTTGATAAATAACTTAGATGATATTTGTCAATGTAAAACAGCTTAAGGTAAAACTTAAAGGTAACATTTTTATAAGCACCCTAATGACTGAACAGTAACTTTAGAAATAATTTTTTTTACGTTAAGTAATACAAGACTACAACACCTTCAACAATTTTTTATTTAATGTTAAACTAATAATTTAACTGTTGTATTATTCAAATAAAAACTAAAATTTGTTTGTATAAACTCTCAAAAGTAAATTTACTATTTTTCGTCCTTTTAGTCCCCTTTATTATAAAAGTTAAATAACATTTTAATTATCAAGAGAATAAATATTTTTCAATCGCCTCATTAGTTTTTTTTTTAAATAGCTCCTAACTATCATTGTAAAGTTGATAACATTTAATTATGACTTTAAATATTAATTTACTTTACTGAATAACTGACATAAGTAGTGTAAGTTTACAATTGTCCAACACTTATAAAGATTCTGTTAGTTTGAAAAGGTTAGAGGTATTATGTTAATATTAAATTCTGGTTTAGTTTTTTGCATATAAAAACATTGTCCAAAGTTCTCATACAAAACATTTTTAACTTATTTACTTCAACGATCATCTATTTAAAAAAATTTTTTTGGCAGTTTTTAATTAAGTTAGGAACTTTTAGTTTTAAAATTTAATTTAATATAATACATTTTTGTTTAAATTTCTGTAGACCAATCAAAAGAAAAAAGAAAAAATTTAAAATTTCTATCAGAATTGTATAAATAACCTACAAAACCTCAGAGATTTAAAACTATACATGTTCTTGTTTTAAAATTAGTTCTATTAGGACTAATGATAGTATGTTTAATGTTAGCTAGTTCTTGCAACTAAAAAATTGTAAAACTGCTACAATCAATTTTTAATAATGTAAACTAACTATAGCATAATAGTTATAAATAGTTTTTCAAAATTATTTATTTTGTATTAGAACATCATTTTCACAGCTGTAAATTTAGTTAAAAATCAAGTATTATAAAACCAATCAACCAGAACGTAAATTTATCTAAAGCAAATTTACAATAATATGATATAGATTGTACTTAATGAAAACCAATTTAAAACGTTTCAATTATCTCATTTAAAACAACTGTAACTAATTTTTTGTTAACCAAATCATATACAACAACTAATTTAAATAATTTATATTTTCACTTAGATATATTATAAAATAATTGAAATAACCAATGGATAGGTCATTATCAAACACAGCTGGTTCAGTTTCTGGTCAAAATGGAGAACGTGAAATTAGTAAATCTGAAAAAATAATAATTCGTTTTTTAGTATATTTCAATGTATATAACATATTGTAACTAATCTATGATAATTATATACACTTTGCTATGTTCTAAAATATTTATAAACATTCAATTAATTATGTTTAAAATATCATCATGAAAAATCACGTTAAATTATATTTAAACAGATTTATAAAAAGTGTGGTATATATGTGCTAAGTTAGCTTCGAATATAATAACAATAAAAAAAACACTTGGGCTACCGTACACTTTATTCAATTAATTTCTCAAATTGAGATTATTGATTTTTGTTTTAATATTTGTCTATACCGTTAGTTAATATGAGTTAACTATTTCGCTTTAATTATTTTATAGTGCTGATTACAGCATCTACAAATGTGATTTGGTTTCTATAATGTTTACTTTTAACCAACATTTTATGTGATCATAACAGTATATAATAAGTATAATAAGTTTGATGGTTATGAATTTTATAGCATCCTTAACTAAACATATACTGCACAAAGTAAACTTTTATAAGGGTTCTATGACGTTAAAGTCAATACTTTGTAAGGTTTAGGGATTTGGCTATATGTTTTTAAAAATAGAATACAAAAAATGTATTATAAATCTTTATATTTTTCTTGGCAAGACGTTTAAATACATCAAAGAGTTTTGCGAATCGAAAACCAATAAGTTTGTCGTGCATAAGGTCCTAGGACCAAACATTTTAAGTTCATTTTTTATGCTGTCGATATAAATAAAAAAAAATAAAAATACTCTTTATTATTTGAAAAAACTTTTAACATGCTGAAACGTGCTTAGTTTAAAAAAGTTGTTTTTAATATTAACTTAAAATTATTATATTGGATTATATCAATAAAACCTGAGTAGTTTAAAATATTTTCATAAATGTATTTTCAATAAAATTGCTCTCTTTTTCTTAACTTAAAAGTAGAATTTTTTTAGCTTAGTTTGGACAATTTAGAACAGAATATCAAAAGGATGTATCAAACTTGGGTAACTTTAATTCAGGACATAAAAAATGTTTCTGATATTGACCGGTCTCTATGGACTTTAGAGCAAAACAAAAAATTCTTTAAAACTGAATATAACAACAAGGACCAAGGTCTCATAAAATATATGTCTAAAATAATCAACGAACTGATTGAGAATAACAAACGCCTAAAATATTTAAAACAGCAACACTTTGCAACAAACATGACTAAGCAAAAGGCTATCCTCCAACAAACACAGAAGTTACAATTAATTAGAACAAATATAATGCAAGCTCAAATTAAACTTTAGAAAATGCATGACAAGTTTTGTCAAAGGTTTAATGAAACAGTTGGTTATCTTCTGAATATTTTTACTAGTTTACAACAAGAAGAAATTGAAATTCAACAGCAAGGTCTCACTCGAAGAATGATCAGAAAATTTCGGCTTTTTACAGCTGATGAATCACATGTTGGTGATCAATGTAGTATTTGTATGGAAGACATAAATGTTTGTAAAAGAATGAGACGTCTCACTTGCGATGGTCAGCATTATTTTTGTCAAGAATGTATAGAAGGATGGTTTGCTAAACATAACACATGTCCTCTCTGTAGGCATAAATTTGATTAAAACAAAATTCGCAACAATAAACAACTACGATTTAAATATTTGTCATTTAAGTACATTGCTTTTATAACGTGTTAACAGTCCTTTAGTATTTGTTTTATATAGTATTTCAAACTTTTTCGCTAAAATCTGAATAAACTATTTATAGTCTGTTTGCCTTTTTATAGCTTTTTGTAGCTTTTCAAGTAATAACTTTTAAGTTTACATTTCATTTGATAATCACCAATAAAATTTTCCTAAATATCTCATCGGCAGAAATTTACAAACAAAATAGCCTTCCTTTATTAAATAATATCCTTTAACTAAATCTTTCAGTTTTTGTCTTATTATATTAAGCATCGTTTTTGTAAGTTAACGATATTACCCAATTTTGGAAACTTTTTTTTTAGTTTTAACAGTATAATCTTGGCTTACTTCCATAGTAGGATATGTTATAGTTTAAATGATACAACATTTTATAATCACAAGACCGGTTAACACTTTGTTGGAAAGTTAATATAGAATTATACTTATCATACAAACAGAATTCTTTCTTTTTTTGCTTCCTAATTCAATAGTTTAAACTTTGTTTCAGAATCTTTATGAAAACGTTTATAAACACATTTTTATTAACTTTAAATTCGTAATAAGTATATTTTACTAGTTTTAATTAAAATAGTAATTAAATTGTATGTAATAAATTTTTTTAATTGAAGTTTATGTGTTAATTTAAATCTTCAAAAAAATATCAAAAAGTCTCTAAAGTTTTTTTTTATAGTTTTAAGAAATGTGTTTAGCAATAAAAAGATACTAAAATTATAAATCAAAACTAGTTCTATAACCTTTTTCTAATGAAAATTAAGATTATTTACGGAATTAATGCAATAAAGACTTGAGTTAATGTATATACACAAAGAAACAAAGTTCTAATTCATAAAAACAAAACTAGTTATGAAATAATTTTTAATTATTATTTTAATCATTTAAGTTAATAAAAGAAACCAAGTCTTACCAATTATAAATAAATAAATAATTAACATTTTTAAATATAATAATATACCAACAGCTTGTTTTCAGTGACATTTTGATGTAAAACCCAATAAAAAAATTAAATACTTTGAAATACAGTCTCTTTAGTATTTTATTATAATCAATACTTCACAACTATAATGATATCTTAAGTCGTTTAGAAACTTTTTTTTTCTTGTAAACCAGTTGCAACGCGAGAATTTTTTTGTGAGAAGGCGTTGAAAGTTTAAATATGTCAAAAAATCACTCTTGATTAGTACTATACTGTAAATTACAGTAAATATTAAAAATTAAAACTGCATCAGAGTTTTCAGAGTTTTGTAAAAATGGCAATAATGCCTTACTATGTACGACTTTGGCTAGAAAGGGGTATAAAATAGGATAAAATAATAAGTAAATTAGTGGCCGTTTCTAATAACTAAAATGACTGTTGTTTTAAAGTTCTTCCAAACGAAGAATTGTAAAGATAAGTTTGGGAAACCCTAAAATTACAGTTGTTCAGATATCTAAAAAGAAATGTATAATTACAAACAAAATTAAAACAATGAATCGACAAAAATATTTTCGTGAAAATAGAAAAGTAACATCAACATACTAAAAAAATTTGCAAAGAAACATATATATGGTTATAAGTTCAATATGTAGTATTATAAAAAAATAATATGTAAATAATTTACAAAATATAACTTAACGAATTAAAATTTAAGACCAATAAGTAATGTTTCTTCAACAAAAACAAGTGACTAAACAAAAGAGTTTTCGAAGTCATTTTAGTAGAAAGTATAATCAAAATATAAATAGAAAATAATCATTTTTATTTTTAAGTTAATAAATTAAAAATACCTAATGAATTTTTATGGGCGCGAATAAAATAGCATAATCAGGTTAAATATGTTACAAACCAGAACTTTTCTTTATGTTAAGGGTTACTTGCATTTTTGTCAGGAATGTATTGAAGGATGGTTTGCTGAACACAACACATGTCATTTATGTAGGCATGTATTTAATCAATGTTTGAAAATTTTTTGACAACCTAACTGTTTATTTTCATTTTTTATCGTAATGTAATGATTTAAAGTTCTAAGTAAGTTTGTACAAAATTATGTTTTTTTAATTTAATCGTTTTAAAAATTAATTTAAAATTTGTAAAGTTTGAATGCTACAAACAAGCAAAAAAAAAAAACTTAATATACCTTAAGGATTTTTTTTGTTATTATGTCAAAATCAAAAATTATATTTTTCCTGGATTATCAATTTCCTGGATAATAACTTTCTTATATTGGCCAGATATTTTTTGTTTCTTAGTCAATTAACTAGTTTTATTCGCTTTATTTGCTTCCACTTTAATTTAAAAGAATTTTCATGCATTTTATGTAATTTACAAACAATACGAACAATTTGCTAATTTATGATTTTGAAGTTTTTGAAATATTAAACTAAAAGCTATGTGAAACTAGAAACTATTTATTTTGATTTTTTATTTGATGTATTTTGCAAAACGTAAAATTATTATTGTAAGCAAAAATACCACATTCAAAAATTGACAATTTTTTGTAGTACTTAAGATATAAAACAGACCACTTATAATGAATTTGATTAATGTAATATTGAGGATATTTTTGAAAGTTTGAAACCTGTCCTGTTTGACATACTACAACATGAAAGTCAAATAAATAAATACTTTTATTTTAAGTCATCGACTTAAAATCTCTAAAGCCTCTACTAAAAGCCTCTACTAGTTGATCTTATTAATGAGTGGCAAAAAAAAGAATGTTTTGAAATATTTGTCGGTCATAGAAAGAAATTACTTCATCTCGTAATAGTTTTGCTTAGATTTTAATAATTTAACTTAAGGTCTAAACCAACTTTTTTTCAAGTGGGCCATATAAGGGGAAACAATTAAATTGGTGAAAAGTAATATGAGTTAGTTACTAACAAAAGACTTAAAAGTTTTTAAAGAAAATTTATGAAGAAATAATACCAAAGAGGGTAATTTTTAAAACTAGTTTAAAAACAAATGGTTTAAACAATGATTTTTAATAAAAAATAAAGACTGTTTTTGTTAGATTCTATAACATTTAAACTTTACACGTATTACAACAATAAATACTTTTGAATTAATTTAAAGTAATTAATCATCTCATTGAAATTAAAATGTTTTACAGATTTTAAAACTCAAAATAAAAATACTTTACTTGTTAAAAGGAAAGAGCATCTGATATAAATTAAAAACTTATATAAAATAAATACACAATAAAATAAAAACATAGTTAGTGATTCATAATTTTAACTCAAAGTTTCTCAAACTAACCAATTGAAAGCAGTTTTATTTTTACTACTGAATAATAATCAGCTAATTGATATGATTAAATTAAGATTGCGAAAAAGTCTAAAGATAAACTGAGTTACTATTTTACAAAGTTCTGTCTAGGGGACGCTTATAAAAATGTGTTGAGGGAAACCTTTGACTAAACTTATCATAACTTCAATTGATAAGATAAGTATTAAGCTAAAAAAAGTATTTATGTTTATGGTTAATTGCAGCTAGATTTATTTATTTTGTTATTAATTACTAAAGACCTAAAAGAACTTTAAACTATCAGTTCTATACTACTAAATAGTTAAGAACACTTGTCATCTTAAGCTCGAACATATTTTAATTCAAACTTTATCATAGATATAGCTTAGAACTAACATATGGGTTTATATAAAATAATATTTGTGCCTGTTTTTTGATAGTTCTGTTGCTAATAAATTAATAATACCTGTGAACCAGGTTAAAAAAAAATAACTTAGCATTTAAAATAGTTCTAATACGTTTTAAAGAAACTTTATATTTTAATTTTTATACACTTGGCCATACACGTGAGTTTAAGAATATTTTATAATATATAAGAATAGAAAGCAGTTTAGTTTTAACTGTTTAATCGATATAGAAAAGTATGAGATTTTGAGTAGAATGGGCTAAAGCATCAAATGCAAAACTGCTAGCTATATTGTTTTTGCAGGACATTCACTTCATTGTAACAACTATAATTTTGATCGTTAATTGACTTCAAACAGCTTTGGTTTATAATATGGTCAACATTTATTCTAATTTTACTTCTTAAATTCTTTTTAGCAGAATATTTTTCTTTTTATTTTACAGAGTATTTTTTGTCACTAACCTTTGCAAGTATTTAAATATGGTTAGAAAGTTTTTATACCGAACAATGATACAAATAACTTAGTAAAACTTTAAAAGTATTTAAAATAGTTTCATTTTGTTAACTAGAGCAACTAATATAAACAATGAAAAGATAACTTAAAATTATCAAGAACTTTTAGTTATTAATAAAAAATTAAATGGTCAAAGTTTTTGTTTATAATTAATCAAAAGAATATAAACTCTATATTGAATAACATATAAAACATTTTTTAATCATAAGATGCTGACTGCTTAAAAATATATTGACAAGCATTACAAATATTAAAGTTTTCTTACATTTGGCATTAGCTAAAGTTTTAGACATAATAATTATTTTTAAAGTTGTTATTGTTGTTGTTCGTTTTTATAAAACAGGTTTTTGAACTAAAAATAAATTATTATTATTTAACCAAAGAATTAATTTAGAGTTCACTTTAGTTTTAGAAATGAAATATGTAATACATTCTTTCACATAAACATTATAAATATTTTCTTAACCCTGTTCTAAATTTGATTTAGTATAAAAGCTGTGTTTTAATAAAGTTTTTTAATGACATCAATTGTCAAGACTAGACAATTTGAACTTCGAGTTTAAGATATTTAGCTTTTTTAGCCCATACCCCTTTAATTCTGGAGCCTCTCAGATTTAACCCGCACACAATTACCATCTAATTAAATCTGAGATCCACTTTTCGACCAAGATAAGGATTAGGGTGACAGTAGTAGAAAAAAAAAGGAAAATAGAAAAAATGGATTGAAATAGTGCAGGAATGGGAATTAATGCGGGTTGGATATGTAAGTATTCCCTATAATTACAATACAATGTTCTACTAGATCAGATTAAGAACAGATTTAAGAAAAATAACTTTAAAAAACTACATGAACTTAGTTTTTGTAAAGTATAGAAAAATCTTTCTATCGTTTCTGTGAAAGAATACCGAGCGTTTATGTATTTCTAATTTAAAGTGAACAATTAATGAGTTCTGTTGATTTAATGATGATACTACGAAAAATCTGTTTAATAAAAGTAAACAACAACAATTATCCGAATGTTTTTATTTAAAGCTTAAGCTGAAGGATTAATGTTCTATAAAACTAAGCGTAATGTATATTATGCAGTCAGTTATATTCTTGTTGAAAATATTGTGACAATTTTTTTAACTACAGTATTTATGTTCTTTTAATTAGCTTTTAACTAAAACGTACATCACGTAACTTATAATTAACTAACTAAAAGCTCTTGATGGTTTTTAGTCATGTTCACAATAATGTTTTTGTTTCTCTGGTTAACAATATGTAACTATTATAAATAGATATAAAGTTTTAATATTTTTTTTTGTCATGAAAATAATTTTTTATTATATTAAAACACTTACAAAGGTTAGTGACAAAAAGAAACTCTCGAAAAAATTTAAAACTGGTTTGCTAAAAAACGTTTAAGAAATAACTACAACAGTTTTTGATATTTTACTTTATTTCGTTAGTTTAAAGAAATGTGTTAAGCATTAAAAATGTATTGAAAAATAGAATTAATTTTATTCCTATTTCAACTAAAACTGTTTAAGTAGAATTACGAGCGAAACGCTAGCTGTTATCACTAAGTGACTGTCCTAAAAAACCAAAATAGCAAGCAGTTTTACTTATGGGACTTAAGCTCATTCTAACAAACTATTTCTTGTTTTTGTACATCAATTAAGCATTTAAAATTATGCTACTTTCTAGTCTTATAATTTAAGAAAACTTACTTGTATGATTAAGTGTAAAAATAAAATAAATAAGTTTTCTTTAAACTGTGTAAGATTTTTTTTTTAAGTAGTTGGTTTTTTATTAAGGAACGGGTCAAAATTGCGAAAGGATAAAATTGCACGAGTGCACTAAATTGCACGAAAACAAAACTGCATGAGGACACAAAATTGCAAGAAGATAAATTTGCACGAAGACAAATTTGCACGAAAATACTTTTGCAAGAAGACCAATTTGCACCAAGGGTCAATTTTGCATGAATTACAGTTTTAAACGAACGGTCATTTTTGCACGGGAGTAAAAAAAAAAAGATAAAAATATGTATAAAAAAAGAAGAAAAACTAAAAAATAAACCAATCAAAAACCAAAAGAAAAAAATACTGACCGAGGGTGAGGGTAAGAGGTAACATGAATAGTAAAAAAAACAAATAACTGATAATTTTTTTTTTTTTAATAAATAAAAAATAAAAATAATTCAATCAAACAAAAAAATCTAACGACCGAGGTTAAGGGTTAGGGGAAACAATGAGAAAGAAAACAATCAATAATAAAAAAAGAAAAGTTATTGACCGAAGGTAAGAGTTTATAAAAAAGTAATTAAAAATAGTATAAAAAAAAGGTTAATTTTTTTTAAATATCTCCGCCAAAAGTGTCTTCGTGCAAAAGTATCTACATGCAATTTTGTGGCTCTTGCAATTACTTTACCTCGTGCAATTTTGTACACTTTTGCAAATTTAACTGCAACACGTTTTATTAAACCTAGATAGTAGGTAGCAATAGAATTGTTAATAAACATAGCACAACTTTCAGTTTATATAAAGCTATATATAAGTTGTAAGTTAATTTTAAATTAAAGTTTTCAAGTCAAAAAAGTAGTTGTTTAGATTAAACTTACAACTATTTTCAACTGTTTAGTAGTGAAAAGCTTAAAATAGTTTTTGATCTTAAGTATCTTAAAAAATAATAATAAAATCTAGTTATAATTGACCATAACAAACATACTTTTTTCTCAGGCTTTACACTTTATGTTATTAATAGAGTTTAAAGAAGGTTAGGCAATGGTTTTGATGAACTATTTTTGTAAGCGCCCCCTAGACTGAATTTCGATAAACATTAGCCACAGTTTTTTTGATTTTGTCCTAATCTTAATTTAATCAACTTAATAATCCGATCATTATTTAGCTGAAAAAATATAAACTTTCTCCAAAGGGAAATTTTGAGAAACACTGAGTTAAACTAATCAATGACTAGCTTTAACCAACTTGGGTTATTTTATTGGTTTTTATGTTTTTGTCTTAACTACGTGGTCTCCAGTAACTTACTAACTGACAGCTTTAGTTACAAGTAGCTACAATTATAAGTTACAAAACTGTTCCTAAGTTATGAATAAAACACACTTTGAATAAATGCAATTTACTTTATTTTCAATAATAATTCTTAGTTCTGAAGAAAGAAACTATTAAATCACGACACAAATAAAATCTATAAAAATTATCAACAATCGTAAAGTTACATAAATACTAACATCAACTCCGCTATGTAGACGTTTTCTCGAAACAAGTTAATGAAACGTCTTTCAATAAGTCAACTAACTTTAACGCGTATTTGAAAGACAAACGCCGATATATACTCGTCGGAATGAAATTAACTTTTTGAAATAATAAAAATGTTTGTTTTTAATACTGGAAGCACGTCACGAAATCTGCGTAGACAGTTTACAACATCCGCTTTAAAATACGAAAATGAGATGTTAATATCATTACATTGTTTCTTTTTAAATTTTCAATTTTAACGTTTTAAGCCTGGTTTTAAATAATTTAAATCCTTACAATCCTACTTAACTTTAAACTTTTTTATAATTATTAAAAGGCCGCGTCAAAAAAAAAGTAAGAAAAAGAAACTGAATAACTTATTATCTCAAAAATTACATAATTTACAAAAATTAAGTAAAGACACAACATAAGGACAAATTAAATTCATTTAGTTGTCTTTAATCATTCTCTCCGGCTTCTTGTCCTTGGACTTCTTGTCATCGGGCTGCTTCTTTTACTGTGGTTTATTTAGCAGGCACGAATTCTTTTAATTCGCTTGTTCTTATCCAAATTCAAAAATTCATCAAATTCACTTGTTGACATAGAAAATATTCATCTTTTCATTGTCCATCATTGTAGTATTCATTTGAAAGAATTCATTCCAAAAAATACGCGGCTCAAAAAAAAAAAAAATTGAGATATTCTTTCAAGAAAGTTTAGTAAAAACTACTATGTTATTATGCCAAAAGACAATAACGAAACTTAAAAAAGAAACAATGTAATGAAACTAACATTTCATTTTAGTATTTTAAAGCTTGTGAATAAATATGGAATTTTTTGTAACAATAAAATATTTTTCATTATTCTCAAAACAAGCTTTTCCAAATTTATTTAAAAGCGGATGTTGTAAACTGTTTTACGCAGATTTCGTGACGTACTTCCAGTATTGAAAACAAAAACATTTTTTATTGTTAGGAGTTACATTTGTTCTAGTGCTTATAAAACGGAATTTGACTTGCATTTACTTGCAGTTGCAGTAGCAGTTTCGGCAGAGCATTCGGCAAGTGTGCTTTAAGTTAAAATGCATTTTAAACGCGTGAGATTTAAGAACTAATGTTTTCTTGTGTGTTTAACTTTAGTTCTCGTATAGAGTGATGTAACTGTATCTTTGTGTTGTTTAGTTTATGTAAATAAAATATAAGTGTTGTTTTGATTGTTGTATTAATATACTATACTAATCCTATTACCCCCCAAGATAACATATCTGTAACGAGACATTGGAAACCATGTGTGGCCTGTATTTTAGGAATCTTCTGATATTTAGGAATTAGGTGCCTTATCAATTAAAAAACGCAGCGAAAAAAAAACTTTAGTTTATTACTAAACAACTTTTTAACGAGTTTCAAATTTTGACAGTATAATTTGCGATAATACTTTACTTTGCGACATTTCACTATGATAATAGTAAGAAAAATTGTGTGAATAACTTTCTACTTTGAAACAGCAAGTCTACAATTATAATACAAAAATGTGGTAGTGGTTTATTTTGTTTTGTTAAAAGTGAAGCTTGATGTCAAAGATTTTTTGCTGGAAGTACTATAATTTTTGCGGTAATTTCTATGTATAGTTTTATATATGCTTTTTCAGTGCTTAGGTGCACATTTTATTTGCTAATGAGCATAATATTTCTTCTTCTTAGTGCACAATATATGTTGCAACTAACATAAGTCGCATGGGTGCGCAGTATTTCGATCCTAAAAAGCTTAATCTTTTTAGCTAAGAGTATAATATAAGTTGTAACTAACATAAGTCGCATGGGTGCGCAGTATTTCGATCCTAAAAAGCTTAATCTTTTTAGTTAAGTGCATAATATAAGTTGCAACTAACATAAGTCGCATGGGGGCGCAGTATTTCGATTATAAAAAGCACAGTCTTTTTACTCTAGTGCACAATGTTCTTTGAAGATGTTACAATTTACATAAGTCGTCAGGGGACGCAGTATTTTAGTGCAAAATTGCATTTTATAAGTTGCCAAGAGAGCGCAGTTATTATATTTTTCTAAGCATAGAAATGTTAAGTATAAACCGCATAAAATTTAGAATCATAACAGCAGAATAGTTGTTCTTGATAATGTCTGAGTTTTAGCTGATAAAACTAATTTTCCTATGTGTTTACTACTACTAGTTTATTGTTTTGATCTGCTGATTGATTGTACTAAAGTATAGATTGTAACTGTTTTAAATCAGAATGTTTCTGAAGTTTAAAAATATGTTTGAATGAGTTTTCATCTTTCTTAGTCGTAAAAAGGCAGTCGTTTGCCACATTTTATTACTCGTTTCAAGTTCAAGTATAAAGTTGTGTTAAAATTTTCCCTTTGAAAGAAATCAGAAATAAACTCCCCTTAAATTTAGCAGTCGTCGCTTGTTAAATAAATTGTTGCGTTTGTATCTTTTTAACGTTGTTTGAAGCAAATTGTTGTTTGATAACCACAACTTTTAAGCACACCTAACACCTTGCTACTGCATGAAACTTTAAAAGTCTTTTTGTTTATAAGTACGACAATAAACAAAAGATTGAATGAAGATTTTGTGTTTGTTCTATTACGTCAATCAAGTTCCTGCTGTCATTGTTTCCGAAGTCAATCGATGTGGTGTTTTGCTGATTCAACAAACCAGCTAGAAGACAGAAAGTCAAATGTTTCCTAAAAGAAACAAGACGTTGTCAATGATCCAATTGATGGTTCAGAAGCCTCTATTAACATTCTGAGGATAACAACCTGAGGATAACAGCCCGACGACAAGCCCGAGGACAACAAGTCCAAAGACAAGAACTTCGAGGACAACAAGCCAGAAGCCAACTAAATGACTATCATTGTTACCTTGTTGTGTTTTATCTAAGTTTTTGTAAATTATGTAATTTTTAAGGATTTTAATTATTTAAACCCAGGCTTTAAACGTTAAAATTGAAAATTTAAAAAGAAACAATGTAATGATATTAACATCTCATTTTCGTATTTTAAAGCGGATGTTGTAAACTGTCTACGCAGATTTCGTGACGTGCTTCCAGTATTAAAAACAAACATTTTTATTATTTCAAGGAGTTAATTTCATTCCGACGAGTATATATCGGCGTTTGTCTTTCAAATACGCGTTAAAGTTAGTTGACTTATTGAAAGACGTTTCATTAACTTGTTTCGAGAAAACGTCTACATAGCGGAGTTGATGTTAGTATTTATGTAACTTTACGATTGTTGATAATTTTTATAGATTTTATTTGTGTCGTGATTTAATAGTTTCTTTCTTCAGAACTAAGAATTATTATTGAAAATAAAGTAAATTGCATTTATTCAAAGTGTGTTTTATTCATGACTTAGGAATAAGTTTGTAACTATATTAAACTATCTCGAAAGTAAAGTCCTATTTGGTTAAAGTGGAAACCACGCAGTGTCTTTTAAGAACCTTGTTTCTTCTGGTAGGAATCTTTAAGCAGTCAACAACATAAATGCACACAAACAACAATGACGATATCAATTTTAATAATTCTCATCAAGCAGAGATGATGAAAGACAATGCTGAATTTTATCCGTCAAACAGCATTCAACAACAATTTAGAAAATTAAGCGAAGTTAAGCAGCTAACAAATTAAGAAGAGTTAAGAGTTTTGCAAATGCAAATAAAAAAACTAAATAATAGATTAAAGCAGACTAGATCACCACATTACGAACGTGCGATGCTAGAAAAACGCGAACCTTATTACAATGATTACAAAAATAGTAATAGAAATAATTTTAATAACTTTAGCGACACATTTAAGGCGCAAAGACTAAGTAAAAAATTTAAAAGGTTAGACTTTGTAAGAAACCCTTGTGATATTATTAATTTTTTCGAAGAGGAAATGTTAAATGAAAATATTTCTAGTAATACAGAAAAGTATAAATTTTTAACTGGGTTTTGGCCGAGAGAAGAGTTGTCAGACTATTATAAAATGACAGAACGAGGTGAAAGAAACTACAGTTTTTTAAGAAACTTTTTTATTAATAGGGACAATCAGTTAGCTGAAATTTTAGATAAAATTCCAATTTGGAATGAGTGTACAAACTTTAATAAAATATTTGCTACAGCCGTAAGTTGGGCCAAATGTCGAGAACAGGACAGAATTAAGTTTTTTCTTGCATACTTAATGCCCTTTTCCATCAAAGATAAGATTAGGGAACATTTTGATGAAAGCTTAGAACATTTTAAAAGAAAAGGACAAGCTATATGGAATGCTTATAAAGAAAACGCATTAATACCTAAGCAAGTTAATTACAATAGACTACAGCAGTATGAGCAAAGTCAGCATAGGGCTAAAATAAATTACCATAAGCGAGTTCGTCCTAAATATCAACAAATTTTTCATTTTAGAGATAATGGTATTAATCATAATTACAATTATCGTCAACATAACCAAGATAGAGATAGTTTTAAACCAAGAAAATCATACAATGGGAATAGTAGTAATAATGTTAACATAGCACAGTGTTTGTCATGTCATCAAAACTTACCTAAAAAAACATCTAATACAACCAAAGAGTTTCAAACAGTTAAAGAAAAAGCTCAGGTAATAAAAAAAACAATAGCGATTGGAGTAACTGGTCAAGTAGTATGGTTTAATGTTCGCAAAGGTTACGGTTTTATTCAACGTAATGATCGGAACAGCGATATTTTTGTTCATTATACAGCTATCATCAAAAACAACCCTAACAAATTATTAAGGTCTCTTGCACAAGGAGAAAAAGTCCAGTTTGATATTGTTGTAGGTAAAAATAACATGTCAGAAGCCGCAAACGTGACAGGTCCTAATGGTAAAACAGTTCAAGGGTCTAAGTATGCTGTAGATAAAAATTCAAACTACAACCAAAAATTTAAACAAAAAATATTTGACGCAAACCATCATTCTAGTGACTTCTAACAGCAGAAAAGAAAAGCTAATAGAGCTTATAAGCAAGCTTTTGCTTTTAAAGCAAAACAAGGTAAACTTATCAAAGAAAAACATCAGAAACAACAGCAGAAAAATATCAGTTACAATAAAAAGTATGATAGCAAGCCAAAATATCAAGTGCCAACAGTGCAGCTTAAAAGTTATAAACAAGACTCAGGCTATTACAATTCTTCAAAAACAAAATCACAAACTAGCGTATCAAGCAACATATTAGCTAAAGAGAAAAACAATTTGACGGTACTTAATTCTTTTGACAAAAAAGAAATTATAACACAGAATAAAAAAGAGTCAGAATTACTAATAGCAGGTCTAAAACTTTTAACATTTATCATAAAGCCTTTTGAAGATAAAATATAAGTATTTTCACAAAACTAGCGAAACGGATTTTAATAAAGGTAAAAAATTGTAATTTTTTATTAACGTGAACACCTATTTTAATATTTTTTAAACTCAGGTAGTGTTTTTTTGAAATTATACTGAAAGAAACTATTAAGTCTGTTTATTTTGTATTTTTTTCTGATAAAATTTCTGAATTGTAAAATTTTATAGCTTTTTTACTTTTAATGATGTGTTAAAAAGTTTTTTATATTGTAAATTACAGTTTAGTAATTGAACTATTAATTAAAAGCTATCAAATAGCAATTATAAAATAGAAACGTTTAATATGCCTATTTTTTTTATATTCAAATTTTAGTAACTACATTTTACTCTAATTTTAAAACAAAATTAAGTTATCAGATTTTTTTGCTCGTAAAATGATCAAGTTCAAGTTTAAAGCTTTCAAGTTCGACTCGTGATAAATTTTTCCTATAAGTTTTGACTTTAAAAGTACTTTCAACTCCCATTTAGTTTTGACTGTTGACGATCAAAAAGCACTCGCTAAATTTTTCTCTTTATAAATTTCTACAATGCATAAGTTTTGTGTCACATTAAAAAGAAATACTTTATACTTGAATCCTATAAAAGTTTGTGCATGAAAATACTGCTTATTGTTTTGTAAAATATTTTAAAAAAAATGTTTTCTGTTTTGTTTATTAAAGTTTGCGAGTTGAATATTAAGAACATATGTTTTTCTAAGTTAAAAACAAAATTAAAGTTTTTCATGTTTTTTAAACTGTTAATTTTCTTTTAATGCATCTTTAAATGCTTAATTTTTGTTTTGTTTTGTATAAAAAAATGAGTTTGAAAGTAAATTCTTTATTTTACTTTAATACTTTATTACTTTACTTTATTTTCAATAATAATTCTTAGTTCTGAAGAAAGAAACTATTAAATCACGACACAAATAAAATCTATAAAAATTATCAACAATCGTAAAGTTACATAAATACTAACATCAACTCCGCTATGTAGACGTTTTCTCGAAACAAGTTAATGAAACGTCTTTCAATAAGTCAACTAACTTTAACGCGTATTTGAAAGACAAACGCCGATATATACTCGTCGGAATGAAATTAACTCCTTGAAATAGTAAAAATGTTTGTTTTTAATACTGGAAGCACGTCACGAAATCTGCGTAGACAGTTTACAACATCCGCTTTAAAATACGAAAATGAGATGTTAATATCATTACATAGCTATATTTATATTTTTTGTGTCTATGTTTTTACAACTTTTAATTTATACCATTAGCCCTTTCATTTGTTTAAATTTATTGTTTTGACAACCCAAGTTTTAAAAATTGTAAAACATTTTAAAGGTAAAATGTTGCTAATACTTTAAACAATTTAATACTATTTCTTTTGTTAATAATTTTTGAATTGTAAACAAATCATTTTCATTTTTTATTTATAAAAAATAAAAGAATAAAATAGTTTTTTTAAACCAGGGATTCTCGAATTCATTTTAATAATTTCTTTGTTTGAGAATTTTTTTAATTTAGTTTCATTTAAAGAACTATCTAAGCCTTTTTATTTTACTACCAACAACATTTTAACACAATTTTTTTGTTTTCCCCTAACAACGCCTACTTCATGACGGTGGCTTAAACCTTACCTAAAAGTATAATGTTAAAATCGAAGCTATACTTATTAAAAACTCATACTTATTTTTTATGAACGTCGAAAGTTAACAAACTCGCCATTTTACTAGTTACTAATTAATACAATTAACTAAACGAGGTAATATATAACTTGAAAAAATGTTATCTTTTTATCTTACTTTAATGTTGTCATATAGTAAACTAATAAAGGTTTTAAATTTCAGAAACATTTTCCATTAAATTTTCTCGAAATAACTCTTTACTTTATAAACTTAATGTCAAAAACATAAAACGTCACTGGATTTATTTTAGATTATAATAAAACAACATAGCTTAATATGACGTTAATTAAATTCATATTCGGTGGTATAAATTATACATTAATTAATTCAAAACCAAGTTAGCTTTTAAATGAAGTATTGTTAAGTACAATAACAATTTCAAGTGTTGCAAAGTGCGTATAATAAAACAAAACATACTAATGTGATTTTAAATTTTTTCTGTAAAATTTTGCAAAAACTTTGACATCATAAAATAGCTACATTTCTTATCAATAATTACTAAATCAATCTAAATGTTTGTAGTGCCAATAAAAAAAAAATATTGAAATAAAGTTGAATCAATAAAAAAGTCAAAATTAAGTAAACAAAATATAATCTAGCCAATAAGAGATGATAATTTATTTAGAGAAAGATAGTATTATATGTTTAAGTTTTAAAAAAACAAATAAAGAGATCTTAACTTTTGAAAGATAAACAAAGAATTTATTCTTATAAGATAGTTTTAGAGTTTGAAGTAATAAGATAATAAAATTAATGGATACTATCAGTTTTTTGTTCGTTTGTTTGTATCTTTGGAATTTTACAAACTTTAAATTATCTACTTAAAAGGTTAAATTATATAAACTATTAATTTGCAAAAATTTACATAGAACATTTCTAAGATATATAAAAAGACGAAAATATAAATGAACTTTTAGATTCACAATATCTATTCAAACATTAATTGAATACATGCCTACACAAAGGACAAGTGTTGTGATCAGCAAGCCATCCTTCAATGCAGTCCTTGCAAAAATAATGCTTAGCATCGCAAGTGAGACTTCTCATTCTTCTACCAACTTTTATGTCTTCCATACAAATACTACATTGATCATCAACATGTGACTCATCAGCTGTAAAAAGCTGGAATCTTCTGATCATTCTTGAAGTGAGACCTTGTTGTTGTACATAATTTATTTCTTGATGTTGTAGTTGTTGTTGTAGCCTTTGTTCTTGTCGTAAGTTTAAAAGGATATTATTAACCTGATCAGATGTTTCACGAAACTTTTCTGAATATTTGCCATAAATTGTCCAAAGTATACTTTCAGCATGCCTAAAGCTTTTACGTCTCATATTAATAAATTTCAGCTGATCAGTTAGTTTAATGATAGCCAGTTGTTTTTCTTCGTCTTTTGCAAAGTACTGCTTTTGTAAGTTTTCTAGGCGTTCGACATTCTCAGCAAATTCTATGTCAATTTCATATATATATTTTGTTAGACATTGTTTCTTGTTGTCAAACTCAGTGGTTATATAGCGATCATTTTGAAAAAAAGCCCTTTGAAACCGTACTACAATATCAGAATTGTACCTGACATCCTGAAAAAAACTATCCCAAGCTTGATATATCCTTTCAAGATTCTGTTCGAACTTTTCCAAGTCTAGCTATAGAAAATCATAGATATTTTAAGTAAAGAAAAGATAAGAAATTTTTATTGAAGAAAAATTCTATTTATCAAAGCCACATATATAATTTTTATTCAACACTATCAAATCAAATAAATAGTTGTAAAATTTACTTTAAATTTAAGTATGACATTACGAAAGTATTTTTAAATTTAGAAAATATAACTTAATAATCAAAAGCTATATAGTACAATGGATGTAATCTATATTCAAGCTTCAGCGGTATAACGAAACATTAAAAATTTAATACAGCAGTGGTCATTTAGCAAGCAGTATGACTAACTAGCTTCATATATTATTTTTAAAGAGTCTACAGCATCCTAGTACTTTTACTCGAATCCGACTAGATAACGCTATTTTGGATTATAATTTTAATCCGGTCAGATACTAGTTTAAAATTTTGACAGGTTCTAGCTGAACCATATCATTATTGATCCATTAGGTCACTGAAAATACTTATTATTTTTAGTTTCTTCTACTAAAAAAATGTAAACGACATATTTAAGGATTTTAAAAATTATTCTACATTTTTTCTATTTTACTAATGATGAATAAAGAAAAAATTTTCTTAAAAGTTTATTAAGGAAGTCTAAAACTTTAACTAAGCACTACGGGAAAATTTTAAAAAGTCACAATAGATATTACGACTTTTAAAATAACAATAAATGTTAAAAAAAACGTTCAGCTCACACTAAATATTCTGGAATTCATGTTAAAATTAAAAAAATTCTTAGGCAAATTGAGAGTATCTTCTAAAATTATATCAGGTAACACAGAAAAATATGAAACTCAAACTAGATATTTTGGAATTCAGATATAGAGCGAAAAAGAAGGTCTCAGGCGCATTTTAGTTTTGAAAGTTAAACCAGATATATAGGGAAAATTTATGAAAGTCTCATTACTAGATCTTACGGGAAAAACAATGTAAATTAACCGAATATTACAAGGAAATATAGCACTTACACGAGATATTCTTGAGTGCATGTTATAATCAAATATCAGGTGTAGAATATATAGAATATGGCAATATCCGAGTCAAAAATAAAGATCTGACTGTATCCTGCTGAATGATACCCGGGTCTAACTGGGTTTTAATTTCAAAACTATTATTTGGATCCATATCCAGCAAGATACTTGTTTTAAAACAAAATCCGGATACGGATCCAGACGGATACTAATTCCAGTAGATCACTGATATTTCTATTACTTGAAAAAAGGTAGAAACTATGTGATTAGTTCAAGCTTTTCTGATTTTAATTTAGATTAAGTACAAAAATTAAAGTTTAATGTTAGTAGTTCATAACATAAAAAACAAAAATAAAAATTTTTAATTTTTAACTTAATTATCTTTTTACCTTATTTTTTAAAGTTATACTAAATGTATACGGATCACTAAAGTCTTGAGACTGAAAACAAATATTGCTGGTTTTTATAAACAATGATGATTTAAAATCCTTAACACTAATGAGTTTTATTTTATCTTTAATTATGGGTATCAATATTCTAAAAATTTATTGATTATTGAATTTAAAGTTTTGTATGGAAAATTATTACGTTTATAATTATGAATCAGTAAAAAAGCAAAATATTATTAATGTATATTTATTTTATTATCGATCTGTTGAGTTTTATTATATGTGGTTGTATTAAACTTTAGTAAAGAAATCATTAGAGCATTTTACTCAATTGCAAGAAAAATACTTATTAGGCCAGGGTTTTTAAAGTTAGCTATATGGCTCTATAGTCAATTACTTTGGGTTGCCACTCGTTTTTTCAAATTTTTTCAGGTTTTCTAAATTTCTTCCAGGTTTTTTAAAAGAACACATTTTTGGGTCTATTTTTAGTTTTAAGTTAATTTCTATCTTGAAACTGCGTTAAATAGTATAAAAATATTGAAAAGATACTGTAAAGTTACTGTAAATGTATTTTTAATAAAAAAGTTTTTGATAATGACGATAAATCTTAATTGTATGATAGGTTTTTTTGTTTCAAATCAAAGTTTAACAACTAATATGTTAAAATATTTAAAAATTCTAGGTTTTTCCTAGATTTTTAATCAAAATTCAAGGTTTTTCCAGATTGTTTTAGCCTAAATTATTAAAATCTAGGTTTTTCAAGATTCTTTTAGCCTAAATTATTAAAATCCAGGATTTTCGAGGTTTCCAGGTAGAGTGGAAACCCTGATTACAAAAATTAATAAGTCATAAGCAGCTAAGAGGCAAAAGGGTAGCTCTAAGGCTAAAATTAAAAATTAAACTAGATATTCTTAAGTTGATAATTAAAACAAAAAAAAATCTTAAGTTTATTTTAAAGTAATTTTAAAGCATGTACTTGAAATTATATGAAATTTTAATATTTTAGGCGCCATAAGCTGTAAAAAATGAAGCAATGTTGCTACAATTTGATAGATAAACTAGTTGTTCTTAAATTGGTGGTAAAAAGAAAAAAACGAAACTTCTTATTTGTATTTAAGGAAAGTTTTTGAAAAAAGTTGTGGGATGGAGACATAGGTTTTTTATTAAAAGAGCCTTATGTAACAATGTTTTGGAGGTCTTTATGCTAGGCAATTTAGTTAGCTGACCAAAGTAACTTTTAGTTAGACTGGTTTATTTTAAACTGATCAAGAAACTTGATCCCATATTTTATATGTAATTTTATTTAATGAAGTTTTTAGGTAATGTATAAATTAAAATACTGTCACGAATCATGATATTATATTACTGTTTATTGAACAAAAAAAGGGCTCGATAACTTAGTCGAAGGACTTGGTTTACGAAAAAACCTTATAGTAATCAAATTATACACCAGGATACAGTTTAATGTCATGTCTAGGACCATATGTATTGGAATATATGAATTATTGTAATAAGTTAACAAATATAAAAATACATCACTTTTTTATATACTTATATATATATAAATCTGTAATGAGAAAAATAAACTTGTTAACTAATACTACTAGAAATTTTAATTGAAAAGTTATCTAGATTTTACAGTTCCACCAAATATTAAAATCTAAAACAATTAATATCACTTTAAAAAATAACCTAGTCAGAGCTTTATGGTAGCCTGAGAGTTTTTTATTGTTTATATATGCAAACCTAGCTTGGTATTTACTTAATAAGTAATTTTATAAATTTGTTAGAAATAATTTAAAGTTTAACAACATACTAAAACGTGCATAACAAAAATGTAATTAAGTATTAATTTTTAGTTACAACATGTTTTATAGGCTTGAGTATACTAATAACATTATATTTATTATTGTAAAATTCGTTACCTCACTTATCCAATCATTCGAAACTGAATCATCTGTAACTGATGATGAACTATCCATTGCTTAATTTAATTATTCTTTAGTATATCTAAGTAACAATAAGATTTATTTAGTTTAATTATTGTATATGGTTTTGCTAATAAAAACTAAGTTGTAGTTATTTCCAATAAAATAACAGATACCTTTAAAACTTTAATAATTTATATTTTAAACAAGTTTAATATAGTAAGTTTATAGCAAAAAATTTATATGCATTTTTTTACGATAATTTTAGGCTGACACATATGGACATTAAGTACAAAATTACTAATAGCTCATTTTACACAATTGTAATATTACAGTGTATTCTACAGCCTCAATTAAAGAGATAATAAATTTAAACTTAAGTTAGTAAACTAAATGATACTGAATGGTATTTCAAATTCTATAAAGTCTAGGAATGACTTCTATGGGTTATATTTTATACTAAAGAACATATCAAATACTAAAGAATAAAGAACATCATACTTAAGTATATACTTTAATTGTTGTCAGAACTTTTACACAAGAATCCAACCTCATAGAGATATACTACAACAATGTACAAATAAAACTAATAAGTAATTACTTTGAATAAAAATGAGATTATTAATTATTAGCTATAAAAATTATTTTAAACTGAACTTTGAAGTAGAAAATAAAATATCAAAGTTTAGTTCTTGAACTTGATCTTGAAGGTCTTGACTAGAATTTTACTGAAAATACTCTGTAGCTGGTTTATATGGCTATATTATAAAATATAAACTTGATTCAAATCAACTTGTTTTGTGGTTGACTGATTTTACAATATTTGATGTTCAACTATTCGGAACAGTAAGGAAACTAGTAATCAATTAAACTTTAAAGAAATAAGGACTGTCTATAAATATTATATTTTGTTTAGTGTACAGCAGGGGCGTGTCTAGACTTTTTTGAAAAGGGGTTCACAATTTTTTTTGTTCCTAATTTGTTGATTAAGTACGCAATTCTTAGGTATGTACTGCCAGGTAAGTAAGCAATATTTAATCAAAAAACTCTGTGTTTAAATTGCTTTTTTTCTACTTGGGAAAAAAACATTTAAGTAGTAATAGAAAATATTTTATTTTTTATTTATTATACTGTATTAAATTTAGATAAATTAAAACTAAAAGAACAAGAAAAAAGTTATGAACTAACAAAATGTGTATCAAAATTTAAATCTGTTTTTAAAACTAAAATATTACAGACATAACTACCTTACTCTATAAAAAATTAACTTTTTTACCAGGAAAAAAATTATAAAGTAATTAAAATTAGAATAAATATTTATAAAGATAATTTCAATTTTGAATTAAATGTTAGTATAGATGGATTTCTTACAAATTCTCTTTTAAACTTTAAACTCTTTACACTTGTATATCTATTTATAGTAAAAGTATTTTATTTCAAGTAACTTAATCTATAAAAATTGAAATTTCACTAAAAACAACTTATAAACTTATACAATTAAATTGAAATATATTTTTAAAATATTATTCTAGTTTTAATTATTTAATAATGCTGTTTCCTGATAAAAAGGTTAATTTTTTATAGATTAAATTAGTTATGCCTGTAATGTTTTTGTTTTAAAAAACAGATTTGAGTTTTGATATACAATTTGTCAGTTCATAATATTTCAATAAAATTTAAAGAGAATTTATATTTTGAATTAAATGTTAGTATAGATGGAGTTGTACAAATTTTTCTTCTAAATTTTAAACTCTTTACATTTATATATCTATTTATAAAAAAAAAAATTTCCAAGTAACTTAATCTATAAAAATTGAAGTTTCATTTTCATTTCAATTTAAAAAATGTTTAGACTTATACAATTAATTTAAAATATCTTTAAATTTTATTTAAATGTTTGCCTGATGGTGCAAATATTCTAAATCTATTAGAGTTAAATTTTTTTTAAATCAGAATCAACTTTATGGCCAACAGATATACAAATATAAAACAACTAAAATAAAAATATTAAAATACCATTAAATGATAAAAGAATAAATTTCAAGGTGGTGTAGTTGTCTAAAAATGAATTTGAAACTTTCTGAATTTAACTTTTTTAAGTGTAAACAAAGCTGGTTGACACATAAACAAATAATATAAATGTTTAAGTACAAACACAACATTATTATATAACAACATAACACAAAAGCTTCACACAACATTATTATATACAATAAACTAAGTAAAATATAAATTAAGTGATTATAATGGACATTTGTTAGGTAGAATTGTACTTACTAGTTCAAAAACAATACTTAATCAATAGTAATTTACACAAATTAACAATTTATAATGGGAACTAGTAGCATCTTAGTAAAAAGTTTCCTAGGAAAAAATGCTACTTTAAAACTTGTACCAATTATGACGCCACAGTTGAAATTTTATATAAAATCTATTTCAGCTGGGCAAAAACGAGCATTTTTTGCTAAGGAAACTTTTTAATCTGTCAGTATTATAAATTCAACATTCATTATTCAAAGTTTATCAAATAACATAACAAAGTCAACAAACAACGTTTTTAGTGATAATCTAAGGATCTTTTTTTCTTTTTTCTTTTCTTTTTTTTTTCAAGGGGTTCACAGGAAACAGGAAATTAGTCAAAATACGCCCCTGGTATACAGAAAAAAAATGTTATAGCAGTTATACAGTTTAAAGAGGTAATAACTAGCTAAACTAAATATATTTTTAGTATCCCTAGAAACATTTAATTTATATTGAAAAAAACTAAATCTCTTATCTATTTTTAAATTGTTAAACTAGTAAAGTAGGTTTTGTTTTAACAAGTTTCTGAGTTTTTTTTTTTCTTAATTTTATTCAAATTTACAGGTTTTTTACGATTCCTTGCTTTAAAAGTTGAATTCAAATTTTTTGTTGCAATCGTCTTATTACTCAATAAATTATTGCTTGAGAAAATTCAAAAGTACAAGCCAGTGACAAATAATAAATTATACAGGTAGGTTATGAAACAGTAGTTTATAAAAAATACTACTAGTCAAAATTTACTTTTTTACAAAAAAAGTTGGTTTAGAGCATCATAGAGATAATTATTAGGTAATAAAAAAATATATTAAGTAAAGCATGTTTTTTAAATAAAATCTGTATTTAAAAACTTAAATTGATTATTCATAATTGTAACCTTGGGTATGTAATACTGAGTACTTCAGTAAAGTCAAAGTATGAACAGTATATCACCATAATAAAAATGCTAAATGTGTAGGTGTAAACTTTGAAACAACGAATCTACCTTTACAAACATTTTCTTAAGCACAGACTTCTAATTAATGCCATAGGAAAGGATAATCTTTCTAAAAAAAAGTTTGCATTAAACTTTAATAACAAAGCTTCTACTTATTTTTGAGTATATTTGAAAAGCAACCTTATAGTATACTATAAAATTTTGAATGCTGAGTAGGTTAATTTTAAAAAAATTAAAATTTATTAAGATAAGAGAAACTATTTCAAAAAAAACAAATTCTCGCTTCTGTTTTTATAAGTTTCTTTTACTTCCTTTTAATTATGGTAGCCACAGGTTTTTCAAAAAGTCTTGTTCAGTTTTTTGTAAAAACATGTTTTTTGGTGGTTTGAATTTATTAAAGACGAGGTTAAGAGTTTTTTACAAAAGTATATATTTACAATAGAAATTTACTATCTATTAAAAGTACTAAAGTAATACTCTGATTAGGTTCATGCTATTTAAAATTCAAAAGAATAAAGTTAGTTGGGTTAAATCTTTTCAAATCTTTAATGTTTTATTAAAAATATGTTTAAAATTAAAATTTTTATAACTTTACTTGCTTTAATTTTCAAATTAAGGTCATTGAAGTTAAAATGGCCACCAAGTAGATAAAATGGTAAAATCTATGTTAAGTGAAAAATAAAATGTATACACAAATAAGTTATACATTACTAATATTTCTAATTTGTTTTATTTAAATTATTTCAAAAAAATTGTTGTTAAATTTATATAATTTTTTTTTGTTCAGATTAATAAACAGAATAATCTTTTTTATTATAAGCATTATTTACAATAGTTGTATTTTTGAGTTTTTTAACAAACTAACTTAATGTTTTTTTTGTAATTATGCAAGGAATACTTAATAAAACAATAAATTACTTATGTAGTTATAAACTAATATGCAAGTGTTGTTGTCAAAAAACAATCATCCTGGTTTTTCTGAGCTTTCTCGAACAAACTTTAAACACGAGCATAAAGTTTATTTTATAGGCAAGTTTATAAACTTTTCAAAAAACATAAAACTATAATGTCATGTCATAAAAAAATTGTAATTTCATGTACTTAAAATAAAACAATGTTACATATATAACTCTCTACGTTTCTTTGTTTTAGTTTATAAGTTAACCCATCTTTAATTGAATATTATTTATGTCTCATAAAGCTTTTATTATTTTTACAGAATGCTATAAACAGTATAATATTAAGACGTAGAAATACTTATATTGTTGACATCTTTTTAAACAAATTAATTTTAAGCTATAAAAAACATAGAGTTGCATCTTTTTAACTTCAAGTTACACGTTTACTTTTGTGTTAACCGTTTTTATGCAACTGACCATGTTAGAAAGTTTAAGTAATGCGCATCAAATTTTTTTAAATTAATATTCAGATGATATAATTTAATAAAACATCTCAACGATGTCAATACGCTGCATTGGATTTAACTTTAAGACAATATATGTTATGTTTGTGTAGTAAAAGTTGTACATTTAAGTCAAGGTACCGCACTAAGTTTCATAAAAAATTCACACTTACCTTGAAGCCTACAAAGTTCTATCAAACATTATGACGAGTAACCTACTTGTTTTTTTTTAATTGCTATAAGCGACTAAAATAAATAACAATTGAAGTTTTATACTTTTTGTTTTTATTCAAACTTAAATTAACAACTACTACAGGTTGAAAAGCTCAAAACAACAAAATTAAATACATCATTTTTTCAAATTAAAATTAGTATTATAATTAAGAAATATTACTTCCGAGTTGCTCACAGGTATTTTTAATACTATACTTTAATTATAATAATGTAAAAAAGAAGAGTGTATAAATAATGATTTTAACTTTAACTGCATAAAAGCATTATAAAGTTAAACAAACTTTAAAATCAATAATAAGTTATTTTAATAAAACACTTCATTCACAAAATTTCTTTAAACTTATAGGTTTTAACAATCACATCTTGCATTTTATATTTTTGAGTTGTGTTAACTAGAAAATTAATATTTTTCTTTTCCTTACTTTTATTCGTCGATTAAACTTAAAGCTCTGTATTGACTATAATAGTCACTCATTTTTGCGGAATAAGCAACAATTAAATACTTTTTTGTTGTTATTTTCAATTTTAATTATTAAAAATTTATTTTTAACTCAATTTTCAATATGTTTTGATAAGGAGATGGGTTAGAAGTAAGGGTATAAAAATAAAATAAGTTTTGTGTGCTGACTCAGCAAATATAAAAATCAAATCAGACTAAGCTTTAGATTTAATTTTCTTTATATTCTAAGTTTGTTTTATCACAATAACTTTATTTACCATAAAAAAAAAAAATTGTGCTTAACTTTTTTTCAGTTGTTACCTTGAAATGTTAAAATCTTTAAAATATGTACGATTAAAATTATAGAAAAATATAACAACTCGCGACGAATTTTTATACTTAAGACAAATTGTATAAGCAAATTAAAGTTTCGGTTTTTAATAACCAATAGTTGAGAAATCCACTGTTAGTTTTATTTTTCATTCACTTATTGCTTGTTAAATAGATCTTTCATTGCACCTTTACTTTTAAATAGCTTTTAGTACAATTTTGTTTCCCTACGTAACATGTACGGCTTTTTTAACAAGCCCGGAATGGACTCTACTTAACCACCAAATTGGACTCTTAATAGTATAGTTCTTTTTTTAAATGATTTTTAAAGTGAAAAACTAATTTTTACGTACAAAAATATTTACTATAAAATTCTAAGTTATAGACCTTGAAAAAGCCACATATTTTTTTGAACAATTTAATTCTTTGTATTAGAATAAAAAAAAAAACTTTATGAAATAATTTGTGAACACTAAACTAAATGCTGCAATATGAAAATTTTGCAGACATTTGCAAACATAATTTTCAGTTTGAAATCACTCTGTACAATTCAAATGAAATAGCATATATTTTGAAACATGCTTATAATTTTTTCAATTAAGCTGGTAGTTCACAAATAATTATTACCCTATTTTTATTTTTATATATTTCTTTTTAAGTGTTTATAGCAGAAGTTGGAAATTCTTTTGCAGTGAACACATGTTTAAGTTAATGTCTTAATTTGTTTTTAATGCCATAAACACTTAATTAGATACTTGATGATTTTCCCACACTTTGTAGTTTTAATTTTTGAGATTTCAACCTTGTAAGTGTCTTAATAAAGTTTTATTTTTTGAGAAGTATATTTTTACTTATATAGGGCGGATAAAATAACACTGATGTAAAGCACTTATTTTTAAGTAAACATTACAAAGGGTAGAGTGACTGATGGTTTATGTCATAAAAATACGTGGCCTGCTTAGACATAATTTTGCCATTCAAGCTCGTGAAATAAATTTTTTAATGATAATTTAGTCTTTATGATAGTTTTAAGTGCTCTATGAATAATATTTTTCAAGATAAAAACTTAATGGTTAAGACATATCCAAAAAAACGGCGGCCATTTAATCTAGAGTTTGAAAATTTAGGCAAAAAAAGGAAGGAAAAAAGTTAAACTTCATATTTTTGGTATAGTACCTAGGACTTTAACAGTTTTTATTTTTGGAATAGTTTAATTTAGTTGAACTATAAAATATCAACTACCTGCAATAAAAAGTTTTCTTTTTTTGATAATTTTCTACATTATCAAACAAATTAAAAATAACATTAAAGTATCTTTTCAATATTAATACACTATCAAAACAGTTGTTTACCTTGAAATTAATTATACACCAAAAATTCAGGCTAAATTGTAATTTAAAAACCTGGAAAAAATTAAGGAAACCTGTAAAAAAATTCAAGAATGAAGTGTCTACCTTAGAATCACTTTTTCTAGAAAATATAGCTAGTCAAAAAAAGAAAATTCTTACCACCTTGTATTGTGTGAATCTTTATTAGTAATAAGTTAGATTGAAAAAAGGTTTTGTTGGCCACATTATAAGAACAAAGTTGTTAGCAAACCACAAAATTTTGAAAAATTTTATTTATAAAAATACTAAATCCTATTCTAGCACATATTGCTAATCAATGGTATCATTTTTATACTTTAACTAAAAGCTGATGATATCTCTTGAACTATAAACATATTCTGGTTGTTTTTACAAAAATTAATGTTAATTCATTTCTAAAACCTGTCTGAATTCTTTAAATTGATTATTGCAAAATAGTTTTTAGTTTGACTGAAAAGAGTCTTGTTTTACTTTTAATGATTAGTTAGCATAACTTTATGTCAAAATGACATTCTTAAGAAAGATAAAACAGAATATCAAGTTGTTATGATTACTGCTTAATTTGATGAAAAAATTTGAGCTAAAATCATTGTTCATTCAAGCGCTTAAGAGAAAGCTCTCAAGATGTCGTGTTTTACCAATGCAAGATTATTACAGTTTTATGAGGAAAAAATAAGGTGCAGACAAGAAATTACTGATGTAATGCTGCATAAAGTTAAGAACATTGCTATACAGACTAGTGACAGAAAGTGGTGGGAGACTCTAGCATAGCCCACTTTAGCAAACATGCTATTTTAGAAATAAAATTTATATTGCTTCTTGTATTATTTTAAGTATTTTTTAACAATGATACATTTTATATTAATTTTTTTAAGTTCCTAGATAGTTAAACTTTAATTTTTTTTTATACATTTCTAAAGTACATTCCTGTTAAATTGATCTTGTGTAAAAGTTTGACTACATTCCAAATATTTTCTTATGTATGAGTTTCTTTATTTCTTTGTGTTTGCAACTGATCTTTGTATGAAATATTTTCATTCATGTCATGCTTTAAATAGAGTAACCTGCTTTATTTAGTATCATCATTTAGTACAAGTTAAGCTTATTATTTAAGTTACCTACATTTATAGATACAAAGATATAAAAAGTTCACCACACTGATATTAAAGTGCTAACAGCTCAGTTGACATTTTCAGTTTCTAAATAAAAACAAGTACAAAATTAAAATATGACATTCTAACCAAGTATTACTAAAAATAAGATTATATAAAAATGTAGTTAAGTGTAAAAAAGCATACACTCAAGTTACTCTATAGCAAAAAAATGCACACTCTTAAATTTTTATGAATCGGATTAAAGTTGCTTCTTTTACAGTTATCTTTAGCTAAAAAACACTTCCCTTAACATTTTATTTGTGAAGCCCATTTGCTTGTGTGCTGCAGTTTACTCTAGTTAAAGTAGTAAGCAATATTTCTAACATTTGGGTTGAACTTAAACTTTTTTTTTTTGGCTACAATTATTTAGAAATATTAAAAAAATTATTTTTTATGGACACATTGGTTTATAACGAGTGTAATAAACTGAATTTTTTTAAGATAGCAATATTGATCCTTAATGGTTATTTCAGGCAGAGGGTAAAAAAGAGAATTTTGGTATTTTGGACAATAACTAGAAAATGCTGTCTTCTACTCGGGTTTGAAATGTAAAACAAAAAAAAAAACTTTTGTGTTTGTGGTGCACAGGTTTTTCCAGTTTCCAGTGCACTGATTTTAATTAATGTGAAGATCACTGCTTTAGTTTTTCAGAGGTTAGTAAAAAAAAAAAAACGGTCTTATGTTCATTACCAAATTTTGATATGTACTGTACATATTTTTAATTTTATAATAAATAAAGGGATCATATGTTAATTTTCTGAAAAAGACCAACTATGAAAAGGATACTGGGGAGCCCTGCACTAAATAATTTAAACAATTTTTCTAAATCACAAGCTTTAGATAAACATAGTTGTGTATTCTAGCCAGACTCAGCTTATATTTTTACAACATCAAAATTTTTAAACATATGTTTCTAATTCTCTGTACCACGCTTTGAAACCTACTGTTCCTTAAAATAACTTATACTTGATATTTAATGTAACCATTTATATTTTATGGAATTTTATGATTTTCTATATGTTTTAAAAGTTGCCATCCATTAGTTTAACTGATGGGTCAACAGCCTCTGAAGCAGGCTTCCCCAAAGTGGTTTCTACAGGTTTGTAAAGTTTGTACATGTAGCTATCTTTACAAAAACACGTTCTACACATTTTCAAACGAATTGAAAAAAATGTCATCCAGATTATTGTTGATTTTCCAAAAAAAACTTTGAAGTATCAAAAGTTAACAGAAAATTCAAAAATCTTCCATGTAAAATTTTTTCGAATCGTCTAAAAGTTTGTAGAATGGGTTTTTGCAAAGATTGCTACATGTACAAAACATTTTAGAAAAAGCTTAAGCCTTAACAAAAACCATTTTAAACATGATTTCAAAGACATAAAAACATTTCTCTTTAATCAAGTTAGTAGTTTAACAGTTCATTAAGTTTATGTACACAGTTAACTATTCAGTATATACATACTAGTGTGCACATACAGGATTATTGAAAATATTAAATTATTATTAAACAGCACCTTATAATACACTGTTTTTAGAATTACACCTAAAAGTATAAACATTCATTTTGTTTTTCAACAAAATGATTTTTTCAAAGATTTAGTGGCAACCTTGTTAGATAATCTATAAAGTCCAGTAAAATTGTAATTACCTACCTCTGCTTTGGTACTAAAAACTTTTTTTGTTTTACCACATGTTTTTTTTTTTAATTATAAGGTAAAGAATTTTATTATAAATATTTAAATAATATAATGTTTTGTATACTCTTATTTTTCTAAGTTTTCTAGACAAGTTTAGAAGTAAATATTTTATAATCGAAAGCTTAGAAGTGGACCAAAATCAAGATGGTAGTTTATTTTTTATCAAAAAATTGATTATTTTGTCATTGTTGTTTTCAAAACTTCTTCTTTTTACAACAATTCTATTAAACTGTTCGTACTGCATAGAACATGTTTGCTAAATCTTTTTTTTTGTTTTAATATTTAAATGTTTTATTAAACCATATTTCAAAAAGTACACACAAATTAGTTGTACTACAGCTCCTAATTATTTTTGTCTAACATAATTGAATGTCCATTCTTTTATAAGTATTGTGCTTATCTATTAGTTAATTTTCTTATCCAACAAGTTTTCTATTATTATTATTATTGTAAGTTTATTGTCATACGAAGGACCCAGGCATCAAAACCTAGGCCACTTATACAGAAAGACATACAACAAAAAGACAAGAATAAACCAAAATTGTACATTAAAAATGAAAAAATTAAAAAAAAAACTGAGTTTAACTAATTAAAGTTTAAAAATTAACATAAAAACACCAAAAATTATAACACAAAACTTATAATTCCGGTGCTTCCGAAAAGAGAACAACAATATCCTACTTCAACTTCACCCGAACAAATGGTTTCACTCCAAAACTGGTTTCACTTTCATTCGAACGACTGGCTTCACATTATTTGAACAACTGGTTCAGCTTTCATTTGAGTAACCGGCTTAAATTTTATCTATACAACTTGTTTCACTTTTATTCGTATAACTAGAACCGCTTTTATATGAACAACGTTTTTCATTTTTCTTAGGAGAGCCTGCTTCATATTTACTTTCAAATCTTTAATACTCAGATAACTCAGCGTTTGTTGGACTTTCGTAGTAACTGATAAATGTTGAGAACACTGACTATAAACAAAACCTAAGAACCCAAGGCCTCTAGCACTTTAAAAGCCCAATAAACTATGTATTAAGGAACAGGTTTTGTTATACACAGAGGAAAGGCGCGCTAATAAAATAAAGCTATAGGTTAAACCAAATTAGACAAATACAACCAGTGGTTAATGAAGAAATAACAACAAAAAAAAATCACTTATGAATTTTGCTAACAAAATATTTATTTAAATCAAACTTTTTTAACCTTAACCGAAAATGCTCAACTTTTTTACAAGAAACTAATTCGTTTGGAAGCTTGTTCCATAATTCAACTGAACGATAAAAAAAAGAATTATGCCAAACATTATTATTGAAATTATGTCTGCATGTAAATTTTCTGCTGTTACCTCTCAGTAAATAAGTACATTTATGAGGTTCAAAAATAGACTGTAAATTAATTGTAGTTTCACTATTAATCAGTTTGAAAAAAGTAATTAAGTCAAACTCAATCCTTCTATACTCTAAAGACTTAATACCAAGTTTTGAGAGTCTATCAAAATAAGATGTGTATGAGATGTTACAACGGTTGAAGACTATTCTTGTATATTTTCTTTGAATGGATTCAAGATGGTTAATAACTTTCTTCAGGTATGGAGACCAAATTGGTGTGTTGTATTCTAACTTAGGACGAATGTAAACGAGATAAATTTTTTTGAGAATGTTTATATCTGTAGATTTAAAACTCCTTAAAACTTGAAAAGAAATACTTGATGCAATTTGATAAACGTAATTGATATGGTGGTTCCATTTTAGGTTTTCAGCAATAAAAATTCCCAGATCTTTAAACACTTTTGTTGAAGGTAACCTTATGTTGTTTATTCTAAATTCAGAAGTGATACTAGATGTATTTTTTTGAATGTTTAGAACCTGACATTTACTAGGATTTAAAACTAGTTTTCTTTCTTTTAGCCAATGATAAATTTTATCCAAAGATTTTTGTAGAATTGTGTTAGAATGGCTAAAAATTTTTGTATCGTCTGCAAAGATATTTATGTTGCTATCGACATCTACTTCTAAAGCTATATCATTGATATAAATTATAAATAAAAGTAGGCCAATAACCCCTCCTTGAGGCACTCCACTGAAAACAGGTAAAGACTCTGAAAAAGTGTTACCAATAACTACTTTTTTGGTTCTGTTTTCAAAAAACTCTTTGAACCAGCTAACTAAACTTTTATGAATTTTGTATTGAGTTAAAGTCTTTATTAGTTTAAAATGGGATACAGAGTCAAAAGCCTTTTGAATGTCTGTGTAAATAACTTTAGTTGACTTATTGCTTAGAAATGAAACCAACCATGAGTGTAAGCAATTCAACAGTTGATAACTAGATGATCGATTAGGTAGAAAACCAAACTGTTTATGTGAAATTAGCTTATTTAAAAAAAGGTGATCAAGTATTTTTAGAGAAATTATATGTTCGAAAATTCTACAAAAACTGCTTGTTAAAGAAATGGGTCTGTAGTTTAAAGGGTTGTACTTACTACCTTTTTTGTGCACTGGTATGACATATGAGACTTTCCACTGGTTTGGTACAGAGGATGTAGCTAGTTAACAATTAAAAATTAGTGAAATTGGAAGAATTAGGGAATGAATAGTACGTTTAATAAAATATGAAGGAATGTTTGCAGGCGTTCTGATTATTTTATCTTTTAAATGATTAACAGACTTAATTATTTCATCATTGCTTATGAAGAAGTTTTTCATTTCCAAACACTTTTTACTAACAAGTGTAAAATTTTTGTCATCACAATATTTAATAAATACCTTTTGAAAGGACCTGTTAAAAAAAGAGGCTTTATCAAGTTCTGATACTATTGGAATATTATTTATTAATTAATACAGGTAAAGAAGGTGTTAACTTGAGCTTTGATTTTACATAGCTGTAGAACTTTTTTGAGTTTGTGTTTTGGCAAAAACGTTATTCATTTTCTATGTTGAACACTTTCACTGCTTTTTCATATTTTTTTGATACAGTTTTGTATTTTTCTATCATCTGCTTATCTAACTTACATTGTTTGTAGAGTTTTAGTTTTTCTCTTAACAACTTTTTTATATCAGAAGGATATGTTTTCATTTTTCTGTCTTGTTTAATCAAAGGCACAAATTGTTTGATTGAAAAGTTTATTGTTTTGATAAATTTATCATAAAACATTTGTAGATTTTTTGAGTTGTTAAAAAGAACTTTCCATTTTATATCTGATAAAAATTTATTAATATTCTCAAAATTTGCTCTACGAAAATCTGGATAGAGTGATTTAGGAGATGGTTTTTTACTTTTGTGAACACTTATCCCAAACAAAATAACATTGTGATCATTTATATTTGTTAAAGGTGAATCAACCAAATGAAACTTAACTCTATCTAATGCCATATAATTACAAAGCAGTAAATCGAGGATATTACCGTTCTTATGGGTAGGTGAGTCAATAAGTTGTGTAAGGAGATTATCTGAACAAAATTTAATAAAACATTTGTGACAGTCAATGTAGGTTGTGCTTGGGATATTCCAGTCTATATTTGGCAAATTAAAGTCACCTAAAATGTAAAAAGGAGACTGTTTTGGAATAAGGTTTCTGATTAAGTCGATCATGTTTGAAACAACAGCTAGAGATTTAGAGGAATTTGGAGGGATGTAGACACATAAAAATCTCAATCTGAGTCCTTTAAGAATCAAATCAAAACACAAAAATTCAAAACCATCAGATGAAACAAAATTAGTTTTTACTTCAATTAATTTTAAAAAGTTTTTAAATATAACAGCAACGCCTCCTCCCCTGCCTATTCTGTCATTACGGATTATATTATACCCTAGAGGACAAAAATTTGAATCAATAACATTTTAATTTAACCATGTTTCAGTAAAAAAAAAAAATCTAAATTTTGTGTACACATATAACATTCAATGAAGCTTATTTTGTTTAAAATAGATCTTATATTAGTATATGAAACATTTAAAAATAAATCTCTACTAGAGGTTAAACTATTAGAAAAAACAGTGCCTGAGGCCTTAGTATTAGAACAATTAAAGATTAAACTAGATGACTTAAGATGCATGTCAGTGTTTAAGCTAGACTTATTAGGCCCAGAGATCCTGGGCGTTAAACCGAAAGGGCAGTTGAGTACTTTCAACTATTTTGTTTTGTTTTATAACGTATCTTATGTTCAAATTTTTACTTTCAGCTTCTGCTTGTTTTTGTTTTAGTTCAAATCTCAATTTTCTAAAATGTTCTATCTCTGATTTTGTTCGATCAATATTAATGTAGATACTAATTTGTTTTCCCAGATGCTGTATTTTAAGGTTTTTTAGACTCAACAGTCGTTTTCTGCTAGATTGTGTCAGTAGCTTCAAAATTATTGGTCTCGTTTTATTGCCGTTGTATTTACCGATACGGTATATTGTATCTAATTCAGTTTCAGCTATTTTGTTGGAACCTAGAGAACTTTGTATTTTATTCAGCTCATTTTTTGCATTTTCTACCGTATAAACTGATGTATTGCTAATGTTTTCTGGAATATTAAATACTATTACATTTAAAGATTTTTTTTCTTTCAATTTCCTCTCAGTTTCAGTATTTATTTGATGTGTTACTAGTGACAATTTACTGTCAATGTTACTAATAAAGTCTGGTTGTTTTTGAAAGGAGTTTGTTGATGCTTTTGCATACATTGAAAGTTTCTTTTCAAAATTATCAAATTTTTTGCAGAACTCTGTATTAAATTTCATAAAACTTTCATTTAGTGATTTGATTTTGTGATCAAGAGACTTTTCTGTAGCTTGTTTCTTGTAGACCTCCTCATGAGTTTTTTGTGTATTCTGGATACTGATTTCAAGTTCCTTGATTTTTGTTTCATACTGACTTTTCAAGTTATGGATTTCTTTTTCCATTGACTGAAATTTTGCATAATTTTTTCTTCCTAGTTGTAGCAAACTTTCCTTTGTTGCTTTATCAACTTTGAAGTTTTCAATGATACTTTTTATTTCCAATTCAGACATATTAATTTACTTAAATATAACCTTTCTTTCTTTCTTATTCAATATATTTGAATTTATATTAACAATTTTTTGCATATTACTAATTACAAGTGTAATAAGACTTCAGTAAACTTTTGTATAGACATTTATGAATCAAGGTTTTATTACAAAAGCAATGTTTATTTTACTTTAAATCTACATTTTACTTTCTGGTCTCAGAACCAGAAGCTGGCTTAACTATGTTAAAAAATTTAAATTTAAAACCGACTCAACAGTTGATTTTGAAACAAAAGTCTTCTGACTTTATGTATATACAGCACAAGTATGATTTTAAGTTTATCATAAAATTTATGTGGACAACAAAATTTTATTTAACTCAGATAAAGCCCAGGCCTCAAACACAGCCTCACAGCTTCTATCTCACCCAAATAATGTTTTTGACAAGGAAAGGGCAGGCAACGCTCGTCTCAAGCTGAGAGAGGGCAAAGTTGAAAAGAAAAAACGAAAGGTTAGAGGTGACAACCAACTGTTGGGGACTAAGATGCAGCAATATGAACAGATACTGGACGTTGAAACAGACAGGTACGTGTAAATGGGTAAGAGTCAAGTATGCTTAAAAGGACACTTTTGCAAAAAGGGTCGCTTTTGCATGAAGACACTTTTGCGGGACTTAATTTTTTTTTAAATTTTAAATAATCTTTTATATTTCTGTTAGTTTAATTTTTTATCTTATTATTTTTTACTACCACTGTTACCCCTAATCCTTACCTTTGGTTGGCAACTTGATTATTCTTCTTTTTTCTTTATTTAGTAAAAATATTATTTATACAATATTTTTTATTCTAGTGCAAAATGTTCCTCTTATTAAAAGTGTCATGGTGCATATTTAACCCTTTGGGCAAAATATCTTTGTGCTTATTTGACCGTGTTTACATGTATATACTCTTATTTGTGTTTTGATTTAATAGATATGTTTAAAAGTAAGTTTTGTTACAAGGTTGAAAACAAGTTAAGCTAAAAAAATTTAGAAAAGAATTAAGTTAAATAAACAAAATTTAAATAAAGTTTTCACATATTCAAAGAAAAAGAAACTTTGATGAAAAAATTCGCGAACGTCTACAGAGACTAAGCTAAGACAAATTCAAATTTAACAAAAAGTTTGATAATATAAATTTGATTATCAGACAACTAGCCTTCGGAAGACTGAATACCCGGGTCTTAGTCTACCGATTACTTGTTGTAATATACATATTTTCTATAAATACTGTTTTACACTATGCGATGATTACAGAAATAAGTAGTAAAAAAAGACCTTCACTTTAAAAAAAAATTGTAATCATAAAATATCAAGTTAAAAAAAAGTTGTTTAAGTTTTGTAATCTATTGTTTTATCTTTCAGTCTAAACAAATTACAATATTAAACTGAACAACAAGGTACAGTACAAAATTACTAAATAGAAAGAAGTTAAATTATATGATTTTGTTAAACTAAGACAGGGTACAAGTAAGTACAAAATGAAAAACTTTTAAAAAATAATTAAACAAAAAAACAATGCGTATATCATATACTAGTAAAACTTAAGTTATTTAATTGAGTTATGCAAAGTGTTTTCACTTTTTAAATATTATTTTAGTGTTATTCTTTTTACTCAAATTCCATCTCTAATCGATATAAAACTTATAAGAGCGCATTTACCTGTAACATATTACCATTTAAACATATATGCTTAATTTTTTACATTTTCTTTTTCATATGTTTTTGAAAGACTGCTTGTGATCATGATTATTTTTTGTTCTATAAATCACTTAAAATCAACTTATTGATTGTACAAAAAAAAAAGCTTCTTAAAATTTTAAAACTTTTTTATCAAGTTTAAATATCAGCAGATTTATTGAAAGTGTAATTTTTAGAAAAAAAAATTAATGTAAGTCTACTTTGGTAATTTTAAAAAACTTTTGTCAGTCTGGTAATATATATACCGACAATACTGACAAATAAAACCTCATTGAAAACTATTAAATATTATACAAAATCTTAAAGGATCTTTATAATAACATTACTGCTAAGCTTAATGAAGAAATGTTTCAAATATTAAAAAGTACTTTACTGTGTGATACAAGTCCACAGCGTAGAAAATGATTTTAAAACTTTAGTTAAAGATCATAACTTGAAAAGTTCTTAGATTGTTTGAACTTTAGACAGGTAATATTTTATTTAATTTATTTTAAGCTTGTACAATGTTCTTAAAGCACAGTGTTATATTTAATCTTTTAAGAACTCATCTTTAATTTTTCCACTTTGTTAAGAAGAAATATATATTTCATGTATATCTTTAAATTTATAACAGACACAAGTTGAGATCCTCAAATAAAGATTAGAAGAATCAATTTTAGAGATAATTAAAGTAGATGAAGAAATGGTCTAAAAAGTTGCATATAGATTGTTATTGAAGAAAAAGCAATTATACTATAAAAATTATCTGATATGGTAGAATTTGGAGAAAATTGTTTTTCGTTTTTATCTCAGTTTAAAACTCAGATATTTTAAGTATAAACTACTAATAACTTCCTTTTATTTGTTTGTGTTAATTGTTCAAAACTAATGAAATTAAACGCATTAAATTAAAAAAATGTTGAAGAACTACAATTTGTTTTTTTTTTTTACAAAAACGCATCAACAGTCAAAATAGCTGCTTTAAATAAACAAAGTTAGTTTATAATTCGTTAGTTAAACAAAGCTATTTTTATGAGGCACTATTTAATTTTTTATTTTCAAAATAATATTTCCAACGATAACGTAAACCACATTCATCAAACAGTTTTTAAAAAGGTTTTACTGTTTTGAAATAAATTATAGTCTGAAAAAAAATAAAAGATGGTTTGATAAAAAGTATTTGAAGCATTATAACAAGACTTTTGTTTTTCTCACTCAAACTTTTCAAAACTTTTTATAAACAACTACTCCAAAAAAATCTATTTCGAGCAAAAGTGCTGTGTATAGGACTACTACAGAAACATTTAGTTCAAAATTTTTGCTTTTTTTAATAATATATCAAGTAAAGTAATAATACTGATAAATTTTAGATAACTATGAATCTTTTGTAGTCGACAAAACTATTACAGACAAAAATTGAAAGGTTAAAGATCCATATAAATGATCAAAAAAGAAGTAATTGAAATATGATAAAATAAATTAAGGAAAGCAATGAAAAGTACGAAATGAGTAAAACAATTTTTTAATAATCTTTCAGAGAACTAAAGTCTGAAACTTGATAAAAGCTAGAAAAAGTAAAAAAAAAGAAGCTAAAAAGTTGCTGAAACAGTTAAAAATCAAAGCATGGAAACTAGAGTCCTATCTTTCATAATAGAAAATTTAGAGCGACTGAATAGCTTGCTGCTTGCATAATATAAAGAAGCTTTCAGACAATAGTAATAAGTTGATAATTTTTTCTATAAAGTGGTCCTTTTAAGAATAATAAAAATTAGTACCTAAAACTTTTTTTTCGATAAACAAAATACAGTTTTGCATAGAAATATTTAAGTAGTTTAAATACTTTACTTAAATATATAAAAAAAACAAAACAAAGGCTATAGTTTGTGAGTAAAATTATTTAAAGCAGTACTCAGATTTGATTGTACAGTAAAACTTGTCAAAATTTTTTATAAATAACTGATTATATATTAATAGAACGGACACATAAAGTTTTTTAGTCTCAAGTATTGTTCAAACCAAACAAATTCGTTTACTAAACAAATATTTCAAAATTTGGTTTAACTTAAATACAAACTTTGTATGGTTACGTCATATAACTTTAGTTATAAGTTTAAATCATTTTTTGTAATTTCTTGCCAAGACAGTAATTTCTAGTGCTATTATAAAAATAAATGCTTAAAGTTTATTATAGGGTTGGATAGCTTTTATAGATTTATCAGTTGTCTTCCGTTAAATATGTTAAAAAAAGTCTTTACCGGCAGATTGTTCAAAATTACTATGCTCTATATACTAATAAACAATGAACTTTACCACAAGATCAACAACAACAGCATCCGAGACAATCCTACGACCGGTTTCGTCCTATTGATTGTCTCAGATGCTGTTGTTGTTGATCTTGCGGTAAAGTTCATTGTTCATTATCGAAGACATAAAACATCTCAACTTTGTTGATGATGGCCGAAATAAATACTGGCTTTATATCCTAAGTAATATATTAAAAGCAAAAATTGAAATAATCATCACTACTACTGTTTATGGAAATAGATTACTAGCATATTTTAAAATATCCCGTGTATCAAAGCTCAATTTTTTTTGCCTAAGTTGTTTCCAAGCTAAAAAATACGTTGCGGGATAAAAATTTAGATTAGCAGGCGAAATCCGGTCTACAGGCCGTACTTTACCCCTAGTTTTATTATAATTATATAAGGTTAATTTGTTTCACAGTAAAACAACATTGCATACTAATTTCTAATAAATGTTCTTATTTTTCTATTTAGCCTATAATAATTAAAAAAATACAATTATATAAAAAACTGAGTTTTTAAAACAGAAAACAGTTAGCGTGAATTTATAATATGTAAGAACTAAAGCTTGTAATTTTAGCACTTTGCAAAAAAGTTACTACAAACTACTATAACTTGTTAATTGTAAAGCTACAGACTGCAGAACAATCTGGCGAAGCCAAGCAGAATATTTGATAACTTAGCTAGAAAACAGTTTGTGCAAAACGAGCAAACTTGAATTATTTATTATAACAGTTTAAAAGTTATTGTTTTCTTTTATTTTATTTTTACATTTTTTATTAAGGTTTTATAAAAGTATAAACCATATAAACAACTAATAAGTAAAGCAGAAAGTAGCTAAATTAAGCAAAAAAATATAATAAGTTATGGTTGTCATTTTGGCATTTTGTGGAAAAAAAAAATAAAAACTATTATAACTCGGAGGTTGGCAAACTACTGCCGATAAATCCGATCGGCCGGGTAGAATACTTTGTTTTAAGAATAGTTTGTGAAAACAAGCAAACTTAATAAATTTAATCTAAGGTTTAAAAATGCTTGAAATTTTTTTTATGAATAAACAGCAATGTTTACCTTACTAATAATGATTATACTTAAGTTTTTCTTTAGTATTTTTTTATGTATATTTATCAATATTTAAAGTCGTGGCGTCTAGCAATGTAATGTCTTGTAAACAAGATCGATTGCAGAAAAATATTTCTGGTCATTTATATAAAATGCAGCCGATCATTGGCTTAATTATATGTATATCTAATAACACTTCAATAATGAAACACAAGCAACTAGAAATTTTTAGCAGGTAGTTCCCTTTTAAAAATGAAATATAAACACCATATGTTTTTCGACAAGATTTTACTTATATGTTAATAAACTTTAATACGGTTTACTAATAAATAAACACAACTAATTTTGATTATGTTTTATTGTATTTTTATTGTATTTTTTCTTATCCATGTTGTCTTTTTACTTTATTCTGCACATTCCTTCACTTTAATACTTCTTAAAAAGCCTCCCTACAAAAAAAAAACTATGATTAGGAAGTATTACAATAAAGCTTACTTCATGTTGTTTATAAAACTTACGTTTAAATGACTAATATTGTGATCAACTAAAAACGTAAAATAAAAATACCATGTAAATAAAATTTAAAAAAACTTACTCCAAAATCCAGCTTTTCGGGCTTTTTCCTGTGAACGTTTTAATTATTAAAATTAAAATTGTATATTTAAAGTAAATTTTGTACAAAATTTATTCAAAACAAACCAGTTTTTGTTTCATAATCATCAGTTCATCTAAAACTTGCTTCTTGTCGTTTTTCGTTTCGTTGCATTTTACGGCAAGCCTGAGCATTAAAAAATATAATAAAAATATCAAATATTTTCTTTGGTTGGTTGAATAAAACTATTTTAGTAAATTTCAATCTTTATTTCACATCCTGTTACAAGCTTTGTATTACGGAAACGTAAAATGATAGGAAATAACTTTTTGCTTAAAATTTTTTCGTGCTGATATGAAACTTCAATACAGTGCGCAGTTTACACAAATTTCACAGAATATTACGACTAGGGTTAGAATTAAACACTTTTTTAATGAAATACTTAATATATAAACAACTATATCAAACAACTAACTTTCTTTTTTCATTTTTCTTTGATTTTAGTTCCTCCCCTTGAACTCTAATCTTTTTTTTTAATTCGTTACAAATTAAATAATTTTTAACGTTTCAAAGTATTTGTGATTGTTCTAAACATAGAAAAAAAGTCTAAAAGGTTGAAATAACAATTAAACTAAGCTTCTATAACTAAATTGTTAAAAAAAGATATGATCGAAAAACACATAAAAATCTGAACTACATTACTTATATTTTAATTAAAAAAACTGCTTTGAGACTAATAAAAGGTGCATAAGAACTGTTTGGAACAAAATAAAAATTTAGAATCTTCTAAATCGTTTGTTTTTATATTTTGAAAATTAAAAGTTATGCCCATTTCAATAGTTCACTAAGTAGTATCTAAATTCAATTAACAAAAACTACAATCAATAATTGGATTTTATCATTCTGACTGTCAATGCTTTTTATTAAAATATCCAAAAACTAAACTTTTGTAACAGAAAACTGTGTAAACACGATTTTTTAGTTGTTTTTTTACTACTATAAATAATTGTTTATTTAAAATATAAATTAGTGTACCTCTTCAACTACAGCTTTGAGTTTTGATTCCGTCAATACTTTTTCTTCATCAATAACATTCATGTATTTTTTCAAACTAACCACCTCTTCATGTAGTGTAGTTATTTTAAATGTAGATTCTTTTAAGCTAAATTTGAGGATGTCAGATTGTGCCTGATAATGTATTATTTAAAATTAAATAAAGTTCTTATATATTGCTAGTAAAGCGGAATAAATAAAAAGGCTATTGTTTATTAGAGTTTAAACATAACATTGTGTATTTAAAAAATAGCTGATTTATGTTTGAAATGTAAAATGACAAATTATAGAATGCTAAATAAACTAAAGAAAATTAAAACGATAAACCAAAGTTTTTTTTGTTATAAATTGGTTTAAAATATATAAAAAATATTTTGTATCTGTATTATAAATTATTAATGTTATTTTTAACCTTTCAGTTTGTAATTGTATTTTGAATTTTTAAATCTAATTTTCTAAGCTTTTAGTTTGTTATTGTATTACAAATTTTTAGTTTTAATGTCTAACCTTTTTTTCCTCTATAGCCATCACTAACTCAGATGATTTTATTTTCAAATCATCCATTTTTTCTATTGCAGCTTTGTTTTCTCTAGCAGTTTTTCTTTTATTTCTTCAGTTGCCACGATTTTCGTTTTAAGCGTGTTTACTTCGTCTATAAAATAATTCAAATAGTGACTTATAAAAGTTATTATTACAATATTTAGGGCTTTAATTTGTTATAAATAACTATTAAAATCAAACTAAGCACTGTAACAACAAAAAGAAAGAAAATTATCTCGACATGTTCATAAAAAACACTTTAGAATTTGTTAATTTAAATAAACTAACCAATCAACGAATTGCTTTCTGATGTGACAGTCAGCAGCTTACTGCAACAATCTTCCAATTTCAGTGAAGCTTCATTAATATCAGCTTTAAGAAGATTGTTTGTCTCTTTGACAGTGCTAATATCTTTTTTCAATAGTCGAACGTCTCTACGGCTCTGTTCAACCCTATCTTGGCTTTTCTTTTGCTTTAAATAAAGTTGTTTAATTTCAATGTCTTAAACAAATACACAGACTATATCTTCTAACACTAAAAAAAAAAACTTTGGAGTAAGATTTTTTTATTTTGTTTCACTTTTTTTAAATGACAAGTATCAATAAAACTAGTTGTTTATTAACTCGTTGAATTTTTTTAGTTTTTATAGCTGTTGTAGATTAATCTTTTTTCTCGGGCTAGTAAAACTAAATGTATATAACTTATAAGTTTAAATACAAAATAAAATATTATTTTTACCTTTGTAATCAGCAACCTGTTAAATTTCTCTAAATTGTCTATCTTGTTTGTTAGACTTTTAATTTCCATTTCATGATTTCTAAAGAATATAAGTATGATTTAACTGAATTAATCTAACCCAATGAAATATATTTTGGTTGATTACATTTATGCTTGCTAAAAACATTTTAATAATACTCATATGTACTTTTTTTTTATTCTACTCGTTAACATTTTAATCGAACAGTCTGTGTTAAACAGATATTTTCAAACTTAGTTTTAAAATACTTCTTTGTTATATGAGTCTTAAAGTTTAGTAAAACTAAAACTCATGCAAATTAATCAAAGTTTTACCGTTCAAGTTTTCTAAACTCTTCTTTATGTTCAATATTCTGATCATCAACCTGAAAATTAATTCTATTTTAGTTGTTATGTTGTAAGTTGTTAATCATACAATGCTTGGTTTAAAATACAGTTTTAAGACTAAAAATATAAGTAAGCGTAAAATTATTTGTAAAATCATAAAACTTTAAAATTGTTAGTTTAAAACAAGTCTTTTAAAATGTTTTAGTTTCAAAACCAAAGTATGACTTGAATAGTTCTACTACGATACATTTTAGTTATGTCTTTAACTTTCGTACATTATAAGATTTTTAGTTGGATAGTTTGTTTAGTTTAAAAATGGTTCCAAAAAAAGTAATTAAATTTAGTCGCGTATAAAAACTATAAGTTTTTAATAGTTTAGGTCCAGATGTGTTGATGTTGTATAAAAGTTATCAAAATTTTTTTGTGTAAATAAAAAATATCTACTTTTTGAGACAGGCAGCCATTTTTTGCTTCCAATTCGGAAACTGTATTCGTTAAATTTCCAATAACTTTTAAAGCTTCGCGAAGTTTACTGAAAAGAAGTTAAAAATTAAAAATTAAAATCAAACTGTAAAAAATTCATATAGTTTCGGTAATTTTTTTCTAAAAGTAAAGTATAAATTACTTTTCTACTCTGAGAAGTTCAGCACTCTTTTGTTTGTTAAATTCATCCCGTTTCGCTCTAATCAAAAGGTTTAAACTAAATTAATTTCTACAAAACTTTTTCTATTTAAATAAATACAAAGTTTTGTTAAAACTGAGATTTTTTTAACATTGAGACTTGCTTGTTAGCTTTAAGCGTTTCTGTAATTATTTAAACTTTATAGTTGTTATGATATTTATGTACTTTATATTCATTTAGTATTAGTCACATGTATTCTATGCATCATTTTTGAAATGGTAAGGTTGGTTTTTTGAATAAAATAAGTTTCAAGTTTATACTTAGAAATAGTAAGAACAAAATTTTTACAATTTGTAATACTAAAACTATTATTATGTATTTTTTTACTAGTAGACTCCTGCAGTATTAATTAGCGAACAAAATGTATATAAAAGTTATAATTAACTCACTTATACTTTTTATCTATGTTTTGTATCTCAAGAGAAGTTATTTCATTTTTTGAAGTCTGTAAAATTTTGATTCATGTCAGTTACAAAGAATGTAAATATTTTTAAAGTGAAAACAAGTAATAAAAAACTTACAAAATCATCAATTTCTAACTTTATTACCATTTCTTCAGTTTCATTTTTGTTGGTCTCTTTGGACTTTTTCAAAGTTTGTTTGTCTCTTTGGACATTAAGATGTGTAGAAACCTTTTTTTAGTTTTTTATAAACTTAGGTAAATGCGAGTTGCTAATAATTTTGTTTCAAACTTGCATTTTTACTTAATGTAACAAACAATAAACTTCTGTAATCTATAACAACACTTTGTTAACTGTTTTAACATTAATCTAAAAAACAAAATTAAGAATACAAATTGAAACAACTTACAAAACCGCTCGCCAAAGGAGTTTTTGCAAACTTGCTTTTCTTTTTCCGAGCCATTGTCAATCAAATTTATTTGTTGTAATTGAAATGTTAAAAATTTTAAATTTGTGTTTTATGTTGGACGTTAATAGTTTATTAAAGTTTTCGGACGCGATCAAAATTTCATAACGTCATAATTAGAAATGTAATAAATTTTTTGATAAAAAAATTGTCAAAAAATTACAGAATTTTTACGAAACTTGTATTGATTTGGAAAATTTATTAATGTAGCCGTCAAATGAAATATATTTATTTGTCTTATACTAAAAACATCACTTTAAACTTTGGGTCGGCAAAATACTGCCCGCAGGCCAAATGCGGCCCTTTTAACGAAAATCTGCCGCCCGTGAGGTAATTTTCAGCTGAAAACATATTTTTTGAGTTAATAAAAGGAAAATTTTTAGGTAAAAACTTACAACTAGGTCTTAAAGTGTATTATTATCATTTAGATATGTTCAGTAACTGCTTATGTTGTCAAATTTTTGGTTTCAACTAGCAATTTTATTTGTTGATCAGTATATTATTTTATAATAACAGCCGCCCTCGAAGTTTTTTAATAAAGCTTTTAATTTAAGACTTATAAAACGCTGCCGAACTTTAAAAAAACATAAATATAAGTATACGGTCTATAATATGTTTTACTATTTCCTTATATTTAGTAAACATTTGATTATTTTTAGTGTAGCAAAGTCTTATTACAGTTTATTACAGTCAACCTTTTAGTGATGTATCTACAAAACTCAAAGCTTTGATTTTAAGTTGCAAATATTTTTAGAAATACTTATTTTATTTTGTTTTTATTTTACTGAATACAAATAACAATATAAACAATATACTAACATCATCTACTTTTATTATTTATTTTTTATATTGAATAATATAAATTCTTTTTCCAATTCTTAAAAAAACTACGCTTTTTAAACTATTTTGAAACGTTACTGAGAAATTTCTAAAGAAAAAATATTATTGAAATGAAAATGTACTAGTATTTTTCTATTCATTAATTTTTTTTTGTAGTATTTTTAATATTTTTATCTAGCAAACTTATTGATGTATAGTAATCAATCTGTTTCATAACAAGATAGAAACCAGAAACTAATTAAAAACATTGTTATATCCGATATGAAAAATCATTATTAGAAGTCTAACATTAAGAAAAAAATGTCCAAAATAATAAATGGTTTTATATATTCCTAACAAGAATAGATTTTTATTCAAAATTCACTGCGTACAAATTGCGTGAGACATTATTTCGTAAATGTATTTGATTTGTTATAAATTTTTGTTTGAACTCTTGATTTTAAAGAATATAAACCTTTGCATAAAGTTTTTTGAAAATGAAGCATTTATGATTTGTATAGTCTTTAAGATAGTTTTATGTGATGAAAACATATTAAAAAAAATTATAAGGGAGGAAAAATGTTCAATCTAATACGGAAGGTAAGCTATAAAAATTGTATACTTTTTGAGTCAGTAATTATGTGAAACAAATATTTATTTTTACATACTGCGATATTATTTAGCTATTTTAAACTGTCTTTGGATTTATTCCGAATCTTTTAAAAAATATTATATAAAATTTTAAGCAACATAAAAACATTATCTTTTAGACTTACATTTTTTCAACTTTTATTAAACTTGCAATTTAATAAATATACTCCGATATAAATATTTTCAATACTACTTACTAAACTTTAAAAAACGTTTTCTAATGTAGTATCAAAACTTGTACTTTGACTTATATTATCAAAGTTTGTTCCTACATTAAATAGTATTATATTATAATTTTATGAAAACTTAAAGTGCGCTTTTTCTCTATAATTATTCGGTTTTAACTTGCGTATTTATTAAGTAGGTTTCTATTATCTTGTAAGTTATATTTTTATAATATTTATCTATACATATGTATCTTTCAGTCGATAAAAACATCGGCGAAAATCTGCAGAACAGAAGCTTGGACTTCGTATACTGTGAGACAAGCTCAAGTTTACAAAAAGGTTGACCATACCAATTCGATCACCAGACCACAAGATTCGGTAGACCGAGACCGGTTTCGTCCTTATTAGGACTCATCAGTCAGTCACATCACAACTGACAAACTTGCAGTCTTTCACATGAAGCAAGCATTTGCTAGCAATGATCAGTAGGTCTCGGTCTACTAGAGGTTGTGGTCTGATGATCGAGTTGGTATGGACAACCCTTTTATATCTCTTGCAAGAAGTAAACTAGATTGTAAGAGATATTAAAGTTGGAACTATAATTATTAAAAAACAAACGTTTTAACAACTATTGAATGTCTATAATATTATTTTGATTACCTTGACTCTACATTTTTTAGCAAGAAAACACTTAAGTCAAGTAAAATTGTATATACAAAACTATAAGCTACATTTCTAAGAAAAATTCGCTATAAAGAATTGAATTGATTAGTATAAAATTTATACATTGATCCCAAAATATAGAAAAAAAACATCAATATAAAAGCATTAGAAAGCTAGAAATACTAAATGCAGTCTAGTTGTAAGTTATTTTAAAACGTCCTTAGTTAATTTAAGTAATTTTCTAGCTAAAATGTACTTATAAATCCTCACATTTTTATTTTGCTAACATCATTTGCGCGGTAGCATATTTCTTACCTATTAACAAAACGCATTTTATGTAAACAATACAGAATATTCTGTAAAATTAAAAAGTTAAATAGGAACACTATTGTAAACATTATAATTTTAATTATTGTTTAAAAACAAAAGAAAAAACAAAATACACTAGTTGAAATGAGAAATTGATTCTAATACATTTACAACTTGATATCCTTTTATAAAACATTATTTCTTCCTACTTAAAAATTAAAATACTTTCTAAAAAGTTGAACAAATTATTTTGTTAACTTCGGTAATTTAAATAAACTATAAAAAAAATTCTCTAATTGTTCGAACGTCATTGAGGCTTTAACCAAATTAAACTTATAAAGCTAGATTTGTTTAAACGATTTAATCTAGGATTTGAAACATTTAAAACAGTTGTTCGAATGGTTGGAAGGTCATGGGATCTAGTTTCAAAGTTTTCAATTAAGCTACATGTATTAGATAAATTATTATTAGCTTTTTGAATACGATGTTAGTTAAACAGTTGTATATCCTAAAAGATATTCAAAATTTTAGCTTAGTTTACAAACATGTACTTTTTCTTACAAGGACTTTGTTAACATCATTACTAGACAAAATAAGTATTTAACGGTTTTTGAAACGAGATGGTTTAAGAAAATAAATTATTATCTTTAGTCTGATATTCAAAAAGATTTGTCTATTTAACTTTATTTGAGTTTAAGTAGTTTTAATTCAGTCTAAAAGTAATCTTCATATTTACTTCGGATTTGTGTGTAGTTAAGAGAAAGACTTGCTCACTTAAAATGTTTGTGCATGTATTCCTGTTTTAAAGTCTCTGATTAACATAAATAAAATTATATCTTACCACTTCAAACTTGACATCAATCCAAGATTAGTTTTAAAGTTGACTTGCTTTGGAAAAAAAAAGAGACAGTTTAAGTATTTAGTTCAAGTATTATAAGTAAGTAGCTAAATTATATTTAATGTAATTTTTTTACACAACGTTTAGTACACAAATCAAGTGAAAAATTTAAATAGCTTTATGAAATAATTTTTCTCAAAATTTTGATAAGAAAAATTTTTAATCAGTTGTTCAAGTTTTATTTATATAAAGCGAATAGTAACTGAAAAGGGAAATTTAAAAACTGCACATACATATTTTAAATACACAACTAACTAGCTGTCGAACTTAACCTAGTTTAGACAATTTTTAACTGTAGAATTACAAAAACTATTTTTAGCTATTAACTAAAACATTTCGTTTTTTATGCACTAACCAATATACAAAAAAGACAATATGTTCAAATTTACATACATTTGACTTCAGAAAAGGTAAACCTAAAAAAAAATTTTGTAAAAAACAAAATATATGCATTTAAATTATTTTATCATGTAATTTATAGAACGATAATATAATATTGCTAAAACATTTGATAGCAATGAACTTCAATGACAACTATTCAAAACACAAAACGTTTATAGTTGTAAAAATAATTTTAATCAAACTTATGCCTACAGAGAGGACATGTGTTGTGTTCAGCAAACCATCCTTTAATACACTTATGACAAAAACTATGCTGTCCATCGCAAGTAAGACGTCTCATTCTTCTACCAACATCTATGTCTTCCATACAAATACTACATTGATTACCAACAAGGGACTCATCGGCTGTGAAAAGATGGAATGTCTGAAATGTTTCTTTAGACAAGCCTTGTGATTGAATAGCATTTTGTTGTTGATTTCGAACAAAATTTCGAAGACGATCACATATTTCATTAAACTTTACATAAAACTTGTCAGCAAGCATCTTAAGTTTGATTTCAGCTTGCTTAATATTTTCAAGTTTACTTTCAATAAGTTGTAGCTTTTGAGTTTGTCGAATGATAGCTTGTTTTTTTGTCATGTTTGACTCAAAGTGTTGATTTTGTAAATTTTTCAGGCGTTTGGTATTCTCATCCAGTTCCTTGCCAATTTTAAGAATATATTTCATTACACAGTTTTGTTTTTCGATTAACTCAACATAATAGGACCATTTGTCGTGACCAATAATCTCATGAAGCCGTTCAATATCAGAATTATTTCTGATTTCCCGAAATAAACCATCCCAAGTTTGATATATCTTTTCAAGATTTTGTTCGAAATTATCCAAACTTAGCTAAACATTTTGTACAAATTAAGGGAAGAAAAAGTTAGCAATTTAAATGAAAAAAGCATATAAAAATTTTGATTTATTAAAGTTATGTACTAAAATATGATTTAAAACTACAATTTAAAGTTATTTAATTTAACATTAACCTTAAATTTAAGCATTACATCCTGTAAATATGTTTAAACTAAGCAAATATAACTCAATACTTATAAGCTATTAAATGAAATAGTTGCAAACTACTTTTAGTTACACAGCTTCACCATTATGAGGAAACATTTGAAATTTAATGTAGCAATGGTCTTTTAGCAAGCAGTATACTAGCTAGTAACTAGCTGCTAGTTTCATACAATAATTTTTAGTGTTCGACAGGATCTTAGTATTTGTACTCGGATAACGTTGTTTCGGATTCAGATCAAGCCTAATCTTAAAGAATATCCGAGTTCAGTCGGGTCGAATTTTGATAGTTTTAACCGAATCTGGCTGAATCCTAATATTGTGGATCCGTTAGAGCCCTGATAAACTTAAATTGTTTTAGTTTCTTTTACTAAAACAAGTAAACGACATACTTAAGGCTTTTGGTACTTATTATAGATTTTTTTGTATTATACTGATGAAGATTAAAAAAATGATCTTATGCTTATTTTAAGGTAGTTTTATAATTTTCACTAAATACTACGGGAAAATTTCTAAAGTCACAAAAGATGTTACGATTTTGAAGTTTACTTTAAATGTTACTAATAACATGAAACTTACAATAAATATTCAGAAGCTCATGTTAAAAATCAAAAATAATTTTTAGGCGATTTTGGGGAGTTTTTAAAAGTTATAATAGATAACATAAAAAAAAACGAAATTTAAAATAGATATTTCGGAGTTCATGATAAAAAGCAAAAAAATTTAAAAGTTTTCAAAGTCACTCTAGATTTTACAAGAAAACTAATGAAAGTCACATTAGCTAGATTGTGACACGGGAAAGTTGTTGAGAGTTCACCGATTATTAAGATAATTTATATAATATTTCTATAATTTACACTTGATATTCTGATGTCCATGTTAAAAAGCAATAAATGGTATAAAAAATATAGAATCTGGCTATGTCATAGTTTTAAAATAAAGCCAAAACCCGATGTGATTAAATTTAATATTAAAACCCGAATCTGGCTGTAGACTGTTCAATAAGATATGGGTTCTGGCTGGGTTTTAAATTTCTTATTAAGATTCGGATCCAGATCCAGCAGGATACTTTGAACAAGATCCGACTTTAGATCATAATGGATATTAGCTCTTTCAATTCAGTAGACCAATGGTATTTTCGTTACTTAAAGTAGATAGAAACGAGATGATTGTTAAAAAATTCCCTGATTTTAGTTTAAATTAAGTATAAAAGTTAAAATTTAAGATTAGTAAATGGTAATATTTAGATTTAATATATATTTTAGATTGGAAATTTAGAAAACCATTACAGCAAAAGGCCTAAAGGGGAGCTCAGAGGCCATGATTAAAACTTATACTAGATATTTTGGAGTTAATAAAGAGTATCAAAAAATAGATCAAAGTAGTCTTTAATGCTAGTTTTACAGCTTATCCGGATTTTAAAGAAAAATTTTAGAAGTTTAGGGGGCCATAAGCATAAAAAGGGGAATCCATGAGACTAAAATTTGATAATTACACAAGTAATTCTGGAATTGGTGGTGAAAAAAAAATTGAAAAGTTCTTAAGTGTATTTAAAAAACGTTTTATGAGAAATCTTGTCGGAGGGGGCTGCTGATTATCTTTTTTAAAGGGCTTATTAGTAGCAAAAATTGGTAGACCCTGAAAAGGCAATGAAACTAACTAACCAGAGTAATTTTTAACTAGCCTGGTACATTTTAAACTTACAAGAAAGCTTATCTATTTTTTGTATGAAAATTTACTTATTGATGTTTATGTACAGTTTTAACTACTTTAAAATTCAGAGTGACAGTATTTTTTTATAAAAATACTGTCACGAACATGTGAAACGTCATAATTAACATATGTTTTGGACATCACAACACTTTTACTAGGTATTGTAATTAGCAAAATGAAACTGTTGACCAATAATAGTATAAGTTTAAATGTATTAAGTAATTAGTTTAAACAGTACATTAAAATATTAAATACAAAGTTATTGATCTAGTTCAAACATTAAACAAGCCTGAGCTGTATGGTGGCCTGATTGTTTTTTATTATTAATATATGAAAACCTTACTTAGCATTTACATATCTTACATTTTATATGTTTGTAAGAAAATATCTCAAATTTAACAACATAAAAAAATGTGCAACACAAAAAAGTAAATAACTATCAAGGTTTACTTACAATAAGTTTTATACATTTTGAATACACTAAAAATTGTATTGTTAATTATTGTAAAATTTACATACCTCACTTCTCCATGCATTCAAAACTGAATCAACTGTGTTTGATGATGAACTATCCATTGCTTATTTTATTTTATAATATATCTAAATAATATTAAGATTGATTTAGTTCAACTTTTCTACATGGTTTTGCTAATGACACTGAATTGCATTTGTTTTCAATAAGTCAATAGAAAAATTTTTCCATAAAAAAGAAGCTTAATTTAGTAATTTATAGTAAAAAATTTAGTACTAGCTTTTTAATTCTAATTTAAGGCTGAAATAAATCATATGAAATTAATTCTAAAACAAAATTAGTTATTACAAAAAATTATATTATTAAACCAATATTAATTAATAGTTTTTAGATTTAATCATTTTGATATCATTTTATAATCTATATTAATAGTTGAGTTTCATTCAACCATATAAATAATGATGTTTTAAACAGACTACACTTGTTTACGCTAAAACATAACTTATCTTAATTAAATATGTTTAACATAATCTTATTCTTTAATTTAAAAAAGCTTTTATAACTGAATAATAATCTTAAGTATTCTTTACTTATTATAAAATATACTTTTTGTGGTTATATTTTATATTGAAGAACATATCAAAAACTACCAATAAAAAACATTATACTTTAGAAATATTTCAAAAGAGGTCAAAACTTTGACACAAGAATTTATTTTAAATAGCAGTATACTATATAAATTTATAATCAAATTAAAAACTATTTACTTGAAAATAAAATCAGAAAAACAGTTATAAGAAATAAAGATTATTTAAAACTGAACGTTACAAATAACAATAAATTAAAAAACAGTTTCCGTTCTGCAACTACATTTAGAAAGTCTTGACTAGAATTTCACTACAATAAAATTGTGGCTATATCTTAAAAACTTTAACTTGCATTAGATTAACTTGGTTTTTTAGTTTACTGTTTTTAAAAATTTTGATGTTAAATAGTTAGGAACAGCAGTTTTAACCAAAAAAAAATTACTTCTTAATTTGCTGTACAGTTATTGGGGTGCTTATAAACAATATAACCAAAAAACTAAAACTTAAGTTGCTGTTCATAGGCAATTATAATCAAAATATTTTCTGCAGAATTTAATAAAATTTAAAAACATAAACATACAGACTATTTTAAGTTTTATGAAAACAACCCAGTGTAAACTTTTTTGGGTACAAAAAATAAGACAAGATTTTTTAACTGAATTTTTTTTATTTAATTAGTAATTTCAATAATTTATTTTGCGGATTTCAGAAGATTAGAAGAAATTTTAAGGTTTGCAAACAAATTTTTACAAAAATAAAACAAACTGCTTCACAAAAAACGGATTTGACCAACAAAAAGTTGCATATTTTTCAACTATTTGATTTAAAATATATAAAAAACACTTATACATGTTCTTAATAATTAACGTATATCTTAAGTTTATAGACATCTCAATAGTTTTTGATGTGCTTTAACTTCATAATTAAGCATGATATGCATATTTTGCCTGTAAAACAACATAATACTTTGAAAATTGCAATTTTGTTAACTAAATCATAAAAACTTAATAGATTTTTTAAGTTTTGTCTTTTTTAAGGTTAACATGTATCAGGTTTGCAAATGATTTTTTGATAAGTATTTCTGAATTTCTCAATTTCTTCCAGATTTTTAAAAGTGCAAGTTTTATGTCCATTTTTAGTAAAAAATTAAATTTAAGTTAATAGATATCTTAAATAGTAAAAAAAGTATTAAAAAATACTAAATACTGCATTAAAAGGGTTTTAAACTAAAAATAAAATGAAGTTTAACGAAAAAAACTTTATACAATAGATTTTCAAAATTTTACTAGTTACATGTAATTATTGTTTAAAGTTCCAGAATTTTTAAAATTTCTCTAATTCCTGGTATTTCAATTTTTCTAATTTTAGTTGACTAATTTTCTCTAGCTTAGAATTCTGATTAGGCCATAGGAAAAGGAAGGTAATTAAAAAAAAAATTGTATTAAACTTTAATAAGTAAACTCCCAGTTATTTTGTAGTATATTTGAAATGCAACTCATGAGATTTAAGCACCAAAATTGAAAAGCTCAGTAGGTTAATTATAAGTAGGTGAAAACTAATAAAATAAACAGCAAAGTGTTTCTCACTTTAGTTTTAGTTATTTTATCTAGTCTTAGTCAAGTTATCCACAGGTTTTCCAAAAAAAATTCCTAACATGTTTTTGTAGTTTTTAAATTAGTAAAAAACAAGGTTAATAGTGCTTTTAAAAGTAAAATTTTACTATAAAGTTACTGTATTGGTATTTTAAGTATGTTTATGCTCTATAACATTTTTGGGTTGATTATATTTTCATATATTATTTTGTTTTATGTATAAACCTGTTTAAAATGACATGTTTTTATTTGTCTAAATTTCCAAATTAAATGTATTTACAGATGAAATGCCTTTCCTGTGGATAAAATAGTAAATTCTGTATTTAGTTATAAATATTCTGTATACACATAATGTTATACATCATTTATATTTAAATTTGGTACTATTTTAATAAATTAATTTAAAAAATTAAGAAACTTTTTATTTAATTTCTTTTCTTTTGTTAGAGTCAAAATAAATTAATTTTTTTAACATTAATTTACAAAAAGTATATTTTTATTTTTAAATCCACTTACCTAGAGTTGATTGTAATAATAGAAAAAAACTTCTTAAAGTTTAAATTATTTAATCTAAGAGACAAATACTTTTTTTTAAACAGTGATGCCACTCCTTTAGTCAACATAATTGTCGTGGGTGACCAGAAAATTTTCTTTGTCATTGTAAGATTTTTAAAAACTTTTAAATATTTTAATATTTATTACCAAAATTGGTGATAAAAGATTCAAAAGTGTACAAAATAAAAAACTAAATTTTATTTAAAACCTTAAAAATACTATCATAACTTTTAAATTAATTATAAAACTATCCTGATATATTTATATAAAAAAAAAGTATTTCAAGTCAGATTAAGATTTAAAAGAATCAGAATATCCTCTGTAATCCAGAGATTTAAAAAATCTAAAAATATACTGAGTTTTCCCTAGTAAGCTCAAGATTTTTAAGTTTAGTTTGAATTAATATAATGATATTGAGTGATTTCTGAGTAAGTGACCATGACAACCCTAGTAACTATAAGATCATCAGCCATAAAAAAAAAATCTCTTCAAACATTTATTTCAAAAATTTTTTAAAAACTAATTGTACTTTAAAAATTAGTTAAATTATTTTCAGTTTTATTAAGTGTATCTTACAGCATATACTTCAAGCTTGAAACTATAAGTTGTTATTTTTGTAAAAAATTATTTTTCCACTGCCTGCATTTACATCAGGGTTTCCAAAAGTAGGCAAAGTGGTAACAAAATATCAAATACTAAAAATAAAGAATATATTACTTTAGAAAATAGTTTTAAAGTGGTCAAAATTTAATGTATTACTTAATTAAAAATTAACTACTTAGAATTAAAATCTTAGAATTGGTTGTAGTCTATCAACTCTATTCAAAAAAGAACTTTACAATTAACAATAAAGTAAGTTCAATTCAGAAACTGCATCTGGAATATCTTGACTAGAAATTCACTCTATAATCACACTGTACCTGGTTTATATAGTTTTTAAATAAAATATATATAATTTTTTAAGATTAATTATCTTCATGGTTGACTGATTTTATAATATTTGATGTTCAATTAAAAAGAAGAGCAGTTAAACTTGTGTTTTTCAAAGTATGAATACTTTTAAATAACTACTTATAACTATCAATTTACAAATAGTTTGCATTTTGAAAAAATATTATAGCAGTTTTACAGTTTTTTAGAGTGAATAAGTAGCTAAAATTATATATATTTTTAAAAGTCCTAGAAAAACTTAAAAAAAAAAACTTAAATCTCTAAAAGTTTATAGGTTTTTTTGCTAATTCTGGCAAATTCTTCATTATTTGTTATTATTTGTCTAGATAAATGTAAAAAAAAGAAGTATCTTACATAGTTTTTTAAACCAGTTTAGGTACTAAAAGTAGAAAACTTTATTGAAAACATTTGTCTAAAAAATATCTAAATAAAATTGATGCTAACTAAATTTGTAATAACTCCATTAGAACATTGGATTATATTTTCAAATGCAAAAAAATATCAGAAGTAAGTAGTAAAATAATACAAAAAATATCAGTCATAAATATTAGTCTAAAATATCAGTCATAAAAAACATCTCTTTCAAACTTTTATTGTAAAAACTTTTTAAAAACCGACTATACCAGAAAAACTAGTTTAATTATTTTAAATTTATAAAATGTATCTTACAGCATATACTTCAAGCTTCAAGCAATAAGTTGTTATTTTAGTTAAAAAATATTTTTCCACTGCCTGCATCTACATCAGGTTTTCCCAAAGTAGGCAAAGTGGTATCCTTGTATGTCTTGAGCAGCAAAAGGGCCAAGCTAGAGCTAGAGCACTAAAGGGACAGCAGAACTTACATTAGTTATTCTGAAATAAATGATAAATAGCTAAAAAAAGTCTTATATGTTTTTAATTGTAGTTTGAGTAATCTTGTTGTAGAAGGATATAGCTATTTGAATTTCTTCTATTAGGTCCTTTATAAAAATTGGGAATAGCTGACTTACATTATAAACTTTGTTTACAAAACTCTTTAAAAATTAAAACTATTATTGTCAGGAACATATCACTTTTGCAACAGCGTCACTTTTGCACAAAGGGACACTTTTGCACGAGCGTCACTAGTGCAAAAGGGGAGACTTTTATACGGCGACTCTTTTGCACGAGCGTCACTTTAGCACGAGGGGAGACTTTTGTACGGCGACTCTTTTGTGGAGGCGTCACTTTAGCACGAGGGGACACTTTTACACAGCGTCAATTTTGATCGCAGTTTCTTTTTTGCAAGAATGGACAATTTTGCACGGTGATTCTTTTGCACGAGCGTCACTTTAGCATAAGAGAACACTTTTGTACGGCATCACTTTTGCACGGAGGGTCATTTATACACGAGAGTAAAAAGATAAATAAAACAAAAAGAATATTAAATTATAAAAAAACTATTAAGATAAAAATTTAAGAAATATTAATTTAAAAAAAAATAAAAAGTTACCGTCCAAGGGAAAGGGTTAGTACCTTTGTGGTAACAGTGATAATAAAAATAAATAAATGATAAAATAGAAAAAAATAAAAAATCAAAATAAAAACTAGACAAAAAAAACTAATAAAAAAAAAACTATTGACCAAGGGCAAGGGTGAGTGATAAAAGTAATAAATTTAAAAAATTATCAAAAAAAAAAATTTTTGTCTTTAATATTTTTAAAAATTGTTATTAACGAACGGTAACGTTAACGAAAAAAAAAAATTCTTTAACTTGTGCAAAAAAGTCTCGTGCAAAAGTGACGCCGTGCAAAATTGTCCCTATGTGCAAAAGTGACCCTGCGTGAAAAATTAACACCATGCAAAAATGTTCCATCATACTAAAGTTAAGCTCGTGCAAATAAGTTACCTTGCAGAAATGTCCCCTTGTGCAAAAGTTTCACCAACCCATTTCTGTCATTGGTAAAGTGATTTTTTCAATTGTTTTCTTAACTTTTTCAGGTTTAAAAAGAATTCTTATAGGTCTTACAACTTTATTCCAGGCTAAAAACATATAAATTTTTACTATAGTTCAAAACAAATTGATATTAAATTATCAAGGATTGTTTAAGATAAATTTAAAATACTTATAAAATACTGTATTACTGTTAAAATTTTTGTTTAGTTCTTTTGAAACATTTAGAACTTTTTGAATCAACTTCTTTATAGTTCTTCACATATTACTGTTAAAAAGTTTAATATCTCATTATTCTCAAAATCAAAAAAAGAAACTATTGTGACAAATATTTTAAAATAGATAACTAAAATTTTTATCTATTTTGATATATATGCTTACTTTTTTAAATTTTAAATATTAATGTTTACTGCAAAAACTAAACTCTTATATGTCTTAGTTAAATGTCTAAATTTTAAAATATATAAAAATTTAAAACTGAAAAAAATATAGCTCCAGGATTTTTTGTTTTTCAAATAAAATTTCAAGTATTTTTCTCAATTTTAAAGTTTTATTTTTTCTTTATTTTGTCTAATATTTAAAATTTTAATAAAAATAATCATCTTTCATTAACTTTATACTAAACCTTCAATTTCAAAAATAAAATAAAAATTAAGTAATTAAAATGAACTACTTTAAATTTAAGACAGTAACGAAAAACATATTAAATAAAATAAATTAACAAAAAATAAAATTTATTTAAATAATATAAAACATAAAGTTTTTCATTATCACAACATTCATAAAATAAATAACCCATTAACCACAATATGATGCCCATTGTAACATGAATCAAATTTCAATATAAATAAATCATTAATACAGAAGGACTCTAGATCTACTCCTTGTAATTATTTAACAAAAAGGTTTTATAACTTAATTTGAATTTTTTTTTAGTTTATAAAAGTTTAAGGGAAACTAGACCAAAACTTGGGACCAAAACACCTAAAGCAGTTCAGGCCAAGTCTTGTTCTAAGTCTTTCGATTATAAAATTAAATTTTATTGAAAACCTAGTGTTGTGTGAGTAAACAGAGCTAGCAAATGTAAATCTATTGTGCTCTACATTGAACACTGTTAAAGTAACACACATTAAGTTACAAATGATCAATTTTTACACATCATTTAGTTTAAGTACACTTGATTTATCTTTCTAAACAGAGGGTTTTTTGTTGTCAAGGTAGGCACACGACAAACATGACTGATCACTTTATTTTTTGCTAACAAACAATTGATTTTATGTCACAGTCAGCAGCACCACCCACAAGTAGATATAAAATAATGGATGTGCAGATAAACAAACTATAATATACAACTTCAATTGTAATTCTGTCCAAATAATATCTCTTTTTGAAGGAACATAACAACTCCAAGACAATTTTGTTTTCAGAGATCTCAAATGCTTTTTCAAATTGAGCTTATCATTCAATACCCCCTAAAAGTATTTTATACTACCACTCTGCTAAATAAGAAAACCATTAGTTTTTACACAATCTTCAAAATTTTTGGAGTTTTATTGAAAAGCAAACTAACAATTTCTGATATTTATTCCTTTATCTGACTTTTCCAGTTTTTTTTTAAACCCCAATTTTTTCATTCTGATGTTCCTGACCTAGCGGCAACCATGCAAGTCTGAGTCAACTTTATTTTTTTGTTTGGTATGTAAATGTTAAAATAATTGTGAATTTATAAAACTTTTAATTAAGTTCAAGTAAACAAAATAAAATTTATTCTATTATAAAAAGTGTTCTACTAAAAGTTTAAAAATAAAACGTTTTCTAAACCCTGTCGTAACTAAAACAATAAACATTAAAATTTTTGATCAAAAATATTATAAAATGTTTCATTCAAACTACATTTTGTTTTGGTTTTAAACTATTTTGATAACTAATCAATCTATTTTTTGAAAATCTTGTATAAACATGAGATATATTGTTCAAAAATTTTAAAATTATTTAGTTTAAAAAAATTCACGTGTTGTTGAGTGAAGTTGTACTGTTTGTTGTTTAAACAGAATTTAGGTACATTTAAATAACTTTTTATTATTAATAGGAATACAAAATATTTAAAAATTAGATCATAAACTAAACTTAAGGATATTCTAAGTTTTATATAAGCAAAACAAAATATAATTCAAAAATTTTCTTGTTTCAGAAACATAATAAAATTAAGGCATCTTATCTATTTTCAAAATTAAATATAAACTAATAATTCTTTTCTGATATTTTTTTAGAACTAATGCATAAGAACTATTGTTGAATGGAGTTTTATTAATTTATCTAAATATTAGAGCACATCCTAGCGGATATTTGTTTAGATGATAAAACCCGAAATCCATAACGTAAAATTTTAATACATTTCTACATCCTTTTTAAATAAACTAAAATAATAAACAATATTTAAGTACAATTTTATTTAACTACGTGTAAACTTTTTTAATGTTTACTATGCAAACAAGCAAAAATATTCGCTAGAATAAACTATAAACCTCGTACGACTCATGAATTAAGTGCGGAAAGTTGCTGTTCAAAAAAAATATTAGATATTTTATTAAATGTTACAAACTGTTCAAAATTAGTATTTGAGTACAACTTTAAAAAATAATGTTATTATTTCAAATTAATGGCATTTTGTTTGGAAATAGTAGATAAAAGAAAGATATCAAATGTTTTAAATTAAAAACCAAACAGAAAGTTGATAGAGTATTTGTTAATGTATTTATATTTGAAGCTTACATTATAAAATAAATAAACTAAATATTTATAAAGAATAAAAATAATACGAAAGCTTTAATGCGTATTTGATAGACTTTTAGGTCATTACAGTTATAAAACTATGGAACTTAAAAAAAGGTTAATTTTATTGTTGTCAATTACATTTAAGGTCAGCAATAATTTTTTCTTTTAACTATTTATACTACTAATTATCGTGCTAAAGTTATGTCTAACGTTTTAGTTTGATTTATTATTAAAGAAGTATACGCGGCATCTAATTGAACTAAAAAATTTTCAAGTTGTGTGCTTTTGTGCAATTGACATATTTCAGTTTAACTTTTCATAAACTGTAATTCGTTTCGTTTTAATCGTAATTTTTAATTATGATATAAATAAAATTTAAAATTTTTATTAGTTCGATAAAAATAAAAGTAACAAGCAATAAAGTATATTTTTTTTATATAAAAGTACGAGAACTTGTGTATATCACTCGAAAAAACTATTTATTTTGTTTTTTTCAACTTTAGAATATAAATATAATACTATGTCAAAAATGATAAGAGTATAAAAAATTAATTTGTAACTAATTTTAAGGTTAAAATTTTTCATCTTATTAGCTTTTTCTTCCTAATAAAAAGTTTACTTAATCTTTCAGCATGATACAGTTAACAGTTTTTAAAGCATAAATTTGATATTTTTATCACATAAATAGATTGTTAACATTAAAAATTTAATAACTACTATAACTATATAAATAATATGCAGTAAAACTTAAAACTTTTATGATAAGATTTTTTAATACTATTTTCAATGTATCAAATGTATGTATATTTTATGTTTCTACTACCTTTAAATATAATACTAAGATTAGAATTTTACTTTACAGCTTCTGTAACAAAAAAACTTTTACTATTTTACAGTTGTCAAACCGGTTTTAAAAATTTATATTTCTATTCTTTAAGATGTATGCGACCAACGTTTACTTAAGACAGCTGTTATGAATATTTATGAAATTGACTACAAATTTTTTATGTTAACTTTTTGAAAGCTATTTTAGTAAAGCTTTGAACAAATCAGTTGATAATTTTTAATTGTATCGTCATAAATTAAGATGTGCAAGAAATATAGTTCATTTACAACCAGGTTTCGGTAAAAAATAATTGCGAACTGTTCAAATATAATAAATAGTTGACATTATTTTAGTTTACTTGAAAATGTCGCAATTTTTGTCACCACAATGTGGTTGTAAATAAAGTATTGTAATTGCACATTTATATGAAAACAAGCTCTCAACAGTTGATAAATTGAGCAATATTTTTTAATTAAGACAGATATAGTTATATCTTCAAAAGAAATCTGTCGACTTTCTATATTCAACTTAAATAGAAAAAATTTAAAAAAGTTTTGACTTACTTTTTTTGTAGTAAAACTTACGAAATTAAAACTATTTAGAGTTTATAAACTTAAATATAAACAGACCTAATTCATATAGATACAGACTTTCAACATCTAATATTTTTTTCTGAGTTTTCAGATTCTTGATTCAAGTATTAACAAAGTTTTTTTTTTGCACAACCTGTAACTGGTTTATGTGTTTTCCCTTTTTAGTATTTCTCAAGTTAGTTTATAGTTCTTGTTTTAATTTTTTTTATTTGTGCGTTAGTTTTGAAAATTTAGTTGCTTGTTTGTCCTGAAGCTTCCAGAACCCATTATATGGCCAACTTCATGAAACCTTATTAAACTTAATCTTACAATCTTATCTTATTTTTTATTACGCCTTGTTGTAAAGTTCAATTTTGTATTTTATGAATACTGAAGGTTCAAACATATTCTTATACAAATTTATTATATTTTATTTTTTTACTTAAAATTTACAGTTTAAAACAATGTGCAGTAGATACCTATTTTTGTATTATATATTTTTTGAATAAATTTTGTATATTATCATTTTGAATTTTGAAAATTTAGCCGTAATTTAGACTTAATTTAAAAACATTAAAGTAAGTAGTTATTGATATGTTCAAATTAGTAGCTAGTATGGTATATAAGTGAAAAAAAAAATATTAACTTTTGTGAGGGCTGCTAAAGTTTTTAAGAAAGTAAATTTCAAATTTAATGATTTTGTGATCATTGGTGCATGGTAGACTGTAGACTGGTTTTCTAAAACAAGTATTATCCTTAAAAAAGGAGAAGAAACACAGGTTCTGTAATAGGATAAAAGTTTACAAATTTTAAAATATTTTTTTGTTCTTTTGAAAAAATTCTTGAACGTATAATGTTTTTTTTTAAAACAATTTTATAGATTACAAAAATATCAAAGTAAAAAGAAACTTTCATGTAATAAAAACCTTAAAATTACTTTAAAGTTTATTTACAGCTACTATAATTTTTTTTTTGCATTTATAAACAGTAGAAAAAAAACCTTTATGTAATAATATTTTAATCTTTAAAAATCAAAATTTGAAATGGGCTTGCACTAAAGTAGTCTTCCACAGATTTTTATTGCATTATGTTTCTTTTCTGAGTTACTGGTTTTGTACTAAATACTAGTGATGTACCGGACTCACTATCCGGGTCCGGGTCCAGCCGGATATTGCCATTTTTGTCTGATATCCGGATCCGGCCGGACTCTAATTTAAAAAAAAAGTCCGGATCCGGTTCCGGCCGGATTCTAATTTGAAAAAAAGTCCGGGTCCGGTTCCGGCCGGATTCTAATTTGAAAAAAAGTCCGGGTCCGGTTCCGGCCGGATTCTAATTTGAAAAAAAAGTCCGGATCCGGGTCCGGCCGGATCTCTGTTAGGATCCGGCCGGACCCGGATCTAGTTAGTAAAAAAGAGCATATTGAAAAATATTTTTTTAAAAACAAACCCTGTGTTAATTAATAAGAGTCATTTTCGTCACTTAAAATTAAACAGCTACCCCGATTGGCTCATTTTGTACACGTGACTAATTTACACTTGTTTACATTTAAACTATGAAATAAACATTTTAAAAATGCAACTCTTTACAAATGTTGTAAAATTGAAAACTTTAGAATGAATACTTGCATTATTTGTTGTTTAAAGTTGAGCTCAGAGAATATTTAGAGTTAATAGGGTTGAATGTGCGAGCCAATGAGAATCATATGACGAAATGTTTCAAACTAAATACTGATGCAACAAAACATCAGAACATGACAGGCAGTTTATATGTAAGCAGTTAGTTAGTTTGGTGAGCAGCTTGAAGCAACAAAATATCTTAAACTTTTTGTGAATGCTTATTGTAAGTAGTGTTTTGTTTTAAAAGTGAATATTTCAACTGGTGTTTAATTGTTTAAATATTTAAGCCAGGTTTATAGTTTAATAGTTTATGAAAAATTTTACAGTTTCTTCTTTACTAAAAGTTTTATTTAATTTTTAGTATATTGTTTTAAGTCTTTTGAAATAGATTTAAATAGTTTCCAGTTTTTAAAGTGTTACCAAAGTAATTAATAATTTTATATATGCTAGTATTTCTTGTTGTGTTTTATGTAAAAGATTCATCACTCAAAACTGATTATAGAAAGTAGTCTCAGTTTGAATTTACTATTTGTTAGATATTAATTATATACGGTAGGATTTAATTATGATGGGTACTACTAAAAAGTTAAGTGTACCACAATCAGTCCACAACTTTACTACCAAATTGTCAACCTTTGCTAGCTGTTATCTGATTATTAGATTAAAGTAATTTTAAAAACCTCATTCTTACTCAGGCTTGTTTATACTCACTCTAGCTAGTTTTATTGACTTAAACAGTGGCAATCCTGCTAGTTTGAAATTTTTTGGGAATTTTAGAAAATCTTGGACTGCCTGCCTCAAGCTAGTTTAGTTTTTTGTAAAAACTCAGGCTAGTTTTCTTTTAGATTTTGAATGAGTTTGAGCTGATCTAGTTTTCAATATTTTGTAATTTTCTAGTGTATTTTGTTCATGAACTTGATTTCATATTTTTAATTGTAAATAACACCTAAATTTGTAAACCTTGTTGCTAGCTGTTCTACTTATTAATAGATTAAAGTTCTTTTTTTTATTTTTTAAAAACCTCATTGTGACTTAGGCTAGTTTATACTGATGATGTACCGTACTTACTATCGGGGTCCGGGTCCGGCCGGATATTGCCATTTTTGTCTGATATCCGGATCCGGCCGGATTCTAATTTGAAAAAAAAAGTCCGGATCCGGTTCCGGCCGGATTCTATTTTGAAAAAAAAATCCGGATCCGGTTCCGGCCGGATTCTGATTTGAAAAAAAAGTCCGGATCCGGGTCCGGCCGGACCCGAAATTGTGAGTCCGGTACATCACTACTAAATACAAACTGACAAAAGTATTTCTAATTCTTTTAATGTCACATTCAGATATTTTTTTGTAAAATTTAAAACCTTTTTTAACTAATTTTCTTTCTTTTATTGCTTAAAAATTACTTGTTTTATGGTTAAATTAGGTTAAATATTTAATGGTTAAATATTTAATTAAAAAACTTAAAAATTACCGACTCCCGTAATATGCTAATGCAAACTTTAGATTTTTTCGCACAAAGGAATACTGTATCCTAAAACTAAAAATCAAATCATTCTGGGTAACTACTAAACTGGAAAACTTTGATAAAAGGTCTTAAAAAAACTCAAAAAAAAAGAGAAATAATTAAAAAGTTTACTTATTAGTTTTTGGAATTTATAATTTTTAGGTCTTAAAATACTAATTATGTTTTAAACTTTTGTGCAGAGTTTAGGCAGTATTTAATATTTTCAATTCTCATGTTAAATGCAGTTACTTTTTTAAAAATAATATATATTTAAGTAACTGTTAAACATATCAGTTACTTAAATATTTATTATTTTTAAAGATATGATTTTCTTTGATTTATTTCTGAGTTTGTTTTTCATTATATAAACTTAAATAAAATATCAGGCTTAAAATTTTAGTTTCAAACAAAGAACGTATAAAAAACATTGTTTAGTGAATACTAATAGTATTTTAACTATTACAAGTTAAAACAAACTAGAACTATATTCAGAAATAATTAAAAAAAAATTTTAATTTTTTTTTTAATATATAAGAAATAGAAACAGAAGTAACAAAAAAACATTATTGCTCAATTAAATCTTTCTACTAATTATTATAATATTTTAGGTGGTTTTAAATAGTCAAATTTTTATCCAATTAGTGTGGTATATAAGATAATTATTTTTTCTGTTATCACCTTTAGAATTTAAATTTTATGTTATAAATGAGCTGACTCAGGCTTTTTTACAGGTTTTTTTTTTAAATTTCAAATTAACTCAATTTATTTTACTAAATCTTAGGCTAGTTTTTGTTGCTTTAAAACATTTTAGTGTTTTATATTTATTTATTATCTTATTTCTTTTCATTATCTTTATACTTCAAGTTTTAATTTTTATCATAAATTTGTTTAATCTATACTTTAGCCATTAAGTTAGCTTTTTTGCTTTTCTGAGTTCCTAACAGAAAAAAAAAACATCTGTAATTTAAAAAACATGTTCAAATTTTTTCACTACATTAAGAGCTAAAAAAAAAAAGAGTTTTTGCTCAAGATAGTCTAAATCAAAGTTCCCAACTTTATCTATCCGGGGCGTTAATAGTTTGTAGGCTGTAAAAAAAAGGTTAATTAGCTTTTTAAGTGGCTATATCTAATAAATAAGGGTAATTAATTTATTAAATTTCTAAGAAAGTTCCGACTATGATTTTTTATTTTTTGAAAGTGCTGGAAACCCATGTACAAATTAATTCTAATTAGTTTTTCTGCTTTTAACATCTGCAACTCTGTTAAAAGACTATAAAAGAACTTTCAAATTTTGCTCATACTACAAGTATTTAGTTTTATCAAAAATTTAAGCTATTTTGATATAAAAACTTGTTTTTTACCATCTTGCTTCTAATAACAACATTTCTTAATGTTGTTTCAATACTTTTTTTCTTCAGTTACACCTACAAAAAAGTTTATTTACATGCTCAAGATAGTTCAAATAACATATTTTCCCAAAATTATCGATTTTGGCCACCTCGGCGTGAATTAGTAAATTGGTAATTAGCTACTTAAGAGGTAATGTCTAACAGATTGTGACAATAATTTTTTTTAATTTTTGACAAGAGCGTTTATTTAAGTAGGGAAACCCTGGAATAAACTAATGCTGGCTGGTTCTTTCACTTCAAATATTAGTAACTCTGTTAGAAAACTATACAAAATAGTTTAGTACGCAGCTGTTGCTACATATTGTTTTTTTAACAGTAATAAATTACTTAATGTACTTTCATTATTGATTGTTTTGAACCCTGATTATTAGAGCTAGACAAAACGACCATATTTGGAAGTGAGCTGATGATCACGCTAAAACATAATGAGCCAATCAGAACAAGGGTTAGTGAGGCGTGAAAGTACTGACAAATACATTGACTTGTGCACCCAGTTTTGTGAACGATATTCTAAAAGAACTTTTATCTAGAACTTCTTTGTGCATGTTGGTTGTAGATATTGTTTAATATAGAGTTGAAACATTATTGTATGTTAATTTTTTCCAAGTTGTTTTAGTTACATTCAACTGTTTAATAGTTTGTTAAGCTTTTTTTTTTGCTATCTGAAGTTTTTGTTTTAGTTTTAGTTAAATACTTTAAGTCTTTTGAAAAAGATATTATTAGTGAAGTGTTCTTTAATTGTTTTATAGTTTACTGCACTTAAACTTGGTCTATTATTAAGTTCTACTTATGTCAATTGATTTTTATAAGTTTTAATAGTAATTCATATTTTTGAAAATTAGTTTTTATATAATTTTTTGTTTGTTTTTTTTTTTCATAGACACGTATAATGTTACTAATTTTTTTTTATCTGAGTTATATAAGATAGGCTCAAGTAGAGTCTAGTATTTATAAGATATTGAGTTAATAAAATAGGATTTACTTATGGTGAATAATACAAATAATATTAGTCTATCACAATCCATATCTTGTAACGTATCTTTCTAAATATTATCATACAATATTGAACTTTAAACGTCTAAATCATTCATAATGTATATCTTTTATCACAATCATTTAAAGTACTAAATAAAAAGCTAAAACTTTATTTCAACAAAATACTTAAAAAATAAACATCGCTGATTTTGATTAAAAAAAAATCATCATTTTGTTATAGAATTTTTAAAATGTCAGTAACTTGTGTAATTTGTCAAGAAGATATAAATTTCTGCACTGAAGAAATTTCAGTCTTGAACTGCGGACATCTGTATCACAATGGGTGTCTTCAGCAATGGTTAGATACCAATTCAACCTGTCCTGAATGTGGATCTGCAGTTACCAAAAATAGTTTTGTGCGAAAACTTTACCCTTCTAAAAAAGAAGATGCAGAACCTTTGTACAGAGGAACATCTGATGAAACTAAAAGCATCTTGAAAGTTTACGAAGAATCCACAAACAACCTGCAAAAAATGTTCACCGAAAGAATTGTAAATCTTGAAAAAAAGAATTTAGAGTTAAACGAAAATTTACAAAAAGCTTCTGATGAAAAAGAAGATTTGCGCTTAAAACTTGAAAATGAAGAACTGAAAAACAAAGTTTTGAAATCCCAAATAAAGAAATTAGAGGAAAAATTGTCTTCAACTAATAGTTCAGAAAAAGAAATGATAATTACAAGCTAGTCAACATTTATGTTTTATAATTTATAATTTGTTTCAGTATATTTTACACTGATTTCTTAAATAATTTGAAGTTTGGAAAATAAATTTGTTTATTAAATCTTAAAAAGTAATTATTGATTTCAAACTACTATATGTTTTGATTTTAAGAAAACAGAAAAAGAGGTCAAAACTACAAGAGGAGAAATAATGAATTTATTCTTTCAAGAATTTATTTTACAAACTTATTTTCGGTCAAAGACCTCGTCAGTGCCTTAATAAATCTAAAAAAATATGTAACAATCTTGGAAAATAGTATTTAAACAAATAAATATTAATAAACTTTTACTTAAAATTTTTACTTTAAACTTAACAAATTAAATTTTAATATCAAGACTGAAAACTTTAAATAATTTAGTTTGTTTAATAGCTACGAAAATTTGATGAATGATTTTATATAAACTTTTAGTGTCAAAAAATTACTAGCTACAGAAAAACTTTTAGAAGCATGCATAAAACCTGTATTGCAGACAACTTAAGTCTGAAACATTCAAGCAAAATTTCAAACTTTCGTAGCTATTACACGTACTAAATTATTTAAATTTTTAATATTTAAGTCACAATTAAAATTAGTTTTATTAAAATGCATCTTTACTAAAGCTCATTTAGTACTAATAACATTTTTATTTAAACAATGTTTACTTTGAAAATAAATTACAAGAAAAAGAAAGCCGCATACAGATTTTTTATTATTATTGTTTTTGTTGTTTTTACATATTTAAACTGGACTAAAATTCAATTTTACCATAAATTCATACTTAATATTAAAGTTATCTTTAAGTTACTTAATAAATTATTATTGTTTTTTCTATAACTAAAAATTTGTCTTTAACTAAAAGTTTATAAAAAAAAGGATCTAGCAGGATTTTAAATATTCATTACTACTAAAAATATAAGATTGTTTAACATTTTAATAGTTACGTCACGATTAAAATACGTTACGTTATTATACAGCTCAACTCTAAGCTTACTTAGTACTATTAGTTATATTTTTACTTCAGCAATGTTTACTTTGAAAATTAGCTATAAGAAAAAAAAAAGCTACATACAGCTGTTATTATTATTCTTGATGTTATACTGATTCTAAAACTTAACTAAAATTAAAACTTTACCATAAATTCAATCTTGATATTTAAATTTCATCTGTTTAGATATTAAATAAAGATGTTGCGTAGAAATAAAGTTTTTTTTAGTTGTTTAAATGGTATTTTCTATGGCTGTTACACATATTTTAGGTTTATTTAAGCACTGACGAGTTCTTTGACCGAAACTTAGTTTGTAAAATAAGTTTTTGAAATAAAAATCTCTCAAATATACATAATACAAAATTAGTATAGTTTACCTGATAAATTATTGTTGCGAAATGATATATAAAAGTAAAAGGTGTTTTGTCTTAATAACATGACCCAGCAACAAAACTAAAAGTAAAATACTTAATAAAAAAGTTATTATAGCTTAATATACTTTTCGTGGACATCAGACTAATTGTTATAATTGACAAATTGTTTTTTCTACGTTTCATTCATTTATTAAATTAGATAAACAAGGACAGTAAAAAATACCAAAAACATAATTGTTTCTATAATGTTTAAAACATACTAAAACATCCAAAAAAAGGTTTTATGCTTTACCCATCATAACTTGTCAGATGATTTAACTGTTCAAAATATTCTAAGATTAAGAATTTAAAGGACTTGATACTTACAATGTCTTTAATCTGTAGCAGGGGCTTGCATAGATTTTTTCAACTAGTTTATTATTTATTCAACATTTAACATTTTTAAGTAACTTTTACTTTTTAACACAAAATTATTTTATGGCATTATTTATTTTATACAATTATGTAGATTCGTTTAAAAAAAAGACTTTTAAAAGTTATTAATTTGTTAAGATACAACATATTTGTTTTTAGTCAGTTTTAGCTGAATGCTAGAATTCTGAAATTCCATCTTATAAATTAAACATTCAACATTTAACAATTTTTTTAAAACACACAATCATTTATATTAAAACGTATAAGTTTGTGTTAAATAAAATTCTAGAGAAAGATCAAAGCTTTTTGTCTTTTTCCTTTCTATTTGTCAGGGTCGCACATGTTCAACAAATCCAGTTAGAGTACTTCTCTGATCTGTAGAAGTAGTGCTAGTTAAATAAAAACTTGAACCTGTACTTAATATGAAAAATCGTGCTGATTAAGGATCAAAAGTAATTATAAAAGTCGTTTAAGTAACCCTATGTTTTTTGATTGCTTCTTACTTTTTTCACTGATATAGTTTGAATTATTTGTTTTACTCTGTTTAACACACGATTAGATAGATCATCCTGTAAGCATACAATTTGTATTGATAGAAATCACCTCAGTTCCGACAGCTAGCTCGTTAGGCAAACATGTTGTAATAATTAATATTTAGAAAGAAATACGATGAAAAATTGAAATGTTATGAAAAAATTCAAAATTTGTTTATTTATTCAATTATTTTTTATAAACACAGTTTTCGATTTAACCAACTAAAGTAAAATAAAATAAGTTTTTAATTTGTTTTTTTTTTTATTCTCTTTTTAACATTATCATTTCCTTTACATTGATTTCATTCTTAAATATTTTTATAAACTACTTAATTAACGCCCCAACTTAGATGTAAAAACTTTAAATAAGTATTAGTTAGTTTTATTTGTTTAAAATCGTAAAACACTTAAAAGTTTTTGGTTTTACAACTCAAAACAACACTACTAAAATTAAACGTGTGTTTTTAACAAAAATAAATTACATACACATGTTTGCTACCAAAACTATTGATTTTAATGAAATAGTCCTTATGTGCTAACTTATTTAAAGTTAATATAAAACTTTTAGGTGGAAAAGTAAAAATTACCGAAGATGGTCATACAGGAGCAAAAGCAATCGTGGTTGTAAGTGCTAAACAAGGATACAGTTACCAGTATCTTATAGATGATAAAAAGTGGGTTAGAATAATCAAATATCCACAATTAGTAGGTAAAATTTTTGGGATTTATGAAATTAACGACAAAGTATACGTAGTTGATAAAAAAGGAGTTTCAACGCTGGACAACGAATTTTACAAACTACCATCTGTTGAAAAGTACTACTTTTGCACATCATGTCTAGCTGGGAACAACATTCTAGTTTATCGAGATGTTTATTTCGATCCGGTTTGTGATATATTAGACACAAAAAACAAAAAAGTGATTGATTTTAGCTTTCAGATCATAAGACAACAGGAAACTTATTGTTTTGCTGTTGTTCATTACTTAAATCAGTTTTGGATTATCGGGGGAATGGAACCTTATTGCCCTGAAAAATACCTAAAAGAAGTAAACACAATACAAGTATACGATCCAGTTTCAAAAACTACGTCTTTATCACCAGTAAAAATGCTTCAAGCAAGAAGAGGACACAGAGTCATTGTTTATAAAGACAAGTTGTTTGTGTTTGGAGGACATGATGAAGAAAGTGTTCTAAACACTGTAGAAATGTACTCTCCTGAAACAAACAAATTTACAATGATGACTCCAATGAAACACGCTAGAAGTGATTTTGCTTGTTGCAAAGTTGGAAACCTCGTTTATGTTATTAATGGATCGTATGACTTCCCAGAATCTATGGAAATCTACAACCTAGACACTAATGTTTGGAGAGATGGAGTTGACTCACCTGGATTTAAATCGAATTTTTATGCTTGTGCTGTTAACAAATTTATCTGCTGATAATTTTTTTTAGTTTGGTTATTGAAAGCTTTTGATAAAATATGAAGTGTATATTAGTCAAATATTAAATGTAGATGTTTTTTTTTCTTTCTTTTAACAAAGAGTTTTAAACTTCAAAAACTTCATGATATTTTATTCTAATACAATTTTGCTCTAACTTACTTCACTTTATTACTACTTCTTATAAGTATTTCCTAGCCATACGCTTTGTCAATAGGTATGGTATTTTACTTTCAGAATGTTAATTTTTTTTAAACTAAAAAATCGTTGGTTAAAATAAACGTTTGCTCTAAAATTGGTGTGATTCATGTTTAAGAAAAAAATTATTTGTTAATCTATTTTGTTCATAAATAATCTTGACTTAAAATTTTATAAAACAAACATTGTATAAGTTTTTTCAAAAATATGTAACTAAAACATTAATTAAGCTATTTTTTTTAACATGTCTGTATAAATTTTTTTACACAAATTGTAAAAATCTAAGCAAATGTTTAAAAAATAAAATGTCTTCAAAAATAGCCACATCTAGTATTTGCCAACACTTAATAAGTATATAATCTTTCTTCAGCGACTTCTTAAAATATGTCCAAATTATTTTATCTTTAAAGAAAACATAAACAAAACTCTAAAAAGCCAAGTCTGGACTTGCATATGCCGTGACACAAACGCCAGTTAGCTTAAGGTTCGATCATACCATTTTGATCATCAGCCCACAAGCTTTTGCTAGACTAAAAACCGATTTACCAAAATGTTATGGTAGTATATATATTTTCTATACATACTCTTTTACGCTATGCGACCATCACAGAAATATGTAACAAGATATAACTTATCAATATTATTTACTATTTTTACGATAGTATTACTTACTATTATTAGAATCATGTATAATTTTATTTCTTTCAGAGGTTGCTTTTTACTTCAACTATTCACAAGCTATAATATTTAGTAAACGACAATGAATAAAAGTACAATGTAGAAAAGTACAAAGAAGAAACGCAAGATAGTAATTAACTAAATTATAAAATTAAGTTAAACAAAGCCAGGGTACAAGTAAGTACGAAAGAAAGCTTTTAAACAAATAAATAAAAAGAATTTTTTTTAAACAAACCGTGTGACATAAAGTTAGTTTTCCAACAGAGTTACGCAAAGCGTTTGATTTTCTAACGAATTAAGAACTTAACTTAGTATTGTTTTATTCTCCAAATATGTAATTTACGTTATTCCTAAAATCTTAAATAGTATATATACCTGATTTTTTTTGATTATTTTATACAATAACTTAAGAATTATTAGTCGTTAAAGCACATAATATAACTTATGATTTGTATACATTTCTGCTAAATATTGTATATTATTTTGAAGATTTAATTCTGAAAAACTGTTTGTGTTCAAAATACTTATCACATAATAGAAATCTAATTAGAGTCAACCAATTGCATTTTATAAAAACTCTTTGCTTCAAAAGTGAAAACAGAATTAACATATCATTAAATTTATTAAAAACATAGTTTTTAGAGATTATGTTTAAAGAATGTATACGTTGGGGGTTTCTAAATATTTTTCAAAATGTTAAATATTGTATTTAGATTACTCATAAACTTAGGCTTACTGAAAACTGTTTAGTAGTATGCAAAACCTAAACGGCTACATGTAAAACCATTGTTATTAAATTTAATAAAGAATGCGAAAGTTTTAAATATTACAAAGCACTTTACTGTGTGTGTTAAGTCCACAGGATAAAAACGATGTAATTAAACTATATTTAAAGATCAAATTTTTAAAATTCTTAGTAGGTTCGATAATTGGTAGGTAAAATTTAATTAATTAACTAAAGTTATCAATTAAAAAACTTAAACATATTAAGATTAAGTTAAATAAACACCCACACAAACTGTTGCTCTAAAGTGTTGCCTTAAAATAGATTTTGAATACATTTGGATACAACTTATTTTCCAAACCACTAGTTTTTTTCAATATTACTAATTTTAGAATACTGATGTAGTTAATTCTAATTTTTATTTTAGCATTTATGACATGTAGACAAACAAAATAGAAAACTCACAGCTTCTAAACAGTTTACTGTCAACAAAGGTAAAATCAAAATATTACATGTAATCATAGTTATATAATAAAAATGATTTTGACAAGAAATCAAACTGTGTTTTAGTGCATGACTTGATTTCAAAATATTTTTTCATAAACAAAAATTCGGCCTAAACTTTTTAAGCCATTTTTTTGTCGTTCAAGCACTTTTAAAAAACCATATATAACAAAGAAAGCTTAGAAAAAATATTAAACAACTTTAATTTTTCCTAGAAAGATTAATTGTTTAACGGTTTGTGATAAACAATAAGTTTAAATCTAAAATAAGAATAAACATTTCTCTTACTTATAAAGTTAAAGGAGAAAGGCCTAAAAAAGGTGAAAAGATGTTTAACTGTTAAAAAAGTAAATAAAACTATCAATGTTAGAAACAAATTGTTAAACTATGATTTTAGCAATAGTTTAGAGAAAGTGAAAGGCTGTGACAAAAACGTACAAAAAGTGACGTTACATAAATAGTTTAATAAATAAGTAAAGTATTAGTATAAATAGTTTAAATTCTAAATACTTAAACGTTTTTTTTTAGTAACATAATTGTTTTATTCTATTTTGCGACTAATTTCTTATAAAAATATTCATTGCAAGTATTTTTTATAGTAAATAAAACTATAAAGTAACATGAAAACTAGTTTTATGAATCACAACTATTTTTTATAAAACCAAGTTTTTCCGAAATGACCATTATTGTAGCTGCTGATAATCAAAAACTTTGTCAAATATGAAGTAGATTATTTGAAGAACAAGGTATGATTGTTGTCAAGAAAAACTAAAATAATCTGATAATAACTAAAATGATCAAAAAAAATGAGTATTTATTTGTAAGGTATCTGTAGTTGTAAGGTTTTTAAAAATAAGTTATTTTACGTTCAAATTTCATTTTAAAGTTGAGGTTGGTAATACATACTATATACATATATCGAAACTTTTTTAAACAACAAAAAACTTTGTTTAGCATTTCAACTAGTTTTGCTTAAAAAATGATTCATGAAAATTAAACATTATTTGACATTTTAATATTTTTTTCAAAAGTATACACAAGACTCAATTTTCATAATAATATAAAATTCATGCTTATTTCATCAGTTGTTTACTAAGCTATAAAAATAAAGTTTCAAATCTAGCTTTTATAGTGAAAATGTTATCAACGTAAAACTAATAATAAAGTAAAGGGTAATTAACAATTTATAAGTACCTCTATTTACAACGCAACTAAAAAGTAAATAAAGCATACGTAACAACTAAAAAAAAAATTATGAAAACAGTAAGACAGTATAATTAAAGTCTTTATAATTACATAATTTTAGGATTTCTAAACAAAATACATATAGCCTCAAGTTTAATTAAATCAAAAATGTTAAAACAATTTTTAATAATATTAAATCTTCTCAAGTTATAATTATTTGCCAAATCAAAGACATTAACTAGGTGTTCTGCAATAGCAGATCTTTTAAAGAATTTACTACTCTGTTAGATTTACTTTCCTTAATTTTCGTTTTATATAATTCATCAATGCTAGTTTGAATATCTTCTTTAATCCTTTTGTCAAGTTGCCTTGAAGTCATTCTGATATAATAATCTTCACAGAAGCCTTTAAATATTTAACTTATTTAAAAAAATTGTATTAGACAAAAGTTGACATCCTCAAATTTAGTTTTTAATTACAATATGATCAGTTTTAAAAGTTGCATTGAAATTGTTGTGAAAATATTTCATTGTGTATTCAAAGATCTAGATATACGCGATAGGAAAGACTTTGGGGTAGGAAAAAGTTTGGCGTTTTAAATCTAGGTTAAAACTAAATTAATTAAAGTATAAACTAACAATAACATTAATTTTTGTTTTAATTGCTTAGAAATAATATAATAAAGCACAAATAATTTGAAAAATGTTGAAGAACTACAACTTGATGTTTTACAAAAAAGGTTCAATAGTCTAAAAATCTTCTTTCAATAATCAACCGGCTAGTTTATATGAGTTGCTATATACTTTTTTATTCAAAAATTAATACTTTTAATGACGAAGTAAACCAGTATAAAACAGTATTATGACTACAAACAAACAAAGGTAAAAGGTCGATTGAATAGCAAGGTCGCTAAAACAAAAATAAAAAGTTTGCTGGAAATAATCATATGCAATAGTGAAGTTTTTAGCAAAAGTAATTAGTTTAAAGCAAAAGGATAGCCAAGATAAGGCTGAAAAGAGTGGAAAAGACGTTAGAATTTTGAAAAAGAAGTTCACACTGTCACGGAGAAAAGCAAGTCAATAACAATTTAGTTTGATTAAGCTTCGCAGAAGTTGGAGGTTTGTGAACATTAAGTTGTAATATGCTACAACAGAAAGAAAACCAAATCAGTTATATCGACAAACTTAAAAATGATTTTAGTGAACATGTCAAGTTCATTTTGTTTTTGATGTATAAAATGAAAATACTTTGTATGAGTTGTTATACATTTTTTTATTAGCATTATACTTCCTGGTTTAAGTAAACCAGCTCAGGAACACAGTTGTGGTATCGAACAAAGAAACACTAATAGAGAAAAATAAAGCTGCAAAATCAAATATAAAGGTTTGCAGAATAATCATCTTAATGGAAATAATTATGGAATGTCACGAATTATACCGTGTATTTAACAAATATGTTAAAATCTATTAATTTTTAGGTTATAAGATAGTATTTTGGTTAAATAAAGTCAGATAAAGCAAATAGTTTAGAATGAAATTATTAGAAACCTCCAAAACACAAAGCATGAGGATTTATTATTGTAAATAAATACACTAAACAAACATATAAGAACTTGGGTGGACTGATAAAATCTTTTAAGAAAAAATTCTTTAAAGAAAATAAAAAAAGTTAGTCTAGCAATTCAATTTGTTTTGTTTTATTTATAAAACTGTGAAACAACGTCTTGATTTTTAGTTATAGTCTATCTATTTTTCTTAAAGTACATTCTTATATTTAAATTATTATGAACAGTGTTTAATTTTATTAGTTTCTTGAAAGAAACATTTCTTTTTATCTAAAAAATGTTATCAGACACAAGCTGAGATCCTCAAACATAAGTTAAAACGATCAACTTTTAAAACAATTGAATTAGATGAAGAAATGAACAACTTAAAAACTTGCATGAAGACTTTTTCTGAGAAAAAGGAAATTGTTGAATTAAAACTCAAATCTTAAGTTAAGGAAAAACGCGTTTTTAATTAAATGTCAAATTAATTTTCTTATTTTTTTGTTGTGAAGAATATTAAGTTTTATTTTAAAAGTATTCATTAATAACTTAAACCACTAAATATCGCGAAACTGACTTGTATAAATTACTATTTTTTTATTATAAGGAATACTTTTACTAGGCGAAGAAAACCAGCTTAAAAACTAAATTGTGGTGTCTTAGAAAGAAAAAAAAAATAAAAGAGGAAAATAAAGTTGCAAAAGAAGAACCGGTTTGAGAAAAGTTTTGCAGAAAAAATATTCTTGGATGAAATTATCGTTGGAATATCACGAATATTAAACTAATAACAATCAGTTTCTTTTTAAGTTAAAATATAGTATTTTCGTTAAATAAAAAGAACACAGTAGTTAGTTTGGTAAAAACGTATGAAAAATCTCCATAACACAAATCATGAGGATTTATTATTAAAAATAACTTCACCAAACAAACTTATAAAAACTTGGGAGAACTGAAAAAACACTTAAAGAACAACTTAAAATTTGTTTCAGACAACTTTAATCAGTAAAGGTATGATAAAAGAAAATTGTTTATAACTATACACTCTGATATAGTGTACTTTAGAAGTGGTATAAAAAAGTTTTGTAGATTATTTTTTGGTTTTACCTAAAAAAAAACTTAATCAGACAAATTTTTAAAAGATTCACTGTTTTAAAATGAAACTGCAGTCCGAAAAATAAAAACAAAATTTAAAATGATGCTGTAAAAAATATTTGCACCATAATAAAGTATTTCCTGCTTCTGATAGTAAAACTTATCAAAGGTTTTATGAATAACTGCTTCTAAGAAAAAAAATAAAGACTAAAACTTTTTCAAGCAAAAGTTTTGTGTAGAGGACTACAAAAGAAACTTTTACTTCAACAGATTTCCCTTTTTTTTTAAATTATATCAAGTAAAACAAATATAAAATAAATATCGATCATCATGAATTTTTTGTAGCCTACAAAACTAATACAGGCAAAAATTACAAGACTAAGGGTCCATATAAATGATCAAAAAAATAGTAACTGAAATATGACAAAGTAAACTAATTACTGCGCAATGGAAGCAATAAAAAGATCGAAAAAAGTAAAAAGGTATTCAGTTTGAAAAATAAAATTGTCTTTCAGAAAACTAGAAGCTGCTTTTTGCTGATGCTTGATAAAAAGAAGCTGAAAAGTGGTTCAAATATTTAACTCTGAATTCTTTTTTCAGAAACCAAAGAACAGAAATTAAAGTCCTATATAACAAAATAGAATATTTACAGAGATTGAAAAGCTTGCTGCTTACTTGACTGAAGAAGCTCTCAGACAATTAGAACAAATTGATAACAAATTTATAAAGTGTTCCTTTTAAGAAAATACAATTAGTATTACAAACTAACAATATTTCTGTAAACAAAATAAAATTAAACACAAAAATGTTAAAAAGATTCAAATGTTTTTATAGAGCCAAAAAATAGAACAAAAGCTAGAATTTTAAAAGTCGTTTAAAGCAGTACACAGTTTTTCTTATAACAGTAAAACTTGTCCATAGCTTTTATAATCAAATGCTTTTAAAGCAATTTAATGAGAACATAAAAATTTTCAAACAAAAAGTTTCAACTAAACGAAGTTGTTTACTAAATAAATGTTTCAGAACATAACTTAAATGAATTTTAAAGTTTGCTTATTACGTCAATAACATAGAGGTACAAATTTAAATCTTTTTTGTAACTTCCTGCTAAAACATAAATTTAAAATAACATTATCAAGCTATTAGTGCTTAATGTTATACAAAGCAGTTGGTTAATCATAAGTCTAAGAGCATTTTGAAATTCTGCGGTTTGATTTATCAGAAAGAGTTTTTCGCAGGCCAAAATTCTTAAAGAAGTCTTCGCTGGCAATGTAGCTCAAAAAAAATAATACAATCAAAACTAAATGGATAATACAATAAATTAATTCTAAGTACTTGTTGGAACAAAGCTCAGTTTACTTGTTCATACATTTTAGTTGTTTTCTTGTTAAAAGTACTTTGCTAATTAGCTCCAGTCTGATAGTCGAAAGTTGCTAATTCCTAATTAATTATAATTGAAGAAGTTGACTTATTTGGAAGTAAAACAGCACCGTACAACTATTTATACTTTTTTATTCACTGTTTCTTTACATTTTTAGTCAATTTTACTATTTTTTTTTACTTTTAAGTGTGTTAAGTCTAAATAATAAAAAATAAAATATCAATTAAATAAAAGAAGGTACACGGAACACATTAAGAGGCGCACGATATTTTTAGATTACAGAAATAAATTTTTTAGTCTTGTTATTATATTTATTTAGTTTAATGGACATAGTTCAATGTTAAAGTTAAACATATTCTTGGTGTTTATATTACCTTTAAATTTATTGGACATTTTACTCTCATGACCTAATTTGGTATTTATTCTCACATATCATTCTTTATATAAACAATATCATTGAAGAAACAGCCTGCATATGATATATTAGAAACAATGTTTTGTATTATTAACTTTAAAAAAAAATGAAACTTATCTTCTACATAATACTTAACAAACTAAACATCATGGATTTCAGTTAAAGAACTAACAAAACTTCATTTTGTTATTGAACTTTTTAAAATATTGTTTAGATTTTTTTATAATAGATACATTACTCAATTTTTTGTCTAGTTTATATAGTGTAGTCTCAAATAGAATCTAGTATTTAGAAGAAATTAAGTAAGGACTTACTTATGGTGAGTAGTACCAATAATGTGAGTGTAACACAATTTATATCCTATAATGCTTTTTTATAAGTTATATCACGGAACATCGTCATTCATACTATATTTATAATAATCATAGTTATTTAACGTACTACATAAAAAAAAAACTAAAACGTTTTTTCTAAATAATACTTAATTAAAAACACTTTATGGACTTGATTTTAAATGGTAAACAAGTTATCATTTCGTAACAGAATTTTTTTAAATGTCAGTAACTTGTATAATTTGTCGAGAAGATATAAATTTTTATACTGAAAAAAATTCAGTCTTGAACTGCGGACATCTATATCACAATGGATGTCTTCAGAAATGGTTAACTACGAATTCAACCTGTCCTGAATGTAGATCTGAAGTTACAAGAAATAAATTTGTGCGAAAACTTTACCCTTCTAAAAAAAAAATGCAGAATCTGTGTACAGGGGACCATCTGATGAAACTAAAAGCATTTTAAAAGTTTACGAAGAATCCACAAAAAAACTGCAAAAAATGTTTACCGAAAGAATTGTAAATCTTGAAAATAAGAACTTAGAGTTGGCAAATAATTTACAAAAAGCTTCAGATGAAAAAGAAAATTTGCGCTCAAAACTTGAAAATGAAGAACTGAAAAGCAAAGTTTTTAAATCCAAAGTAAAGAAACTAGAGCAAAAATTGTCTTCAAAGAATAGTATTGATGGTGATATCAAAAGTACAAGTTAGTCAATATTTATGTATTATAATATTTTAATCATAGTTTTACACTGCTCTACAAAACAAGTTGAGCTTTGTAAAGAAATTAATTTGTTTTTTAGTTTTCTTTACAAAACAACTTAAAATACTTATTTTACATGTAGAAATGGTACTAGTTAATAAGGTTGCTTAATATCAAAAGTTGTGCTGATAAAGGAACAGCAGTAAAAATAAAAATCACTTAAGTCAACCAATTGTTAAAATTTCTATTATATTAAACATATTTTTGCTTTAATTCAAACTTTATGTTTTTACTCTGCTTTACACACGATTAAATATTCATCCTGTTAGCATACAATTTGTATTGGTAAGGAAATCAGCTCAACTCCCAAAGCTAGCTTGTAAGACAAACATGTTGTTTTAAACGACATGGGGTAATGATACGATGATGTTTTAAAAATGCTTAAAAGAAATCAAGATTAAATTATTCTAGAAATTGTTCATTTCGTACACAAATTTACATTGTACCAACTGAAGTTAATTTTTATACATATTTAAATGTTAACTTTTTTTTTCAAATTGTCATAACTGTACATTAAGGTGCTTTTTTTTACAGTGACTATTTAGTTATAAGCTGGCAAATTTTAACTTTTCGAAAGTTTCATAATAACACCTTGTGCAAAATTTTAGAAGATTCGAACAAACTTTTACTTTGGCGATTATCTGAAAACCATCTGCATGCAAACTGTCTTGGACTTAGAAAAAACCCACATTTGAATTTTTTTTAATTAGCCAATAATCACAAAATATTAAAAATTAGACAAAATAAAAGGTACAATGTGTACAACTAAAACATTTGAAAAGACTAAAAAAAGTGTAATGGTAACACCTTCCTTAAAAAAAACTAAACTCAAAAAAACCTAGTAACAAATAAAAATTTGTATAAAATCAAGAAATGTCTCTAAAAGATTTTCTTTAAATCACCTCAAATCAGCACAATGTATATTTGTGATATCTAGCAACATGTTAAAAACAATCAGGTTAAAATTCTAAAGACGAACTTTTTGGATCCTATACACTTTGCATTGTGGTGGTTTTTATAAAATTAAGTGGTGCCAAATTAAAAATATCTTCAAATCATTTAAAGTTTCGTACAAAGTGTTTTTATGAGTTTTTTTGAAATATGAAACGTTTTTAAACCGAAAGCTCAAAATTTGGTGTAAAAATAAGAACTCTGTTGTTAACTGATTTCATTTTTTAAATTATTTAAGGAAAAATTTTTATTTAGCGCCACTACTCAGATGTCAAACAGTTTTTAAAATTAAACTTTTTAATTTTTTAAATTTTTATTAAGAAATCATTTAACACTTGAAGGTTCTTTACAACTCAAAACAACTGTACTAAAACTTAAAAATTATGTTTTTTAAACAAAAATTGAAAATATACTTTGTATTATTAGTAATTTTTGTGTTTAAGATTATTTCTTTTTGCATTTAACGTAATATAAAAATTAAATTAGGTGAAAAAGTAAAAGATACCGAAGATGATCGTACAGAAGCAAAAGCCATCGTGGTTGTGAATTCCGACAACGAATACAGCTACCAGTATCTGTTAGAGGATAAAAAATGGGTTAGAATAAACAAATATCCACAGTTAGTAGGTGACATTTGTGGTATTTATGAAATCAACAACAGAGTATACGTAGTTGACGCAAAAGGAATTTCAACACTGGACAACGAGTTTTACAAGCTGCCATCGGGTCGAGACCATAGTTTGTTCTTTTCATGTTTAGCTGGAGACGACTTATTGGTTTTTCGAGAATGTTATGAAAAACCATTTTGTAAGATGTTAAACACAAAAAACAAAAAGATTAGTGATTTTAGCTTTCATACAATAATGCAACAGGAAACAACAATTTTTGCTGTTGTTTATTACTTAAGCCAGTTTTGGATTATTGGAGGAAAGGAACCCAATTACTATGATGAAGATCTTTGTCCTGAACCAGTCAACACAATACAAATATACGATCCAAGTTCAAATACTACGTCGTTATCATTATTAACAATGGTGCAAGCAAGATCAAATCACCAAGTCATCGTTTACAAAAATAAATTGTTTGTGTTTGGTGGAGAAGGAAAACCACTAAGTTCACTGAACTCCATAGAAATGTATTGTCCAAAAACAAACAAATTTGTAATGATGACTCCCATGAAACACGCTAGAAGTGATTTTGCTTGTTGCAGGGTTGGAAACCTCGTTTATGTTATTGGTGGATCGTATGACTTCCCAGAATCTATGGAAATCTACAACCTAGACACTAATGTTTGGACAGATGGAGTCGACTCACCTGTATTTGAATCGAATTTATATGCCTGTGCTGTTAAGAATTATATCTGCTAATAAGTATTTACTAGTTTCGTTGTTAAAATATTTTATTGAAAGGTCAAGAATAAAACAGTTTACTTTAAAATGTACATGTTTTTTCTTTAAAACAGTTTTAAATTTTGAAAGTTTATTTAAAAAATTTTCTAATTCTTTTTTGTTCTTATTAATTTTATTACATTTTTTAAATAACTTTTACCGGTCTATATGCTTTTATTGTTACGTCCCGCATTTTACTTCTAAAATACTTCTTTCTTTAAAAGTTAGTTTTTGATTAAATTTTTTATTTATTTACACTAGTTGTAAATAATATTTTTTTAAATTTAGCTGCTTTTTTTCTTTATTTATAAACAGGTACTTAAATATTGTTAAAGTAAACGTTATAAAAGGTGTTTCAAAAATAAAAAACTAAAAAGATATTGGGATTTTTTTTATATTAATGTAAGAAGTATTTATTTGGGTTTTCTAATATATAAATTTACTAGTGATACTAGTATTGTTCTTGTTAAATAACAAGTAATAATTAAGCTAATTCTTAAGCAATTAAATATCGTCTAAATTGACCACTTCTAATGCTTGCTAACATTTTATAAACATATATCCATTTAGCAACTTATTAAACAAATTGAATGTTCTTCGAAACTTAAAAAACATCGATCAAAATCATCAGGTACTAAACTTTTACTTTCGTGTGCCGTGAGAAAAGCTCGAGTTAACAATGTTTCATTACACAAATTCTATCATAAGACCACAAGTCTTCGGTAGACTAAAAGTTTGGGTCTTAATCTACCGATAACTTGTTTTAATGTATTTTTTTATAAACACTTTTTCATGCTATGCGATAGTTACAGAAATAAGTAAAGTTAAAGACACTTAATGTAATTAATAAAATTACAATCGATAAGTGTTAAGTTTTTTAAACTTATCTAAGCGTCATAACAATTTATTTTAGATTTTAAGTATTAATTCTAATAAACTTTAAAATTTAACATATTTTTACGTAAATTATCCTGTTAATTTAATTAAATTATCAGTAAAATATATTTTGAAAGAAAGCGATTTTGAAATTTCTTAGTTAAAAGTTTTTGCGTGTACATCATTTTTTTTTAAGTTAGCTGTAGTTACACAGCTCTCTAGTTTGAAAGCAAATACGTCGAGCTCAAGCTTTGTTTTGAAATTTGAAGTTAGCTTCAATCAGTTCGTTGTACTTGATGCTAACTAATTCCTGACGCAATTACAACCTACAAAATTTTAAAGAGTTGTTGTAAGAGTAGTTTTAGAATTATCTTAATTCAGAATAAGTTATTGACATAAAATTGTAAATGTGGTACTACGGTGGTTCCATTTAAAGTTAAAAAAATATACATGTACCTTGTACACTTTTATCAAATAGACTATAGAGCTTTGTGTTGTTTGCTTTTATTTTTGTAGAGGTATAATTCTGTTATGCAATATTTAAAAATGTTTCATTTACTTTGAATTTTTAAAGGAAGTTATAATATTTTGTTAACATATAATAAAATAAATTTGTAGTTGCTTATAACCGCTAAAAGCTTTAAAAAACTTCAAAAGTATACCATTTATATACAACATAAATGTAAGTACGCTAGTAGTTCCTATTTTTTACTATTATTAAATGTGTAAAATTTAAATTTAATTTAAATGTGTAATATTTATATGTACCTGATGATCTAAACTTGATAGTCATTTTTGAACATTAATTATTTTACACACATTTCAGAAATATTTCAAATTTAGTTTTACAAAAGTATTCTTAATAGAACACTAAAGATCATGGAATTCCATTGAAATTCATAAAATTTAAAGATATTAATGACAAATAAAGATGAACTATGATATTTAGAGGAATAACGATGTTTTTTTTGATAATAAGAATCCATACTTGTTGTATAACGGTTTTTATAAATGTTTTTAATTTAAGGGTAGAAAGTGTTGGCCTGCAAACAGTTGAAAATTGCTGCGAAAAATAACTTTACAACTTATACTAGATATCCTAAAGTTGAAAATGAATAAACAAATAGGACCCTTCAAGTGTTAAACTTGCACTTGTTTATTCAGCTACAACATAAAGAGACAAAACTAAAAATAACAATTGAGAAAGTTTCTATTTGATAAAACTTGACCGCGACTAAAAAATTCCTACTAAAACATGTTTTGCATTTTTACCTTTTAATAGTAATTTCTAATTGAATTTTATACAAATAGAGCTATCAAAATGTCTCACTTAGGCTTTAGAAATAAATCTTATATTTAAATATTTAACTAAATTACTAATTGTATTTTAACCAGATCGAATAAAATAACACATATAGTTACAAGTGATAAGAAAATTTCAATAAGTTTAGTATGAAGTTAAAAAAATAATAGAAAATAAAACTAAACCATATTTAACCAAGTTTCTACTTGTTATATGGTACTAACTTTGATAAACGTTTTTTAAAAGCATCAAACAAAAAACTAAAACAAACAAACATTTAATTAAAAATACTACGTGTATTTTAGTATAATTCCAAACTAAGCACTTTACTTTAAACAAATATTTGTTTAGAGAATACAAACTTACAAAAAAAAAATGTTTATACAAACTATCATTTAGTAATACTTTTTAACAGAAAATATTGCAAATAAGCTACTAAAGTCAGGCTTTTTGAAAGACACTATTTTATGCGCACAGTCGGAAAATACTAAATAAAAATAAATAAAATTTTGAATATTTTTGTTTATATTTTTTATCTCTTTTTAATGTCTTTTAGTTTGAGTCACTTAATTCTCAAAGTTTGAGAAGAAGTTCTACATCAGTTTTTGGCTGTTCAACTCCGTTTAAATTCCGATATGGTAACCATTAAAAATCTTAAAGGTGGTGTATATGAAAATAATAAAACGCTCTCGAAGTATGTTTGTGACTTAAGAAGCAAAAACTTTGACTATTATACCTAGGGATGTAATAACAATAGCCCTGTGTGTATACTGTACTTATAAGAAAGTGCTGCTGTTATATATGCATAAAAACAAATGGTTGCTTAAACAAAATTATCAAATTTGTATCCTTACCCGATTATTAATAATTCTTTTGAAGTTCAATAACTTTGAAATTTATTTTTTATGGTGAGTTATTTAGGGTTCAATAATTTTAAGTTGTTAATTTGGGCGAAGTTAGATTTTCGCACAATTTGTTCTTAACAATATTCAAAATGTGTTATAATATTTTTTTTAGCTTTTGTTTAATTTTGTAGTGTACATTTAAGAAATTATTTACATTTAAAGTAGTTGATGATTTTATTATAATTTAAGTTAAAACAATTTTTTTTTATACAAACAATTTATTGAGTTGTTATTAACTAGTTTTATAACTTAGAAATCTAGTCATAAATTTTAAATATTGTCTATGAAAAACTAGAAAAAAATTGATTTGGAAAACTATGTATCAGTTAACATCTAAAGTTTTGTACACAAGTCATAAAACACCCTGGAACTATAACTAAAATATTTAGTAAACTTTTACATTCTAGAACGTATAAAAGTTTATTTTGGTAGTTCATTAACATTTTAAAGTCAAAAACGTGAGGATATACAGGAAATAATCAATAAAAAAAAGATAATCTCAGTTATCTATTGAAATACTTTTGCTACAATAGATTTAATATTTTAAGATCTAAGAGATAGTAAACTTTGGAACTATCATACTAGAAGAACTGTGAAAAAAATATTTTGAACTGTAGGTACAGGTTGCGGTAGAACAAAATAAATTTTCAAAAAAATTAAAATCTAATTTATCTTTAACAATGGTCAATTTTTTTTTCTTAGATTTTACCTTATTGTAATCATGTTTGTTTATCAACTGTATGACTGTATGTAAATGTTTTTATATAGATAATCAAAAAAAGATCTAAACTATTAAATTAGGATGTAAAAAAGTAAAAATAACTATTTATATAATAAATATAGTTTTATATAAATTATCCAAACAACTGTTAATGAAATCTGTTAATCGGCCTAGTGATTAGAAAATGCTCGTCCATTTCAACTATAATTTATCCTACTAGGGAAGTATTAAAAAGCGATATATAATAAAGCTTTTTTTCTCGTAACTTCTAACTATGGAAGATCATAGAAAATTGTATTAGAAGCAATTAAAAATAACCGAATTGAAAATAGTGTTGCAAAAAACTAAAATTAGTTTATTAAACTTTCAGAGAAATACTTTTGAACTTCATTTAACAAATACAGTAGTAATGTTGAGACGTTATAAAAAAAAAATTACTTAAATGACAACTATTTGAAACATATTTTTTTATTTTGCGAAAAACGTTTTAATCAAACTTATGCCTACAGAGAGGACATGTGTTGTGTTCAGCAAACCATCCTTCAATACATTGCTGGCAAAAACTATGCTGTCCATCGCAAGTGAGACGTCTCATTCTTCTACCAACGTCTATGTCTTCCATACAAATACTACATTGATCACCAACATTTGAATCATTAGCTTTAAAAAGGTTGAACATCTGAATGGTTTCCTGAGACAAACCTTGTGATTGGTTAGCAACAGGATAGCCTGTTGTTTTACGATGTTTATTGCAAAGTGTTGCTTTCGTAATTTTTTTTTTTCGTTCGTTATTCTCAATCAGTTCTTTATAGATTTCAGATTTATTTTTTATTAGAAATTGTTCCTTGTTGTTAAATTCAGTGTTAAAGAATTTAACGTTTTGATATATAATCCTTCGAAACTGTTCCCAATCAAAAATATTTCTAATACCCTGAAGTAAATTTTCCCAAGTTTGAAACATCTCATCGAGATTCTCTTCTAACTTGTTTAAACGTAGCTAAAAAAAATTGTTTTATTTTTTAAGTTACTAGTGTAAATTCAAACAATATTAGATTAATTTAGTTTAAAAAATTCTAAATTTCTAAAGTTGTACTGATTTTAAGTCTTATGTTTTAACGTTTATTTTAAATTTAAGCAAGTTTTTGCATGTAAAAGTTTAGCATGTAAAAAAGCATTTTAATATAAAAAAAAACTTATTATATGATTTGTATAAAAGTTTACTGAGCACAGATTACGTTTAGTTTAAGCTGATATAAAATTCGAAAACGTTAAATATATTATACTAAATTAAATACTGTTAAAAATATATGAAAAGTTGTTTTAAATTAAGCACATAAGTTTTACTATAGAAAGCGCAATATATTTTTAGGTACTGTAATGAGCCATATAAACTTGCTAGCTAATATTAACGTAAATATAAACTGAAAGGATAACGATTTTTAACAGTACTGCCAAATATTCGATTACAGAAAACATTAATTTTAATTTAAATAACAAACTAGCCTTAGCTGTATGGTAGCCGAAGTTTTATCTTATTATTGATATATGCGAACCTAACTTAACATATACTTATATTACAAATTATTAATGTAATTTAAATAACTTATAGTTTAACAATATACTAAAACGTGAACAATAAAAATGTAAGTAAGTTTTAATTATTTTTTCAAATAGATGTTTAATACATTAAAATGTATTATAAAAATTATTGTCAATTATTTTATTTTACTAGCCTCACACTCTACATTTACATAAAAACCAGAATTAACTGTATTTGATAGTGAACTACTCATTGCTTTTTATTATTTTATTCAATGTCTAAGTAAAAAAAAAGATTTATCTTTTGTATATAGTTTTGCTAAAATAAACTGGATTGCAGTTGATTTAAAAATAATAATAGAAACTTTTAAAGTTATAATAGAAACTTATATAGTAAATTTGTTGCAGAACATTTATTTTTTATTAGTTTTAGTTTTCTATTGACAAATTTCATTTCGATGTTAAGTATAAAATTATAGTTATATATTACAATAAAATGTAATATAATAATCAGTAACGGTTAATAGCTAAAATTATGTTAACAAATTTTTATCAATATTACTAGTTAAGTCCAATTAAGTATAAAAATTACCATATAAATATACTACACTTGCTTTTACTACAAGAGAACTCATGTTAATTAAATATTCTTAAACTTTATTTATTATTTACTAAAAAACCTTCAGTAAAAAGAATTATTGCTGTAAGGTTATAGTATAGTGTACAACTTCACTAAAAACCATAATTAAATTTGAAATTAACTTTGAACTATATGATATTTAGAGGTATTCTATACTACTTATAAAATCTAGATTTTTATTTCAGTGCTTGTATTTTTACTTAAGAACATATCAAACAGTAAAAATAGAGAACCTCATACGATAGAAAATACTTTAAATGCGGTCAAAACTTAGACATAAGGATTAAATCTAACATGAACATACTATGAGAAAGTATAACTAAATTAAGACTTAACTACTTGGAAACAAAATCAGAAAAATTATGTAAATAATAACCATTGTTCAGAAAAAAACTTTAAAACAAACAATAATGTAACAAGAACGTTCAGTTCTGGAACTACATATGGAAGGTCTCGATTAGAAATTTACTATAATACTGTTGCTGGTTTGTATAGCTACTATAAAAATATAAATTTGTTTAAGATTAATTTGCTTTCCGGTTGACTGATTTTATATCTTTTGGTGTTTAGCTAAGTAGAAGAGCTTTTAGACTCGTATTTCAATAAACTACAAACATTTTAAAATAACTACTTATAACTTTTAAGTTATAATTAGTTTCTTTTGTTAAAAAATATTATAGCAGCTTTATAGATTTTTTGACACAAAAAGTAGATAAAAATAAATACATTTTAAAAGTCCTAGAAAATCTTGTTAAACTAAAAAAACTCTAAGAAATAATAAATTTTCAATGCCTATTTGACAGAACTCTTTGTGATTCATTTAAATGGGTCTAAAAATTATAAGTAGAACATTTTGTTGAAAACTGTCAAACAAAAACAGTAACTAAATAAAATTGATGTTTAAAAGAATTAATAGTATTTTAATAGGGAACATTTCGTTATATTTTTAAAAGCAAAAATAAATCGGAAATTGATTTTAACATAATACAAACAGTATTTTTACCTAACTTGTTTTTGTGAATTCTGCCAAAACTGACAGGGTTGTCACTGACTTTTAGCAAATTTTCTCCAGGTTTTTAAAATTTCTTACATGTTTTTTAAAGTACTTTTTTTTTAACTATTTTTAGTTTCAACTTATCAATAAAGTAAAAAACCGTGTAAAGTAGTTGAAAAACATTGAACGATACTGTGAAGCTACCTTAAATTAGTTTTATATTAAAAAATTGTTAAATGATAATAAAAAACTTTTTTTCTATGTTGTAGTTTTGTTTTTGCCAAATCAAAATTTTCTACTTATCATAGACATATTTGTTAAAAGGTCCAGTTTTTAATGGGTTTTTAAGGGATTTTTGTTAAAATTCCAGATTTTTTCAGGTTTGTTTCAAAACTTCTAAAGATCCAGGTTTTTTTCCTAAATTGTAAACCTCCAGGTTTTTCAAACTTAACAATATAGTAAGAGTCTTTTCCTATTATTTTTACAATAGTATTCAATTACTAATTTAAAAATAAATCAATAAGGCAAATGAGAAATATATACATTTTTAACAACGACAAATTTATTTAACATTAAAAAAAAAGGATTAAGACTATACATTTACATTTGAGAGTTTTGTAAAATTAAAACGAAAAATAAAACTAAAATTTCTTATAAAAAAAGTAAAACTGTTACATACTTAATTTAAAATTACAAAAAAAAAAAAAAGATTCAAAACAATTTTTGCCTTGTTTTTTAACATAAAAATCTTTTCTTCTAAAGTTACTCTACAGTCATTAGGGTGCTTAAAAATGTGTCTTTTGTGTATTAACTTAAGTTATAGGCAATTTTAACATATACTTTTTTGCAGAATTTCACATTGTCAAGAGAGATCAACATACATAAAGGTTTTAATTTTATGAAAACAACCCTATGTAAACTTTATGAAAACTTTACAAAAAAGTTGACTGCAGAGTATTTAATTTATTTTTTAGATAAAATATTATTTTAAATTTCAAAAGTTCATTGTGCAGTGTTCAGAAGATTTAAAGAAGTTTAATCAGAAAAAACTAATTTTTTGCAAAAAAAAAAAGAAAATGCTTTCCCAAAAAACAGACTTTCACTCCAAAAAGCTGTATTATTTTCAAACTTTATGACCTAAAAGGTAATAAAAACTTTTACATGTCCTGGACATATAAATTTTATCTTAAATGAAAGACCATACATACAGGCATACACTAAAAACACTTCAAGTGTTTTTGATGTATTATGACGTGATAATCAATAAAATAACATAGAAATTTACAAAACTGCAACATCTTCTTTAAAATGTAATCAGTTATATGATATGTATAAACACTTTTTGCTTAACTTAACGTTGAAAATGATCTGTTCAAATAACTCATTAAAACAAAAAATATTTTTAAAGTCTTGGTATATGACTTCTAATTTAAGGTTAACAGTTTTTTTTGGTTTAATAAAGTATGTTTGATATTTTTTTCTAGGACTTATTAATTTATTCTAGGCTTAAAAAACTACTTTTTTTTACCTTTTTTTAATAAAATGAAGTTAACCTAAAATAACTATCATAACATTACACATTACATAACATAGGCCTTACGAGTGTGAAGTTAGATTGAATTAATTTTTAAAAAATTTCCAAACTTTGAATCTAATTATTTTCCTTATCTTAATAGCTAAATAAAAACTTTTTTTATTCTAAAGAACGGTCCTTTATCTAAAAACTAAAAAATAACTTCTTTTGGATTGGGATTTCGTTTTTTGAGTGGGGCTCCTCAGAAAAAATTGGGTTTTTGACTTTTTTTTTGAGCTTGAGTAAAAAAAAAGTTAATAAAAAGTCATTTTTTTTTAACCTCCTTAATATTATGTGTATAAACGGCTATATTTTTTCTTTTTTACTAATTGTCAGTATTTTGTACCATTTGGCCTTAATTTGTTTTTTTTATGAATTATAAACTCAAACTCATAAAATAAGAAAATTCATAAAAAAAACCAATTAAGGCCAAATTTTACAATTTATGATAATTAGTAAAAAATAAAAATTATAGCCGTTTATACACATATTAATATAAAGGTTTAGAAAAAATTACTATTATTTTTTTTTTCACTCAAACGCAAAAAGTAAAAAATAAATATTAAAAGCCCATTTTTTTCTATGGGGCCCGACCTAAAAAACGAAACTCCAATCCAAATGTATTTTTTTAGTTTTTAGGCAAAGGACCGTTCTCTAGAATAGAAAAAAGATTTCAATTTGCTACTAAGATAAGTAAAATAATTAGATTTAAAGTTTGGAAATTAAAAAAAGAAATATTCAAGCTAACTTCACACTCGTATAGGGCTTTATACTAAGAAAAAAAGTAAATGATACAAAATAAATTATAAACAATAAATGTTTGTATGTGTTCAAAATTTCATTACATACATGTAAAAATTATTAAAATTCCTGTTTTTTTTTCAAAATATCTTTAATTCCAGATTGTAAATGTTATGGTTTAAATTTTAAATTCTAAGTCTTTTGGAAATGTTCTGTTTTTTTAACTAATTAATGATTAATACATTTCTAGAGTACAATCTTTATTTAAAAATACTGTTTCTTATTTGATTATTGTCATAGGAGAACGAAAGTAATCTTTCAAACAAAGTTTCTTTAAACTATATTTACTAAGCTAGCAAATTTTGATATTTAAGCAAGGGAAGAAAACTTATTAGGTTAAATATGCCAGTATTTATTTCGGCCATCATCAACGAAGTTGAGATGTTTTATGCATTCGATAATAAACAATGAACTTTACCGCAAGATCAACAAAAACAGCATCCGAGACAATCCTACGACCGGTTTCGTCCTTAATAGGACTCATCAGGCAGGAATAGTCGCGAGAAACCGCTATTGTGATCTTAAACAAGCGGGCTTAAGTACGAAGTACTGAAGCGATCGTCTGTGGGTAAAGTTAAAAAAATGACACAGCTAAATCATTCACAGCCCAACGTCTCAAACATTGTCAGCTTGTTATGAGATTGTAGTCTGCGCTCGTTTGATCAGTTTTAGCCAGTATTTATTTCGGCCATCATCAACGAAGTTGAGATGTTTTATGCAATCGATAATAAACAATGAACTTTACCGCAAGATCAACAACAACAGCATCCGAGATATTGTTTATTATCGATTGCATAAAACATCTCAACTTCGTTGATGATGGCCGAAATAAATACTGGCTAAAACTGATCAAACGAGCGCAGACTACAATCTGAAAATCAGTAAAAATCAGTCATAAAAAATTTCTCTTTCAAAAGTTATTTCAAAAATTCTAAAAATCTGACTTTACTTAAAAAATTAGTTTAGCTATCTTTAGTTTTTCTAAATGTAAAAAAAAAATAATATTTCTTCAGCCTTAATTCTTAAAGTAGGCAAAGTGGCACTTGTAGGCAATGAGCAGCAAAGAGGTTTTGGTCAAATTTGGGGGCTTGAGCACTAAAGGGACAAGAGAGCACTAAAAAGACTCTAAACACTTTAGAGTAGTTATTCTGGAGTTAATGATATGTAAAAAAAAGTGGTATATTTTAAAAAAATGTTTTTTGAAAAATCTAATTGAACAGGATCGAAGGTATTGTAATTTCTTTAAAGGTGTTTGTGGAACCATGCTTTACAATATTAACTTTTATCAAAATTATACTCATAATATAAAGCTCTTTATGTCATATGTTTTGTTATTTCTATTCCTAGTTTTCTTAATTTCTTAAAGATTTTAAAATTCTTCCAGATCTTTCAGTAATTTTTAAGGGTTAAAAATTAACTATTTTTGACCATAGTTAAAATTAAATTGGTGTTAAGTGTTTTTAGATAAATTTAAAGTATTTACAAGATACTATATTAATGAAATTTTTTTTTTTGTTCTATTGCACCATGTACAACTTTTTTTTATCAATTCCTTTAAAGTTCTTGTTATATGATTGTCAAATGTTTTTTAATTGTTAGTACTTTAAATAAAATAAAATTACTGTGACAAATCTTCTTCAACAAATTATTTAGATTATAAACTCTTTTGATAAGTGTGTCCTGTAATATCCTTACTTTTTTAATTTTGAATTTTTTAAGAAATACAAAACTAAACTTTTGTTGTCTTAATATGTTTATTTTCACTAGTAAATTATACAAAAATATTATAAAATTGAAAGGAATATATCTCAAGACCTATTTTTTTATTTTTGTATAAAATCAATGGACTTTTCACAGTTTTTTAAATTTTAATATTTTTTTTTTTTTGCTAATAAATAAATTCCAGTTCTTAAAGGATTCCAAGTTTTTAGGCAAATTTTTTAAAACATAAAAAGGCCATATAAAATCTAAGTTTGAATATGACATAAAGAAAATTTGGTTTAAATTGTAAAATAAAACAACAATAACATAAAAAAATATAATTTTAAGTAGTGTTCTAAACTAAACAGTCTATAAATAACAATTAAATTAAAATGTTTAAATAATATAAAACTAATCCTGATTAGAGCATCCAATTTAAGACTTAACTTTCAAGATAAATTTTAGGGCTTTAATGAGTGTTGCTTTACTAAACTAAAATAAAATTAAACTAAAAATAAAATATAGATTTTACTAGTTCTTATAAGAGAAAAGCCAGAATGTTTATAGATCCAAAACAGGTTTATGAGCAAAAACATAAAAATGTAGTTATAAACTTTTTTTTTAATTCATAAATGAATTCAAATCTTTAACGATAGTTTGTTTGTCAATTTGCATACCTTATAGTTTAAGGTGTTAAAATCAGGTTATCAACGAAGTTTAAATAAATATTTTTAGACTAGTAAAACAATTATATTTAGTTTAGTAATTTAAAAGATATTGTTTTTATAATAAAAAAAACATTTTAGAAAAAAAGTTTTGACTCTATCTATTAGTTAGTAAACCATAACAAAATAAGTTTTAAAAAAGTTCTAATTTAAGATTAATTAAACTTATACACTTGAAATAAAAGAAAAAATACCTGACGTTGATGTTCATACAAACAAGTGTGATTATTATTAATGAAATATATAAGCAATAGTAAGCAGTAAATAAAAATGAAAATATTATATATTATAAACTAGGGTAGTGCAACATACAGGAAAGTGTTAGCTAAACATTAGTACAAGACTTAAAAACGTAAAAATTTAAAAGCTATTTAGCAATCTAATTTTTTTCCTTTCTATTTTTTTGCTTAAAGGATAAACGTTTTCAAACGTTATCATGTTTACTTGTTTTTTTCTTATTTAGACACATATTAAAAACCTCTGTATTATAAGTCTCTTATCTGCGACAAAATGATTATAAGACTTGTTTTTTCTATTGTAATATTTCAGTACTTCCTACGTAAAAACTTTCTTTTGTAGTTTTAACTTCTAAATTTAAGCATTTTCAGTTAATTTTTAGGTAAACTTTAATTGTTTATTTTTAATAACTTTAAATACATAATGATTTGTTTAAATACAGTTACAATAAATTCTTGGTAAGCCAGTATACTGAGTAGGTTTGAAGTTCTTTGGTTGAGTAATTTGTGTTACATGAAGATATGCTTAATTGCTTTGGTTAGTAATTATTATATGTTTTTCTTTACACATGTATGGTCATTTTTGTGTGTATTTATTATGGTTTATGGTTTGCTGGTCTGATCTGTTGATATGGAAAGATATCTAAATAGGTGTGCACAATTTTTTATCTGCTGTTTTCCAGTTGTGTTGTGCTTTATTTTCTAGCTGTATGTATTAATTTCTATTGCATAACTTAATTAGTTTTTTTTCATACTTTTTAAAGACTAAAATTAATTTTACCATCACAAGTTTCAGAATTTATTTTTTCTTATATTTCAAGTTTAATTTTTATTTTCAATTTTCTTTTTCTGAAGAACATTTCAGTAAAATAATTACTTAATAGGTTTTAAGTTATTGTTGTTATGCTAATGTATTAATTATAATACTAGTTTAACTTATATTTTCAACCACTGATTGCGTGTTCACTCTGTTGGCAGTGATAACAAATAAATTTTACTCCTTTTTTAACAATATTATACAGAACAATACTTTAGCAAAATTTATAAACTAATTTTGTTTAAATTTTTAGATTAAATAAGAAGTTGTTTCTTTAAAATGTTTTAAAACTATATTGTCTCATCAATTATAAACTTTTTTTTTATAGTTTAAACGTGATAAATTACAGTTTTTTTTTCATTTAATTATTTTGTGGATGATAAATATTTATTAAGCTAAAATAGATAAGATGAAAAAAAACATTGGTCTTAAGTTTAAAGTTGTGAAAGTTTTTTTCAATAGTAAGCATTAACCTCTTATATGTTAGTTTGTAAATATTGGGAACGGGTCTAAATTACGCGAAGACAAAATTGCACGAGGTTACTAAATTGTACGTGGGGACTATAATGCACGAAGATATTTTTGCACGAAGACTAATTTGCACGCGGGCACAAAATTGCAAGAGGAGACAAAATTGCACTAAGACTACTTTGCACGGAAGGTCAATTTTGCACGAGTTACAATTTTGCACGGAAGGTCAATTTTGCACGACAGACATTTTTGCACGAAGAGTCAATTTTGCACAAAAAAAAAAAACTAACTTAAAATAATTAAATAAAAAATATACTAAAACCTTCATATTTTATTAAAAAAATAAGCAAGTATAAGTGTAATTAATTTTAATTTAATTAGGTTTATATTAATTTTTTTTTTAATTATTATTTTTTTTTTAATTGAAACTATGTTATTGTGTTTAAAAACTAACATAAATTTAAAATGTTTTAAATAAAATCAAACAAGTTTAATTTATAAAAATATCCCTTATTAAAGAATAAACATGTATTGATGTAATCTTAAAATTATACTAAACTTCAATATGAAATAAAACAAGATTAAAAATAAAAATAAATAAATAATATTTACATTGGTAGGTGTTAAAATTGCACGAGCGTACAAAATTGCACGAGGGGACAAACTTGCACGAAGATACTTTTGCACAGAAAAATACGAGCATGCGAAATATTGAAAAAATTAAATAAATTTAGAAAGGAGAATTTCTGTCTGATGAAATTTTTATTGTGCATTGTACAGAAAGTTCTGTTACGGCTGTGTACTTCCATATTTTTTTTTTGTTTTATATAAAAGTTTTAAACATATTTTATATATCATTATTTTTTATTTGTCCAAACTTTATCTTAGTTACATCACTACATTACTCTAGTTTTTAGTTTCTCCTGCTCAGTTTTTTCTCTTTATCTAACCCAGACTTGCGAAAAAGCACTGTCAGAAGCAATTTTCTTCTTACGTTTTTAGAAGAAAAAGGAGATACAAGCTTTTGACTAAAACGAAACAAACAAAATAATACAACAGCTACAATTAGTTAATTTCTATTTTTAACAAAAAAAATTATTAAATAAACAAAACTTGTTTTAATAATTATATTTTAATAACGGTTAGAATCTAATTTTATAATCTAGTTTTTATTTTTATTTATACAATTTTTTTTGATTGATTTTTGTTTATTGTTTAGTTTGTTTTTTTTGACGTTTTCAAGTATTATTATTTCTTTTAAATTTATTTAATTATTTATTTCATTTATTTTGACTTTTTTTTATTAATTTTGGAGATTTTTTAAGGTATTTATAATTTAATTTATTAATTTTTAAACTTTATTTATATTTTTAATTTTTAAAATTTATTTATTATTTAGTTATTTAATTTTTTTAAATTCTGACATTTTAATTTTTTATTATAATCTAATTAACATTTAGTCTTTATTTTTTACTTTAAAAGTTTTTTTTTTAAATATTATATACAAAATTTTTTTATTTAGTTATTAGTTTTTTTTAATGTTATTTAATTTGTTATTTTTCACTTAATATTTTTTTTGTTATTAATTGATTTGTTTTTTTTACTAAAAGTTTTATACTTAATTTCTTAATTTCAATTTTTATTACTTAGATATTAAATTTTATAATTAAAATTTTTTATTTATTTAAATATTATATAATTTTTTTTCGTATTTTTCTATTATCTAGTTATTAAATTTTTTAATTCTGATTCTTTTAGTTTTTTTAAATATCATATAAACTTATTCGTGCAAAAGATTCTTCTCGTGCAATTTTTTCACCTCGTACAAAAATATCTACGCGCAATTTTGACCTGTCCCTTGGGAGGAAACAAAATCCGTGCAAAACTGAACCTCCGTGCTAAATTGTCACTCCTGCAAAAATGTTTCTTTGTGCGAAAGTGTCTGCGTGCAAAATTGTCTGCTCGTGCAAAAATATACCCTCGTCCAAAAAAGTCTTCGTGCAAAAGTAAAATTCGTTCAGTTTTATCTTCGTGCAATTTTGTGTTTTTGTGCAATTTTGTCCCCTCATGCAATTTTATACGCTCGCGCAATTTAGACAGCTACCCGTAAATATTAGCTTTATATTGTTTTAATTTTTTTTTTTAATTAAGTTTAATTAGTCATTATTTAATTTAACTAGGCATTTTTTTGTGAAAATGTTAAGTTTCAATAAAAAAATAAACATTTCTATTACTTAGAAATATTTTATTTACAATTTTTAATTAATATAAAGTGCAATTCATTATTAAATTTAATGAATTTATGATCTAACAAAAGTAATCATAGATAACAAAAAAAAAAGTTTAATACACAAAAAGTTGTTAAAACATTTTAAGCCAAATAAAAATAAGGAAAAATATAGTTGAGAATAGCATAAAACTGCATTGCTAACTTCTTCTTAGGCTTATTCTCTCAAAACTTTTTTTTGTTAACTACAGTGCGTGCATAACAACTTTCTCGTTTTAACAGCTATATTTAAAACTAGAAAAAAATCTGACAAGTATGGTTCAAACTGTTATAATTTCAAAATTAAAAATACCCAGCCAAAAAAAAACTGTTATAACTGAAAAATAAATATTACATTGTTAAAATTAGAATAAAAAACTAACTTTTCTGCAAAAACATGATTTTTATAGTTAGTAAAAGATTTAATTTGTTAGTAAAAACTAAACAATTACTTAATACTTGAACTTTTTTAAACAAAACTTAATTTATATTAATAATATTATTAGCAATTGCTATTACAATACCAAATCATACTTTTGTCCCTGCTATGACACTTAATTGACTGTTTTGCAAACTTCCTACGAAATGTTACAATTAAGTTTTAAAGTTTCTAATATGTTTAAAATTAGATATATTTATAACAAAATAAGATTTAAGTGCTATGTATTAAAAAAATAGAAATAAAACATCAGTTATGAAAAACAAAGCATTTATTGTAAATTGAAAAGTGAGGATTGGTTTTTTTTTACAACTAATAAAAAAAATTGTTAATAAATCTTTGAAACAATTTATCGAGTACATAGTTGTTTTGCAAAGTATCCAAAATCTAATTTTGTTAGATTTAACATTGAAAACAGTCATAAACTTTTTTGATTATAAATAAGTTGAATGAATAAAGACTTATTTATGAAAACTTAAAAAAATTACCATCACTAGGTTTTGATGCTTTTTTTTTTAATTTTGAGTAAATAATGTTGCATTTTTACAGATGTAACATATAAATATATCCTTAAAGTGTATTTATATTATATTGGAGTTTGACAGACTTGTAGAGAATTTGAAAAAATCACATTTACAAAAGATTATTAATACTTGTGGGATTGATAGCAAGTTTTCATTAACAGATTAATTTTGTTACCTTGTGAATGCTTTTTATAATCTTAAATCTGTATTGTCAGAACAAAAATTTTGAATAGTAAATAATGTAAATACAGAAAAAATAGATATATGTAAATGTAGTATAACAATTTTTGTGGAGTTTAAATTGACTTGTGTCGGTTTTTTTTTGTAACTGTGAAATTTGATCTTATTTCTAATTAACATTGACAGTGGCAAAAAATTTATAAAATTAATTCCATTTTCTTAGCTTGTAACCATTTTTGTGTAAAAATATTGATATCTTCAATCATACAATTGAGCAATTTAAACAAACATTTTACAGGGTTGCCAAAAAACCTGGAATCTCGGAAAAACCTGGAATTTTGAACATTAATCACCTAAAAAACCTTGAATTTCAAATAAAATAATTTAAAAACCTAGAACTTGAACAAAATGATTGACAAATCTGAAGTTTTAAAGATGTTTTGAAGAATTAATTATGATCTAATTAAAAATTCTTTGCCAGTAGTTTACTTCACATTGGTGACACTTAGAGATTATTTGGAAAGAGTATACCTAGTTTACTGCATTTTTTTAAAATAATTTATACTTAGGGTTACTAAAAAACCTTGAAAACAAAATAACCTAAAGTTTTGGTCGAAAACCACTATAAAACCTGTAATTTTGAACAAATTAACAATAAAAATTTGGAATAATCTGATATTGTAAACAACTTTTACATGTTAAGTAAAAAAGTTTCTATCTGATTTTTTGTCATCATTAAAACTTTTTTATTTGAAAATACAATTCATGCTTCAGGATATCGTTTTAATGTCGTTCTTTTATTTAAATAAGTTTTCAATTTCAATTTAATTTTAAACAAAAAAAAAGGCCCTAAAACCTGTTATTTTTAAAACCTGTGAATAAATTTGAAAACCTAGGGAAAATTGCCAAAATTGGCAAACATTTGGCAATTCTGAATTAAGTTAATATTATAATCACATAACAATATTAATACTTATTGGATTGATAGCAAGTTTTTATTAACAGAATAGTTTTGTTGCCATGTAAACGCTTTTCATAATCTTAAAATTGTATTGTCAGAAAAGAACAATTTTATAATAAATTCTATAAATACATAAACAAATACAATAAAAATTTTTATGAAGTTTAAAAAGATATTTGTTATGTTTTTGATGAATCTGTGTATTCTCTTTTCCCTAGTTTAGTTTGACAATGCAAAAAAAATTATACAGGGTTGCCACTCTTTAAGTCTAAAAATCTTCTCTTATTGACCATAAACTTTCCCGAGTTTTCTTTTTACTTTTGGCGTAGGTTACTAATACCTCATGCTCATTTTATTTTTAAATAATAAAAGGAAGGTGTATGCGTATGTTTCTGCATTAGATGCTTACTAAGCTTATGAAAAAAAAAACTGCTTTCAAAAATTCAATGTTAAAAGGTTAAATCAATTCAGATTTAAATCAAAATTACAGTTTTTTGTAAACTTGTTAGTTAAATTAATATGGTATAGGAAATAGTTTAATGTTTTGACATTTTATTTGACAAATTTTAATTATTTATGATAATAACTTCAACATGAAGTATGTTTTAATGCATATATAATAACTTTAATGTATGTATTTCCTAGCAAATTTTATGAATGCAGTAAGCAAAATTTAAAAGCTTAACCTTACTGTAAAAAAAACCTGCAAAAAAAGAAAAACAAGGCAAAACTTAGTTACACTGTGCTTGATTATAGACTGATTGTATCTAGATGATTTTTGATCATTCTTCGGGAGCTTATTGTCATTACTCCCATATTAGTTAATAATAATTCCTTATTTAAGCTATTTTAAGCCCCGTTCGACACTTGCCAGGCAATTTTGAAGTACAAACACATCCTTAGGACTTTTGTTAAATCTTTATACTTGCTCGAAATGTCCAGTGTGTCAAAATAAAAGCTGCCTAAACTGTGATTTTCATCAACAACTACAATGTTTATTCTAAGAATATTAAAGAACTAGCCACAAGGCTAAAAATTTCGAAATCAGCAATTAAAAATAAGTAAAACTAATTTTTTGAGAAAATTTGAAAGTGGATTAACTAAATATCATTGTAGATATTAAAATATACTTCCCTGAAATTTTTTTAAAAATCTTAAAACTTCCCTAAAATTTTCAGAAAAAAATAATACTGACTTAAGTTTCCCTGAGTTTAAAAAAATCAAAGTTATCTGAGATTTTTTATAATTTGAAAATTCCTGAGTTTCCATGATTGTGTAACAACCCTTTTAAAAAAATTAATGCCATTTTCGTTGCTTGTAACCATATTTGTTTAAAAATATTGAATACTTATATATTAAATTGAACACTTTTAAAAAACATAAGGGTTGCTAAAAAACCTTGAATCCTGGAAAAACCTGGAATTTTGAACAAATGTCACCTAAAAAACCAGGAATTTTGAACATAAATCACTAAAAATCCTGGAGTTTTAATTATGTTTTCCATGTTAAGTAGTAAAATTTTAACTTGACATTAAAAGTCTACCATAGAGATAAAATTTTTGTCATCATCAAAAAAATTTTTTACTAAAAAACACATTTCAAGAAGCTTAACGATATCTCTTCAATATCCTAAAATTTTAAGAAAGTACTAAATTTAAACTTAATTTTAATAGAAATAGACCTTATAACCTGTAATTTTAAAAACCTAGAATGAAATTTGAAAACCTTGAGAAAATTTACCAAAATAAGCAAATATTTGACGACCCTAAGTTAAGTTTATATTATTTATTTTTCATTCCAATAACTTACCATTACAGTTATTTTTCGCAAAGGTAAATATACTGAACACTACAGCTCTTTAACAGAAAGCTTGTAGCTAATTACTATATAAAGATTTACTAGTCTAAATATAAAAGAAACCTGACAGAAAGTTTTTATTTTGGTCCTAAAGCGGTGTACTGAATAAGAAGTGCATAGCAAATCTGCAAAAACGTATACTTATGTGCGAAAAAACTTGCTTTTATTTCAGCTTGAAAAGACTCTGCTTTCTTAGCTTTTAATATTCAGTTATACTTAGTTATGCACAGCTGAGAGATGATTTTGAAATGTATGCACTCTTTTGCATTTTTAGTGTCGTAAAGTTAAAAGAAATAAATACATCCAAATTGTAACATTTAGCGAGTTAAAGCTTTAATTTGACAAAAAGCTGCATTGCAAAATTGATTCTAATGGAAGCTGTAGCTTAAAAATCAAAATCATACAATTTTATGTCACAAAAATTTGCATAACTTGTTGTTACTATTGACTACGATAAATTTTTGATTTTCAAAATAATATAAATGTTTTTAAGTTAAATTGTAATTTTCTTATACTTATTTTTAATGAATGTTTTCTGGGTTTACACAAGTAGCAAGACAGAAAGAGTCATAGGGGCTGTAGAGGTAAATAAATTCCATTACATACAGTTATCACTCGTACTTCAACATTCCATTTTTGATGTATTAACTTAACTGCATATTTTCAGATTAAATTCAATAACCTTAGAGGTAGTTAAAGTTGTTTTGTTCCTGCTAGGACATTATCAAGCAACATTTTATATGTATTAATTGTAGATTCGTAACTTTTTTGAGCGAGGTACGTCCCTGGTGTGTATTAACCTAAGAGGAAGGTAAAGTCAGGCTAAATTAGTCAAAGTCTTATAAGTCAGGCTAAACTTACAAACTTTGCGTGGCAACCCTGTTAAATTAATTCATTCTATAACATCAGGGTTTCCAAAATATAGAAAACTTTTTCCAGGTTTTTTTGAATTTCATCCATGTTTTTGAGTACAAGTTTTTGGATCAAGCTAAGTTTAAGGTTAAAAACTGTAAAAAGTAGTATAATAACATTGAAAATATACTGTAATGTACTTAAATGTGTTTTTTAATAATAAAATGTTTAGATGATTACAAAAACTTTTAATCTGTATGGTAGATTTTTAATGTTAAATTAAAATTTTACTACTTAACATGTCTAACTTGTTAAAAATTCCAAGATCTTTATTAACTTTTGTTCAAAACCTCTGGTTTTTTAGGTGATATTTGTTCAAAATTTCTGTTTATTTTTATTTATTTAAATTCTAAGTTTTTTGACAACCCTCTACTATTTTTATGGAAAATGCTCAAATGTATGATTGGAGTTTTCAATATTTTAACACAAAAGTGGACACTAGTTAAAAAGTGGCATTAAAATTATAAAACTTTCTCTATTGTTTAAGTAAATTAGGAAGAAGAACAAACTGCACAGATTCATCAAAAAACCCTACAGAAGTCTCCTTAAAATTAACAAAACTCTTAAACGTTTTACTTTTTCTAAAGATGCAGAATTGAATTTAAACATGTATCAAATCATAAAAAGCTGTCTATAATTGTTAAGTTAAATAAAAATATAATAAATCTCAAACTAAAACTTTCTAACCACTCACTATTTTGTTGTACGTTTAAAAAAGATTCAAGGTTTTGCAGAATTTATCAGTAGTCTATTTTTGTAAAATTTAGCCTGTAATCAGTAGTCTTTTTTTTGTTGAAAAGGACTAACAAGCTATTGATAGGAATTTGTGTGTTTATGAAGACTTAACAAGCTTAATGATTTACCATAATTTAACTTTTGGGCCTAACCTTATATTTTTGAGTACCATTTTGATTACTACTTAAAGGCTGTGGAAGAGCTTTAACTAGTTTTGAGTTTGAATGTTTTTAAACTTGTGATATTAGTAGCTTAATTAATTTAATCTGCTCAAAAAATTATTCTCTGTTTTTTTAAGCTTAACATGTTTAAAATTGTTATCTGATACAGACATAATTCAGATTATTGTAGTTTACAATATTAATGACCTATGTATACAAGTCAGATATTGTCAATAAGTTAAATGTGTAGGAACTATTTTAGGTTTAAAATAAATTAATGAGTGCAATTTAAATATAAAAGTTTTGCTTGAATGACGTTTTGATATTTTGTTAAATTTAATCTTTTTATTTATAAACTTCTTTTGTAGTCTAAACTTTTAAATTTTAGTTGTTCTAAAAACATTATCTTGTCAGTACCGTCTTTTCCTATATTTTAAATATTAGCATGATGATAGTCAAAGTAGTGGCTAGATAAGGCAGATTTTTTCCTTTACCAATTGAGCTATAAGTTCTTTGGAATTTTTCCAGTTATTTCAATGTGCATTCCATCTTAAATTAAAACCATTTTTAGTCTTGCCTACATAGATCTCTTTGCATTTTAAACACTAAGCATAATATATTTCCTAACTTTCACAGTTTAATTTTAATTTTATGTCTCTTATTTTGTTTTTATCTGTTTTTATGTAACTATTTTCATCTACGATGTTTTTATAAATGTTGTACTTCTCACATAATGCACAACTTTAATATTTTTTGCTGTTATTAAGAAGAACATTGCTTTCCTTTTTAGCTATACAGCTTTGTAAATCTTAATAAAGTTTTAAATTGTGATGACCAGTAAATATTCTAAGATTTTTGGTTGTACAACTTGATTGAATCTCAATGGAGTGACACTCATAAATGTTTCGAATTGGCTTTTTACTGTATAGGATTAAACTTTGATCTTATGCATTTCTTTTTAAGCTTCAACAAACATACCTTAAAGATTAAGCTCTTGAAAAACTCAGAGAGTATATAACTCAAATGAGATTTCAAACAAACTGAAAAATCAAAATCTGAGAACATTTACTTGTCATCAAAATTTAAAACTTTATTTAGATTTACAAAAGGAGAAAAGAAATTGTTCAAACTTGAAAAAAATATTTTACTAGAATAAAAAATATGGCTTAATTGCTCAACACATTTAGTTGTATAGCTAAAAAGAGAAGCAATGTTCTCCTGAATAACAGCATAAAATGCAAAAATTGTTCAATATGTGGGAAGTACAGCACTTATAAAAACATGAAAGAAAAAATAATAACACAAAAACAATTAAATTTAGAACAAAAGAGATAAAATAAAATCAAAACTGTAAAAGTTATGGAACCAAAAAACCAGGAGTTTGCCAATCTAGGTTAGAAAACCTGAAGTTATAAACAATTTTTACATGATAAATAGTTAAATTTTAATTAAAAACAAAATATCAATTATATAGATATAAGTCTTTTGTCATCATCAAACAAAAATTATCAAAAAACACATTGAATGTAGCTTTACAGTATCTTTTCAATGTAGTTATACTACTTAGCATGAGTTTTTAATCTTAAACTTAGCTTTAAACTATAAATAGACCCAAAAACAAGTACTATAAAAACCTTAAAAAAATTCAGAAAACCTTATAAAATTTTCTCAAAAAAACTCTGTTAAATATACTCTACTCAATTTTCAAAATGCTAAGATGTCTATGTAGGCCAGACTTAAAAAAATGCTTATAAAGAAGTAACAAAAAAATTTTTAAGAAATTTTAGCTTAATTGGCAAAAAAGAATAATCTGCTTTATCTAACCACTACTTTGAGAATCATTATGCTGATATTGAAAATATAGAAATGGACAGTGCTTACAAGACAATGTTTTTGGAACAACCAAAACTTAAAAGATTAGACTACAGAGAAAGTTAATGGATAAAATTATTAAATTAAATTAATTTTAAAAAGATCATTCCAGCAAAAATTTTCTATTTAAATTGTACTCATCAATTTATTTTAAACCGAAAATAGTTCCTTCACCTTTAACTTTTTGACAATATCTGACTTGTTTACATAGGTCATTACTAGTTTGTATGTCTGTATTAGATAACAGTTTTAGATATGTAAAGTTTAGAATATCCAGAAAAAAGTTTTTTTAGCAGATAAAATCAATCAATTTACTTATGTAAGCAAGTTTAAAAACATCAGGAATGCCACTTTACCTGGAAACCTGGAATTTGATAATTAAGGCAAAAAAATGGTAAAACCTGGAATTTGAAAAAATTTGATAAAACATCTGGAATTTTGAACAAATATCTCTTTAAAACTAGGAGTTTTTTAACAAATTTTACATTGAAAGTAGAAAACTTTTGATTTGGCACAAAAAATCTACCATATAGATAAAAATAAGTTTGTCATCATTTAATTTTTTTCTTCAAAAAACACATTTAAAGCAGCCTTACAGTATTTTTCCAATGTTTCAATACTCTTTAACACAATTTAATTTAATTTAAGTTTAAACTAAAAATAGACCCAAAAAAAGTGCTTCAAAAATCCTGGAAGAAATTTTGGAAACCTGGAGAATATTTCCCAAAAGTCAGTTGCAACTCTAAAACATTTAAACTCAAAGTTTGTTAAAGTTCTTCGACAGTCTTTAAGTAGTAATCAAAAATGGTACTCAAACGTAAAAATTTAGGTTCAAAAATTAAGTTATGTCAAATTATAAAGCTTGTTAAGTTTTTATATACACTTAAATTCCTGTCAATAGCTTGTTTGTCCTTTTCATCAAAAAAATTACTTTTACAAAACTAGACTATAAATAAATTCTGCAAAATTTCAAATCTTTTCCTAACGTACAACAAAAAAGTGATTGTTTCGAAAAAATTTAGTGTCAGACTTATGAAGTTTATATTTAAGTTATCTATTATCAACAACTTTTTATGATTTGATACATGTATAAAGTTCAATTCTGCTTCTTTTAAAAAAGTAAGTTATTTAAATTTAAAGAGACTTCTGTTGTGTTTTGTGATGAATCTGTGCAATTAGCTCTTCCTCCTAAATTAATTTGACAATGGAATAAATTTTATAATATTAATGCCATACTCTTAGCTTGTAACAATTTTTGTGTAAAAATATTGAGGATTGCAAACTTGTTTACAAAATCATCCCCATCCAACTTATCCATAAAAGGTTTCAGACTAGTCAACCAAGTTTCAAAACCACAAATTATATCAGGTATATTTTTCACTAAACACAAAAATTCCTCATTTTATTTAGTTTTGCATTTAAGCTTCTTATACTCTTGTAAGCAACACTAACAGTATTCTATTTGCCAAAATTTACAAAACTTAAGTCTATAATATTCATCTATTAGTACTCATCTTCTATAGATTTTGAAAGAAATCATAGTCAAGATCATCAACATTATTAAATAGAAAAAAAATATCTGAAATAGAAAAAAAAAATTTCACTTTGATTACAATAAAATCTAATTTTATCACTTTTAAACTAGTATAGAAACATTTTACTAGTTGTACAATCAAAATAACATTTCTTATTACAGTAACCTCTCGGATCTTTACGCACTCATGACGTTACGCACTCTCGTTTAGTTACGCATATTAGAATTCTAAAAAAAATCTGAAATATATAATTTTAATTTGCTTTAATATTGCACAAATTAGGTTTATTGTATATTTTTAACTAAAAAATATGTTCTTAAATGCTAACTCACCTCTCTATATCTTTAGATTTTGTAAAATTATTTTCCTTTACTAACTAATAAACATTTAAAATACCTCTGTTTATCAGAAATTTTGTTAACAACAAGAGATTAAATTAAAATTCTTAAAAAAATATGACTATGTTAAATAATGAAAGTATAATGAAATAATGAGAGTTTAAAACACAAACAAATAATACAGCACTTTTGCCCTATATATGAATAAACATCTAAAAAAGAAATCTAATGAAACTTCCTAGCAAAAAGTAGCAGTGATACTTAATAAATATAGAGCTTACAACTAACACAAATCATTAGTAAAATTTTTCTACTAGTATTATTATTTTATATAGATTTAAATCCTTTGTTTTTAGTATACTTATAGTTTTATCTTTCATATTTATAAATAAAGTAAACAAATTATTAAAAGTGGAAAAGTCTCCAGTCTGTTTATAACTAGAAGCAATATAAAAAAACAGCCATTATAGTAAGTATATTTGGTACCTCTCGTATCTTTACGATCTCTCATATCTTTACGCACTTTTTCTGTGGACACAATGTGCGTAAATAAGCGAGAGGTTACTGTACATAAAATAAAAGTCGAACAATTTTCTTAGTCATATTCCAACAATATGAGCAGTTTTAACAAATATATAACAGGGTTTGATAAATAGTATAATCTTTGAAAAGCCTGGAATTTAGAAAAAAAAACCTTATATTTTGAACAAAATTCACCTAAGAAAATCTAGAATTTCGAAAAAGTTATTATATTTAGAATTTTTAACAATTTTTCACAATTAGGTAGTAAAATTCTAATTTGACGCATAAAATCTACCATGTAGATCAAAAATTTTTGTTATCATCAAAAACATTTTTTATCAAAAAACACATTCTAAGTACATTACAGTATCTTTTTATTGTTGTAATACTACTTGTTTTTAATTACTTATCTTACATTAAAACTATTTTTAGTCTCGTCTATATAGATATTTTTGAATTTTGAACATTGGGCAGTATATATTTATTAACTTTTATAGTTTAGCTTTGATCTTATGCCTATTATTCTGTTTTCATCTGATTTCAAGTCATTATTTTCATTTACCATGTTTTTTATAAATGATGTACTTCCCACATAATGCACAATTTTAGCATTTTTTGCTATTATTGAGAAAAAAATTGCTTTCCTTCCTAGCTATACAATTAAATAAGTTGAGCAGTCGACTGATAAATCTTGATATAGTGAAAGATGTTTTTAAAAGTTGGAAAAATTCCTTTTCTTCTTTTTTTAATCTTAATAAAGTTTTGAATTGTGATAACCAGTAAATATTCTCAGACTTTTGGTTTTCCAGTTTGTTTTAACTCTCATTGAAATTATACTCACCAACTATTTTAGGATAAAATTTGATCTTATGCATAAATTTTCAAGCTTCAACAAACTTTACTTAAACAATAAACTTGTGAAAATCTTAGTGAGAATAACTACAAACTGAGAAATCCAAAATCTGAGAATATTTACTGGTCATCACAATTTTAAATTTTATTTAAATTCACAGAAGAAGAAAATAAACTGTTCCTACATGGAATAAATGTTTAATAAGTTTTACATAACCCAATAAGTTTAATTTTAAATTTAATTTTGTTTACTTTATAAATTGAAAAGGTAGAAGAGTAATAAAAATATCTTAAAGGGGATATTTTGTTTAACTATTTTAAGTTCCAGTATTAATAGTTTTTTGTTTAGCTTAGTTGAGAATTTATTTGGGTATTTAAAAAAGCTTAATAAAGATAAATTTAGTTAAAACTACTGTTGTTAAATTTGTATAATTTGTAAAATATTTCTAAACCTATAAATTTTGAATCTTTATATTGAGATGGATGAAAAAGATGGATAAATTTAAATTATTCTTGGCTATCTAAGCATAACTGTAATTTCTCTTCTTATAACAATGATTTATTGTAAAAATAATTTTGAATTTGACTTTGTTTGGAATGAAGGCTTTTGTAAAAGATTTGTTTTAAAAGACTTTTTTCTGAAGATAAATAAGTGTATTATGAAGGTTGTTTAAAATAGATTCATTGCAAATGTGTTAGTATATCCAACAAGAGTTTTACTAAAATATGTAAAAATGATTTGCCTTTTTTTGTGAATATTGTGATTTGAATATGACTGTTTGTTATACATGTAACTTAATTTGTAAAGACACAAAAAACTGTTTAACCTGTTTTTTATGTAATTTTCTAAAGATGAATGCATGTATTGCAAAGGTGGTTTTTTATGGATTTTTTTTAAATGTGTTGGCATATCGAACACGAGTTTTACTAAAATATGTAAAAATAATTTGCCTTTTTTGTGAAGATTGTGATTTGAACATGTCTGTTTGTTATGGATGTAATTTAGTTTGTGTTTAAAAAATGTTTAATTGGTTTTTATGTAATAAGAAATGTCATTTAAATGTACAACTAGTACCAGTTTATAAGTGTTTATATTAGATTTATTGTGATCTATGCGAAAAATCTGATTTTCCATTTCAAAATGTTGATGATCATGGCTATGATTGCTTGCAAAAAAAAAAGAAAATGAGTATTATTAGAAAAAATATTAACCAATTAAGACACAAGTTGTGTGAATTTTAGCAAAAAGAATTCTATTGGTGTTGTTTACACGAATACAAGAAGCATAAATGGAAATCTACATAAAATTGAGTAATTTTTGCGTTTAGTTAAAAATCTTCCTAATATAACTTTTGTTTGTGAAACTTGGTTGACTAGTCTGAGACCTTTTATGGGTAAGCTGCATGGGTATGATTTTGTAAATAGTTTTTTTTTAATAATCAATCTGGTGATTTTGCATTTATTATCAGAGCTTGTTTAATTTACGAGCATGAGAAAGGAGTGTCTTTTAAACTAAGTGATGTAAATGATTTGTGGATTGATAATAAACTTAAAAACAATAAACATCATACACTTGGTAATGTGTACAGACACTAGAGCTATACATTCAATACTTTTTAAGAATGTTTCCTTAATGTTTTACACATAATAAATGAACAGAAAAAAAGGTTTTATAATTGGTGGTGATATAAATATAAACTTATTTAATAAAGATCATCGTACTTGTATTTTAGTTGTATTTCTAGTGTTGGTGCTAAACAATTTGTTGATTCCCCAACAAGGCTTTCGTCTGATTGTTCCTCTAGTTCTTTAATTGACCATGCTTGTTCTAGTATTATGCGTAAGAAGCTATATGTAAACTTTGTTGATTTTGATATATCTGATCAAATGTCATTTATTCATGTAATTAAATGATTAAAGAATGAAAATGCATAGTGTTACCAAAATTCAGTTCAAGACTTTAATAAGTTTGATGCTGGAGTATGTTTTAAATTTATAAAACAGAACCAGTTTAATACAATTACAAAAAATTCTTGTCAAGTCAGTATACTGAGTAGGTTTGTAGTTCTTTATTAGAGTAATTTGTGTTACATGCAGATATGCTTAATTGCTTTGGTTGATAATTATTGTAAGTTTATCTTAATATATGTATTTTTATTTATGTGTGTATTTATTCTAGTTTATGGTTTTCTGGTCTATTGATGGGAAAATCTATTTTATTAGGTGTGTATGATTGTTTATTTGCTGTTTTCCAGTAGTGTTGTACTTTATTAGTGAGCTGGATGTACTAATTACTATTACATAACTCTTTTTTTTTCCTTACTTTAATTAAAACTAAATTAATTTAACCAGTACAAGTTTCTGAAACTATTTTTTTCTAAATAATTCTAATGAAATTTCTATTTTATACTTTTTATTTTTCTGAAGAACATTTTAGAGATAGTTACTTAATAGTTTTTAAGATATCATTTTAATGTATTCATTATAATATTAGTTTAATGCATTTTTACAACAACTAATTGTAAGTTCACTATGGTGGGGTGATCACACGGTTGGATTGTTGGTGTGATTTTTTTGTTGTAACCCCTGTGAACACTTACTTGGGTATTTGAGCTTAATGAATTTCTTACATTTTGTGGTAGTTATAATTGAAATTTTAGCCTTGTGAGTGTTCTCCCATTGGTATGCCTGCAAAAGTTTTATATTTGTTTAAAAGATAGCTTTTGTTTATTTTTTTTTTTAGATAATTAAGTTAAATGTTATGTGGTGGCAAAATTACACATGATGTAACACACTCACTTGTCCCCAGAAAACGTTTATTGTTACAAGGGGTAGAGTTTGAGACTGATTTTTTTTTACCATAAAAAGAAATTGTTACTATTAACTGTAATTATTTTAAGCTGTTTCTCACTTGTAAATAATTAAAAAAAAACAAAATTACTTGTAATTAAAAAGAGTGCATTTGTTTAGGTTAGAGATAATAAAAGTAAAATTGTTTTATTACATTAATTTTGTTATTAATTGAACTTATAATACAATTTTATCAATGAAAGTACAGTTTTCAAATAAATACTAAACCTTAAATTAAAAAGATAGACAGTACATATTTCAAACTAATAGTTTGTTCTGTAGTATTTTCTAATTACAATATATACTCTGCTCAATGGCTTTAAAATTTGAAATTGATTAAATAGTAAAGTTGATAGTAATTATACTTTGCAGCGCTTAAGAAAAAAATTCACTTAAAATACAGTTTATGCCAATTTTAAAGTTAGAGAAAACAAAATGGTGAACACCAAAGAATGTACTGAACAAAAGGCAAATCGAGAGAAAAGGAAAAAATTATTAGAAATGATACGTAATCCCAAAATAACTAAAAAGCTAAAGATGTAAGTAAATTTAAAAAAAAAACCTATAAAAAAATAAAACAACATTTACAAAGTCTAATATTTAGAATATTTTAAAGGTATTTTTGTTAAAGTTTTCATTTTAAATATTGTAAATTAACATTTGTACAATTTATGATTAAACTTATCCTTTTTTTTTGCTTTTAATAAAAGTACCATACTTTACAAGTAAAATTTTTGAGCTAAGCTAATATCAATATTTACACTTAGGTCAAATAAAAGTGCTGTTCCACCAAACAGACCAAGTTTGACACCTGAAGACAAATTTGCTGGTTTCTGTAAGTTGACAAGCTCTGCAAAAGAAGACAACCCAGTTGTAATAACAAGTGACATCAAAGGTACAAGTTGTAAAAATGTACCCACTAATGATAAAGTTGGTTATACTCCAGATGTTACCGATGCAACAACCACGGGTGATGATGAAAACTCCAACAACTCTAACATGTCAAAACTGAAATCCTTCAGACCTGAAACTCGTACAACATTGTCATTACGTAAGCAGATATACGGAAGTTCTGAAAGTTTTTTTTTGAAATATCAGCTTGGTGATATGTTTTATGAAAGTGAAAAAACCACTGTGTTTGTTGGCACAAACAAGCAAACTAAATTGGAAGTGGCGGTGAAAGTTAACAAAGTCACTAATTACAAAAAATACATGAAAGAAAACATCCCAAAAGAAGTTGTTCGTCAGAAAAATGCAGAAAAAATAAGCGTATGTGAGGGCAAGGGGAAAGTTTTAAAAGTTATAGATTGGTACGTTCATCCAAGACACATCGTTTTTGTCACTGAATACAGCAGTGACTTCAAGAGTTTGGCTCACAACAAACTAAAACGATTATTGTTTCAACAAGAAAATATATGCAAAAACATTTTTAAGCTGCTTTGTGAGCTAGTTAACGAACTTAACAAAAATGGTATTTACCATCATGACATAAAACCGGATAACGTGCTTTATAACAATAAAACAGGAGAGTTAAAACTCATTGACTTTGGTCACGCAGTCTGTGTGGATAAAGGTATGAATTTGAAAATGCACAGAATTTGTGGATCTCATAGTTTTAGGACGCCAGAGCAAGTGAAAAACGAAAGTTTCTACCCACAAGATGCGGACACTTGGGGCGTTGGACAGACTGTGTTTTACTGCTTGCAGGGAAAATGCCCGTTTAAAAACGAACATGAAATTTTGTTTAAGGAGTTGAAGTTTTCAGATGAAGTTAGTAATAACTGCAAGGACTGTAGGCTGTTTGCTAAAAAAGCAGAAAACAGAATGACCAAATATGAAATACTCAATCATCAATGGCTAAGAAACTAATGTTACTGAATTAATTTATTTGCTTACGTAAAAATCACTTAAATCTTTTGATGAAATATTTTTGTGATATTTTTATGCATTGGTAATGCATCCCTATTAAGCCTTGAATATCTTAATTAAACTGTACCACAAATCTTAATTAACTAATTGCTTATTTCAAATCATATATAATTATGTATAAAATTGCTTTATCAGTCTACAAATCTTGTATTTGGATTTGAGTGGTGGAATCAGCTTACTTATAGCTCATTTGATTTGAACTTGTTGCTTGTCACAACTCAAGTTCTTTGTTTGGATTTGGTAGGTGGTATCAGCTTACTTATAGCTCATTTGATTTTAACTTGTTGCCTGTCACAACTAAAGTTCTTTTTTTGGATTTGAGTGGTGGAATCAGTTCACTTATAACTCATTTGATTTGATCTTGTTGCTTGTTTGGATCTCAGCTGTGTATTTGGATCTTAGTGGTGGGATCAGTTCACTTATAACTCATTTTATTTGATTTTGTTGCCTGTTGAAACTCAAGTTCTGTATTCGGATCTGAGTGGTGGAATCAGCTTACTTATAACTCATTTGATTTTAACTTGTTGCCTGTTGAAACTCAAGTTCTGTATTCGGATCTTAGTTTTGGAATCAGTTCACTTATAACTCATTTGATTTGAAATTGTTGCTTGTCACAACTCAAGTTCTGTATTTGGATTTGGGTAGTAGAATCAGCTTACTTATAGTTTATTTGATTAGAACTTGTTGATTGTTGAAACTCGATTTCTGTATTCGGATCTTAGTGGTAGAATCAGTTCACTTTTAACTCATTTGATTTGAACTTGTTGCTTGTTTGGATCTCAGCTCTGTATTTGGACTTGAACAGTTAAATTAAAACACAGCATTTAGTCTCCCGTTAAAAGTTAAATAAAATTTTCAACTGCTAATTGGTACAACTGTATTAAGGCTAATATTAATTTAAACTATTCACTGCCAAGATCTTATATTTGACTGACTTACCATTTTTCTAAATTTGTATTTATTTGTATTGATTTTAAAATGTAATAAATTTATTATATACATTGCTTTGTTTTTATTTTATTTATTAATTGACTCAAAATTATACCTAACATAGATCCTAATTATAAACCTTCCTCTAGTCTAGATGTAGCAAAGCTACCCTCTAGAAAACCTTCCCCACTATTTAACATAGCCACTAATGTATCCTCTACTCCGGGGCTCTCCTTCTGGAAGCTACATTAGTAACAAAATTTAATAAATTTTACACAATTTTTGCACGTTTTGTGTTATTTTACATACAATTCAATTGAAAAATAAGTTTATAATAAGTACTTAAAATTTATTCGTGTTAGATAATTAAATGAGTGATCTACAGGGTCCAATTTAAAATATTTTTTTATAGAATTCGATCCGGCCAAATCTGGACACATTAATAAAAAAATTCTTGTTTGATCTAATTCTCTAATCAAGATTTAGTCAAATTCGCCTCCATTAAATATTTTGTAAATTTTAAGCTTAAAACTTCTCAAAAATGTCATAAACCTGATTTGCTTTTTATAATCATTTCCAGTGTGTCTAGTTCACTCAGAATATCTAGTTTTAATTTTTGTAGGAATTTTTAATCACCCTTTAATATTTCATCTTAAAAAACTTAAGCATGATCAGAGCAAAATCCATCATATATCCTTGCATATATTTTTTTAATATTTATAAGTTCTTTAAAAACTTTAAAAAATCTAGATACACTTCAAAACTATTTGCATACTGCAAATGTTTCCGTATAACCAAACATTTTAACATTCTAAATTCAATTTTTATTCAAATACTAACCTATAAATTTTGCTACTCCCATGTTTAAATAAACGCAATTCTTCTTACAAATTAATTTAAGAGAAAAACAGGGTTGCCAAATATTTATAGCAAATTTTCTCCAGGTATTCAAAATTTCTTTAATGTTTTTAAAATTAAGCTTTAAAGTCTATTTTTAGTTTAAAATTAAGTTTAAAATAAAAAACCGTGTTTAAAAGTATAACAATATCAAAAGATATCTTTAAGCTTCTCTAAATATGTTTTTTAATAAAAAGAATTTTATGATGACAAAACAAATTTATCTGTACCATAGACTTTTTGTGTCAAATCGAAATTTTTCTACTTAACATGTAGAGTTCATTCAAAATTCCAAGTCTTACAGTGTTTTTTGTTCAAAATTTTATAGTTTTTAGCCTAAATTATCATTTCCAGTTTATTTCCACGATTCTATGTTTTTGGGCAACCCTGTACAAAACAAGTTACTGTAAAAATGATATATATGTTAAAAAAGCACTCATAAACCTGCTATTGTTAAATACAGACTACACAAATAAAAAAAATTCTAGTTTATTAGTATTTTTGTGATTTCTTGTATATTGAAACTCTTATTTACAAAAAAGTAAATTAAATAAGTTAGTCTAGCAGTATAATTAGCTTGAAAATAAATTACCAAGCTGAATAAAAACTATTTTAGAAAAAGCAAAAATGTTAAATAAAACTAATGTGCTATTTCAAAAAAAATATTCGTAAGCTAAAAGTAAAAAGACTAATCTCATTGTATCAAAAAGACTGTGATGGTAAATTAAAACAATTCAAATTTATTTCACTGCATCTTATTATGTTTTAGAAATAATTGAGTTTTTGAGAGAAAGTTTAGTTCAAAAGTATGTGGTAAGGGTTAGGAGTATAGAACATTTTGTTGGTCATATTGTAAAATTTGTACGAGGAGTTATGATTTAAATGTGTTTTAGTAACATTAAGATAATCTAAAAAATAATATTTTGCAAAATAAAAAAGAAAACTACTGCCTAAAAAACTAATTTCAAGTGTGTTTCGATTTTTTGACTTAAACAGTAATAAAATTACTTATACATGTCCTAGACTTATAACTTATATCTTAGGTGATAACTTATAATTTTAGGCATAAACTAAAAAAAACTTCAGCTGCTTTTGATTTATTATGATGTAATTATTACACAAAATTTGAAAACTTGTCCGTAAAATTGAACTTTTTTTTCAAACATAAAAAGAAAATTCTTCTTCTGTCTTTACTTATAGTTATTTTGATATTGAATGTAAAATGTGTGGAGTAAGCTAGCAATAAAGATATTACTGATGTAATGTCATTCAACTAAATGTTCATATATATATAAAGTACATTTTAAGAATTTTTCATTATTAAAAATTATTATTATTTGGAGCACCTGTCTAAGAATAATAGATCAAGACCTAAATATCATAAAGACTGTATGTAAATTTATCGAAATTATAGCAGTTTAATTATTTAAATTTAAAGAGTTATCATTAAAACAAACAATAATTATTTGTATGTTTTAAATTATTTAAATCTTTAAGTATGTTGTTGTATTCATATTACTATTAGTTTAAGCTTATAATGTATTATACATCTAATATTAATAAAAACTGAATTTGTTAGCTTGTTCACATGTTTTAATTCTCTAACTTAGAAGCTTTAAATCAAATCCTTTTTTGATTTAAACTCATTGCAGTTTAATGTTATTGTATTTCTTATATAAATGCTAGTTACTAGACTGAGCACTTGTCAAGGTATAAACTTTAATCTACAAAATATATAAAAGCTTATACCTTGCTAAGAACTATATTATAGACATAGTAAAACTCCATTTTACTACGTATTGAGTTAATAGTAACTATTATTAACTATGTTTTTGATTAATAAAAAAATATTAACCTAAAACATATTCCTAATATAAAAATATTAGAAAAAATCGAAGTTGATAGTAGTTGTGACTTACTCTTTTTTTTTAAATAATATCATATTGTTGCTTGGGACACCTTTTTTTTTGATCTTGCTAGGAATTGCTTTTTTTAAGTAATCAATTACTACTACTAACAAGTTTTGTTTTACTTTTTGACATATCATTCAATAAATGCTTTGTTCCATTGTAAATTGAGGGGTTTTGTTTATGCAGAAACACAGACTTGCATCTTTTTTGGTCTTGGCGTACAACAAATGCTAAAGATTTTAAATAGGAAAGTGAACCAAAGCATTTGGTGAAGGATACGTTTATTATTATGAGTATGCTTTAGGTTAACATTTTTTATCAATTAACAATAAAATAAATACTAGTTAATATCAACTTAATACCTAGTAATTGGAACTTTACTAGGTGTATAACATAGCTCTTAGCAAGGTATAGCCTTTATATATACATAAAAGTTAATACTTTGCTAAGTGCTCAGTCTAGTAAATAGCATTTATGCAAGTTAACACAATAAAAATAAACTGCTATGAGTTTAAAACTAAAAAGAATTTGATACAAAGTTTTTAAACTTGAGAATTAAAACATTAAAACAAACTATTAGATTAAGTTTTATTCAATTTAAATATATAATACATTATAAACTTGAACTAATAGTAATGTGAAAACAATAAATACTAAACAAAAATAAATTAAACAGATATATAGTTACAGCTTAACAATAGAAACTCTTTATATTTAATTAATAAAATTACACTAGTTTTAATGAATTTACATGCAGTTTCTATGATATATAGGTCTAAACTTTTTTACTATTAGACATGTGCTATCAATAATCATAACTTCTAATAACAAAAATTTATTAAAATTTATTTCTGTTATATCTATATGAACATGCAATTAAAATGACATTACATCAGTGAAATCTTTCTGGCTAGCTGGCTCCACACATTTTACACTCAAAATAAATAAAAAACTATAAGTAAAAACAGCAGAAGAATTCACTTTTTATATTAGAAAAAAATACAACTTTACAGACCAAATTGCACATTCTTTGTAATAATTACGCCATTATACATCAAAAGCAGTTGAAGTGTCTTTAATTTAAGCCTATAATAATAAGCTTACATTAAAAATATAAGTTATAAGTCTAGGACATGTATAAGTGATTTTCTTACTGTTTAAGTCAAAAAATCAAAAAATATTTAATTTTTGGGATTGAAATTTGTTTAAAAAGGAGCAGCTTTGATTATTTTTTCTAAGTTTATTTTTTAATATTTCTTTATGAAGCGAACACACATCTAAATAATATCTCCTCATAAGTCAAGCAAACATCACTCAAGTACTTCCTACCCAGTTATGGCTACAATAAAAATTTATTAGGAGTTAAAAAATGGCTATATCTGAGATTTGTTTGATTATTCAAATAATGTAAAATGTATCTTATAGCTTAACTTTGCAAATTAAGATCAGATTTAAAAAAAAGTAATTTTTTATGACCCTAAGTACCATGACTTTAGCACAAATTTTAATGCATTGCACTAATTATGAAAGAATAAGCATATATTCATTAGAACCTGGTAAAGGCTGATAGTTTTTAATCTTGTATAAATATAACATCAAAAAGAAAAGAACACAAAGTATTATTAGATACCGCTTCAATACAACCCAATTATTTATATAAAAGTGTAACTAATAACATTTTAACTAAAAAGTAAAAACATAAGTCTTTCATTAAAAAAGGTTTATTAATTAATTTCGTTAAGCTCTTTATCAGAATAAACTTGCTAAAAACTGATACTAATATAGTGCAAATTTAGTTTTTTTAGAAACAGTAATTTTGAAATACATAGTTAAAAATTGTTATGTCATAAAGCATAAAAGTATGTTTAAAATGTTTTAATTATAGTTGAATTATACTTAGCTGACTTGAAGTTTTTTGTAAAACAAACTGTTAAAATAAAAACATGTAAGATAGTTTTAATAAATATTAAAGCTAAAAATATTTCAAACTTAAAATAAGTTGTTCAAAAATAAAAAGACATTTTAAATCTTGTGCTTTTATATTTATTTCAAAATACATGTATTCAGTAGTTTATTGTCTTAACTTTTCGGTTTAGAAGTTATGTTTTAATATATATATTTTTTTTGACAATATAAAATATTTTTAACTGTAATTTTTTTTCTTTTTTTTTATACTGCTAACAATTTTATAAATCAAAAAAATTAATTGAACTCGGAAACACATCATACTCAACACAATTTTTATACAATTTAGAAAGGTGAAAATAAATTATTTTTATACAAAGCTATACGAGGGACATCAAAATGCACATTTGTTCATTGTTTGAATTTAATTTTCAATTTCATTCATTGAAATTTTCTAAAAAACTTAATAAATTTTTACATAAATCAAAGAAATCTTATCATATTCCCAAGAAATATAAAGTTTTTTCATAAATTTAATCATCAGCAATAAACAAAAAAAAATTATTCATTACATTACAATTTCTTTTGGTTCATCAACAAATTACCATGCACATCAAGCACGCCATTGATTTTAGAGTGAGATGTATGCTTAGTAGGAACAATATTGTTAATTATTTTTATAATTTTTTACTGTATTTTTTGTTTTTGTTTACAATCTCTTTGAAATAAAATTAAAGGTTTTTTAGCATACACCCTTATTTTTTAAAAGTAATTAATTTTATTTTTCGGCAGATTAAAACAGCAGATTTTTCTTTTTAACGTAAACAACTATCACTTTTGTATTCCAAGGTTTAGCCTTTTGTTTTTTCGTCTTTTTTATTTAAATTCTAATTGATGAAATACTGTGCTACCAAATTCATTCCAACAATCATTTATGTTTTTTCCGTTCTAATACTCATTTTCAATTTACCCAAGTTCCTATTAAGAATTTACCCAAGTTCCTACTGAAATAATTAAAAAAAAACTTAAACATCAAACTTACTAATGTCTTAAACTGACTTTTGATAACACATTCTTTAAACATTTAATTTTACAAACATATCATAATCTACAAAACTGACATTTAGCTTCTAATGCCAAAAACTAGAATAAACATAGTCCATCAAAGAACTAGATGAACAATCAGTAGAAAGTCTAGTTTGAAAAATAACAAATTGTTTAGCACCAGCACTAGAAATACAATCCAAATAGTCACACTCACAAGTATGCTGATCTCTAATAAAAGCATAGCAGGGGCAACAACTTTTTTCACAAACTGATCTTATTTTTTAGAGTTTATACTATGCTACAACTTGCTTTTAAGAGATTTAAAACCTAAATTATTTTTTGAGATATAGCCAGTCAAAGTTGGAGCCAACAATAGGTTCCTTATGGGAGGTGCAATCTAAAACAGCAAAAAATGACTAATAACTGACTAAAAACCTATCTTTTCCTATATTTCTTGAGATAAATACCTCAAACTTTCAGGAAATGTTCCTTGTAATAATTAGAAAATTCTGTTGGAAAGAGTTTTTGGGAAAAACAAAAATTATAAAAAAAAAGTTTTTTTTTTGATTTTTTCAAAAATTTATTAATTATAAACATTTTTAAAATGCTTTCCCACAGAATTTTCTAAGTACTCCAAAAAACATTCCTTGAAAGATTGGGGTATTTATCTCAGAAAGGTAGGAGATAGATTTTTGTGATTTCAGTTATTTGTCATTTTAAGTTGCACCCCCCATAAGGAATCTATTGTTGGCTCCAGCTTTGACCGGCTGTATCTTAAAATTTATTCTAGTTTTTAAAACGTGTAAAAAGCAATTTTTAGATTTGTGAAACAAGTTTATATTTATATCACTAAAAACTATAAAATCTGTTTTCGTTTCATTTAATAATATATTGAAGAAATTTATTTTATGTATTAAATTTAGAGCTTGGGCGTCTGTACACAATACCAAATATAAAAGATTTATCATCTAAATTTTATTATTAGTACACAAATCATCTACATCATTTTGTTCAAAAAACCAACCTTTCACAACCTCATTAAAGTGACAACTTTAACAAAAAATACAATACCACCAGATTGATTACTATTAGACAACTTATTTACAAAATTATAAACTTGCAGCTTATTCATAAAAGGTCTCAGACTAGTCAACCAAGTTTCGCAAACTCAAATTATATCAGATATATTTTTTACTATATTCAAAATTCCTCAATTTTGGTTTTGCTATTCTCCTATACTTATTTTCTGTTTATGCTTAAATTTTGGTGAGCACTTTTTTGTTCAATATACAGGAATTTTACATCTTTATTTTCAATTATATTTAGTTTTATTTAAAAAATAAGTACCAAGGCTTTGTTAATGTACTTATATTACTGAATGTAATTTTAGCTGGCACCTTAGGTCATTCAACTGTATATACAGTGTAATTTTCATAAAGCAACTTATAAACTTTTTTGTATATTTTTAGTACAGTAACCTCTCGCTTATTTACGCACATTGTGTCCACAGAAAAAATGCGTAAAGATACGAGAGATCGTAAAGATACGGGAGGTATCAAATATACTTATTATAATGGCTGTTTTTTGATATTGCTTCTAGTAAAAATCATACTAGGGACTTTCCACTTTAAACAATCTGTTTACTTCATTTAAAAATAAAAAAACAAAAGATAAAACTATACAAATATTAAAAAAAGGATTTAAATTTATATAAAAAACTTTAAAACTTAAAAATAGATTTTATCTCAATATTTATTTATACGTGACTTATTTGATACTAAACATTTATATTCTATTCTACTTTGCAAATTCAATTTAAAATTAAGCATTTGTTTACAATTAAGAAATGGTGCGGTGTTTATATTAAAATTAGTTTCTATAGCGTTTTACAAAAATATGCATTTTGTGCTGTAACGGATTTCTTCTTTTGAGCAAAATATATAATTTATAACAAATTATTATAAAATTTTAATTAAATTTTTTATTGTTAACAAAATTTTTGATATACTGAGGTAAAATGTTTATCAACTGGTCAAGGAATATAAGTTAACAAAGTCTTAAGATATAGAGAGGTGAGTTAGCATTTAAAAACATATTTTAAATTAAAAGTATACAACAAACCTAATTTCTACAATATTAAAATAAAATTTTAGTTTTTTGAATTTTTTAGAATTCTCAAATGCGTAACTAAACGAGAGTGCGTAACGTCACGAGTGCGTAAAGATGCGAGAGGTTACTGTATTATGAATTATGTATATTACATATTGGTGTGAACTTAATTAACAAGAAGTAAGCAGTGTATATAAAAGTATACATATGCGTGTTACATAATTTTTTAAAGCAATTTTCTTGCAAACGTTAAAGTACTTCATATTTTTTTTATGATCTAAAAAGTTACTTATGGCTTCTTCAGAGTCTAAAGTTTTTGCTAAGATGTATTTGTAACGATTTAAAGATTTTTAGTAAAAATAAAAACACTTAAAAAAAAAAAAAAAACAACTCATACAACTGATTTGCGTAGGCTAATAGAATGAATTTTGGTTTTTGCAATTTTTTTGCAAACGTTTAAGTACTTTATATTTATTTTTAAATTCTAAAAATTTACTTTTGGGTTTTTAAGAGTCTAAAGTTGTTGCTGAAAAGTATTTGTAACGATTCAAAGATTTTTAATAATGATAAAAACACTTAAAAAAACAATTCATACACTGATTTGAGTAGCCTAATCGAATGAATTTTGGTTTTTGCAATTTTCTTGCAAACGTTTAAGTATTTTATATTTTTTTTTAAGATCTAAAAATTTACTTATTGGTTTTTAAGAGTCCAAAGTTGTTGCTGAAAAGTATTTGTAACGATTCAAAGATTTTAAATAATAATGAAAACACTTAAAAAAAAACAACTCATACAACTGATTTGCGTAGGCTAATCGAATGAATTTTGGTTTTTGCAATTTTCTTGCAAACGTTTAAGTACTTTATATTTATTTTTAATATCTAAAAATTTACTTATGGTGTCTTCAGAGTCTAAAGTTATTGCTAAGATGTATTTGTAACGATTCAAAGATTTTAAGTAATAATAAAAACACTTAAAAAAAAACTACTCAAACAACTAATTTGCGTAGGCTATACGAATGAATTTTGGTTTTTGCAATTTTCTTGCAAACGTTTAAGTACTATAAATAATATAAAATAATGAAAATTCATGATTAGTTTAAAAAGTATAAACATAAAAAGTATAAAGTATAAAAATTAACTCGTTTTGTTATAAAAAACTTTGTTTAACTTATCTAATAATGTAAATTCGATTATTTGAATCGACACTAAGTTGAAATAAAATTATTGTTAGAGTTGAATAAAGCTTAACAAAACAATTTTTTATACTAAGTTCACACATATATGTAACATAAATAAACCATAATACTAGAGAATACAAAAGTCTAAAAGTTGCTTTATAGAAATGAAACTTATATATACAATTAGAGAGTCACCTAAAGTGCTAGCTAAAACTACATTCAGTAATATAAATGGATAATATGAATAAATTACAAAATAAAATTGAAAATAACTGATAATGAAGCTGAAAACTTCTGCATATTGCACCAAAGTGTGCTCACTTAAAGTTAAGCATAACCAAAGTAATTCGATTTTATCTATTTAAATAAACTCTTGTTTGATACATTAATAAATTTGCATTGATCCCATTTAAAAGAACATTCATACACGAGTTTATCTTCAGTAAAATTGCTTTGCTAAAAATAATCAAACTAACTAGAGTTGGCTTGAGTTACCCTAAGTTTGAGAAAACTGTATTTTTTAAACATCATGAACATCTACACATAATATTTTAATTTTGAATGAGAAGGTAAGTAATTAATTAATCAAATTATAAAAAAATGTTGGCTATATGCACGATATTCAACATTAACTGCAGGAGCTTTTTTCATAAACAAATAATATTCAAATAAAACTTTCATCAGGTCCAAATTCATACAATGTGGTTTTAGAAAAGTAAAGACATCCGAAAGTACGTACTTTAAGAAATACGCACCCGTCTAAGGTACGCATAAATATACAGAATGAAAAAAAATCAATTAATAAAATAACAAATTATATCATAACTTCTTTAACAAATTGCTTGTTTCTTATAAATTTATGAATCTAAACCAATTTAAAGATAACTTACAACACAAAAACAAAAAAAAAAGTTTACAATGAATAAGTTATAACACAATTAAAGCGAGGTAAGCCGGAATTAACCTTGTAAAAAATTAAAGCAAACTTATCAATATTGTTCGTGTATATAGCCTAAAATTTAACAATGTTTAATTAGATACAATAAAGCCATCGATAAAATACGTACTTTAAGAACTACGCAACCGCCTAAAGTGCGCTTTTAACAATCAAGTGAAATAAATCTTATACTTTTAACAATAATATATGGTATAACTTCTTTAAAATTATTTTTTTTTTTTAAATGTTGTCATTATATTTTAAAGATATAAGAAATAAAAAAAAGAGTTATATTCAGAAGTTTTAAATTTTGAGAGCTGAGAGACAAGCTCAAGTTAATATAAATTTTAGTTCATACTATTTTAATTTTTAGACCAAGCTTAAGCACAACTAGTACAGCATAAGAATAAAGTAGCTTTTTAAATATATAGCAGCACTAAAAATGATTAAAAAGCGTAAGAATAAACGAACTGAGAATATATTTAATTTAATTAAGCATGTTAATATAATACTAAATAATGATATTAACTTAACGATTCGCTAAGACAAATATTCTTAATAAGTAAAGAATAAGCTTAAGCTTATTAAACTGTACATCTGTATCAAGACTTCATTTGGGACACACATATTTAACTGTAATCAAAGCAGACAATTTAAACACCTATTTGGATACGACTGTTTTTTATAACATTTTTTTTAATTTGAATGTTGTTAGAAAAGCTTTTGTGTACATTTTGTTAACAATTTTCTCAGTATGCATACTATTTGGAATTTTTATTTTATTCGTTTAATATTAAATTTAAAAATAATTATTAGATTGTATTAGATAGTTAAGGAATGTAGTGTACGATTAGATAAGAAAGTTTCAAAAATTGTTAGTTGTATTTAATTTTTGATAAAGCAGTAGTTATATGTTTTTGTATAATATTAAGTACTATTGGCATGTTTTTAAGATATATTTTGTTATATTAATTGTTATTAAGACTAAGTTTTTAAATTTAAAATTTAAAAATAAACCTAAACAACAGAAGTTTTTAGATAAAATAAAGTAAAACTTTTTTAAATTAATATAAATATGTGTTTATTATGTTGTTCTTCCCCTATCGTTAGTTAGACTGATTTTTAATGAACCTGAAGATGTTTTAGTTGTATTGTCATACTAAAAAGTTTTAAATATTTTTTTTCTTTAAAATGTGTGCCTGATTAGTGTGTTCCTGTTATTTTTAAAGATTTCATTAGGTTTTTTTATTGTAACAAAGACTTACTTTGTAAAATTTATGCGTGCAACAACTTATAAACGCTATAAAACAAATATACCAAACTTATACTGTTGAATATAGAATAAGTAAATATAGTGCAGCTATTTATACTGAAGTAAAAAGGGGTTTAAGGTTTTATTGTTTTATAAAGCAAAAACATAGAGCGTTGTGTGCAACAACTTTAGTATATAACAAAACAATTTAATCAAAGTTATACTTTTTCATTAACAACTAATGTTATTCGTGCAAAAAACTCGTAGTGACCGTTGAACTAGTTAATCAAACTTTATTGTTGTATTAAGAAAAAAAAGCAAATGTTTAGTTGTACTTTGTTGTCTTTTTTAAAGTGTATTTTTTTAATACTATTTTAACCTTTTTGTAGTTAAATGTTTTATTTTTTTTAGCTATATAAAAAAATATAAAGAGCGTAGCAGGTTATTTGCTATGAAACGGTCATCTATAGCTAAGCTCTATGTGAACAATCAAATGGAGGAAATAACTAAAATAGAAATAAATGATTTGAAGGTCTTAAATAAATAAATATTTAGATATATAATAATTCAAAAATAAATTTAAAAATATAAACTCAATATTTTGTAAAAAACTAGTTTTAAGTTTTATTAAATTTCTTTAAATTTTATTAGTTTACAAAAAAATACTCGAAAACACTCAATTTCTCTTTACTTTTTTGCCTTTTTGTAGAAAAATATTTTATTATTTATTTTATATTTATTTTATTATGATTTTTTTATAAAATAATAGTTTTTTTTACTGTTGAATAAAATTACAGCCAAGTTTAAATAAAGTAAGATATAAGTATAAAGTTTGTGTTATAAAAACCATCAAGATAGGACTTAGGTATTTATTTGATTTAACAACATTGTCTCCTATATGAAAGTTAAAGTATAGGCTTTGATTCACTTTTTTCTATAAAATAAAATTAAAATTAACCTTTGAGGTACAGGCAGTTTTGTAAAAAGCAGAGTTGCCACACATACAGGATTTTGTGATTTATTAATCCAGGCTGACTCAGGATAGTTTTGTTTTTTTAATAAAAAACTCAGGGCTAGATTCTAGAACTAGATAAATTTTCAAAAAGGGTTCTAAAAACACAGGACAGTTTAAGGTCATTCAGAAAACTTTTTGTTTAACCAAGGTTTTTTATGACTCAAAAGTGGCAACTCTTTCAAAGATTCCTTTGTAAATATTGACCAGAATTTTTTTATTGTCTATTTTCGTGACTACATAATAATTCACTAGCTTTTGTTTAAAGTTTTTAAGCTAGTTACTTTTAATTATTAAAATTTTTATAGATTTTTTAAAAATGTCAAAGGGTCCCTCCAAAAATAAAGGGTTTTTATTTTCATTATTATTGTATTAAAACCAAAAATAAATATTTTTTTATTTTATTTTTTTTTCCCTTTGTTTGCATGTTATTAAAACTGTTATATGTTTATTTTATAAATAATGTTAATATCTTTTACGATACGGCCTATAGCAAAACGATGTATATAACACTATAGTTTGCCTTGGCCATTTCCTAGATAAAAAATTGTTAAAAGGAAAAAAAATAATAATAATGTGAATTATAACAAACTTAAGTAAAATAAAATAATTTAATTTAATAAATTTTATAAACTATTAAATAATTATTAATAAATTATTAAATAAATTAATAATGTTGTGTGAATATTTTGTGTTATGCTGTTATATGATAATGTTGTGTTTATACTTAAGCATTTATATTATTTGTTTATGTGTCAACCAACGGGTGGGTGTCAGAATGACACAGCGACAAAATGACACGGTGCGTCACTTTGGCACGGTGCGTCACTTTGACACGGAGGGTCACTTTGGCACGGCGACAAAATGACACGGTGCGTCACTTTGGCACAGCGACAAAATGACACGGTGCGTCACTTTGGCACAGAGGGTCACTTTGACACAGCGACAAAACGACACGGTGCGTCACTTTGGCACGGAGGGTCACTTTGGCACAGCGACAAAATGACACGGTGCGTCACTTTGGCACGGAGGGTCACTTTGGCACAGCGACAAAACGACACGGTGCGTCACTTTGGCACGGAGGGTCACTTTGGCACAGCGTCACTTTGGCACAGAGGGTCACTTTGGCACAGCGACAAAATGACACGATACGTCACTTTGACACAGCGACAAAATGACACGGTGCGTCTCTATAGCATGAATAAACAAACTTATAAGCAAAACTAAACTTTTTCAGTAATATAACTTTCAATTGTAAAACTTTGATAGTAATTAGTAAAACAAAAGATTTATTATATTTTTTCCAAGCTATAGTAGCTTGATACATTTGAAACTACATATGATACAAGGCTTTGAAATTTAAGTCCAATTTTAAAAACAAAAATATTCTAAAGTTTTACTCTTTACGTTTCACAACTTTTCATATTTATCTAATGAATAAAATTTAGTACTATTTGTTAAACGTTTAATTATTTTTTATCAGGAATTGTTATAAAAAAGTAACTAAGATTTAATTTAATACAGAGTTATTTCGTTGTAAGAATAAGTCATGCGTGTTTTAACTCTAGTTTTTGAAACTACAGAGTTTAGCTGCTTTTGTAGTATCTAGCCAGTTATATAAAATATATTTAATATTAACCTAGTAGCTTGTTAAAACATAAAAGTTTTATTATTACTGTTTTTTAAACGACAAAAGGTTATCGTTCGAAAAGTTATATCAAAGAACATTTCAGTTATCGAGTCGTAAATCACATGCTTTAACAATCTATTACGTGCAGTTAAAAGTTTAAGGATCTATATCAGGGTTTCCCAAAGTGAGCCAAGTGGGAAAAGTAAAATTATTTTATTTTAATTAAATTTGTTGTAATTCACATTCTTATTATTATTTTTTCCTTATAACAATTTCTATCTAGGAAATGGCCAAGGCAAATGATAGTGTATTATACATCATTCTGCTTTGGGGCCAAATCGTAAAAGATATTAAAATTATTTATAAAATAAACATCTAACAGTTTAAATAACATGCAAACAAAGGGAAAAAGTAGAAATATAAAATAAATAAGATTTATTTTTAGTTTTAATACCCTAATAATGAAAAAAAAAAACCTTTACTTTTGGAGGGACCCAATGAAATAATTCAAACCCCAAACAATTTTTTTTTTTATAAATTAAAGACAAAGGTGCGTTCTCTAAAATAAAAAAAAAAAAATTAGATAGCTTTTAAGATAAGGAAAATAATTGACATTAAAGTTTTATGTTTTTTGAAAAACTAATAAATTTGCTTATAAAATTTACTTTATGCTCGTATATTCTTTGAAAATTCTATATTTTTACTATAAAATAAAAAGGTAAAATTTTAGAGTATTAATTATGTTTTCATAAACTGTGTATAAAAAGAAAATACTTTTGTTTACCAATGAACACTTAATTTAAAATGCAGAATAACACTTTGAAAAAACTTAATGTCTCCAAATTTGTACAGTCTTTTTTAAATTCTAACTGAACATATAATTAACATTGACTATTATTAATAATTATCCCTTTTATGTTTTTTATTATAGCTGGAATAACTAATGCTAGTTTAGTATATTTAAAACCCTTTTAAAATCTCAGGCTGGTTAAGAATATTATACTAAACTTTAGGCTTTTTTTATTTTTAAACTTAAGTTTAATTTTACCGTAAAGAATAATATATTAATTTTATAGTTAAGTGTTTGTACGTTAAAACTCTAATATTTTAGTTGTTTAAACTAAATTATATATAACTATAAAGCTTTTGGGTCTCACTACTATTTTTACAAAATTATTTATTGTTTTTTATTGAATTACTAAATAGCTTGTGTGAATTAAAGTTGCTTTAATTAATTTTTAAGGTAATTCTTTATATTAGGCTTGTTTAGACATTTATATGTCTTTTTTTAAGCCTTTTAACTTATATTTCTAATCACTTAAATTGTGCTTTTTTATAATATTTTACATAGTATTCAAAACTTTTTAATGAAGTATTTTATCAGATATTGGCTTTTACTTTCTTTTGATAAAAATAAACATATCAAGCCTTCTGCACTAATAAAACGCATTGATATTGTTTAAAAAAATTTATTTTTTTAAAAGTTATAACTTTTTAATTCTAAAACAAAAATTTTAACTCAAACTTTATTTTTTTTGATAATGAACAATAAAACTTGTACTTTAATTATAAAAAAAGATCAGAAACCCTGGAAAAAATTGTTTAAAACCAGTAGCCACTTTTTAAAAAAATATTCAGTTCATACAAGTTTTTTGGTACTACTTCTAAAAGACTCAGACAATTTTTAATATTTTTCTGAATCTAGAACTTTATAAGTTTTCAAAATTTTTTTGTTTACTTCATTTTTAAAACTTCATTTTTTAAGACAGTAAGGCTTTATTAAAAGATTTTTTCAATTTTTGGCGGAAATTAAAATTTTAGATTTAATTAAATTCAAGTTTCTTCAAAAAATAGGCTTGCTTTATTTATCTCAAGCTATTTTTTTGTTCAATAATTGGCAGTTCTGTAATAAACTCTAAATCAGGGTTTTTCAAACTAATTTTCAAATACGCCCTCTTTACTTAGATGAAAATTTATTTAAAATATTTATTATTTCTGATAATAGCTTAAGTTTTTTATTTTGTTTCACAGAAAGAAGTGATAGTCTTTTAAGTCATGATTTTATCGAACGCAAAAATAACTACTTCGAATGTAAAATGTTTTTAAATGACCATCTATAGTCCATGAACCCAATTATGTAGAAATCGGAAACCACTCAGTTCGAAACCGCACATAAATTCATAACCGTGTACAACTCGGTATTAAATATAAATACACTTAATGTAAACAATATTAGTATCAAGTAGATAGAGATATGTATTTTAGACTGACTTAGCTGATTTCGTTAAGTCATTTTCTTAAATGTAGTGTTTCTTGAAACAGGCAGTTATTACCAATATTCTTTAAAATAGTTAATTTAAGTCTGTAGCTATCAATCAATAAACCACATTAAAAAAAACTGAATTTGGTGAAATTTGTGGTAAATTTTTAGGTTCATTAATTGATAAGAGCTATATAAGTAAAATTATGTTTTAACACTACAATAAAAAAAAATAATTTTCCTTTATGAAGGATTATCTGATTAAATACTTACTGTTAGCTTTATAACTATTTTTTTAGCTGAGAAAATTAACTAAGCTCAATCTTTTATAAGCGGAGAAATTGTTTTTGTGCATTAAAATAAACAACTAATAAAGTTTATGTACTCCAAACACTAGCCTATTCTTAAATTAGATCTTGATGAACTTTTTTTTTGCAGTCTAGTATGCACAACTTTTAACTATCTTAAACAACACTAGACAAGTTGTTTAGATATGTGTTCTAATCAGATTTTACATTTTCTTAAATTGAATTATTGTTAAAAAATATATTTTTTGAAGCTTACTAAAACATTAAAAATGGATAACGAACGGTTAGATGATCTTGCCGATGCCATTCAAATGATGCAGCAATCGTAAACCAGGTTGCTGCTGATTTTCAAACAGTTTTACGTGAAAATGAAGCTGTCATTCAAAACGCCATCAATACATTGGTTTTACCAGTATTTAACTATAACAAACAATTTTTTTTAATTAACACAAAAAAATTCACTTGTAAATAAAATTGAAAGTTTTATTTATCATTGTGAAAATTAAATTAAATATGTTGATAAAACTAATTTTAAAATAAGTTAACAAATTCAATTCAGAACAGTAGATCTATAATCAAGTTGTTTAGCACTGTAATATTCCATTGTTTTAAATGCATTTATTTGGAGAATTATGCCCAGACTTTTATTTATTGCGTTTTAAAATCATTTAGCTTGTTACAAAACTATTAAACTATTCCTAACTTTAAGATCTTGGTTGTTTAATAGTATTTAAAGCAAACAAAAAAAACACCGATCTGTTAGCCATTAAGAATAAAAATCCTTACAAAAACAAATATAATTTAGCTAAACAAGTTTAATACTGTACATATTTTAGTCATTATTGATAAAAAAAAAATAAGATACTACTATTTAAAAGTTAGTTTTAATATATAATAACATATCCAAAACAGAAAAATGAAACAATAGTTATGTTTGTTTACTTATTAAGTTAAAAAACAAAATAAGTAGCTAGTAGACGAAAGCACTAGAAATTAAGTTATTTTAGGTTTAAATAAAAAACGTATTGAAATAATTTTAATTTAAAAGTTCTGAACACTCACTAAATGTCTATCAGTTTTTGATATAGAAAAACAACATTTTTCATAATTTAACATACATACAGAGAAGTATAGGATATCCTCTACAACTACCTAACTACGGTCTGCAACAAGGATTGACAGCAGAAAGAATCCAACAGTTTCACCATTTTGAAACTGTTGTGCCACTAGTTGATCATCAATGCGCCATATGCAAGATCGAAATTGAAGTTGGAAGGAGAATGATGCGTCTCGATTGCGATGGTCAACATAAATTTTGCCAGGAATGTATTGAATCATGGTTTGCTGACCACAACACATGTCCTTTGTGTAGGCATAGGTTTCAGTAAATGCATTTTAGTATAGTTAAAACTTTAGCACGTTCTAGTACTCTGCAATGAAAGCAATATCCATTTATATGTTTTGTTTGTTGACTTCTGTATAAGCTTAGTTTTTTATAATATAGTTACATAACAGACAAGATACATTATACTTTTAACTTAAAATTTTTCATACTTAGTAGAGCCGAAGAAAGCTAAACATCAAATACAAAGGGATATGATAGATGCATTTATATCGACAAACTTTTGACAAAGTTCCCTATATTGACAACCCTTTGACAACACGACAAAGGTCGCGGTTTATACTCTCAGTATAAATAGCTATAAAGAAAAAAAATCAGTTTGACTTTTCTTTAATAGTTAAGTTAATCAATATAAAATTGTATTTCAATTCAAAAATGTAAAAAAGCAGTAGTATAGCATAATAAACTGGTAAATACTGAATAAAGAGTTTAATTGTAAGTTTCCATAAAAAATATTTTCTGTTTTCTAATAATTTTTATTTAAAAGTTACCTCGAAAGCCGCATATTTTTGTTTTGCTGATTGCATTTGGTTTGTGGACCGCAGTTAGCCGATTACTTATCTAAGACCTTAACGTATTTTATACAAATATTTCAGAATATAACTCAGTCAGTTACAAATTTTCTATTACCTATTACACAATTATTAACTAATTAAAAACAAAAGCAAAAAATTAAGTACACTAATTAAAATGTAAAATTGATATAATAAACTGACAAGTAAGGTTTATTTTATTTGTAACCTTAAAGTACTATTTCTGAACATATAAACAAAACAAATGAGATAGATAAAAATACTATATTAGGCTTTACTAATATAAATTTACTTTTAGTTACTTTTAAAAAAGCAAAACATGTGTTTTAAATGAATACACTAAAATCTAACAGCAATAGTTTTACTTAAAAAATAATATTATATATAAATCTAGTAAATACAGCATTAACAAAATATTTTAGGTCAAAACTAACATATAATTCTTCATGTAATATCAATTGTCAATTACTCATGATTACACCAGATGCTAGCCATATTTTTTTTTAAGTTGAAAAACTAAAACGTTCATTAAAAGAAAGATAAAAAAAAAGTTTGTTCAAGTTAAATATATACAAAAGTTTTCTAAGAATGTGTATACAACTTGAAAATTTTAAAACATTTAAAGAAATTAACGAATAAAAACGTTTTTTTATTATTTTTAACAACAAATAGTGTCAAAGGTTAAAATCAATTAAAAAAAAATTTAATTATAATATCATGAAAGATTAGTCGAAAATTTTTGAGGCTATTATAGCTTCATAGTTTGTTATTAAAATAAATAAAACATGATATGATATAGAGTCGACAAAAGTTGACTTTTATTAGAATGAAAATCGCTATTGCAAAATTATAGAAACAAATCAAGAAGAAAGTTTTACAAAAACTAAGCAGTTCTACTACAAATTAAGTTGGTTTTTAAATCTTTTTTTTTATTTAACTAATGATATTTTATTATTGTCATGGGTACTGAATTTTACTAATTTTATTTAAAACATTTTTCTCTAACATAAATTTAACATTAGCACTAATATTTTTCTACTTTTTTGCTTTCTGTTTTCATATTTAGCTTGAAAATACCAAGAGCTTTATTTTAAGGCAACACTACCTTGAACACTCCTTTGAAGCCCAAGAACGTCAATAATCGTTTTAGAGCCGCCAAAACTTACAAAACTAATGTTGTTTATTTTTTGCTTAGTCCTTGACGTTAAAAATAAAATATAGATATTATGAATACCGACAATAATTTTACTTTAGTTGACTATAAAAATAAAAGTTATTAAGATTTTTTTTTTTGCAAAAGTTGGTTTTAAGCAAAATATAATTTTCTGGTTAAAAATTTTTGCTCGGAAATTCGAACCTAGTGCAAAAGATTTATTTTGCGGAAATTTGATAAACTGATTTAATTAATGATTCATAATAGACTGTAAATTCTAAAAACATAACAAAGCATTTAAAATAAAAAATTGATTAAGACGTTGATGCTTAATCAGATATAAAACAATTAGTATAAGTATAAAATTTCTCAAAAAAATAATTTTGCTGGTGTATTTTTACTACTTGTATTGTGTATTACTTAAGAAGACTACAGAACAAAAATACTTGAATAATTATTTGTTTAAATGTTAAAACTAATTTTTGTCTCAGTTTCAGTTATAATTTCATCAATATTTACAAACTTAAAGTACTCATTTAAGTTGTTTAAATTGCAAATAACAAACTTACAGTTCTTTTAGGTTTTATCTTTTAAAATTTTGTTAATTTTATAAAACACATAAAAACTTCTTTATAACTTTTTGTTTAATTAATTACTTTCTTTTGCTTAAAAAATTAAAGATTATTGTTTTTAAGTTTTTTAGTTATTTAAAACTGCTTTTCTATTCTAGGTAAACTCTATACTGTTGCTTAAAGTACAAAATATAAGTAAAAAATTGTTAAAATAATTAATTCTAGTTTTGAAGTTATTTGTAACTTTAATTTTTTTTATACTTTTTTTTAAGCTAGAGATTGAAACTATTTCACTTTGTGATTTGAAAAAGATATTAAATAGTTTTACTTTTATTTGATCTTATAAAACTATCAAATACATCATTCTGTACTTATTCAAACTTAAACTAAGAATTCTAATAGAAATATGACTTTCTTTTTCTATTAAGCTAAGCATGACATTGTAAACACATAAACCTCACTTATGACTTATTATTTGTAGATATTTTTTGTTAATTTTCAAATCATAAGATTTGTTTAACATTAATGTGATTTAAAGATTAATTTGTATTCATAGCCAAATTTAAATGTTTCTCAAAAGTAAGTTGTGTTATTTATTTGCTATTTTCTAGTTAAATTACATGTCAGTATAAACATACTTAGGTCTGGTTTTGTATAATCAAAGTTGTTTTACAAAAACGTATAATTTTTTTACTACTTTACTTAAAAGAAGACTTCAAGGTTACTAGTTTAACTTTTAAACATAGTTATATTTAAAATTACACGCCATGTTAATTACAATAACTAATACTTTCATTGTGACTAATTTTACAGACCATTTTTAAACAACAATATATGTCATATTATTAGACATAAAACTGCTTAAAAATGAAAGTTTAAAGTTGTCAACTTTTTTATGAACTAAAAAAATAACAGAATATATTAATTTTATAGGAAAGTACCTAAAAAGTCTTATCTGAAACTTATAATTATTCTTATTTTAATATCATAAAAATTACAAATTTACTAAAACAAAAATTTTTTTTTGTTTAGATATCTATATATGTTTTTCGAAAATAAATACATTAACTATTTAAGTATGTGTATTTTTTAAAATATATCAAATGGTTGTGATAATACACTTTTTTTATACTTAATTATTTTAAACAATAAACAATTTAGAAGTCTTCGAAAAAAGAACTAAAACATTTCACGTAGTCTTACCGTGTTAGAATTTTTTTAAATAGTTAAAGAAAATTACCTAAGCACTTAGATAAACATTTCACTAATATTAAATCGTTTGAGTTAAGCTAAGCTGGACTTTACAGCAATAAATGTATTTTTCGTTTTCGTTTTTTGTAACAATAAAAAGTTTGACTTCATATGTTTGTTAGTATTACTTTTTGTAGTAAAATAAAAAATAGCTTAATTTTTTTTAACTATATATGATGTTTGAAAATAGTACTAAGATAGCTTGACTTTGTATAAATTATGTAATTAGTTTATTTAACTCGTCGCTTATTTTAAACAAAACTTATTTAAAAAAATATTAATGACTAAGATAGATAAAACTTATTTTTAGCATCACAAAAAAACATGTAAAATATTCTTAACCACATTTAAATTTAAATTTTAGTTTGTTTTTCAACAATATTATCAATGATTTTCTTTAACCTAAATAAATAAAAGTAACTCTTCAATTTATAAATTATGTTTGTCAAATATAACTTTAATGTAGTTTATATTAAAACTTACGTATTCAGTCAATTTGATACAGATCGCTTAATAAGAGTAATGATCAAGCCCAAAGATCTTGTGAATCAAAACAGCCATGCTAAAAACGAAAAGTGTTTTGAAAAACTTATAACAAGAAGTAGTTCTTTTGTTGCTTATAAGTCCAAATACGGTAGTTTAGTTCGTATTGATAACAAAGAGTTGAAAAATGGTAGCACTATTAATTTTCACGAGAAATACAGTATAAACTCCGTACTGTTTGAAAGTGAACTCTGCTTTGTTTTTATCCGTAAAAACAAAAAGTCAAGGGTTAAAGTTACAATTAAAAGATTTCAGTGTAGAGATATTGAAGGATACCTCATAGAAAACGGAACGCCTAAAGAGTTTTATGTGCAAAGCATGGCACAAAACATCAGTGTCGACAATGGTAATGGAAGAGTTTTGAAAGCGTTCGATTGGTATGTTTATGACAATTGTTTTGTCATAATATCAGAATATGATAAAGATTTCAAATCTTTTTTTCGAATGCACCACAAACCAACCTGGTAAGCATTTTACTGAAGAAAAATGCAAAACTATTTTCAAGCTAATTTGTAATTGAGTTTTAAACTAAACCAAAATGGAATATTTCATGATATTAAGCCAGAAAATTTCCTTTTTAACTCGAAAACAGAGGAAATAAAGTTATTAGATTTCGGTCACTCTGTTTTTAATGATACAGAAACTAATCCAGAAGTAGAATTTGTTTATGGGACTTTTGGTCTTCGAACCCCTCAACAAATTGAAGAAGAAGCGAATTGTTATTCAAAAGATGTAGACTTGTGGTGTATAGCTCAGACGTTGTACTTCTGTTTGCAAAGCAATTTCGCTTTTGAAGATGATGAAGCAGTTCTTAAAAAAGAAATTGAGTTTAAAGTCGACGTTAGTAAAAAATGTGAGGATCTGACAAGAAGAATGCTTTCGAGAAAAGTGGAAGATAGACTGACAGAAGAAGAAATATTTAAGCACTCGTGGTTAAATGAAATCGTAACCTGTAAAAACAAGAGTCATTTGAAGAAGTTCTCAGCTCAAAAGAAAGCTCTAATAAAACCGAAAGTTATTTTACCGAATGATAATATAAACATAAAAAAATCCTCATCAAAACAACTAAATACAATACAAATAGATAACGAAGACGACATTTCACTCAATGAAGATACAACAACCTAACAACAAACGCAAAGTTATTGGTTTTTGAATAGTTTTAAAATTTTCATTTGTAAACTTTTTGTCTATTTGTGTCTATTATTTATTGTTGTCGTTTTGTTGTTGTTTTTTACTTTATCACTTCAAAATTTTAAATACTTTAAATACTTAAAAGTAGAATTTAATCCACTTAAACATAATTAGGAGATAGTAAAGAGTGTTTTTGTTTTTCATTTTAGTTATCTTTTAAACGTATTTATACCCGAATTCTACTATTGAAACCTAACAAAAACTTGAAACAATTTTATGTCAAATCTTTTAAACTAAGTGATAACTTTACTTTAAATGTATTATATATTTTAGAACAATACACAAGTAATCACATAAACAATAACTTTACTGCCATAACATTTATTACAAATTAAATACTTGTAGATATTGTTGTTTATATTTTATAGACTTATTAAAAATGTAAAAACTTTAAAGTCATATTAAAAAAATAATTAACTTATTATACTATTAAGTTTTAAAACCTAAACCATTAAAATAATATAGTATGTTGAAGCACACTCAGATTAACGAATAAACAAACTGAATTTAAAATAATTACTAAAATACTCTAAAACTACTACTGTACCATTTGCTAAGTATCAAATATAACAGCATACTTGTCTGTTTTCCATGTAAAAATTTTTAAAGCTTACCTACTGTTGTCGGGTCAAAAAGACTAATAATTAATTTTAGTTAATCTGGTTCTATTTTGGTGCGTAGTTTTTATAGTTTTAGAATACATAATTTAGTAATACTTTTTAAATTGTTCAAAAAGTTTTGATAAAAGTGTATGTATAGCAACAATAGTATACTTCAAGTTCTTTTTTACCCTAAATTAAAATTTTTGCACAAAAACTAAATGCTGAAGTAGCAAAACGTATAATTTATGTATTTGTTGTTTTTTTGAATAAAATATTTCTAAATAGATGAATGTGATGTCATAATCTGAAAAATAAGAATATCTGATGTCTCTTTAGGTAGTATAAACACGTTTTAGATTTGCATATTAATTCTATTAATCATACAGTCAGACTTTGACCTAAAAACTATTAAATTAAGAATACAGTTGTTTACAATGAGTTTACTATCCATTTTAAGCCATAACTAATTTATTGATTTAATTTTTATGAAAAACCAATGTATAAAATATTCTAATTCAACTTTTTCTCATTTCAAAGTATTATTACTGATATTATTAAATCCTTGTGTTTTTAATTACACCTAAATTAATAACAAAATTCTTTTGAAAAATTATGTACATAATATTAACTTTTATTTTCATTTGTATTGTTACTTAATTTTAGAAGAACAATGAAGTTATTTTAAAAAACAATTTAAAGCCATATGTTTTTTTTCATTTTTATGATGAACGTAAAGCATTATAAGACTAGCTTAAATTTAAAAAAAAATTCTATGTAGTTTTCATTGTTTAATAGGTTTTACTGTTTATATGGTGTATTTACAGTTTTTAGATTTGCTAGGTTATAAATAATCAACTGTTTTAACTTTTATAGTTTAGAGACTTTGATTTTTCTGTGTTTTTGTATCTAAAAAACCTTTAGTTTTTACTAGTTGCTTTTTTATCATTTCATCAACATTTTTTAAAGCGTTTTTTGTATATTAACTGATATTAATTGATATTTTTTTAATTTATAAATAGAATTATAACAATTAATAGTAAGATAGAATCCTTCTATAGTGTTAATTTCTATTTTCTGTAAGTAAATTTAAAAAGTACCAATGGAAGTATTTTCTAAAATTTCTTTATTCCAAGGGTTTTTACTTTTTTTTTCATGTTTTACATCTTTTTGGAAGGTTTTTACCAAATTTACCACTATATACAAAACATTGTTTAACTTTGAGAAAAACAGACATTTTAAACTATGAGCTTATAAAATGTACAAAATTGTAAAATCTAAATTGGATATTTAACTTTAAAAAATTACAAGTTTAATACTAACTTATAAATTAAAGCAATCTAAGTAAACATTAATTTACAAAACCTGTATATAAAAAAATAACCCATAAAACAAGGTATTTTACCCCCTGGCGTAAGTTTACCCCCAGGTTAAGAATCGCTGCATAGTATTTTTACTTTTAATATGAATAAAAAGGATTATACGACCGCTTAAAACGAAAAAAAAATTCTATGTGATAAAAGAAATAAATATTAATGTTAATTAGGTAAATTCATACTTTTTAATACTATTATATTTCAAAGTTAACTATGTTTAACATTTTAGATAGACTAAAACAAGTTTCTAATAAGTTAAAAGTATTAAAGCTTAAAGATTTTATTGTCAGGTTATAAATGTTAAAGTTAATATAAAAAAATTGTTCTTTTTAACTTTTTTCATTGAATACCATTTTTTTTCACAGATTTTCAATGATGTAAGTTTTCAATAAACATTTCAAAACAATTATGTACTTTTTTTGCATTTAAAGCAATAAGTGTTTAATGCTTTAATTTTGAAATTGAAAATCTTACTATAACGGCGAATTAAGAAATGTTTTTTATTGATTAGACTGATTAAAGTTAATAAAACTTTAACATTACATTGCAATTATTTTTATGTTTTTCGTTTAAGAATATCATAAAGAAATCAGTAAATTAATGACTGTTTATTTGTAAAATTAGTTTCCAATGTAAGTTACTCAATAAAAAATTGAAAAAAGTTGTATTTTAAACAAACTTTTAAACCTAGAATGCAAACTAATTTAGCAGTGCAAACTTTATACTTGCAAAATTAACCAACAGTGCAAACTTTTAACTTGCAAAATTAACCGACTGTGCGAACTCAAGTATAAACCAAACTATTAGACTACTACTTTCGGAAGTTATAATTACTTTAATAAACAAAAAAAAATGTTTGCAAGTAGTTTTGGAATCACCTAGAAAACAGTTTTATTTAAATTTATTTATAAAGTTTACTTTTATAAACTGGAAATTTGTGAGAAACGCACTATACTACAATTTTTAACTTTAAGCTAAATCATTCAATGATATAAATTCAAATTAAGCTCTTTGGCGACACCAAACGATTAAAACATTTTGTACGACAATTTTCTGCTAAAAATGATACTAGGGCAATAAATAGCTGTAAAATTTTGAGAAATGTTGGTAAAATTATCTAACATTTATTTTAGTAACAGTATTATGGTCGCAGTTGAAAAATTGTTTGGAAATGGTCAAACTAAGAATCAAAGTTTTTAAAATTTGAATTGCTTCGGAGTTGTGCTTTTTAATACTTAATGTTTGTTGATGGTGAAATCACATTTAGTGTAGCTTCGAAGGTTGTAAACATATATATAACTAAATAAACTTTACTTTCTGCGTATTAGATCAAACGGCTTTCAAGTGGACTAACAAATTTGATCGTTAGTGATTAAAAAAACTAAGCAAACAATAAAAATATTTTCTAAAAAGTTATACATAAAGTTTTGTGAACTTCACTTACTTAAGTAAATTATAAAAAAAACTGCTGTTATGATTTTTCGAACAGGAATTTGGAGGCTTTAATTTAATTAAATTTATAAAGCTAGATTTGTTTAAACTATTTAATCTAGGATTTAAAAACTTTAATCAGTTGTTTAAAGGTCATGGAATCTTATCTAAAAGTTTTTTATTAAGGTACAAACATGTTTTTTTACTACAAGGACTTTATTAACATCAACATTTAAAAAGTATATATATACTTAATGGCTTTTGAAACCAGATAGTTTTAGAAAAAATAAATTCTTGTCTGTAGTCTGATATTTGAGTAGATTTGTTTATTTACTTTTGATTGAGTTTAAGTAGTTTTAGTTCAGTCGAAAAGTAATCTTCATGTCTATTACGGGTTCGTGAGTACTTAAGAGAAAGACTCGCTCGCTTTATACATATACTCTTGTTTTGAAGTTTCCGATGAACACAAACAAAATTACATATTACTATTTGAAACTTGACATCAATCCTAAGTTACTTTTAAAGTGAACTTACTTTAGAAAAAAAACAAATCCGTTTTAATACTTACAGCTAAATTATATTGTTATAATTTTTTTTTACACCATGTTTAGTACAAAAATCAAATGAAATATTTAAATAATTATATGAAAATAATTTATCTTAAAGTTCGATATGATAAATCCTTAGTCAGTTGTTCAAGTTTTATTATTGTACAGTTAAAAGTAACCGGAAAAATAAGTGCACAAACAGGCTATAAATCCACAACTAATTATTTGTCAAACATAACCTAATTAAAACAACTTTTTAACTGTAAAATTAGAAAACATTTCTTAACTATAAGCTATAACATTTAATTTTCGCACTAAACGAAAAAAAAAAAAAGATTTTCAAATTTACAAACATCTAACTTAAAAAATGATAACTACAAAATAAAATTTTGTAAAAAACAAAATAAACCTATTTAATTTATTTTATCATCTAATTTATAACAAATATATTAGAGTATTAGAATTGTTAAAACTTTTTGATAGAAATGAATTTAAATGACAACTATTTTAAACATAATACGTTTATCGTTGTTTATAAATAATTTTAATCAAACTTATGCCTACATAAAGGACATGTGTTGTGTTTAGCAAACCATCCTTCAATACATTGCTGACAAAAACAATGCTGACCATCGCAAGTAAGACGCATCATTTTTCTACCAACATCTACGTCTTCCATACAAATACAACACTGATCACCAACAAGGGACTCATCGGCTGTAAAAAGATGGAATGTCTGAATTTTTTCTTTAGACAAGCCTTGTGATTGAATAGCATTTTGTTGTTGATTTAGAACAAAGTTTCGAAGACGACTATTTATTTCATTTAACTTTTGATAAAACTTGTCTCGAAGCAACTCAAGCTTGACTTCAGCTTGCTCAATATTTGTTTGTTTACTTTTAATAAATTGTAGCTTATGAGTTTGTCGAATGATAGTTTGTTTCTTCGTCATGCTTGATGTAAAGTATTGCTTTAGTAATTTTTTCAGGCGTTTGGTATTTTCATTTAGTTCCGCTTCGATTTGAAGTATATATTTGTTCAGACATCGTCTCTTGCTGTAAAGCTCTGTGTTAAAATTCCATTTGTTTTGATCAATAATCCTTTGAAACCGCTCAATATCAGAGTAATTTCTAATTTCTCGAAATAAACTTTCCCAAGTTTGATAAATCCTTTCAACATTTTGTGCAAAACTGTCCAAACTTAGCTAAAAAATTTTTATACTTTTTAAGAGAGAACCGAAAAGCAGTTTTTAATACAAAAACTTGTATAAATTTTAAATAATCAAAGTTATGTATTAAAGTATGATTCAATACTACTATTTTAAGTAAAGTAATTTATCATTTACCTTAAATTTAAGAATGTCAGTATGTGAATATGTTTACTTTAAGTAAATATAACTTAATGCTTAAAAGCTATTCAATAAAATAGTTGTAAACTACTTTTAGTCACATAGATTCAGCATTATGAGAAAGGATTCGAAATTTAATGTGGTCTTTTAGCAAGCAATATCACTAGCTAGTTTCATACAATACTTTTTAGTGATCGACAGGATCCTAGTATTTGTACTCTGATCCGGTCGGAAAACGCAGTTTCAGATCCGGATCTAATCGGATATTAATCTTAAAGAATATCCAGATACAGCCAGATCAAATTTTGATAGTTTTTATCGAATTTAGCTGAATCCTAATATCATGGATCCGTTAAGTCAATGACACTACCTTATTCGTTTTAGCTTCTTCCACTAAAACAGGTAAAAGACATACTTAAAAGTTTCGAAACTTTTTCTAGATTTTTATTTTTACACTAATGAAGAGCAAAAAAAGATCTTAGGCTTGTTTTAAGGCAGTTATAACACTTTTACTAAATACTACGGGAAAATTTCTAAAGTCAATATAGATATTACTACTACTTACTAATAAACATGAAACTTAAACTTAATATTTGTAAGTTCATAATAAAAACCAAAAACGTTTTAAGGTGATTTTAGGGAAGTTTTGAAAGTTTTAATACATAACGCAGAAAAGAATTAAACTTACACTAGATATTTTGGAGTTCATGATACAAAGCGGAAAATAGGTCTTAGGCTCGTTTTAGTTTGAAAGTTACACTAATTATTACAGTAAAATTAATAAAGTAACGCTAGAGATTACTGGAAAGTCATTTAAAGTTCAATGAATATTACGAAAATATGAAATTTACACTATATATTCTTGAGCTCATGTTAAATAGCTAAAAAATAAATAGAATCTGATCATATTACAATTTTAAATAAAGCATGGATCCGACCCTATTCTGTTCAGTAAGATCTGGGTCTTAACTTAAAAGACAAGATTCGGTTACAGATCAAGCAAGATACTTATTTTGAAACAAGATACCGGTACGGATCAAAGCGGATACTAGTTCTTCAGATCTTGTAGGTCACTAATACTTTCGTTAATAAAGTAGTTATAAGCTGTAAGAATTTTTAAAGCTTTTACGGTTTTAGTTTAGACTAAGTATGAAAGTTAAAACTTAAGATTAGCAATTGGTAATATTTAGAGAAACATTAGCAGCAAACGGCTTAAAGGGGAGCTCAAAGCCATAAAAAGTCTTTACACTAAATATTCTGAAGTTGATACTGAAAAAAAAAAACAGATCTTAGGTGTATTTAACTATAATTGTCGAACTTATTCTAAATATTATTGAAAAGTGTTAGAAATTTAGTGGGCCATAAGCAGTAGTAGGGAAGCAATGAGGCTAAAATTTGATAAACTAACTAGTTATTCTGGATTAGGTGGTGAAAAGTAAAAGAAGAAAATGTTTAAGTGTATTTAAAAAAAGTTTTTTTAATAAATCTTGTCGGAGGGGGCTACAATTTTTTTTATTTCTCAAAAGGGGTATTAAATAAAACAATTAGGTGACCCTTAAAAAGGCAATAAAACTATCTGACCAAAGTAATTTGTAATTAATCTGTTTGAAATTCAACTTACCAAGAAAGCTCATCTGTTTTTATTTGAAAATTTACTTATTGAAGTTTACGTTTAGTTTATTCTGCTATAACATTCAGAACTTTTAATCTAATTTTTTACTTTTTAAATAATTGTAAAAAATAAAACCAGTTTTATAATAAATTAAGCAATATAAAAAGCACATCATTTTTTTACAGATATTGTTATGAGCAAAATAAACTTGCTAGCTAATAGTACTAAGTTTAAATAGTATAACCAAATACTTATAACAAAAAAATATATCTAAGTTTAAAAAAAAAAACAAGCCTGTGATTTATGGTAGCCTGAGTGTTTTTTATTCTGAAGATATGCGAATCTAACTTAGCATATACATATCTCACATTTTATAAATTTGCTAGAAATAATCTCAAATTTAACAACATACAAAAATTAGCAATACATAAATGCAAAGAAGTATCAAGCTTTACTTACAATAAGTTTTTCTCATTTGAATATACTTATAAACATATTGTTAATTATTGTACAATTTTCTATATATAGAATAACAAGGTGCTTATAATTTTATGATTTACATACCTCACTTCTCCATGCAATCAAAACTGAACTAGACTTATTTCTTGATGAACTATCCATTGCTTATTATACTTTATAATATATCTAAGTAAAAATAATAATATTTTAGTAAATTTTTTGTAGTTAGTTTTGCTAACAGAAACTGAATTGTAGTTGTTTTTAAAAAAGTAATACAAGTAGTTTTTAATAAAAACAAGCCTAATATAGTAATTTTATAGCACAAAATTTACTATTGTTTTTTTAATTCTATTTTTAGGCTAAAAAATCTCATATGGAAAATATGTCTAAAATAAAAATATTAATTATAAAACTAATTACAATAAATAAGTTAATAACAATTAATAGCTTCTTTATTTATCCATTTTGATATTAATTTATAATCTATATTAATAATTAAGTTTCTATTAATCGTATAAATAATGATATTTTAAACAGACTACACTTGTTTACACTTCAATTTAACTTAACTTAATTAAATATACTTACCATAATCTTATTTTATTGTTATATAAAAAACTTCAGAACTTAATGATAATCGAAGGTATTTTATACTACTTATAAATATAGGCACGATTTTTAGTGGTTATATTTTATGTTCAACAACATATCAAACACTAAAAAATGAAAAACATAATACTTTAGAAAACATTTTAAATGTAGTCAAAACTTTGACATAAGGTTTGAATCTAATAGGAATATACTAAAAAATGTATAATTCTATTAAGTTTTACTTACTTGGATTTAAAATCGTAAAATCAATTATAAGTAATAAGCATTATTTAATACAGAAATTTACAATAAATAAAAATAACAAATAGTTTGCTTTCTGAAACTACATCTCGAAGGTCTTGACTAGAATTTCACAGCAATCACACTTTTGCTGAAGTAAGTTGATTTAAAAAATGTAAACTTATTTCAGATCATTTTCTAAATTTACTGTCAATTCATTAGGGTGCTTATAAAAAATGTGACTTTAGAGTTTCAAACTTAAGTTGTTTTACATCGGCAATTTTTATGTTGAATCTTTCTGCTGAATTTAATACAATTTAAAGACATTAACATATATAATATTTTTAATCTTATGAGAAAGCAACCCAACGTAAACTTTATGGGGTACAATAACTGACACAAAATTGTTTTTGAATGATCTTTATTTATATCGGTTAGATATTTAAAAAAGCATTGTGCAGGTTTCAGAAGATTAGAAGAAAGTTTAACATTTAAAAAAAACAATGTTTACAAAAAAACCAAACTGTTGCACAAAAACTGATTTGTATACTTTTTAACTATTTTACTTATAACATAATAAAAAAACCTATACATGTCATAAACAATAAATCTATACCTTACACTCACATGTATACATTTGTTTACATTTAAATTATATTTGATGTAGTATGACGTCATAGTCCAACAGCATAAAATTTTACAAAATTCAAATTTTGTTTAAACAAATCATAAAAACTCAGTATGTTTTTTAAAGTTTTGATATTTTTTTTCTTTTTTAAATTTAACATGTTATCAGGTTTGCAAATGGTTTTTTGATAAGTGTTTCAAGGACTTCTTAACCTCTTCAAGATTTTTAAAAAAACAACTTCTTTGTTAGTTTTAAGTATAAAACTAAATTTTAAGCTAAATCACTGTCTTAGATAGTATAAATATATTAAAAAGATACTAAATAATGCATTAAATGTTCTAAGATTAGAAAAACTGTAAGTAGTACAAAAAATATTTAAACATAATAAATATTTAACTATTTACACGTAAATATTATTTAGATTCCAGTTTTTTTTCAAAACTTCTCAAGTTCCAGGTTTTTTAACTTAAGATATAAGCCTTCAAATTTGGAAAACTCAGTAGATTAACTATGAGAAGGTGAAAACTATAATAGTAAAAATAGACTTTTTCAACAAAATGTTTCTCTTTCTTTAGTTTTTAGCTGTTTTTTATCTACTTTTAGTCAAGTATTCCAAAGTCTTTCCAAAAATTATTTCAAAAAAAACTTGTCTTTTGGTGTTATTGAGTTAAAAATAAGGTTAAAGGTGCTTTTAAAAATATAATTTTACTATAAAGGTACTGTAGTGGTACTTTAAGTATGTTCATACTATCTAAATTTTTTGGGTTAATCATTTTTTTAAATTTGTATTGTTTTATACATATAACTGTTCAAAATGACATATTTTAAATTTTATTTGTCTAATTTTCCTAATTAAAGGTATTTCCAGGTAAAATGGCCACCCTGTAGATAAAATATTAAATCTGTATTTAGTAATAAATGTTCTGTATACACATTAAATTTACATTATTTATCTTTTTTTTGTTATTTTTAAATAAAGTAGTCTAAAAATTAAAAGAAAACTTTTTACTTATATTCTCTTATTTATTTTTAGAAGCAAAATAAACTGTTTTAATGAAATTTTAATTAAAAACAGTATATTCTCTATTTTTAAAATCAAATTACCTCAAGTTTTTAAGATAATAAAAAGAACTTTTATAAATATAAATTATTTTATTTAATCTGTCAGACATAATTTTGTGTTCAAACAGGGTTGCTACTCTTTAAGTCAACATAATTGTTGTGGATGACCAAAAATAATTCTTTGTCATTATGAGATATTTAAAGCCCTTAAGTCTTTTTTTAGTTTTTCAAATCTAAGAAAAATTAAATTTTCAACAAAGATGGTGATAAAATATTAAAAAATATAAAAATTAACAATTAAATCTTATTCAAAATTTAAAAAATACTTTCAAAACTTTTAGATTAATAATAAAACTATCTTGAATTTCTGATAAAAAATAGTATTCAAAGTCAATTTAAGTTTAGAAACAATCAATATATCCTGGTAATCTATAGTTTTTAAAAATATAAAAATATACAGAGTTTTTCCTAATCAGCTTAAGATTTTTGAAATGTTTTAAATCAATTCAATTATATTGAGTGGCCTGAATTTTCTGAGTAACAAGTAATCCTGTAAAATTAATGAGAACTACTGCCATATAAAACTTCTCTTCAAAAATTTATTTCCAAAGCTTTTTTCAAAACTGACTGTACCTTAAAAATTAATCACATTGTTTTCATCTTTACACAAAGTATCTTACAGTTTATAATTCTAGCACAAAATTTAATTTTTTTCTAAAAACATTTATATCCTTTTTTTACAATAATAATTTTATAAAAAAAAAACTAATCAGCTTAAAGCTCTTTTTGACATAGGTTTAGTGGTTTTATTATCTTAGTATTCTAAATTTCTTCAGATTTTTTAAAGTTATTCCAGGTCTTTCAATTTTTATTTTTAGAATAAAAAACATACATGTTTTTGTTTATTGTTAGAAACAACTTAATCTTAACTTAACAAAGGTGTTGTAGAGATAAGTTTTAAATGATTTCAATATAATATATTGCTGTTAAAATTTCTACTTTTTTTCTGTTTTAACCTGTACCATCACTATGTTATATGAATTTTTAAAGGTTTTTATGATTTGATAGTTCAAAAGTATACTACCTCATAATTCAAAAATAAATGGAACACAATTGTAACAAACGACAACTGATTTTTCGATAAGTATTTCCTGTAATATCTTCACTATTTTAACTTTGACTATTGACTTTGGATGTGACTATTCTAATAAAATACAAAACTAAACTTTTATACGTCTGAATGTGTTTAAACTTACTAGTAATTTTACAAAAAAAAAGATAATTAAAACAAATACAGCTCAAGGCTTTTTTATGAGTTATTTGTTTGTATATAATTGCAGGTATTTTTGATAAAGTTTTAAAAATTCAGGTTTTTTTTTATTTTTTGTTAATAGTTTTCATTCCAAGTTTTTATGGCTAATCTGTTATAACATAAACGGTCATATAACATTACACAGTTTTAATTGGAATATGACATGTTATAAATAGTCACATTGCAAAAACAAGATTGGATTTAGGTTTTAAAAAACAACAACAACTACACAAAACAATGTAACTTTGATTAGTTTTTTAAATTGAAAAACCAGTAACAAAAACTAAGTAAAAATTTTTTTTTATATAAAATTTATCCTGAAAACAACATGGTGATTAAGCTTTACCCAACCTGATAAAATTTAAAGCTAAGTTGAGAGTGGCCTTTCTAAACTAAAATAAAATAAAATTTATTATAAGATTTTTTTTACTGTTTCTCATAGAAGAAAAGCCAGAATGTTAATAGATCAAAAAAACTGCTCTGTTTGCATTGGGAGAATTAGCAAAAAAAAGTTGTTAAATGACTATGTATACTACGCATGAGCGATTATGTCACTTTTCATGCCCTTGTTGTATACATAAGTCAGCTTTTACGTTTTGCTTAGTTTTTAGTCGATTATTGTATTTATTACTTTCATTTACGTGTTATTAAGTTTTTATTTGTTGTTTTGATATTTTATATTGTGAATCAAATTAGTAAATAGTTTGTTGTTTTGTTGTATTTTATTTTGTTAAGTACTTACTTGACATTTCATTCGCTATAATATTGTATATAAGTAGCGCGTATGGTGACTAGTAAGGCTTTGAAAAAGATGGTCACCAAAATGACCACTCGCTCTTTGTCAGGCGCGTTGCCTGACGCTGTTATTGATTTAGTTAATAAATGGCGTCTGCCGGCTTCGCCTTTGAGTAATGTAGAAGGGCCAGGCTACCGTGATAAAATAGCACACCTCTTAAATATATTTAACGTATGTTCTGGATTTAAAGCATGTGCTAGCTAATCATCTACTACATAAAAAATAACTTTAAAATGAACGTAATTATTTTTTTTTTTTTGGAATTTCTGACAATTAATTGCTTACTACTATATCTACAAAAAAACAAGTATTAGTATCAACAAAATTAACATAATATTGGATAATATAAAAATTAAATTAATGCAGTTATCTTTAAGTTTTATATAAATAATACTTACTTAGATATTTAGACTTATTATTTGTTTTTTATAAAATCATATAAATTATAATATAATACTTAAATATAACACAACATAAATTATAATACTTTTACTTTTATAAAAATTAATTGTATGCAACATGCTAAAGTAACAGCATTTTTATTTTTATTAGCAACAATTTTTTTAATAATAAAAATGGTTTACAATTACAGCAACTATCATTAAGCATTTATAATTCACTAGATATTCTAATCGTATAGGAATGTTATCTTATATTTTCTAATTTGTTTTTTGTTCAGTTTAACAACGAAAAAAAAAATATTATTGCGGAATTTGAAAATAACAACTATAACTGTATGCAAAAAAAATTAAAAGATGTTTAATCACAGATTTCTTAACAATTCATCTCACACTAAGTTTATCGCCAACGACTTTTGTCTTTGCTTGTGAACCATTTTAGGAAAAATTAACATTCTGGATTTTCTTCTATGGGAATTTAAAAAAATAAACTACTTTTATGTATTTAGTTTCTATTTAGTTTCTATTTAGTTTTAGTAAGATCATTCTAAAGCTACCTAAATTGCAGCTATTTTTACAGCAAATTCCAAAAAATTGATTTAGACTGATCAAAGGGTGTTAAGATTTTAGTGTAGCTTAGTGAAAATTCTCCATTTTAAACCTTGCAATTTAAACCTTAAAATATATTATTCTGAAGTCAATATTTATTGCTTTAAGAATAATAAACTTAAATTACCATAATAAAAATAATTATTAATTTTATATGTCTTAGTTATTAATTTAAACTATTTAACTTTATTGTTTTTCTAAAACTAAAACTATAAGCATTCTTTTGAGAACGCATTTCTAATTCAACATAAGGCTGTGAACCTAAGAATAAATAAGTTTAATTAAAAATTGCATACTAAACACATAATTGCAATAAAGTAAAACTCTTATTATAATAAAAGACTTTTTTATAATACTTACTGTTTACAAATTTTTATTTTATATTATTTCTTCTTTAGCTTTAGATATTTGAATAAGAAAGGATTAAATGTAATGAGTTAATTAATTTATATTTTGTTGCTTTATTTTGAACTTTTTGTTCTTATAAACAAGGGATTTCTTCAAAATCTACTATTTTTCTTCAAATATGTTTACTATTTTTTTTGAAATATTTTCATTCTTATACCACCATGTTATAAAAGTTTAAACAGGAGTGTTATAAAGTATAAACTGTAGTTTTAGTTGTTGTTTGATAACTTTTATAAATTTAGAACACTAGTCTGAATATTTAATATGAGCCAAAAAAAAAACCTGAAGTTTAAAAAATTATGAAAAGTGCCTAGAATTTATACAAAAACTTGTAGAAAAATCTTAAGCTATACTTCCACCTTCATAAAATTTTTTAAAGTTACAAGTAAGTTTTTACATGTTAAGAAGTAAAAAAGTATAGTTCAGTAACTCAATAAAATTTTAAGATTAAAATAGTGAGTATACTACAGGAAACAATTATTTAAGGAAAGTATAATCTCATTCGTCTGATTTAAAACATTTGCTTCTATATACTTTTTTTCATATATGGTAGTTATAATATAAACAATTTTTATACAATCAGATGAGAACACTTAAAAGAAATATATTTATCTTAACTTGAAATAAAAAACAGATTTAAAATTTTGGTACAGGTTATATTAGAACTAAACAAAAATTTTAGCTGCAATACATTATCTTGTAAGTTTTTAATTTATCTAAAAACACCTTTGATAAATTAACATTTATTCATTTGAAACTATTGCCTAAAATAGCTGTTTGAAAAAAACTTAAAGACCTGAAAAAGTTTCTAAAATTTTAAAGATTAAGAAAACTTTTAAACAAATTACTAGAACACCTTCGACAAGATGAGCTTCAATTTATTTTTTCTTATATAAAGTTATTAATGTTAATGAAGGCTGTTTTTATATTTATATATTTAAAAGGCTATTAAGACGTACTTTTTTGAAAATAATAACTTATGATTTTAAGCTTGAAGTATATGCTGTATAACAAATTTATTTAAAACTAAAATTAGTTAAACTACTTTTTAAAGTATTGTCAATTTTAAAAATGTTTTTTGAAAAATGTTTGAAACAGAAGTTTTATATGGCTGCTTTTTATAACTTTATACAGGGTTACCGCTTACTCAGAATACCAAGGACACTCAGTATTTTTTGTACATTTAAAATAATTAAAAATCTCAGGCTGATTTAGGAATACACAGGAATTTTGGATTTTTTAACAATAGGTCGACTCTATGTACTGTATACTTTATACAAAATTAAATATAGTTTAGTTATTGAAAAAAATATTTTCAGTTGTTTTTCTTAGATTTTGATTGAGGTTTAGTTTGTATAATTTAAGCTCTTTTATTACCAACTTTAGTTAAAAACTTTAGTTTCTATTAGATTTGAAAAATAAAAATAAAATAGTTCAAGGTCTAAAAAATATAAGAATGGAAAATTCTTTGGTCATCCAAGACAGTTATGTTAGCTAAAAGAATTGCAACCCTATATTACTGATTTAAAGGTTACAACTATAGATAGTTAATTAATCTTTCAATTATAGACGTTATATAACTTACATGCTTTACTTTTTAGTATGTTTTTTTCTTATATAAATTTCTACGATGCCTTAGCCCAAGTAGTTTAGTTAAATTATTTAGTCTTGACTAATAGTAGTTTTTACAATCTACTTTTTTATAACTTAGCTGTATTATTTATTATTCTTCAATGGCTTGTACTTTTAATTTTTCTTAATCAATAATTAATTGAGGAAAGAGAGGATTGCCTCAATAACTTTTGACACTTAAAAATTAAGAACATAGAATTTTAAGCCAATTTTACATGTATATTATTAAATACAGAATTCATAAAAAGATACATTGGATACAATTTAGTTTTAGTATCATTTACAGTTTTTTATTTGTAAAACCCTTTTTAAGCAGCTTTTAAGTATGTTTTTAAAACTTTTATTAACTCAAAGAAAGTTATTTAACTTAAAAATTAAACTTGTTCTTTTAAAAACCTGGAACAAACCACATAATCCTTTGATTATCAATAATCCACTTGCAAACTTGATAACATGTTAACATTAAAAAAGATGATAAACGACAAAAACTTAAAACTTTTAAAGTTTACTGTTTAATATACTTTTTAATATAAAATTTATTTACCAAAATTTATGTCCAAGTTTTATAACTAGTTTAAAGTACCTTTAAGCATCTATAAATTTTAAAATTTAATTTAAACTTAGTTATAGTTTTATTTAGGTTGTACACTACACCAGGAGCGTGTTTTTATTGGTTTCCTGTTTCCTGTGAACCCCCTGAAAAAAAAAAGGAAAAAAAAAGATAAAACGATTCTTACAATATCACTAAAAACGTTGTTATTGACTTCGTTTTGGTTATTTGATAAACTTTAAATAATGAATGTTGAATTTATACCACTGAAATATTGTTACGTTTCCTTAACAAAAAATGCTCGTTTTTGCTCAGCTGAAATAGATTTTAAATAAAGTTTTAATCGCAACGTCATAATAGGTAAAAGTTTCAAAGTCGCATTTTTTTCTGGGAAACATTTTACCAAGATGTTCTTAGTTTCCATTAAAAATTGTTACTTAGTTTAAATAACTTTTGATTAGCTATTGTTTTTCAACTAGTAGTTTCACAATTTTACTTAAAAAGTTCCTAATATGATAACTAAAGTTTTATTTTACTCAGTTAAATTTATATAATAACGATGTGTAAAGCTTTTAAACTTTAAAAAGTTAAATCCAGAGAATTTTCAAAATCATTTTCATTATTTTAAATCAAATTCTACTACACCATTGCAATTTATTCTTTTATCATTTAACGGCATTTTAATATTTTTATTTATTATTTTTTTTTTACATCTGTTGGCCACTAAGTTGATTCTTAGTTTTTTAAAAATTTCAACGTTTAGACATTTCATAACCATAATCAGAATCCCTGAACCATCAGGCATCATTTAATAGCAATTTAAACTTGTTTTAATTTAATTGTATAAGTCTAAGCTTTTTTTTAAAGTGAAATTTTAATTTTTATTCAAGTTGTTATATTTTTGTACATGTATTTGTATATTTAGTAAAATTTAAAATTTTATAGATTAAATTAATTGATGAAAATATTTTTATTATAAATAGATATCTAAATGAAAAAAGTTTTAAATTTAAAAGAAAAAACTGTAAGAACTCCATCCAGACTAACATTTTAATCGAAATTGAAATTCTTTTTGTAAAAATTTATCTAATTTTAATTATTTTATAATATTGTTTCTTGATAAAAAGGTTACTTTTCAGGGTTGCCACTTTACTAGGAATCCTAGAAAAACCTGAAATTTGACAATTTAGGCAAAAAAAACCTTGAATTTTGAAGAAAAATAACTAAAGAAACCTGGAAAAAACAAAAATTTAATAATTTTCAGCAATAAAATTTCAATTTGACTCAAAAAATCTATCACATATATAAAAAAAATTTAAATCATTAAATTGTTTTTTTATTAAAAACACATTCAAAGTAGCTTTACAGTATCTTTTCAATGTATTTAAACTTTTTAACACCTTAAACTAAACTTAAAACTGAAAATAGACCCAAAAATGAGTAATTTTAAAAACATGGAAGAAATTTGTAAAATCTGGAAAAAGTTTTGAAAAAGCGAGTGAACCCCCTTTGAAAAAAGTCTAGACACGCCCCTGCACTACACTTAAACTGTACAACAGTAAATATTCGGACTAAAGGTTTATTTCTTCTAAACAACAGAATAGGATTGTATTAAGTTTATTAATTTAACTTGTGTGATGTTGTAGTGTAAATAAGTTTAGTCTTCTTAATAAATAACAATTAATAAGCTAACTAAAACTTGACAATTATTAATGATAATACATTAATAGCACTGTGTTTTAAATATAAAATTTATAAATTGTTGTTAATTATCTAATAAACTTTTTATCATGTTAAGATTATTTATTTTATACTTAAACTTCATATGATATTTTTCAGCGTTTAGCCAGAGTTAAAAATAAATCAGTTAAATTTTTTGCTTTAAATTTACTGCACTAAGCTTACTTTTAATAGAAAAAGATTTGAGACTTTTCTATTGTTTTGTTAAAAACAACTGTAGCTCAATTTCTACTAGCAAAACCATATAAAAATCAAGCCATATAACTTTTACTTAGATATATTATAAAATAAATAAAATAAGCAATGGATAGTTCATCATCAAGTACAGCTGGTTTAGCTATGAATTCAAATGGAAAACTTGAGGTTAGTATTTAATAAAAATTTATTAATATGTTCCATAAAATTTATAAATGTATAAAAAATTTAGTAAGTAAACCTTATATACATTTTTGTTATGTGCGTTTTAATTTTTAAATAAAAAATAGTTTCTAACAAATTTTTAAAAGTTGAGACAAATACATGCCAAGTTATGTTCGAAATTATTGATATTAAATAAGACTTAATTTACCATACAGTTCCTGCTAATTTAACTATTAAATTGGAATTAATGTTTTATGTGTTTAATATTTGGGCGTACTGTTAGTAATAGTTTACCATACAGTTTTAATTAACACAAATGCTTATTACAAAAACTACAAAAAGTGTTGTGCTTTCTTTAATGCTCAGCTTAATACAACATTTTATATGATCACAACGTAATTCATTTAGTTAAATAACTTTAACGTAATTGAATTTCAATGCAGCCTAAACTATACTTAAAATGCGCTTAGTAATCTTTTATACAAAACAAGACTAAGATTGTTTATTTTATTCCCAGTTAGAACGATTAGAATCCTTGCTACCAAATTTTTAAAATAAAATAAAAATAACACTTTAATTTATTTTAAATATTATCCTGGACAAGATTAATAAATTTTCAAGTGGTGTGCAAGTCGTTAACCGAAATGTTTTCGTGCTCCAGTTCTTATTACTAAATACCTCGAGCAATTTATTTTGTGTCTTGAAAAAAAAAACCAATTATTTTATTAAAAAAACTTTTAAATGCTTAAACATGCTTAATTAGTTAACTTAAAATTATGATGTTGAGTTATATATACTTACATCTAAAAAGTTTTGAAACTTCATTATTATTTAATTTTAATATAAATTGCTTTAATTTTTCTTTTTTTGATTGTACAACAATTTATTTCAGCTAAGTTGGAACAAGTTCGAACAGAATCTCGAAAGGATGTTTCAAAATTGGGAGAATTTATTACAGGGTATTAGATATATTTCTGATATCGAACAGTTTCAAAGGACTTTATATCAAAACCAACATTTCTTTGACACTGAATATAACAATAAGGTACAATATCTAACAAAATATGTATCTCAAAACGATAGAGAACTGACTGAAAATACTGAATATCTGAAAAATTTACAAAAGCAACACTTTGTAACAAACAAAACAAAACAACTTGCTATCATTCAACAAACTCAAAAGCTAAACATAATTGAAATAAGACGTAAAAATATTGAGCAAGAAAAAATTAAACTTTTGAGCATTTATAAAAAATTTAACCGAAATTTCAATGAAACAGTTTATCGTCTTACAAATTTAACTTTGAATTTACAACAACAACAAAATGATGATCAATCACAAGGTTTGTCTAAAGAATTAATTCAGACATTCCATCTTTTTACAGCCGATGAGTCACTTGTTGGTGATCAATGTATTATTTGTATGGAAGACATAAATGTCGGTAGAAAAATGAGACGTCTAACTTGCGATGGTCAGCATTATTTCTGTCAGAAATGTATTGAAGGATGGTTTGCTAAACATAACACTTGTCCTCTTTGTAGGCATAAGTTTGACTAATTTGTTTTAGCCACAACAAATGTTTTATGTTTCAAATAGTTGTCAATAAACTTTAGTGCTATTTAAAAATTTTAGTAATTTTCTAACACTTCTCTGTAATTCATATAATAAAATAATTTAAATGAGTTTGAATAGTTTGGTGAAATGTGTTTATATTACAGCTATTTTTTTAAAAAGTAAGTTGTTTGAAAAATTAAAACATATTTCATTTATACTGTATTTCGATTTGTACATAAAAAACGAAATGTTACGGCTTATGTGGTAAAAATGTTTTATATTTTTGTAATTAAGCAGGTAGTTAGACTAGTCAATGTTTGACAGATACTTTGTTGTTTATTTATAGTTTGAAGTCCGCTTTTTTAAATAACAACTATATAGTTATTATTGTCTTTATGCTAATAAACATTAAAAAAACTAACAATGAACTTTTCTAAAAAAAATTAAAAAAAAAAAGTTTACTGCTAATATTAGAATTATCATCTGATATATGTATTAAACGTTGAATAAAACAAAAATTGTAATATAAAAAAAAATATTTTTACTACGAAATAGTTTACCTGAAAACATAAAATGTTCATTCGTTCGTTGCAATATAGTCAATTTGAAAACTAAACTCAGATTTAAGGTCAAGTTTTAAGTAGAAGTAAGTATAATTTATTTATGTTCATACAGAAACTTTAAAATAAGAATATATAAATTTTTAGAGAAACCAAATCTTTCCCTTTAATACACCTATCGTAGTAAACATAAAGATAACTTTTTGACTAAAATAAAGTTATTATAACTCAAGTGAAATTAAATAGAAAATTAATTTACCACCAGACTATATACAATAAATATAAGTTTTTTAAAATCAACTTTCTCAAAAATCATTAAAAATTTATTTACTTGTAATATAGATAGAAATTAAGTTCTGTTAAATAAAATATGTGTTTCTAGACTAAACAAAATTTTAGAATATCTTTTACGAGATACAAGTGCACATATTTTTATTTTAAGTTGTAATAAAAAATCTTAAAATAAAACGTCTAAGAACATGTAGCTTAAAATCAACATTGAAATTAGTTCGTATTATCGTTAAAAAAAAAATTCACAGACTGCGTCCGAAAAACAGGTAATTTTGTAAAACGTACCCTAAGTATTCGAAAATAGCAAAATTAACAGGTGTTAGAAAAAGTTTACCGAAAACAATAAAGCTATACCAGAATTTTGGGATTTTTGTGAAAACTAAAAGCTGGAATTGCGGCCCATGTATATTTTATTTAAACATTTTTTTATTTTGCATATTGCTTTTTATATACATGCTACAGCCTGAGAATAAAATTAACTGAAGTTTACCTGTGGTATTAAGAAATAGATCATCATATATTTTATGTGACCAGCAAAATTGTAAAAAAAAATATTGAACGTATGGTTAGAACTACTTATATTTATTGTTTTAGAAAGGTGTTTTAGTTAGGTAATTTATATATATATATATCTAATAAAACACTACGTTTTACTAGTACAAATTTTTTCACTGTTCTATTAGACAAAACTGTTTTTAATTTAGTTTATTACAATGAAATCATAACACATAAAGATGCAATGAAGTTTAGCAAAAACTTAAAGGAGTGTTACGTCACGAAATATGAGTATATATTTGCATAAAAAATTTAATTTTATAGCTATATAAAACTGTTATATATTATAAAATTAGATAGATATATAGCTGGAGTTTAACTTGACAAAAACTATTAACCTATATGAAAAAAAAACTATTAATGTATCAAATATAAAGTAATTTAGCTTTAAACTAAACTTAGATGTTCTATTGTTCATATAACGAAAACTATTTAACTTAAATTATGTTGTTTATTAAAATACTAACTAAAAAAAGGCCGACAATGCAATTTTCAATTAAAAACATGCCTGTAACTAAAGTAACAAAGGTCCTCGCAAGTATTGTACAAAATATGGTCAATGTGACAATACAAACTAACCATTGGCGTGCCAATATGCTGGTGGTTCAGACAAACGAGACACCTTTCACCAACCATGGACTCGTATGCATCGAATTGTTGGAAATTATGTAAGACTTGGTAGGATGCAATACCTCTAGATGGACCTTGCCGAAAAAATTGGACTCGCTCTAAAAAGCGGAACCGGACTGTAGATGGTCGGCGTTATTTACCAGCTTCTATCTGTCTATCTTCATAAGCTTGTAGCTCACCATGATTTTCTTCTTGTCCGACTGCTCTGTTTCGTTTAGGACCTCTCAATGGAGCTTGACGGTCATGACGCGATGATAACGTTGGTAATAATTGTCGGAAAATTGTAGCTGGCGGAACTTGTTCATCAGCTGGTTGCAGTCTACCTTCATTAGCTTGCGGATCGACAAGACTATCTTGCTGTCCGACTGTCTGTTTCGTTCGGGACCTCTCTTAGGAGCATACCGCTGAAAGTTACGCGATAAAACGTGGTTTCAATCTGGAACCGTTCGAAAATGTTAATCAGCTAGTCGCAGGCTGTGTAAAGTTTGGAAATCATTAATCCTTTCCATTTATTCTTCACTTTCGCGTGTCCTAACATCATTAGCTTGACTCTCAAGGGGATTTACTTGCTTTCAATCAGTGTTGTTTTTTTGATAAGATGACCAATATATCTAATTTGTTGTTGTAATGTTTTAAAACAAAACTCTTAAGAATTGTGGTGTGGTTATCTTAAAATAATTAAGTTTAATTTGACTAATACATACATACAACAAATTTTTAATATGTCGTTTTTAACATATATAAATTATACAAATTAATATTTAAGTTGCTGGAGATTAAGTTATTTAACTCAGAAAGTTGTTGATACATTACACTGTTATGATGAAGACAAAACTGAATGGCAATATTTCATACCATTGTCTCTTTCAACAAGTCAACAGATCTAAAAGATGTTGCATTATTACGGGTATAAGGAATTTAAAATGATATAAACAATGAACTTTACCGCAAGATCAACAACAACAGCATCCGAGACAATCCTACGACCGGTTTCGTCCTTATTAGGACTAATCAGGCAGGAATAGTCGCGAGAAACCGCTATTGTGATCTTAAACAAGCGGGCTTAATTACGAAGTACTGAAGCGATCGTTTGTGGGTAAAGTTGAAAAAATGGTAAGATTATAAAAATTTGTTACTAATCACTAAAAATATATATTTAAAACATTTAACCGAGTTTTTTTAAAGATATTATTTTTCTTATGAAGACTATCATGTAAATTAACTTTTTAATGTGATGATTAAATTCACAAAAATGGTATTTAGATAAAAATCATAAAACTACATAAATATACACAACTGTTTAAGTAATTACTTAGATTTTGTTATGTTTTGTTGTACAGATCTTATCATTCTTGTAATTAGTTCGTGAGTAAACTTAAATAAGAAAAATATCGATTTATGTTAAAATTTTGCTTAACTGAATCAACAATGCCTGTGATTCAATGCTCTCTTGAGAAATGCACAAATGAATCACTAGACGTCGATGCTTCTGTAGCTGCCTCTTTGCTTATCATTTACAACAATGTTCACATTAATAAAAATTCTTCAAAACCAAAGCCTCCAAAGATGGTCCTCAAATATGGAGAGACTGCAATAAAGATGATTGGAAGATATTTGTACAAAAGTTGACTACTTTTAAAGGCAGCATAAAGATAACAAAGGTAGTAAAAGGTCGTCAAATGTATTAATGCTGTGAGGAAGATCTAGGCGATGCTACTCTGAAGGGAAATGAAGATGAGGTAAATTTAAGAGAGCAAGAGCTTTTAAGGATGTTCAAGCAGCTTGCGGTCATTCCTGTTTCAAATATTGTAAGAAGATCAAACATTCCTAGTTAAAAACAGGATTTGACTAAAAACACTAGATCATTTGCTGCCCGTTCAAAGGTAGAAGCCAGTACATGCTTTTACCCCTACACTTGCCCAAAGGATAGCAGTAATGAGGTTTGAGGCTTCAATAACATAATCTTGAAACATTTAATGGTTACTCGTCTAGCAGATGAAGATATCCGGAAAGAAGTGCTAGAATGGGAAAGTCTAGATAAGTAAAATATCAATGAGACAATCGGTTTTATTGAAGCAAAAGAGTAGGTACATTATTCTATATAACAATCCGCTGTTACGACCTGAATTACCTCATACAAACCTTTAAAGAAAACCAGATAAAAACCAAGCGGTAAAATAACTTGTAGCATATGTAATAAATCAACTGATAAATTCTTGGAGCAGTAAAAATATGAGGTATGTTGAGTATTCTGCCTGTAAACAATGCTTGATAAAGTTCCGTAAAAAAGTTTACCAAAGTCACAACAAATATGCTGATGAGTCAAATGCACTTCTGGTTGATAGATTGTAAAATTTTAATAACTTTTGTAGCCGAGGTCGTAGGAAAAATATGTTCGAGCAGAAAAACGCGAAAAAAAGGATGTAAGGTACATAAAAACGTACTTCTATTCACTGGATCGCGACAAAAACCGCACAAATCCAAAAGAAATCCTCACCTACCTCCAAATGAATCATTTATTCCAAAAGTTCCGTTTGAATCGATTGACAGTGAGCATTTTTATTTCAGAGGGTGGTAATATTTTGTAGCCTCTGACAGACTTACAGGTTGGACCGAACAACAAAGGATAAAACTAGTTACACATGAGTCTCGTTCAAAAGGACTATTTAAGCTTTGCGTCATGTTTTTGTTACTTATTGTGTCCCAATTAAAATATCTTCAGATGGTTTTCAAGAGTTTTCAGCGAAAGTTGTTAAGGATTTTCTAAAACAATCGGGTGTACACCATCGTATGTCATCTGCATATCTTCTTATGTCAAACGCAAAAGCAGAATTAGCAGTAAAGGCCACCGAGTTGTTGTTAATGGAATACGTTGGTCTAAATGGTCAACTAAATAACGACAGAATGGTACAAGCTTTACTTAAGCAGAGAAATACGCCTGATCCGGGATGCAAATTATCTCCTGCACAGATCCTTTAAGAAAAAAAAAAGAAGTCATTACCTTACGTCAAAAAGAGTCTTACGACTTACAATAACCCGCTAATTTCAAAAATGTTGCGTGACAAATTGAGTAAAAAAAAAGAAGTGTCCCTCAGTGTTTTTTATGTTAAGTCTCTCGAAAGTTTAAGTGAGCACACAATTTTGTTGCCACAACTGAATTGTTGTGATCATGCCGTGATACAAAACCAAACAAAAAACTTTTCTCAAAACTGTGGGAATAGTAGAAAAATTGTAGAACAAAAAGACTACCATCAATAATATGTCAAGATTGATGGATCAGGTCACTTAACAGTTTGAAATTGTAAGTTTCTAAGAAACTTTAAAACTACTGTTTATAAATCTCTAAGTAGTATCCTTCATCTGAGAAAAGCAAACATACCACTGAAGAAGTTTGTCTTTTTTTATAAAGTTGAGAAAAAAGATTTTCAGAAAAGTTTTGATGTTGTGTACTCCCAAAAGGAATTTTCTATTTGAATAACCATTGTGTAATTTCGCTCTGTACTAATGTCTTTCTTCAAAATTGATGTTGAACTGGAATGGCTCAAATTAGATTTGATATATACTTATATCTATACTGATTTTTACTTTCTACGAAAATCAAAACAGACCTCCAAAATTTTCTTGCGAACAACAATGTGTACGGGATAATTGTGTGAAATTATCTGGTTATTTCGAGTGTTTTCATGTGAGACTTTATGATGCTTTTCATAAGCTTCGTTATATCGATGTTGCTTCATTAATTTTCATGTTGGAAGGGTCACTGCAAAACAGTGTTTTCTGGTCTAATTGATAAATTTCAGTCTAATGGTGACGCCATAAAGTTTGTAAGTGATTTTGCAGTCGACTTATCTAACAGGTTTATGTTTAAAGTGATCTTGGATGAAGACGCAGAATTTTATTTCAAAAAAGTCTAACTGTTGGTTAATATAAAGTATTTGGAAAACTTGTGTGGTAGCATTTCCTCAGTGTTTTTACTGCAATCAGTAATGCACCTTCTACTTGGTTTGAAATTAAGAACATGATAGAGTTGCTTATCAGCGAATTGAATGAAGTTTCATGTTGTTAGATGGATGGCTTATAGTTTCGTTTTTCAAAGTAAAAAGTTTCAAAATCGGTGAAGTAACTAAGTTTTTGAATGCTCGTTTTCAGCAGAACGGTGAGGAAAAGTAAATATGAATTATCATAATATTTGTTACAGTTTGTTTGTTGTTTAAACGTTATTAATATTTTTGTTTAATAGTAAACTAAGTTAATTGTAGCTTTCCTAAGTTTTTTTCTTTTTGAGTTGACTTTTAGACCTTAAAACTGTGTTTAAGTTTACAAGATGTTTAATAACTTCATTTTGCTAGGTAGATCGATCGTTATATCTCCTTTGTAGATTAAATCTAAGGGGATATGTAGTAATATTTACCTATCTTTTGTTATGTTTTGTTGTACAGATTTTATCATTGTTGTAATCAGTTAGCGAAAAAAAATAACTAAGAAAGATACTTATTTAACAACAAAGGTTACAGCTTTACAGAAACTAATTCTCGATTGCAAATATAATCATATATATATATATGTTATAAAAAAATCTGGTCGATAGTGCTCGATAAATTGAATAGGAGCTAAATATTTATTTAGTTATAAAAACAATAGTTTAGACAGCTGTTTCATACATGAAATATAAAAGTTCATAAACTCTTCAGTAAGCTACAGTTTATTACAATAGTAAACATATATTTTAATTTTAATTTTTTTATAATACTTATGACGCAGTATTGATACAGTTTATTGTACAGTTAGCTAAATTTTAAAAATACGCTGTAGTTTTAATTCATGCATTTTGGAAAATTTGGAAAATGTTATTTCAGAAAAAAATTTAGGTTAGGAAATTTTGCTAAAATAACATTTTTGGTAATGAATGCATATGTTTTCTCTTTTGCTTTTCTTGTTCAGTGTTATGTTTTTATGTGATTTATTAGTTTCTATTTTTTCTAAATAATTAATTTGCAGGAAATTTTTTTTCAAATTTAAGAACAAACTAATTACTTTGTTACTACTTAATATAAGGATTTAAAAAATATTGTTCGGTATACGAACTTTTTCTGCAAACGTATTGTATATACTCTTTATTTTTTATTATTGTTTTAGTATTTTTCTGCAATAGCTTGTAATCTATTCGTTAAAGTTTTAACTTATCAACAACTAAAATTTATAAAATACTTTTTACAAGTACGATTAATTTAGTCTTCAACAATTGTTTCAATTTTCGAAAAATCTCTCTTTAATCAGTTTACGCATTTTATTATACGAATAAAACACATAAAACAAAAACAACACAAAAAAAATTTCAGCGTTAAACCTTGGAAGTTCACCATTTCAAACAGTCACTTTTTCTTTGCAGAGTTCTTCATTAAAAAGCTCACAGTAAATTTGCTTTCTATAAAATTTCATATCGTCTTGAAAAAATGTTAATTTCTCCTTCCTTGAAATTAGTTCTGCCGTCACCATTGCGAAGACGCCGCAATTGTAATTGTTGCTTTGCTGCGGAGAACTCTTACCTCGACAAATAAATTGCCACCCAGAAAAGTCAAACTTGGTTTTTTGTTTGTCCAAGGACTCCTGATTCAGATAGGTGGCAAGGCGAAACAAGAGGGCGTAATCGTTGCCGCCCAAGGAGTCGTAGTAGGTGATCGTTCTCTTGTTAAAGTCGACAGCGGCCAGTGTCCAGTGATTATTTGAAAGATGACGAGGAACGATTAAAATGTCTTTTTGAAAAATGTTGACTTTTTTAGTCCACCTTCTCACTCCACCGTATCCTTTGTTCTCCAGTTTCGAATAGAAATTCGTGTTGAAACAATGTACTTGCGAAAAGTTCGGATTATCTTCCGAACGCTGTTGAATGAGATCCAGGTAAGAGTTGAACACAACGTCGTTTATTAAAGAAGGGCCGACCAGCGTTGCAAGGTCACTTTTGTTAATGTTGACTTTCTTGCGTTTGTTTTCTAAAAGTTTTGAATCATTTAAATCGCGGAAAGCCTCCATTTGTGTAGATTTCACAACACTGCTTCTTGACATTGTTTCTTCAAAGCCAGAATCTTTTCCCACGTTTGATACTCTGGAACAATCGTTAACAACTTTAATATGAATTTGATTTTCTTCTACTTTAGATAAGGAAGGTTTACGTAAAACTTTAGCTTTTGTATGAAGTATTTGAGGTTTGATAGCATCAATTTTATGTACAACACTTTCGGTTCTCAAAGGTTTAGAAACCTGTGTTTCTACTTTAGCAATAGTAAACTTGTTCACCAACTTAGTTGTCTTGATTAATATTGGAATTTTTCGTATTTTCTAAAATTTCAATGTTTTGGCTTGACAACCTTTGTTTTTTAATTTCCACTTCGCTTTTATTTTTATCGCAGAAGTTTGTTTTTGCCAACAATCTTTTTTGTTCAAGTTTAAAAGCAGATTCTGTTTTATGTGTTAAAATTCCTGACACCTATAAAAAATTATTTAATAAATATATTAATAAACTTTTAAGTATAAATTATATTTTTAGCATAAAATTAAACTACGATAGTGAAAAATTAGTTTCAGTTCTAAATGCTATTATATTTGAAAATACTGTTTAATAGTAGTATTACTAATAGTTTTAATATTATATTTTAATAACTATTATTAATTAAAAAAATTACAAATTTTGTAGAAACCTCTTGATTTGCATACATATTTTTTAATTTAACTTGATTTTCAGTTGTTTCCATATTCTTTGATATTTTTTGATACCTTGTGGCTGAAGTAGGCAAATAATCTTGGTAAAGTAGATCCTTTGAAGGGTTGTAATTATGTGCTTTATCACTGAGATTAGAAGGGATTTCGTTCTTTTCAATAGTATCAATAACTTTGTCCACTGATTTCAGTAGGTTTTTGTTTGATTGTGGTTTTATGTATATTTTTATTCCACTGCACGGCAAAGTCACATAGCTTTGCTGTTGTTGGTGATCAGAACTTATAGTTGAATCTTTTTCATCTTTGAATTTAACACTAAACGTAAATTGAGGTGTTTGTTTAACACTGTACTTTTCATCTAACTTGTTTTGCTTTATGAAGCTATTCAACCAAGTTCTGGTTATTGCGAAATCGGGTTTCAGTACGTAATTTCTGAAGCAGTCATTTGCACAGTTGCACACAATAGTTTGTAGAGTTTCAATTGATACTTTAACAGACGATTGTGCAAATTTTCTTTTGACAAGATTCAAAATCATAGGTGTGTAGAAACATCTTGAATCTGTAAATATCGTCATTGTGTTAATAAAAAAGTAATTGAAAAAGTAATAAAAGAGACGTTTATTAATCAAAAACTAGTTACGGACATAGGGGACAAAGGTCCACCATTTTATTTTTGACATAAATTAACAATGACTCTTATTTTAAAGCTTAGAGTATATAATGTGAGATGCTTTTCTTAGAATAAAAATTGTTCAGTTAATTAATTATTTAAAACATTAATAAAATTGACATTGATTTAAATAAAATTAATTAAGGGCATAGGTGCAAAAGGCTCACCAATAAAAAAAAAATTAACAATGGCTCTTATATCAAAACTTAGATGGTATACTATTAGAAACTTTTTATAGAAAAAATTATGTTTAATTAATTTTTGAAATATAAAAAGTTTTGCAAAATATTCTGATACAACCGTATCAAATCGAAAATTTTCAAGTTTAAATTTTTCTGGATTTTAGAAAATTTTACTAAAAATTTAACCCCTTTATTTTTAGGGTATTTTAATTCAACTTTTCAGAAAATATACTCCTAAACATTGAAAACAATTCAAAAGAAGATTATTAAAAAAAAACCAAAAAAATATTATAACTAAATTTAGAAAAACAAAGTTTTCATGTATTTCTTTATTTTAAACAATTTTTTTCTCAAAATTTAAAGATCTGTTTACAAAAAAAAAATATTTTTTAAAGATTGCTCTGAAGAATTTTTGAAACAATTGCTTGAAAACTAAATGAGTGGATTCATTTTTAGTTAAACCGCCTATTTATGCTGTTTTAATTTGTGCCTCCCATAAAGAACCTGTTGAACGCTTTAACTTTGATTTATCGCTTATAATTAAAAAGATACTTTGAATTTTAACAAATGGTAAAAATTAACAAGTAGCTTATCTAATTATGTAAAAATAGAACAAGCTTGTAAAAATGCTCTATTCCCCATTAGCCATTTTCCCGTCAGTTTAGGTACTTTGTAAATTAATCTTAAGCAATGTAACCAATTTTTAATTTAGCTATAGTTACTGACTCATATTCTTTCTTAACATTATATTCAAAATTATACTTAATAAACAGAACTTGGTAACGAAAAACTTAACTCATACTTAAAATTTAACTGGGTTAAACTCAAATTTTCTGATTTGAAGTGATTTTGTAAAAACATTCAGGAAGACTTTTTACAAAATAGAGTATACACCATAAAAAAAATATAAAAGTTAGGTTTGAGTTATTTTAAATATACACAATCATTTTTTACTTATTTTTAATTCTTTGCAATAGATTCTCAAAAGCAAAGTGAGAAACTAGTAACATTTAACATATGTTGTTTTAAGACAAACTTTAAACAAAATGTTTACCAATTTGAATGAAAATATAACCTACTAGAATTGATATGAAAAGTTAAAAGTAATGGTTCTTTTAATAAAAATAGTTTAATGGTAATTTTGTTTGAGTTTAGTTCTAATATATTTTTAAACTTAGCTTAGAACAAGCTAGATTCTTTTAACAAAACTTCAATTTTTTTTTTAATTGACCATCTACATATGATGAAATTTAATTGTTTCAAGTATGAATTATGTAAACCTTGTGTATTTCATGTAAAAACTAATTTTTTTTGTTGATGATCTACAATTTATGCAATTTTACTTATTGCAAGTATAACTTATAAAACATTATAACTATTATTGTTAATGAAATTATAGTCCTACTGTTTTTACTTACTACACATTCTTGAATTAAAAAAAAAATTAATTGCTTCTATAAGAACAACTTTTAATTCTTATCATTAAGGAAGGTCAATTAAATATATATATATAATTCTGTCAACATTTAACAAAATTTACTTGTTAAGCTGCAGTTTTCTATCTTGGAGTAAAATGTTTTTGAAGTCATTTCTTTTGCACTTAGTTCTTATCAGTTAGGCGACTTTTTATGAATGAAGATTTTATTCAAGTTGAGAGTATATATAGTCTGTGTTCATTAATGGACTTTTTTTGTAAGGTTTTTCACAGGACCAAATCGTTGTAGATCAGGGATTAACAAATTACGGCCCACGCGCCAAATTCGGCCTTTAAAATCAAATACCAACGAGGTACTTAACAATTTAGAGTATACTTAAAGAAAATGTGATCAAGACTTAGATTAGGGCGGCTAGTACACTTAAATTCAGTCTTAGCTGTATCAGCAAAAAAAAGTTTCTTCATGTTATTTTAGTTTTAATTATTAAAACTAGATTTTTTTTATCTCATTATAATTATAATTATTTTAGTAGTGGAAGTTTTCTTCATGTCATTTTAAGTTTTAATTGTTAAAACTTAAATTTTTTAGAATTTCTAATACCTTTAGTAAAAAGTGTTTTCTTTGTGCTCTTTTTAATTTTAATCATTTAAACTTATATTTCATTTACTTCTAATATTATAGTAAAGTTTTGGTTTGAACAAGGGTACAAATAGAAAAATTGTTGTCTCAGATTTTTTTAGAGTTGTTTCAGCTCAAATTGACACTAAAAGTTTTCTTTCCAAATATTGCTTACAACTTACTAATTTATCAATGCTAGTGCTTTTTTATTCCTTATTTATTAAACATTTAGTTTTAAAATGAATTTAGTTTTATTGATAATTTTTTTTTAATAACTCCGGCCAGAGGCAGACTTTATTATGAAATGCATCTTTAAAGAAATACTTTTCTAATAAAATTTTTCTGCGATCTGTGGTTGGCTTCTGATACCTGCTGTAAATTAGTTCTATTAGTTATTAAGTCCAGTTGTTTTAAAGTTTAAACTTCTATTGTTTAAGAGAAATGACCTATCAAGTTAAGTATGGAAGTTTTTGAAAAATATAAATATCTTATATAAAACTCTTATACATCAGATGATAAGATGGAATTTGATTATGCCAAACAGGAATTTTATATATACATTACGGTGCCTATTTTCACAGTTACTTTTGGTTTTCCAGCTAGAAAAAATTTTATGTTCAAGAAATATCAAAAAACAAAAACTGTGTACAAAATTTTAGATGACTTAATTAACTTTCACCTTGTCACTAACCAATTTTCTAAGAACCATCTAAATGCAAAATGAATGAGATTTGAAAATTACAACCTTGCAGTTTAAACCTCAAATATGTTTTACGTGTAGTTAATTGTCACACAGACACACTGTGAACAATTTAAAACAATTTTAATCAAATTTTATGGTGAACTTCTTAATTTGATATATACAGGTTTCTATCTTTATAAAAAATAAATAAATATATATCACTTTTTGTAACTTTTTTTGAATGTTTTATTTTGTTTAAAACAAGAAGTTCCTCAACAAAACTTTCTCTATTTGTTTTAAATTGTTCAGTGTGCTTGTGTGACAATTAGTTACATGTAAACAGATTTTTTTTATTCCAGCTGGAGAATTAAAAGTAGCTGTAAATATAATCAAACATTTAATATATAGTTTTATATAACAGTTCTCTAATTATTTTTCCAAAAGAAATATTAAAAAAAAACAATTAAACTAAGTGACTTATATAGAATAATGAAGTGAATTTTAATTTTTTCCATTTTTTTTATTATTATTGTTCCAAAGTATAAAACTTAACAGAAGTTTTGATCACAGTTTAATATAACTGTACATATTTTTTATAACAGTTTAATAATTATTTTTTCAACAAAATATTCGTAAAAAAACATTTTTTTTTTGTTTTGTTAATATAATTTTATTTTTAGTTTTTTAAATTGTGCTCCAACAAAATTTTCTAAATATTGCAAGGAATTTGAGGTAGTTATCTCAAAAACTGTAGGTGTAGATCGATTTTTATAGATTTTTAGTTATTTGCTGTTTTAGTTTGTGCCTCCTATGAGAAACCTATTGTTGACTCCAACTTTGACCATCTATATCTCAAAAGTTTATTTGAATTTTTTAAATGTTTAAAAAGCATCTTGTAGCTTAGTAAAAACTCTATAAGATAACATCAAATTGTTAAAAAAGTGTTTAGCCCCCTATGCCCTTAATATAAAAAAGATATTTCAGTTGTGTCATTAAGGTCTTTTTAAAACTTTTAATGAAACATAAAAAAACAGCATCAGCTTAAATTGAAGTTATTTCGAATGCAAGTTTTTATGTAGTGTCACAAAAATCATTATTTTTGTACAAAAAGATAATTAAATACTAGTTATTAATGAGTTTTTTTCAAAGCTTTAGTTAATTTCAAGTTAGTCTGAAACAACAATAGAAGTTTTGTAATTTAAAAATTTTGACTTTACCCTGATATATGATAGTGTTTTAATATTATTTTTTTTTTGTATGAGAATATAAACACATTTATGTCTACATTCTGTACATTTTATTGAATTTTTTAACATGCTATTATTTTTTCACATTGATAGTTTTCTAATGCAACTCAAAAACATTTATTTACTTAGTCAATACACTTTTTACTAGAATCTTTATAATTGATATGTTAGCTCTTTTGAATATTTATTTAAATAGGAATACACATTTTTATAGTTTGTTTATAAAAGCTACTAATAAATTATTCTTATATTAAGTCATTGTATTTATAAAAGTAAATTTTTCATTAAGTAATTTATTTAAGTGTTTTAAGAAAAGTAACTGAATTTAAATTCAACTACTCATAAAGTTTTCATAGAATTTTTTTATTTTCAACAGCTAAATCAAATAAATAAAATTGTGAATTGAGGAGAAAAAATGACTTAGCAGTTACAATCAATACAACACGAAAGCAAATTTGTTTGTCTGAAGAAAAACTATGATGCAGCACTTTACTACCAAACACTTGCAATCATTTATTGCCCTTGTTTAATTAAAAATAAAGATAAAGGTATGAAAAGTTTTTGCAGAAGTTTTTCCATAAAATTTTAATCCTTTCTACTTTTGTTTTGAGCAATTTAAAAGTTTCATGTATGATGTGTGTAGAAAAAATTTTTAAATAGGGCACTGGGTGATCTAATTTTTTTATAATGTAAATTACCCTTCTATCTAAAAGCTAAGAGTATACACAACAAAATATTTCAAATATTTTTTTTTGTAGCAAAATTTTTCAATTAATTCAAGCCAAAAACTTTCAAGATAATTTTTTTTAGGAATTTTGAAAAATTCACTAAATTTATATTGACTCCTTCATTTTTAAAGAATTTTACTTCAAATCGTTTAGTAAGTATTTTTTTCAATACTACAAACAACTTGCAAGAAGCAATTAAAAAATTAGAAAAAGGTTTTGAATAAATTTTTTGAAGAAAATTTTTATTTTATAATAAAATATAAACAAAAGTCAACAAATATGTTTCCTACAAGCAGTTTAAAATTTTTTAGAAATTTATCAAAAAAAGTTTTAAAACTATTGCTAAAAACTTGAATGAGGAGATAGATTTTTAGTCAAACAGTCTATTTTTGCCCTTTTAGTTTCAGCCTCCCATTATAGATCTATGAAGCGCTCTAATTTCGATTGCTTATATCTTAGAAGGTACTTTAAAGCGATAAAAAGTAACAGGTAGCTCTATTATTTATGTTAAAAAAGACTTTAAAAAAATTATTTTTTCTTATTAGCCAATATTTTTCTAGTAGTACTTTTACTAAGTTTTAGGCAGCTAAAGCTTATTGAAACTGAAAATCTATGACCTTTAATTATGTTGAAATTTTAATTAAGGGAGTTAGAAGATAAAAGTTTTTGAAGCTATATCCTACATTAAGTTTGAAGTAAAAAGAAATCAGTTTAATGGAAAAAAAATATTTTTTATTTATTTTTAGATATATTTTATTTTGTTAAAGTTTCTGATTAAATGTATGAACCACAACTTTTTAGTTGTCAATTTTTTTAACAAATTAATAAATGCACTAAAATACATTTAAGAATACTGTAAACTCTGATTTGTGGTTAAGTTAAATCAATTGTAAACTCAAAAATAAACAAATTAGAACCAAAGTAGAGTAGTATTATAATATACATGAGGTTAAATCTTATTTATATTTGTCTGTAAATTTTTGTATGTTTATTTTTAAAAACTTTTCTATTCTGATCATAACTTTTTAAAAGATACTAATCCATTGATTTATTAAATTATACTGCTACTTAAATAACCTAGATCCTACAGGGTTGCCAAACATACGCTCAAGATAGTTTAAAATTTACAAAAAAATTCCAGCTAAGTAAAAATTTTACTCAAATCACAGGGTTGTTTTTTACTTTATGCAGTTTTTCTTAAATTTTTTGTTTATACAATCATAACATTATTATCTTGGTATTTTTAGATATTTTAGTTTAATTAACATAAGATCGTTTATATTTTTTCTGTTTTTTTCATAATCTTTGGACAACTAACGCCAGTTTTTGATCACTCAGGATTGCTTTTTGACGTGGCACGTAACAGCAGATAGCTATTATCCCTTTATTTCACAACAACAAATGATTTATCTATGTATCAAACACAAGGTTTTTTATTAAATTCGGTTAAATTACTGCTTTTTCAAGTTTAAGATTTTAACAACATCATGAATAAATTAAGCTTTCCAATTTGCTAAATAACTAGTACTAATATTGTTTTTTTTTTTAATTCTTTTACTGAGGGAAATTTTATTTGAAAATAAATTTATTTTAAAGGCATGGGAGGAGGGGGGTTAAAACACTTTTTTATAACAAGGGCCACATTTCCCGACCCTTGTTCTAAGCCTACAATTAAGAGACATTGATAATTTTTGTAAAAAAAGAATGTTGGACTCCCCTATGACATAAATGTGCTAATATGGACATAAAATTGTAAAAACTATACTAAGGGCGTAGGGGACAAAACACTTTTTTTTTGAAATTTGATCTTATGTTATATAGTTTTTACTAAGCTACAAAAACTTTTTAAAGATTTAAAAAATTCAAAATACTTTTTTAGATATAGCCGGTCAAAGTCGGAGGCAACAGTAGGTTCCTTATGGGAGGCGCAAACTAAAATGGCGAAAATTTTTCACTATTTCACTAAAAGTCTATCTTCTCCCACGTCTTTTAAGATAACTACTTCAAAGTTTTAGGAAGTGTTCCTTGTTATATTTAAAAAAAATCTGTCAGAAAGAATTTAAAGAAAATTAAAATATAAATTTTGTATAAATAATAAAAAAAACAAAAAACAGTTTTTTTCTGTTATAAAACTTTTATTTATAGTTTGTTAAATTTTTTACAGAATTTTCTAAATATTGCAAGGAACATTTGAGCTAGATATCTCACAATTGTAGGAGGAGATGGATTTTTAGTGATTTCTAGTTATTTGCTGTTTTAGTTTGCGCCTCCGATTAGGAACCTATTATTGCCTTTGACTTTGACCTGCTATGACTCAAAAGTTATTTTGAATTTCTAAAACCTGTAAAAAGATTTTTGTAGTTTAGTAAAAGGTGTATAAAATAACACCAAATTGTGAAAAAGTGTTTAATCCCCCCTATGCCCTTAAATGGTTTGCAATGAGACATTATTTACATACATTAACAACTTGGTCAATTTCAACTCTTTGGCAGGTAATTCTAGGTTGGTTTTAGATGTAATTAGGTTTAGCAATGTTTTATTTGTTTTTTTATTAAAAATTTATAAATTATTTTAATTATTATTTTAATAATGTTATTTCAAATGCAAAACAATAATTAAAATTTATTCCAACAGCCTTAAAAAAAAAGATATTGGTCATTGATAACAATTTCTGTTGCAGACAATTAAAATTAAATTAAACCTAAAAAAGTTGTTTTAAAAATATTCTTTTTTTCTTAAAAAAATTTTCATACTAACTGTTCGATTAAATTACTTTGTTTTTATTTTTCTGGTTTTAAAACATATTTATAATTAAACGTTTATGTCTACATATTTTGATTAGATACACTTTAACATATGAAATTAAACATTTTTATTTCTCGAAAGGTTTTAAAATACAATGATTTCTTCTTTGTGTTAAAGGCTGTTTAGTATTTAGTTTTGGAAAACTTAAAACAACTTAATAAGTATTTAAAAGAGTTAGATATAAACAAACTAATTTTTTTGGAAAACCCGACAAATAAACGTGTGTTTTAAATTGTGTAACCTAAATATTTAAGAAACTATGAAAAAAGTTTAGAAACTAATGTTACAATTTCAAACAAATTTATCTGTTTTTTTTTTCAATACAGCTAGTAGTTCGACAACATACAATATAAAAGTCAAAGAAATAGGTATTAAATTAAACATCAGTTTAAAATAACAAGATTGTATAAACTTCTTAATCTTATTCTTAATTTAAGTAATTCTATAGTTTTGTTAAAAAGTAAGCTTAACATTAAGTAAATATTCTACTAGATACAACCAATTCTTCGTGAGATAAAGAAAACTTTTGCAGAAGTTTGTAAATAAATGTAGTTTTAATAAATTTTATGATTAAATTAAAAATTCTGAGTTAAAAAATAGTGAATTAAGGGTTTTTAACCATAAGATTTTAGTATTTTTTTTAGTACTGAAATAACTACTTTTAGATAAATTGTAAGTATTTATGCTACTCAAGCATAATTTACTACTACTCATCTCATATACTATCTACTCAATAAGTTTAACACTAAACAAAAGTTGTAAAAAAAATAACTATTGATTTTGATTTTTCTATATTCATTTTATATATAGACTTTGATTACACTACGTAGATGACTGAATTTTAAGTTAATACTTTTGAACATACGTAATACTTTTTGAACTTAAAAAATTAAAAATTTAAAAAAAAAAAAAAACAAAGTAGTTTTTGACATTTTAGAAACATTTTTACTTTAGTTAAACCAAATTCTTAGCTATGTTTTAACATTAAAATTTATGAAAAATATAAAAAGCTACAAAAAATAGTTTTGGTCTACGGTAAATTATTGTACTTTATATATATTTTTTAATTTTAAAAAGTTTTATAAATTATACGTTCAGTTAAAAATTTAAGAACCCAAAGATTAAGAACTTAAAGGGATTCGTATTCATTCTCTTTACTAACAAAGAGTCTGTAGATAAGATTCTTAGTACATGTGAACATTTATTAGATGGTAGAAAAATTGACCCAAAAAGAGCCAAACGCCATCGAAAAGTTTTTCATGATAACCTCCAGGGTATCACCAAGTCCGCCATTTGCCAATTGGCTCGTCAAGGCCTTGTCAAGCGTAACTCAGGATTAATTTACGTAACTCAGGATTAAAGAAACTTGTAGAGTCCTTAAAGTTTTTTTGGAAAACGTTTTTCGTGATGCAGTCACTTATACTAAGCATGACAATTATAAGATTGTCACTACTTTGGATGTTGTATTCTCATCAAAGCATCATGTAAGGACGTGGAAAGGGAGCAAAGGTTAAATCAAAGTAAAAAAGTCTTTAGACACGCGCTGAACTTCATTTTCCAGTCAGCCGCATTAACCGTCTACTGAGAAAAGAAAACTACAGCGAACGTGTTGGTGCCGGAGCACCTGTCTATTTAGTCGCAGTATTGGAAAACTTAAGCGCAGAAATGCTCGAGTTGGCTGGAAATGCAGCCCGTGAAAACAAGAGTCTCGTATCATTCACCGTCACCTTCAACTTGCCAACCGCATCGACGAAGAGTTTATTAATTTGTAAGAAGAGGAATTCTTTTAGAAGGATGTTTTTATGTTTATTTTAATAACGTTTTGTTTATGTAAAAGTTTGTTCAGTATAAAGTTTTTAATTTTTAAACTTTAACTTTATATTTAGTAAAAAAAAATTGTAAAAACCCCTCAAATGGTCTTCTGTTAGAGGATTTAGAAAGGAAAAATGTAACAAATTGTCCATTATTTTTTGATTTCAGTTTTTACATCACTAAATTTTTATTTGGCGTTAAAGGGTATTTATGTTTGCTTTGGTTTGTGTTATCGGTTGTTATAAATTAAGTTACTGTATGTTATATATTGCTTTGGTTTAAAAAAATACTTGATCACAGATTGTTAGAATTTGGTATATAACTTTGGCAGTAATAACTATCAAAAATTAGTAATAAAAGTAGTTATGAGTGATTAAGAGAGTTATAGAGTTAAATGCTCAAAACGTATTGCTAAAAAAAGAAGCAAAGCTCATACCCCTGAAAATAACAACCTAAACCAGGCTGGGTTTGTTAAAAACCACATTTTTAGATTGACTTAGTTTTGTATATCTTAAGATATAAAACAGACAAGACATAATGAATTCGATTAATGTCATATTCAGGATATTTTTTGAAAGTTTAAAACCTGTTCTGCTTGACATAAAATAAAAGGAAATTTAAAGAAATAATTACTTTTATTTAAGTCATCGATATCGCCTCTAATAGTTAATCTTATTAATGAGTAACTAGTAAAATCAAAAAAATTAAACTTTCGAAGGTCATCGAAAAAATATTACTCGATCTTTTAATAGGTTTTGCTTGGATTTAGACAATTTACCCCAAGGTCTAACCAAACTTTTTTTTCAAGTGGGCCATATAAGTGGAAAATAGCTAAATTAGGCAAAAATAATATAAGTGAGTTACTAAAATAGGCTCAAAAATTTTCAAAGGAAATTTATAAAAAAAATGGTAACCAAAGAGGTTAATTATTAAAATTATTTTGAACATCCCTGGTATAAACAACTATTTATGTTTTTAAAACACTTTAAATTTAAAACTAAATAAAGGCTGTTTTTATTAAGTTTTTTTAACATTTAAACTTTATAAATATTTGAACAACAAATATTTTCTGAATTAGTTTAAAGTATAATCAACTTGTAAATTTAAAATGTTTTACACATTTTAAACCTCAAGTTATCAAAACACTAAACTTAGTAAAATGAATGATCTACTGATATTAAAAGAAAAAAAAGTAAAAATATAGACACAATAAAATAAAATAATATTTATTCATCCATAAGTTTAAATCAGTATTTATCAAACTAACCATTTGATAGCAGTTTATTTACTGCTGAAAATCAATTAGATAGTTGAGATAGTTAAATTAAGATTGCGAAAAAAACTATAGATATATAGCAACTATTTTTCGAAATTCTGTCCAGGGAGCGCTTATAAAAATGACTCCAAGAAACCATAACTAACCTTTTTACAACTTCTATTTATAACATAAATATTAAACTAAGAAATGTATATTTGCTAATGGTTAATTTTAACTAGATTTATATACTTTGTTTATAATTACCAAAGAGCTAAAATAATTTCAAATTTCAAGTTATATAATACTTAACAGTTAAAAAAAATTGAAAGTTCTACTAAACAAATACTTTCTTGATTTAGACTACTCTCTTAGAACTCTCTAAGAACTAAAAAATGGGTTTGTATAAACTAATATTTGTGCTTGTTTTATTTTATAGTTTCTGTTGCTGATAAATTAATACTACCTTGGTTTAAAGTAAATTTAATAAACTTTTTTTATTAAATATAAAAGTTTAAAAATATTTTTTATACATTTTAAAGAAAAAACTATTTTCAACAAACATTTTACCATACATGTGAGTATAAGTATGTTTCTTAAAATATCAGAAGAAAAAACACGGTAGTTATAAGTTTTAGAATATTTAATATAGAAAACTATAAATTAAAGTATCAAATGAAAAACTACTTGCTATTTTCTTTTCGCCCGCCAGTATCTTAATTATAACAATTTTAATTTTGCTTGTGATTCGAACTTAAACAGCTTTAGTTTAAAATAGGGTTGACTTACTTCAAACTCGTTTTTTTTTTAATTTTTTTGAGCAGAATATTTTTCTATTTATTTTAGAAAGTGTTTTTTTGTTATTAACTTTCAAAAGTATCTAAACATGATGAAAATTTTGTAATAACAAACAATGATATAAATAACATATGAAAATCTTTAAGTGTTTTTAAACTTGTTTCATTTTGTTAACCAGAGCAACAAAAAAAAACCAATGAGAACATAACTAAAAATCATCAAGAGGCTTTATTTAGTTAGTTACAAGTTGAATGACCAAAGTTTTTCTTTATTACTAATCATAAGTAAATAAATACTGTATTGAAAACTTTTTAAATAATATTTTTAATCATAATTTTTCTGACTGCATAAAATATATATCAATTAGCATTATAAAAACAAAAGGCTTTTTACATTTGACTTTAGCTAAAACTTCAGACAAAAACACTCTTATAGTTGTTATTTTTCATTTTTATAAAAAAACCTATTTGAACTTAAAATTGAAGTATTTTAAGTTGACCACATATTTCATTAATAGTTGACTTTATAAGTAGAAATAAAAGTGTAATATATTCTTTAAACTTTATAAAAAAAAGAATTCTATACTTTCCAAAAACTAAGTCAATGTAATTTGTTAATGCTAAACTCTGTTCTTAATATGTTCTACGACAAATGTTGTTTATCTTTTAAGTTTTTAAAGACTTAAACTTTTATAATAGTTTCTCAAGACTAGACCATTAAAATTTAATGTTTAAAATTATTAGCATTTTTATTCCATACTCCTTTTATAATCGAATCGGTGATCCGCTTACTATACAAGGGTAAGAGTTAGAGTTAACGGTAGTAAAAAAAAGTAAATAAAAAAAAAATATATTGAATTTGTACAGAGGTGGGAATTAATCGCAGTTGGGATATGTAAAGTACATTATCCTATAACTACATTGTTATTAATTTTAGCCTTTGAACTGTTTATTATTGTGTATATTAGAAAGTACAAAATTATTTAAGTTCTGTTAATGCCGTTTTATTTTGTTAGATAAAAAACAAAATGTTTACTTTATAATTCGAAATAGTTTTAGACTTCTATTATATACACTCAACGTAAATTTACTTTGTGTGTAGCATATGTTTAAACTTAAGAAAAAAAAGCTTTATACCTTTGCTATTTTAGTATATATAGTAAAAAATATCGATTAGTAATGTTAAACAGCAAATAGTTTAAAACCAACTAACAAATATAGCAAATAATGGTAGTAATCAGTAAGATAAAGAAAAGTTATGTTTTTTGTACTGTATACTGGAACGAACACATTTAAAATAATTATGCTGGTTTATTAGGGCCTATAATAAATCATTAGGTTTTTCTAGTTTGTTAACTTATAAAAAAAATATTAATGTTTAAGTTTATATTTTGTTTATACTTTCTACTAAACTGACTTCCAAAACTCTTGCTCAAAATCAGTAGTTGTAATTATTTAAATAAACATTATTGATTTATTTTAAATTTGAACTCAACAGGTTATATTTTGAAAATGGATAATATAATATCATTTTATAAAACCACATTTTTACTATATCCATATATTTCTATTTTCGCATGTTTTAAAGTATGTTGAGGTTATTTTTATATTTTCTTTGAATTTTTTTTATCGATTTATTGTTTTAAGTTTGTTTCTAGTAACCGAAAAATTTATTATAATATCTAAACAACTGTAAAGCAAGGATTCTCAAAACTTATTAACACTATTCTTCGTTTGCAAAAAGCTTAAAACTATAGTCATTTTAACTAATAGATAAGACCTTAACTTTTTTAATATCTACCCTATTTCATTGCCCTTTGTAGCCAAAGACGTACATAAGAAAGCTTTATTCCCATTTTTACAAAACCCTGATGCAGTTTTATCGTTTACTTTTACTCATAGTAACGTTAAGATATACAGGAATTTTATTTTGACATTCTTATAATTTCCACGCCTTTTCAAAGAAACATTTTCGCGTTGCAACTGGTTCAGAAAAAAACTTATTACGATTTTAAGTTAACAAAAATGTGTTTATAAATGATTTTATAGAGATGCTCCAGCAAAGTTTTGAACTATTGAATTAGAAAGCAATAAAGAAGAATGACTGTATGTATGATAGTCATAACTCTATATTAAATTTACAAAAGCTAATTGGCCTAGTGATTAGAAAGTACTGAATGATTTTAACTTTGATATACCCTTTTAGGAAAGTATGCCTAGATTTAGCTGCTAATATAAAAAAAGCTTCCATAGTTGGGTGAAATCGTCAGTTTATTAAGACGATATAAAATATGATAGGAAAAAAACGGAAAGATTTAATGAAAAATCTGTTTTTAAAGATATAAATTTAATAAAGGGAGGCATTTTATCTGACAATTTCTGTCAATGAAAAATTAAAGAAAATTGTATCGGAATCTACTAAATGAAATATAAGTTTAAAAAAAAAGTTACAAATTAAACTAAATTTATTATAAGTTTATAAAAATACTTTAAAATACTGTATAAAACATATATTAAATTATTGTTAAAATATTTTAAAAGCAATGTACTTCAAAAACTACAATTTGAAACGTATTTGTTTATTGTTGCAAAAATTATATTAGCCAAATTTATGCCTACAGAGAGGACAAGTGTTATGGTCAGCAAACCATCCTTCAATACATTTCTTACAAAAATAATGTTGACCTTCGCAAGTGAGACGTCTCATTCTTTTACCGACATTTATGTCTTCCATACAAATACTACATTGATCACCAACATGTAATTCATCAGCTGTAAAAAGTTGAAATCTTCTGATCACTCTTGCAGTGAGACCTTGGTGTTGAATTGCATTTTCCTCTTGTTGTAAATTAGAAAATATATTTCGAAGATGACCAACTGTTTCGTTAAACTTTCGTAAAAACATGTTTCTCATTGTTTTTAGTTTGACTACAACTTGCAGCAGATTTTTACGTCTTTCTCTAATTAATTTTTGCTTATGAAACTGTTGAAAGATAGCCAGTTGTTTTGTCATGTTTGTTGCAATGTTTTGCTTTTGTAAATCTTCAAAGAGTTTAGTATTCTCAGTCAGTTCTGTGTCGTTTTGAGATATATATTTTTCCAAACTTTGTTCCTTGTTGTTAAATTCAGTTTCAAAGAAATTTTCGTTTTGATCTAAAGTCCATAGAAACCGGTTAAGATCAGAAATGTATCTGATACCCTGAATTGAAGTTTGCCAAGTTGAAAACGTCCTTTTGAGATTCTTTTCTAAATTTTCCAAACTTACCTGGAAAAATTTATTGACGTTTTAAAATCAGAAAAAAGAAAGAAATTCATATTAAATTAAGTTATATAAAATAATTCTTCTGCATTTGTGTATATACAAAATTCAATATCATAATTCTAAGTTAACCATTTAAACATTTAATTTAAATCTAAGCAAGTTTCAGCATGTAAAAGATTTTTCAAAATATTAAAGATCATTATTTTAATTATTTTACTATTTTTTGTGAGCATAAAAAAGCACACAAATTTTTTTGTCCTATGATCTGGTTTACGAGGAACTTCTAAGTTATCGACTCGCACACCGCTTTAATACCTTTCAAGTCTTGTCAAGAACAACTTTAAAAATTTTATCAGTATATTTTATTCTATCTTTAAAAATAGTTAGCCAATACCCTTAAAAATTACCAAGTATAGAATATTACAAAAAAACCATATTATATGTTTTGTATAGATTTTAATATGTACAGTGTGCGTTTTGTTTAGGCTGCTATAAAATTGAAAAATATTAAACTTATTTACTAATTCAAATACTGTGATACCGATATAAAATAAAGTCTAAGTACTAATAAAAAATTAAAGCACAACGTTTAGCTTATATTAACTGTATAAAAGAATATTGAAACAAAGTCATTAATCTTAATAAAAGAACTTAACTTCCCTTAACTGTATGTTTGCCTAATTGTCTTTTTAGTGCTTATTTATTCGATCCTAACTTAGCATATATTTATCTCACTTGTTATAAATTTGTTAGAAATAATTCTAAATTGAACAACATAGTAAAACGTGCATTTTAAAAATATAAAGAAGTATTAACATTTACTTACAAAATATTTTATACATTGAAATTATTATACAACAGTTTGTAAATACTTTTATGATATACTAACCTCAAGTTCTTCATTTTTATTCAAAACTGAACCAGCTGTATTTGTTGATGAACTATCCATTGATAAGTTTATTTACTTTTATAGTTTATCTAAGTAAAAGTAAAATTGATTTAGTTTAGTTTTTTTATATGGTTTTGCAAAATAAAAATGAGCGACAGTTGTTTTCAAAAAAAGTAATAGCAACAATTTATTTATTTTTTTTTTTTGAACAAGCTTAATATAATAAATTTTAATAAAAATTTTTGCTATTTCTGTTAATCTAGCTTTAAGCTGACATATTTCATATCCGATTTTAGTCTAAAATAAACTTAGTTAATATGATTATATGTATATTAAATGATAAACAATAGTTAATAGTTTTTAAACTTAAAACATATTGCTATCAAAATCTCATATAGTTCTTACTTAGCGTAAATTCAGTATAAAAATAGAGATACACTTAAAAGACTACACTTGTTTACTTTACTAACTATTGTAAGTTTTATTGCAATGTACAACCTCACTAAAAACCATAGCTAAATTTAAAATTAATTTAGAACTAACTGATACTTAAGGTTAGTTTATACTAGTTAAAAAACTTAATATAATATAATATTTAACTTGTATTCAATAGATTTTTTTTACGAAATCAAAATTTTATAAAATAGTTTCATATCAAAAAAAAAATTATTAAAAATTTAAGGTTTTTTTAAATGTCATGGTTTTCTTTTCGTTTTTGCGCTTTAATTGTCAAATTTAAAGTTTAGGGCAATCCTCTATTTAGATTATTAACTATTGACTAAGAAAAGTTTAAAGTACAACCCAATGACAAATAATTAGTAATACAGCTAATTTATGAGACAGTAATGTATGAAACCTTGTATTAGTCAAAATTAATATTTTTAATAAAACTAGTTGAGTTAGAGCATCATAGAAATTATTATAAAAAACAAAAAATAATAATAAGTAAGGCAATTATGTTATATATAGTCTGTATTTGAAAACGTAAATTAATTGTGTTGGGTGTTAAAAGTTAAATTTTGAAGAGTATATAAACAAATTTAAAATGCTGAATGTATAGGAAAATGCTTTGAAACATCCATTCTTCAATTGCAAATAGCTTTTCCAGCTTACACTTGTTATTAATACTATGAAAAGAGGAAGGTAATTTTTATCAGAAAAATTTGTTTCAAATTTGAATAGCTGAAATTGAAAAGCAACTTTAAAATTTAAGCTATCTAATATTTAAAGCTCAGTAGGGTAATTAAATTAAAGTGAAAACTTTTAAGTAAAAATAAACTGTTTTAGAGAAATATTTATCTTCTATCCGTTTTTGTTGGTCAGGGTAGCCACAGGTTTTTCAAAAAAAAAGTCAAGTTTTTGTTAAGAAAACGTTTTTTAGTGTTTTTTATTTGATTAAATATAAGTTAAAAGTCGTTTTAAGTATAAATTTGATATAAATGTAATGTAGTGACACTTTAACGTATGTTCATGCTATAAAAAAAAAGTTTTTTAGTTGTTTTTATCTTTTATTGAGTTTTATAGAAATCTGTTTAAAATTACAGAAATTTTAAATTTTATTGCCTAAGTTTTCAAAATAAAGACTAGTCCATGTAAAATGACCACTATGTAGATAAAACAGTAAAATCTATATCAACAAACAATTAGTTTGTTTACACAAAAAAGTCATACATAATACATATTTTTATTTAGTATTAGTTGACAAAGTATTAAAAAATGAAGAAAAATTATTATTTTTACTCTATTATATTTAGTTCACATAAAAAACAAAAAAAACTCCTTTAGTTTAACCTTTGTTACAAAATTTGAAGTTTTAAGTTTTTAAAAATGCTTACTTTGAAAATGAAAAAATAATTCTTAAAAATACATTTTTATTACTTTCAACCTATGAGACATATTTGTTTTTTTTTAACAAGGTTGCCACTTCTTTTGCTAAATTAACTGTCCTGGATACCAAAATATTTCCTTAGTCATTCTTAGAATTTTCAAAACCTTCAAATATGTGTTTTATTTTTTCAATTCAGCAAAAAAAAAATGTTTTACAATTTGGTGATAAAAGATCCGAAAACAAAATAACTTCATTCAATAATAAGAAAAACAACTGTCAATTATTTTTTCAATAACAAAACTATTCCTGTTTTTTAATAATAATAATAACATTCAGAGTTGGCATAAGTTAAAAAGTTCAAAATATCCTGAGTCACCAAGAAATTCAAAAAAAAAAGTAACTAAGTTTTCCTGAGTAAGATTGAGATTTTTTTCAAATATACAGAGTTATAATGAGTGTCTAGAGTATTCTGAGTAAGTTTATACCTTGTAAAAATCTTGATAAAATCAGCGATAAAAAACTTTTTTTTTTAAAACAATTTTTAAAAACTGATAATAACTTAGAAATTAGTTTAATAAATTTTAATTTTATAAATTGTGTCTTACAGTATATACTTCAGGCTAAAAATTATAAGTTATTGTATTAAAACTAAAGATATATACCTCAAACCCCTCATTAACACTAATAAATTTGTATAAGAAAATATTTATTAAAAGTTCATATGTGTAAAGATTATTTCCAGTTTTCTTAGTTTCTGTAGGTTATTGAAAATTCTTCCTTGTCTTTCATATTTTCAAGGAAAAAAATATTACTATTTAAGACCATGATTAAAAACAATTTAATTTTAAGTAATCAATTTTTAAGTTATCTGTATTGTGGCTCAAAATTTTGTTTTATATATACAATTACACTAAAATCTTAACACCTTCTGGTCAGCCTTAACTAAACTAATTCCTTTGATTTTTGCAGTGAAAATGGCTGAAAAAAAAAAAAGTTCTAACTATTGAAAATACTACCTAAACTACCTATCTGACAGCTAAATATTTAAAAATGTGAGGAAAAAATCCAAATAACTAGTATATTTGCTTTAGTGCTCAGAAAAACTCTTCAAAAATTACAAACTAGCTGATAAGGTTATAAGTATTGGTTTCTAAAAACAAAAAACCTGATAAACATGAAAATTCCCTAATTAACTCCAAGCTGAACTGACGTGACTTGATAATGATCTTACTAAATTGAATACAAACTTATAATCAAAAAGAATTTAGTTTTACAAATTTTCATAGGACAAAAAGCCAGAATGTTAATTAAACCTGAAAATTTCACAAGCAAAGACAATAAACTTTGGTGATATACTTTTTAGATAAAACAGTAAGAAATCTAATATTAAATGTCTTATTTAAGTACTTAATGCATACCGTAACAATTCTGATTTTAAAGTTTTACATGTAACAAAAAATGCTTTTTTACTAATTTACTATTAAATTGAATAAAAAATAAAAATAAGGAAAGCATTTCTTTATGATCAGAAAATATATTGAATTATAAATGTTTAATGATACTTTATTTATAAAATTGTATACCATTTATTTTATGGTTAAAATCAATAAATGATAGTCAAAGGTTATTACTTTTACACTAGCATGATGCATGCAGATATTCTATATATTAATAAATATATTTATATTTCTAAGTAAAATGTAGTTCTGCTAATTGAGTTAAAAGTTGTTAAAAATTTATGCTTTTAAGTATTTTAATTACCTATGATCAAAATTCCAGAATTTTTATACTTATTTTTTTTGAAAAGTATAATACAACAGTTGCTTGTTTTTCGTCTACATTTTTAATTTAAGAACCCAGGGTTTAATGGCCACCCTAATACTGATCAAATTTTAAGACATATTTGCATTATAATCTATTAGAAAATATTAAAAATTCCATTAGATGTAAATTAAGTGTATTTGTAATGAATTTAGTGGTCAAACTCAAATTTAGTTTTTATTTACTTTTTGTTCTACTGTTGTATAATTTCTGATCAACACATCACTGGGTAGTCACTTGTTTTTGAGAAATTTCTTCCAGGATTTTAATTTTTTCTAGGTATTTTAAAGTAAACGTTCTATAGTCTACTCCTAGTTTAAAATTAATTTTAAGGTTACAAACTGTGTTTAGGAGTATAACAACATTGATAAGTCACTTTTTAACTACTTAAATTGTGTTTTTTGATAAAAAGAACTCAATGATGACATTTTTTTAATAAATCATATGTTTTTTGTGCCAAATCAAAATTATTCTTCTTAAAATGTAAAAGTTGTTTCAGAATCAAAGTTTTTTCAGATTTTTTAAAAAGTTTTCGAAATCCAGGTTTTTTCCAGGATTCTAGGTTTTGTTGCCACCCTGACAAAAGCATTTAGTTTAATATTTAAGAGAAACTTATTTTACACATGAAAATTAAACAGTTAGAAAAAAACATTTTAAATTATCAAAATTCATACATATTTCATTAAATTAAAATTGTCAAATATTTTAAAATTAGTAAAAATTTCACTAACCAACAAGATATAATAAAAACAAAATACAACCTACTCAATAAACATTTAAAAAAAGTTCAAATCAAAATTTAAAATAAATAAAAGTTTGCCAGAAAAAAAAGGTCCATAAAAGTATTATTGACCGGACAAATTTTTCAATAAGAGAGGGATTTTTTTGAAGTGAGAAGTATAAATATGCTTAAAAAGAGCTGTTAATGTTTTAATGTTCAATACAAAAAAGAATCCTATGTTGTTAGCTTACATAAAACAAAAACATCAATTACATAGGTAGATAAAGTTTTAATCAATTTGAATTTGGTTGAAAATCATGTTAGGGTAAACGAATTTCATTAACTTGCATATGTTATTTTTCTAAAGTACTACTTTGAACAAAATATTATATCAATCTGGGGTCAAAAAATTAAAAATAAATATTCAACCAAATCAACTCAATTAAGGAACTAGTAGAAGTTATGACACAAACATTTTAAAACTAAAAAAAATAAATCAATAATTGTACTTCAATGCTCTAAACATTTATTTTTTCTTTAATTAAACTTGATACCTATAAAAAAAGCATTGGCAAATAATTTGGTAAGCAGCCATGTTTACTAAAATTTCATTGGCCTATATTATCTTCTAAAAAGTTATATTAGTTTAACATTTCAAAAATAATAGAAATAATTTTAAAAGACTTTATTGAACTATGTATGAAAAAGTTCTATTTTGCAGAGTTACAAAAATCAATAAAAGTAAATTATAGATATTAAATGACGTTTGCATGTTACAACTTTAAATTTCTTGTTAGAGTAATTGTGTAACTTTTTTGGAATTTCAAAGTTTAATACATAAAATAGTGAAACTTAGACTAGAAAAAAAAACCAATTAACATATAAAAAAACAACTAAACTAATCAAAAATCTAATATAAAGTTACAACATAGCATAGTTTTAGTAATATTTCATTAATAAACTTAACTATTTGATTTTTATTAAGTTACACTAAAAAGAACAATTTTAAAATTGCACCATTTTATAAGTTAATTTTCAGGATTTTAAATGTACATGCTTTATTTTCTTTTTGAGTTAAAAACTAAATTAAAAACATTTAAAAGTAAAGATGAGTTTAAATTACTTTAATGTCACTTTTGATTTTATAACAAGTAAATTTTAAAACAATAATTATTTTTGAAGTAAGACAGTAACTTCTTCTTCAGTCTAAATTTCATTAATCTAAAAGCATAAGTTGTTACAAATTCAGACTTTCTAAATGTTTCAATGACTGTTAATCAAAATTACAGAATTTTAAGTTTTGTTTTTCAAAAAGTATAATACACAAGTTGTTTTTTGTCTAGATTTGAAAACTTTAAAGTCCGTAGTTTAATGGCCACCAAATACTGACCAAGTCTAATTTTAAAACACTTTTGAATTAAAACATATAAAATTTCATTACAATTTTCATTAGGAGCAAATTTAGTGTATTAAAGTTTGTAATAAATTCAGTGGCGAAACTTAGATTAAACATATATCTAGTTTTATTTCTACTATTGTTCAAAAGGATGGCCACTTGTTTTTGAAAACTTTTTTCCAGGTTTTCTGATTTTCTTTAAGATTTTCGAAAATACACAATTTTTAATCTTTTTTTAGTTTAAAGTCAAGTTTAAGGTGATAAACTGTTTTAAGTAACATATTAACTTGATAAGAAGCTAATAAGCTACTTTAAACGTGTTTTTTGATGCAATTAATATGATAAAAAATAGATTATATATTATACTAAATTATAATATATATTTTGAGCCACATCAAAATTATGCTACTAAACATGTAAAAATAGTTCAAAATTCAAGGTTTTCCCGTGTTTTTTAGTGATTTTTGTTTCAACGTCTAGCTAGGTTTTTTTCAGGTTTTTAAAAAATTTCCCGAAATCTAGATATTTATCAGTATTTTAGGTTTTGTTGCCAACCTGAAGGTATGTAATATAATATTAATGTTTTGAACAAAAAAAAATTAGAAAATGGTGTTTAGAATTTTTAAACTTCTTAGAACTTTCATTAAAGTAAAAAATATTTTTTTTTTATAATAGTACAAATTGCACTAACCAACAAAATGTAGTTATTTACTCAATAAACAATAGAAATTAAATTAAATTCAGTTTTGCAAAATACAAAAGTCTGCTAGAAAAAAAAAATCCATAAAAGTATTTCTGACAGAAATTTTTTTCTAATTTTAGAGGGAATTTTGTTTTAAGTAAAAAGTATACATATGCTTAATAAAAGGTGTTAGTGTTTTAATGTTCGACACAAAAAAAGTTTTTTTTTAATTTAACTTAATTTTTTTTGTTTAGATAAAATTAAAGTATCAGTTACTAAGCTAAGAAACTGCTAATCAATTTGCATTTGCTTCAAAAACTTGTTAGTACAAAATCAATTTAGTAACTTGCATAAAATGTTTTAGCAAAAATATTAATTTAATATAATAATAATATCAATCTTGGTGTCAAACAGTGCAAAAAATTCACTTTTTATGCAAAAAATTCACAGACAAACATTCAACATACTTAGCATCAAGATTGAAGGAAGATTAAAGCTAAGAGTTATGATGTAAACACTTTAAAATATTTAAAAAATAGATCAATAACTGTACTTCATTGCTTTTAATGTTTTATTTTTATTGAATTTAATTTAACACCATATAATAAAAAAAAAGAAGATTAGCAAATTTTATGAGTAGTAGTCAGGTTTACAAGAATTTTGTTGTCCTATATTATCTTATTTGTCTGTTATTTATTATCTATTATTAGAACTCTGGCAGCTTTAATATAAAGTTTTATTAAAGTTCTTTTTATTTTTTTGTTTAGAGATCTCCATTTATCAATAATTATATATTGTCTTTTGAATAATAAAAAAAACGCTCGGAACGTTAAGTCTAAGGACCTGGTGTACAAAGAAACCTTTGGGTTATCGAGTTTTACACCACAAGTTTAAATGCAAGGTTAACTTTTGACTTTAAACAACTATTTTTAAAAACATTGCTAAATGCACATTTACTTCCAAGACAACTAAAATAGAATTAGACTAAAACATAATAAATCTATTAATATATTTTTAAATATCTAATAGTAGCACTAGCATACTAAAGCTTTCACAATGTATTCAGTATTAAAACTTTTTGACTATCGTTTTTTAGAGTTTGTTGCAAAATAATACAGTTTTTAGTTTAAAGTTCATTTTAAAATAGTTTTGTAAAATTACTTGCAAACGTTATTTAACTCTTTCAAAAGTGTTTTGTATATAAACAAAGTTATTTTAATATTTTCATAATATCTCCATAAATATGACAGTATGATTTTAGTTTAACTATAGTGTAATTTAAATAGTAATATAAACATAACTTTTTAGTAGTCTCACAATGCATCAAAAAATATATTATTCGTGCTTTGTTTGAAACTTTTAAGAATAATTTGATTTGAATATGTTTCTAAAAGCCTTCAAATAAAAGTAAGCTTAGTAATTTTATTTGAAGACTGGTGAATAAAAGAAATTTGATAACTGTAAATATTTTAATTTAAATTATGTTGTTTTAGCACAATTTTCATAAATTTTACTATATATAATGTTATACGCTTTTCTTCAAACTTCGTTACTTTGTAAAACAAAACTAGTTTATTTTTGTTGTTTTACATTTTATAGTCTACTAATTTATTTTAATTGGACAAATGTAGCTAAATATTTTTGTAATTTTATTGTAAAAAAAATAAATTTTAACATCATTTACTACTTTTTATAAAGATAAAAAAGAACATTGTTCAATTATTTTAGAAGTGATCTGTTTTAGATATATAATTTTTTGTTAGCTTTTTTAGTTTGAAAAAACTATTGTTAAAATTTAGCTTAAACAAAGTAAAAAAAAATGTAGTTGCTGAATACATTTGATTTAAATAAAGTTCTAAATATGTGTATTTCAAAATAAAATATTTTTTAAAGAATAGAACAAAAATCTTTTTAGGCTCTATAGAAAAGAACAAAATAAAAATTAAATACTTTAAAATGAAATAACACAAATATGAAGCTAATAATTATTCCACGGGCACTACTTACTATATTAATTCTAAACTAAAATAAAACAATGTGGAAAATAAGCAGCTTCTTAACTATGAGTTAGATCCGGAGTTTATTTACGGGTGAATGATATGTTAATTATTACTAAGTACTTCATAACTTTGAACTGGTCTGAATTATATTGAGTATGTTACAACCCTGTTATTATTGCTACATTTAAACTTAATTAATTGTTAATAATTATTTATAAATTGAATTTATTAGGATAAACAACTTTTATAGGTTCTAATTCCAGTTGAATTAACTAAATAATAAAATGATTTTTAATGTAGCATAATGCTTAAATTATGCGAGTTGATATATTAAACATATAATTAGTACTAACCTTTTATTTTTTTCACTAAAGCTTATGAGATTTTTACCTCTGAAATTTTCTTTGGGTTAGTCTAGCAGATTCTTTTACATTCAGTAACTAAGTAGCACTAAAAGGAGTCTTTTTGTAGATTAAGCGGAAATCCCCTATTACAATTAAGAAACTAAAATTATCATATCAGGGACAAAACTAGTTAAACTTCAAATGTTTAACTGAACAACTAAAACTACATTATCAGAGACAAAAACTTCAGTTATTGTTTATTGCAATATTTAATTACATTATTCTCCAAGATTTTCAACCGATCAAACCTGAAAATTGGTTATCGACCATATGTAAGTGTTTAGGGTTTAAAAAAAATAATGTACGAAAAATTAAATGGGATTGGAATTGATAACGTGTAGTGTTACTTTCAAGGACGGATTTTATCTCTTGGCTTGTCTATTTCACTTATAGCAATTTAATATTAAGAAATGACAACAACTATATAACTGTAATGCAATTTTTAGTATTTTTTCAAACATTTTAATACAAATTAGTATATATAAAAATAAGAACTTAACAAAATTGAAATTTTAATTATATAATTAAGATTAGTAATTTTAAACGTTGTTGATAAGCTTTAAAATTTAAATAAATTAGTATTAATTTTTTAACAAATTGATATTACATACCAAATAATGGGTAAAACTAAAAATACTTTCATTACATCTGGTTTAATTTAGCAGCAATATAGTTCTTTGTAAGTTATTTGAATTTGTTTAAAAACACCTTTGTTAACTTAAGATTAATTTATTTTATGAAGGTTTGTAAGTAAGTATGTTTTTTGTCCTTGAAGATAAATTAAAAGACCTTGATAAATTTTGAAAAAATTAACTAAACTTATGACAAAAAAAGCTTTGTGTTATGGATTATTTATGTTAAATTATTATTGTAAATAAAGGCTGTGAGTGATTTATATTAAAAAAAAGTTATTTTAAGCTTCAACTACAAAATATAATTTTTATTTATAAAGATAAAAATAGTTAAACTCATGTTAAGATACAGTAAGTTTTTAAAAAGTTTTTGAAGCAAGTGTTTGAAAAAGAAGTTTTTATGGCTTTTGTTTTTAAGTTTTTACAGGATTACCACTTACTCAGAACACTCAGTAAACTTATTTTCATAAGGTAAACCCAATAGATATTAAAAGTTGCAGACTGACTAAGGAAAGCTTTTAATTTGTTTATACTTGGGTTACTTATGGTAATTTGGATGTTTTTTATTAATTCAAGATAGTTTTAATATTAGAAAAAAAACGTCATGACAGTAGTTTTCTACCAGGTAATGAGATTTACTTGATAAGTTATAAAAATTTTGTGAAAAAATCTACAAAATATCGGAGATGTAGTTTATTTAGTTTAAAATAAAAATTTTAATTCTAATGGTTTATTTAATTCTAGCTAATTGTTATCTCATAAAAACTCGAAAACCGATATAATATTGTTTTATTGATGTAAACTTCTTAAATTTTAAAAGTTATAAATAGTTTTTCAAAATAATTTGTAGTGAAATTTTGTACTAAAGGTTTTTTTTATAAACAATAAAACAAGACTATGCTAAGTATTTAAATTATTATAAGTGATGTTGTAGTGTTAACAACTGTAGTATATTTAACATACTTTTTCTAAATACTTAATTGAAACTTAACTATTAGTATTATAAACGATATGTTTGAAACTTATAACAAGGTTTCCAATACTTTGTTTAATGACCCCTTTTCAAAAAATCAAAAAAAGTTTTGGCCCCCCTAAACAAGATTGTACATAATATATAATTATATTTATGACTACCATAAAAGCACCTGTTATTTTTTTGCTCTTCATCGAAAACTCCAGAATATCTTGTGTAAGTATCAAAGCTACCATAAAAAGCACCTCAGATTTTTTTTATGTTCATCAACAACTCCATAATATTTAGTGTAAATCTAAATTATGATCTAATGGCTCCATGAATATTAATCATAGCCCCCAATAGGGGCGACTTTTTAAACTTTGGGTAACCCTGATTTAGAAGCTATAAACAGCTATTATTTATTTTAATATATTTGTTATTATTATAACTAACTTTACTTTAGACTTAATTGTTTATATTATATTAGTCACCGTAAAATCATAAAAAAAAAAGTAATTTTTTTCTAAAACGTTAAAAACATTTGTATAATTTTTTGGAAAGAACTGTAATTCAATTTCTTCAACAAAACTATGTACAAAAATTAAACTAAATCGATCTTATTGTTACTTAAATATATTATAAAGTAATTAAAATAAGCAATTGTTGGTTTCTCATCAAATACAGCCAGATCAGTTTTGAATGCATGGTTTAGTGAGGTTAGTTTAATTTATACATTGTAACACCTTAATTATATTAAGTTACTTCAATACCTAGATAAAACTTTTGTATTTTATAAAAATATGTAGTCCTGTCGAAAAGATTTCTCAAAAAACTTGTCTTAAATAAACCTTAAAAGTTTTATTTGTTTTGATTTTTTCCACCAGTTCAAGAATAACTTGTGTAAGTATCGAATTATATCCTCATAGCTTCCCCTTTTACAGCTTTTGCCGCCCTGATATTTTAAAGCTCTCCTTTAATTTCAAGTACATGCTCTAAATTTGACAATAACTTAAACTAAGATCTGTGTTTTTTAATTGCTTTTACGATCAACTCTAAAATATCTATTGTAAAGGCTAATTATAAGAGCTTCTCTTTGCTGCTTATTACCCCTAGATTTATGTAATTACGTATCGAGTCATATGAATCACTTTGTGGAATCCTTGCCTAAAAAGTGGATTCCTTGCAATTAAATAAAATGCTTTGATGATTTTTTTTTTCAATGTATTTTACATTAACAAGTAATAAAATTGAAAAGAACGAGAAAAAATTATTATAAATATATAATCTTATTATTTACCACTAATTCAAATTTGTGATCATTAAAAATATTAATACAAAATTTTACATTCAAAACTTAAAAATGTTTACAATTTTTTATACCCATTTTTTAAGATGAAAAAAAAAACTCAACGCTGATAACAATTTTTATCAATCATTACCTATCAAAACCATCAATATTTTTCTTCAGCCTCAAGACCTTAGTGAACAATACACCTTAAGTAAAATTTAAAAATATAAGATCACAAGATACTAAAATTAGAAACAAAACTATTTTTTAATATTTATTTTTTTCTACTACTAATACTTAACCTTTACTTTTGTAATTAACTTGAAACAAAACCAGAAAAGATTGAAAAAATCAAACAGCTTCTGTTTTTTTTAATTACAAATTTTTTATTGATCTACAAGAATTACTATATGTCTGGACAACTTAAATAACTTTAAGGTAACTGTTTAAATTATGAATTTTGTATAGTATTAAACTAAAATTATGTACATAACTTTGATACTTTATAATTTATATATTTTTTTTCACAAAAAATTGCTGATTTTTTTTTAACTTAAACAGTAATGATTTTTTAGCTAACATTTGACAAGTTCGAAAAGAATCTTGAAATGATACATGGAAAGTTTATTTCAGAGTATCAGAAACAATTCTGATATTAAACGGTTTCAAATAACCTTTGATCATAATGAACATTACTTTGACACTGTGTTTGTTTACAAGGAAAAAAGTTTTACAAAGTATGTATATAAAATAAACACAGAACTGACTAAGAATACCGAAAGCCTGGTAAATTTACAAAAGCAATACCTTGCAAAAATCGATGAAAAGCTATCAGCTATCATTTAACAAACTCATAAACTAAAATTAAATAAATTAAAACGTACAAATATTTTGAATGCCAAAACTAAATTTTGGACAATTTGTGACAAGTATTTACAAAAGTTTGATGAATCAGTTGATCGTGTTCATAATATTTATTTGAACCTACGACGACAACAACAACAATTACAACAACAAATAAATGAAGTTTAACAACAACGTTTCACTTCAAGAATGATCAGAAGATTTCAGCTTTTCTCAGCTGATGAGTCACATGTTGGTGATCAATATAGTATTTGTATGGAAGACATAGACGTTGGTAGAAGAATGAGACGTCTCACTTGCGATGGTCAGCATTAATTCTGTAAGCAATGTATTGAAGGATGGTTTACTGAACACAACACATGTCCTTTACGTATGCATGTATTTAATTAGTGTTTAAATAATTTTTGTGAACTGTTCATTTTCATTTGGTAGTTTTATGTATCGTTTAGAAGTTACAAGTAAATGTTTTTAATTTATTAATTTTAATTAGTTTAACTTTCTTTAGTTAATTAAGTATCAAAAAAACAATAAAGCGAAAAAAATAACTGTTTATTTCTGTTAAATTTGTTTCTTTCTTGTTACTTCAAATTCTAAGTTTATCTTTCTAAATAAACTGGATGTTTACATCTTTCGTTTGCAAGATTATATTTTGTTTCCTTGTCAGTCGACTTGTTTTTATCGCTCCCACTTTTTTTGATTGAAATATTTATTTATTCATGTTATATATTAACAATACAAACAGCTATGTAATATATTAAACATCGATAAGATAAGTTGCTATTTTTCAGTGTTGAAAGTTTTTATAACTTTTTTACCAATGTAGTTTGAAACTACCTAAGTATTTTCTGTTCTATTATATGTATTTGGCAAAACCTGAAATTATTATTTTAGTAAAAGATACTAAATTTAAAAGCTGACTTAGTTTTGTATTATACTTAAGATATAAATCACACCACACAATATTAATGCCATATCGGAAATATATTGGTTTTTTAACATTATTTGTGATAATTTTATATTTTGACATTAAGATTATAAATGAAGGAGTTATATTAAAAAAAATTATAAAAATTTAAAGTGTTTACTGTTTTAGAGTATTTCAATGTTAAATTTAAAAAAAAATCTTTTTTAAGTCGTCTATATTGCCCTTTTTAGTAGATTATATTAAATAGTAACTAGAAAAAGGGCAATTTTGAAGTTTTCACAGGTTATTAAAAGCAAAAAAATACCTTGCCTATTTATTGACTTTAGCTTGGATTATAACATTTTACCCTAAGGTACATTTTAAGCTATCTATTTTTAACAAGGGCGTTATAAGGGGAAGCAAACTAAATTGGGCTAAGATATTATGGGTAGTGCACTAGAAAAGGTTTTTAAATTCCTATAAACGAAATTTACTTAAAAGTTTCTAAAATAAAGCAGTTATTGAATTCGAGAAGCCCATACTTGTACAACTGTTTTAAACTAAAACTGAAAACAATTTGTAGTAGGTTTGTTAACACTTAACACATCTTTAAACAACTACTTATTCTAAAACTGTTATAAGCATAAGCAGCAACTTTTTACATTTAAATATTCAACAGTTATCAAAACGCTGGTTATCAAAAATTTAACTTAGACAAATGAATTGGCTACTAATTTTAATAAAAAATAGTAAAAATAGATTAACTATAAAATAGAAAGTCATTGAAAAGTTTAACTTAATGTTTCTCAAACTTACAACTTAGAGGAAGGTTTTATTTTTGCTGCTAAATAGCAATCATATTAATGAGTTGATTTGATAAAGTTTATGAAAAACCTGTAGAAACTCTGGGCAACTGTTTATCGAAATTCTGTTTAAGAGGCGCTTATAAAAATAGTTCAGCGAAACCCTTGACTAACCTTTTTATAATCTCTATTAATAAGATATATACTTGCTAATGTTTAATTATAACTAGATTTATTTATTTTGATTTTAATTACCGAATATCTATAATAATTTTAAATTTAAGGTTTGTACTACTTAACAGTTAAGAATACTTGCTAAACAATTCAAGCAATACAACTAATCTAGCAATACAACTAATTCAAGCTAAACAACTACTCTCTTGATTTACATACAACTACTCTCTTGATTTACATAATTAATGGCTTAGAGTACAGAAAATATATACTTATTGTTTAACAGCTTTTAGTTTAAAAACAACAAAAAATATAGCTATTAATGCTAGTAACCCTTAACATAAAGAAAAATTATATTTTTTTTAACTTTATGTTGGAACAAACACATTCAAGCTAATTGTGCTGGTTTATTAGGGCCTACAATAAATCTTTAGGTTTTCCTAATTTATTAACTTATAGACAAACATATTTATTTTTTGATTCATATTTTGTTTATATTTTCTATGAAATTGACTTTAAAAACTCTTGTTCAAAATCACTAGTTGTAATTATTTAAAGAAACATTATTCTTTTATTCGAAATTTTAACTTATTAAGTAATATTATAAAAATGGATACTATGATAGATTTTTATAATACCAAATTTTGAATATAAACATATATATGTATTATAGCATGTTTTAAAGTATGTTGGTGCTATTTTAGTATTTCCACTAAAATCTTTTTTATCTACCCATTGTTTTAAGTTTAAGCAAAATTTTAAACTTTGAACCAGGAAGCCAGGAAGAAAAAAAATAAAAAAGAATGAATACATGTATAATAACCATAACTCTATAATAAATTACCAAACAAGGGCTAACAGGCCTAGCGATTTAAAAATATTGCATTATTTAAACTTTGATATACCCTACTAGGGAAATATGCCAAGGTTTGCCTGTTAATATTAACAAAAAAAAATAAACGATGGTTGAAAAGTCTACAAGTTTATTGCATAATTTAGATCAAATCAACTTCGGAGATCAGTCCTTCTTTAGTGAACTTTAAACTAAATGAACTAATATACATACATGCAACTAAGAAAACAAAAATGAAAAAAAATATATTATGACGTAGTAAAACAAAACTGTGTATAATATCAAATTTTTAGAGTCAGAATATTTTTTAATTAAAATAATATTTTTGTATCTAAAACCAAATCCAAATGAAATGAATTTAAAAACAAACACTTTAGCAATATACTTATTTACTTGGTTGCATAAATGTGTATAAGCTCTGTTAGTTTAAACTTCACTGGAGAAGGAATGATGTTCGAAATCGATTTGAGCTTTAGTATGCAATAAACTTGTAGATTTTTAAGCCATCGTTTAATTTTTCTGTAACCATTGATAAAGGGAAAAAAATACAAGTAAAAACAATTGACTGTGTCCTGGACCGATTTATGTATTACATTATATATAAATCTTGTCTGTTAATATAAAAAAGAGTTTCCATAATTGAGTGATATCGTCAACTTATAAAGGCGATCTTAAATATAACAAGACAAAAACAAAAAGACTTAATGAAAATCTGTTATTGAATGCACATATTTTATAAGGAAAGGCATTTTATAAGTTAATTTCTGCCAATGAATCATTAAGGAAAATTGTATCGGAAGTTTTAAAAAAAATATTATTAGAAAAGTCAATAAGCAAACAAAAAAAACTAAATAAATTTATTAGACGGTTAGAAAAATAGGTTAATACTATGTGAAAAAAACATAAAGTATTGTTAAGATGTTATAAAAACAGTGTACTTCAATAACAACTATTTGAAACGTATTTGTTTATTGTTGGAAAATTTATTTCAGTCAAAGTTATGCCTACAGAGAGGACAAGTCTTATGCTCAGCAAACCACCCTTCAATACATTCCTGACAAAAACAATGCTGACCATCGCAAGTGAGACGTCTCATCTTTCTACCAACATTTATGTCTTCCATACAAATACTACATTGGTCACCGACATCTGATTCATCTGCTGTAAAAAGCTGAAAACTTCTGATTTTTCTTGAAGTGAGACCTTGTTGTTGAATTTCATTTTCCCCCTGTTGAAAATTACGATGAATATTTTGAACACGATCAACTGTTTCGTTGTACTTTTGACGAAAGTTGTCATGAATTGTCAAAAGTTTCATTTCAGCTTGCATGGTATTTGTACGTCGTATTCTTATTAATTGTAACTTCTGAGTTTGTTGAAATATAGCCAGTTGCTTTGCCATGTTTGCTGCATAGTGTTGTTTTTTTAAATATTTCAAGCGTTCGGTATTCTCAATCAGTTCATTGACAATCTTAGACATATACTTTATGAGACCTTGTTCCTTGTTTTTATATTGAGTATCAAATACATTTTTGTTTTGGTCTAAAGTCCACAGACACTGGTCAATATCAGAAATATTTCTGACATTCTGAATTAAATTTTCCCAAGTTTGATATGTCCTTTCAAGATTCTGTTCTGAATTGCCGAAACTTAGCTAAAAAAAATTTGTTCTTCTAAAGTAAGAAAAAAAGAACAATTCATATTAAAAACGATTATTAAAAAGTTATAAATTATTTAAGCTATATTGTTATAATACTAAATATCATGATATTCAGTCAATTATTTTGACAACTTTTTTAACTAAGCACGTTTCAGCATGTAAATAGCTTTTTTTCTAAATAAAGATTATTTTTGTATTAATATTTTCACTTAAATTGACAGCATAAAAAAAAAACTTTAATTATTTGGTAAAGACCTGATGCTTAAAATATTTCTGGCTATCGACTCACTAATAGATTTGATACCTTAAACGTCTTGTCTAGAACAATTAAATTAATTTATAAAAACTTTTTTTTATGTTTTTAAAAATATGTAGCTTATTTCAAAACATGAAGTATATCTATTTTGATTAAAATTTTGCATTTTGCAGATTACGTTTAGTTAAGGCTGCTATAAAATTGAAAATTAATAAATTTAGAATACTATGTTTCAAATTCTGTGATGCTCCATCAAAATTTTGAAATGAAATATACATTGTAGTAAGCATATTACATTATGTAGGTATTTTACTCAGCAGTATAAATCAATTAAAGCTTAATGGTTAACATATACTAACAGAATAAACAGTTAATGAAAACAGAAACCGTTAATCTTTTAATTTAAGAGTTAACCTAGCCTAAACCGTATGGTAGCCAAAGTGATTTGAATTTTATAATATATTGGAACTTAACCTGGCTAATATCTATTTCACATCTTATAATTTTATTAGAAACTATTTTAAACTTAAGAAAATTTTTAAAAGTGCAAACAAAAATGTAAGTAAGTATCGAGATTACTTGCAATATTTTTTATACATTAGATTATATTCAGTAAAAAATTATTAATTGCTTTATGGTTTACTAACCTCACATTCTCCATTCGTATCCAAAACTGAACCAGCTGTATTCATTGCTAATTTTATTTAAATCTATGTTATTTCTAAGTAACAATAAAATTGGTTTAGTTTGATTTCATACGGTTTTGATTGTATGAATTGAGTTCCACTAGTTTTTAATGAAATAATACAAACATTTTAAATTAGTTTTTATTAAAAACCAGCTTAATATATTGAACTAAAGCCACATAATTTTTTTTTAAATTCTATCTTTAGGCTGACGATATTGATATGGAATTTAAATCTAAAATAACTTTAGTTTCTATGATATTATGTAAATTATACTAATAAAAACAAAAAATTTAAAAATATTAAAAAAGTACATAAATGCTTCTTCTAAATAGTTTTATTATCATAAAATTTGTAAATGTTACAAAATCAAAATTGTATACAATAAAATTTTTTAGTTACAAAATGTAATTATTTCTAACTAATTATTTTTCTTAAATCTTAGTATATATTTTTTCAATATATTCAATTCCAAGTTTTTCAACTTCCTTTGATTTAATTGTAAAATAAAAAGTTTTTGTGGCAATCATTTCCTTACTTAATTTATCATGAGATAAGAAAAATTAAAAGTACAAGCCAGTGACAAATAATAAATGTTACATCTAAGTTTTGAAACAGTAGTTTATAAAATCTATTTTTAGTAAAATTTAAATATTTAAACAAAACAAGTTGGGTTACACCATCATAGAGATTATTACAAGAAATAAAAACAACTATTAAAAAGTAAACATTTATTTTATATAATGTCTACATTTAAGAACTTAAATTAATCATCTATAGTTGTAACCTTTGATTTGTAATACTCAGTACTTCAGTAATGTTGAAGGTTGAACAGTACATCACCAAAATGAAACTGTTAAATGTGTAGGAATATGCTTTAAAACAACCAATATTCATTAAAAAATATTTTCTTAAGCTTAGACTTCTGATTAATACAAGAGGAGAAGGAAGGTAAATTTATTTTCAAAAGTTATCTTTTAAACTTTAACAACCACGCTACAAGTTATTTTTGAATATATTTAAAAAGCAGTATTTTAGAAGTAAGCTATAAAATTAAAAAGCTCAGTAGGTTTATTTTTTCGAGTGACACTAATCAAGTAAGTTTAGACTACTTCAAAATAATATAAATCTTCCCTTTAATTTTATCATTTTTTTTATCAATTTTTAATAAGGGTAGCCACAGATTTTTCAAAAAAAATTTTAAGCTTTTTCTAAGTACATTTTTAATTGTGGTTTTAGTTTAGTTATAAAAAAAAATTAAACAACTTTAAAAAATAGAAATTTACTACAAAGGTACTGTAGCAAAACTTCAAGTATATTAAATTTATATAAAACTCAAAAGTTTTAAATTTTTAAGTTTAATTAGTTTTTTTTTTTGTACGCCCTTTTTTCTAAAATTATTTTAGATTAACAGATTAACAAAATTTAAAAAGCGTAAATTTTCAAGTTAAAGTTAATTCCAGGTATAAATGGCCAGTCTGTAGTTAAAAAAAGTATTTAAAATTTTTTTAAATGCATTCTCAAAAGGATGCTAACATTATTAGTATTAGATAACTAATAAAATTAATAAGTTTTTTGAAATTTAAGACATAATAAAATATAATTAACTTTAATAAGTTAATTTTAGAGTCTATTATTCTTAAAGCAACTAACTTTAAATTCAAAAAATGTAATCATAAGAGTATAAAAGTTAGATTATACTAAGTAACACTAAAGTATTAAAACCGTCTGAATATTAAAACCTAAAGCAATTTATTGGAATGTGGCTGTTAAAATGGCTGAGATAAGAACAATTTTTTTTTTAATTTAACAGATTAAACAGATTTTTCAAAATCAACCCAAACTACCTACCTGGCAGCTAAATATTAAAACGTGGATAGATAAAAACAAAAAAAAACTAGTCTAATAGCTTAAAAGATCAAAAAAAACTTTAAATATGTTATATTAGCAAAATAAGGTAAAAAAAAATGCTTTCTGAAAACAAACATCCTGTATAGACCTGAGCTTTCCATAATTAACCTCAAACTGAACTGACGTGACTTTAGAATGATCTTACTAAACTGAATAGAAACTAAAAACCAAAATGGATTTTTTTTGCAAATTTTCATAGGAGAAAAGCCAGAATGTTAATTAAACCTGAAGAGGTTCACAAGCAAAGTCAAAAAACTGTAATAATGAATTTAATGTGAGATGATTAAGTGATTAATCTTAGATTAAATTCTTGTTAAAAAATTAATGTATGCGGTAACAATTGTTATGATAAAGTTTTACAATTTAAAAAAAAAACGAACATTTTAAACTTTTTAAATTAAACTGAAAACAAATTAATAGAAAAAAAAAAAAATTATTACGATTATAATGGCTAGATAAATTTAAATATTAAATATAATTTATTTATAAAGTTTTACACCATTTATTGTATGGTTGAAGTCAACAGATGATAATTAAAATGTTATTAATTTTACACCAACAAAATGCAAAAAAAAAATATTTTAAGACAATTAAAAGTTTAATATTGCTTAATAAAAAAACTATTTTTGATGAACATTTTTGATTTTTTAAATTAATTAATTCAAGAAAATACATTAAGTTTAAAGACATTTTGTATTGTATATTCAGGTTAGTCAAACTGACACATCAATTCATAGCACTTAACGTTAATATTCAACTGACTAGGGCAATTTTTTAAATAACATGTAAAAGAAACAGTAAGAAGTACATATTAAAGAACTTATTGTATATTTATGTTTTACCCGCGACTTATTTATATTTGAAACTAAAAAAACTATATGTAGATAAGTTATAACTTTTTAATAAGACAAAAACAAACTATGCTCTTTATTAAGTCTATAATACACATTTATACAAAACTACTTTATCAAATTTTTTTAGAATATCGTTTAACTCTTATAGTTTTTTTTATCAAGTTAAGATCCCTACAATTTTTTAAAGTTATTTCTACTATAAATGTGCCTATCTCTATCTTAAGATATTAAAATTAAATTATTATGTTATTAAAAAAATTTAAAAATAATCAAAATACATTCTCAAAAGGAGGTTAACATTTTTAGTATTAGATAACTAGTAAAGTTATTAAGTTTTTTGAAATTTAAGACATAATTAAATATATTAACTTTAATCATGTTAATTTTAAAGTCTATTATTCTTAAAGCAAGTAACTCCAACTTTAGAAAAATATAGTTATAAGTTTATAAAATGAAGATTATACTGAGTAACAATAAAATATAAAAACTGTATGATTAGCCTGAACCTAAAGCAATTTTTTTCGAATTTGGCTGTTAAAATGGCTGAGAAAAGAACAATTTTTTTTTTATTCAACAGAACTATTAGATTTTTAAAATTTATGTAATATCCAAACCTAACTACTTACCTGACAGCTAAATAGTATAACTTGGGATAAAAAAACAAAAAAAGTTAGTCTATTAGCTTAAAAGATCAAAAAAAAACTTTAAATATGTCATATTAGCAAAATAAGGTCAAAAACATGATTTCTAAAAACAAACATATTGGCTAGACCTGAGCTTTCCATAATTAACTTCGAGCTGAACTGACATGACTTTAGAATGATCTTATACTATAGATAAACTGGTTAGAAACTAAAAACCAAAATGGTTTTTTATTTGCAAGTTTTCATAGGAGAAAAGCCAGAATGTTAGTTAAACCTGAAAAGGTTCACAAGCAACGACAAAAAACTGTCATGATAAACTTAATGTGAGATGATTAAGTGTTAATTCTAAGATTAAACTTTTAATCAAAAAACTTTTTGTATAAGTTTGTTATTTTAAATTATTTCAATTAATAAAATATTAAATTTTGGAGTTTTTTTTATCAAATTCAAAAACTTATATAACTTAAAAACGAGGTAACATTTCTTACGATTATAACAGCTAGATGATTTTAAACTTAAAAAATAATTAATTTTTAAACATGTACACCATTTATATTATTGTTAAAATCAACAGATGATAATAATAATATCATTAATTTTACACTACCAATTACAAAAAAAATGTTTTTTATAAGAATAATTAGTTTGATATTGCTTAATGATGTTTTCTAGGATTTCTTCATTTTTTACAGGTTTTTTAAGTACATTTTTTAGTCAGTTTTTTGTACAAAACTATCTTAAAACTTGAAAAAGTGTGTCTAATAGTATTTTAAAAGATACAAAAACAAAACTGATTACATAAGATATTTTATGCAAAAAAATTTTTATTATTTCTATTTAAAAATTGTTGAAGATTCTAAGGTTTTTTTAATACTTCAAATATCAAGTTTTTTTTTTTTGCTTTAATGATAAAACTTAAAGTTTTTGTGGTAATCCTCTCCTTACAACATTGATTTTTAATAAAAAATTTAAAAGTACAAGCCAGTGACAAATAAAAGAAGTTACAGATAAGTTATGCTACAGTAGATTATGAAAACTTTAATATTTAAACAAAACAACTTGAAATTAAAAAAAATATATATATTTAAAGTACTAAAAAATAAAATATATACTAATTTCAACCGTTTACTTCTAAAAAATACAAAATACTTTAAAAAACAAACGATAAATATATTAATGACTAAGAGTTTGTGTTCTAATTAGTTTAAAAATATTAGCTTTTCCCAGATTAGTAAGAGTTAGTTTTTATACTACACAAATACTTATAGTTACAAAACTGGAAATGGATAGAATTTTACATCTAACAATTTGTTTTTAAACATCATAGGCAAAATAAAAATTCATTTAAGCTTTTATTATCTAATAAAAGCTCCACTTTCTTAGTAGTTTCATTAAAGTAATTATAAATAAAATGTCAGTAGTACGCACTACTTTGTACCTTAAGCTTGTTTATTACACATTAAATAACTTCTAGCAAAAATACAAGTGTTTATTAAATAAAATTTTAGAGAAAGGTTTATATTTAAATTTTTTTTTAAAACACATGAATATCAATGCCAATAAGTAAAGCTTTATGTATTAAATGATATATCAAACATTCATTATTAAAAAAATAAGAATGACACTGTTTCAGTAATAAATATTCAAAACAAGGCAACGATTAAAAAAAAACTACTAAATGTTTAGCAATATCTTTTAATATAACATTTTTTTTTCTAATTCTTTACAATTTATTATAACTCAAAATACAAATTTATGACACAAAATTAACTAATACTAAGACTAGGTATATACATTTTAAAGAAAAGTATTATGAATTAAAAAACTTGAACGTTTTATTAATTTACTAATTTCTAAAACTTTAAATTGTAAAAAAAAACTTCTAATTAAACTTTATTTAATATTACTGTTATATTTTTAATTAAAGTAAAAAGATAGGCCAAATACTTTTATTTATATTTTATCAAAACTCTGTTTAAACAAGTTAGGGTTTAAGTCAGCTGTATAAACATATGTTTATTAGTTTTATTACCTGAACTATATGATCCACAAAATATAAAACTTTAGATTAAAATGAAAATGTACCTTAATTAGTTCTTGCTTTTAATCGCTATATTTAAGCTTCTTTATTCGGAATTACAAAAACTTAAGTCCAACGAAACAGCTAATTTTTTAAACATTTTTGCTTATTAAAACTTAAAAAACTGACACATTAAATTAAACTAGGTATTCGTTATGGCTTTGTTAAAAGAAAGAATTACATGTAGAGATAAAAAATTCTTATTTTAATTTTTTTTCAAGATTAAATTAATTTTTGGTAAGCTTTAACAAAACCGGATCAGACAAAATAAATGATAGCAGTTTTGTCAGAGCATTACTTAGTTTTGTACTAACTTGTATCCTGTTTTATTAACCTAATCGTACAATTGAATTTCTTCCTATTTTTGTAACATTTTGTTGTTCAGTTGTTTTTTAAGTTTAATCTATTTCTACTTTGTGTTGTGATTTATTGTTTAAATTGAAATCTTATAACTAATGAAAGTTGAACTAACACTTATGAAACTTTAAAATTTTGTTGGATACTATAAAACTTTACTTTTGAGATTATATTTAGTAGTTATCCAATTTTCATTTTATATAAATTGCCACGTAAAATTTATTTAACCTTGGTTCAAACTAATTTTAAAAATATTTAAAATGTTTTTTCTTACCAAGTATTGATATTGTAAATTATAAATTGTTATCGTATTACATTAAAAGGAAGAGTTGTTCTGTGGAGTAACTTGTTTGAGATTTACTAACTTTCTTTTTTTAATCCGTAGTACAAGAGCGACTCTAGACTAAAGACCTAAACCGGTACTACTTTTAATGAGTTAAAAAAATTATAGCTTTGTTGTAAATTTAAAACTTTACTTATGTTAGACTACTTGTTTCTTCTTTTCATCTAGTTTTTTGAATGTTGAACATTAAATTTAATAACTGATTTGTGGGCGACAAACATTCTGTAGAGAAAAACCTTAAAATGCAGCACTACCTTTCAACTTAAACTTTAAGTTTCACTTTTTTTGAACGTTTTACTAACAATTTTATATGCTAAGTTACATTTAGGAAATTAAAATTTAGGAAATGTGCAAATGTTTTTGGTAAAAATAGCATTTGAAAATTTTTAAGTATTTTTTGTATTAAAGTAATTTTTCAAACACCTTTTTTGATATTTCCTGGTTAAGTTCTGATTCTCGTATTGAAAAAAAAAAAAACGGATCGTGTTGTTTTAATTATTTAAGTCTTTAAAATAACATAACTACAGTGTTACATTTAAGCCTTCTATCCTAAATATTTCCGTAATATTCTTTTGATAAAATATAGTTTAAAAAATGGTTTTATTTGTAAATTTAAACAAATAAAAAGTTGCAGAGACACATAAGCTTATAATTGTTATAAATTTAAGTAAATAGAAAAATGTCAAAAAACTAATTTTCTTTATTGAGCACTATAGTTGTTTTAATAATCTGAAAAACCTAAAAAAATTAATTATGATTAAATCTTGAATTTTCAATTTATATCTGGTGAAAAAAACTCAACTGTTTTAAAAGTTTAGGCCAGGGTTTCCCAAACTCGTTTTCTTAATCGCCCCCTTTTCAGAAACGTGAAAAAAAATCGCCCCCCATGATTTTACACAGTAGTTTTTCTCTTGAGTACAAACTATTGAGCCGAAAAAGTTGTGTTCGAAATGTAATTTAGACTAGTATTTCTTACGCACGCACTTGTGGGCTGTGTTCAAAGTAGTTTGCAGGGCTTGAGAAAATAAGCTACATTTGTTTTCTTATAAGCCCAGTTAAGTATATTAAAATACTCAAATATTAAAAAGCCTTATGTAATCTGTAATCAATCCTGTTTAGATATAAATTGTTTTGAAACTAATAAAACTTTTAGGGTAGTGGTGGACAACTATTGTAGTCAGCAGTTCATATTTACTAAAAAATTCTTTTTTAGTGTCAACTCGTTAAAAAAAATATAGTTACGGGCTGCATAATTTAAAAAAATAACATATATAAAAATTAAAAACCTCGAACAAAATTGTAATAAAATGATTTAGTAATATTGTAATCTAGGAAATACTATTGTGAACTGAAAACCAAATTCAAAGTGTATTTCAAAATATTAAGTATCAAAAAACTAAATTTTGTTTATTTTGCACAAGTAGTTTTTAAGATACTTAGCGGGTCGAAATTTGACTGTATATTAACCATACATTACCCATCTGAAACCTCAACTGAAACCTGACATTATAATAAGTTCTCATAATACGAATTTCGGACATTTAGAAGTTAATACTAAGTAACTTATTTAAGCCGCACAAAATACTTAAATTACTTTATAAATAGGCATAATCTAAAATTACTATACCAGAGAAAAAAACTATAAAAAATAAACAGTTTATTTTACACATAATAAATTAATTATTAAAACATAATTTCTGATCTAGTTTGAGGAAGTTAGACCGACTGGTTGATTATCTCTTATGAAAAGTGGTTTCATCAACAGCTTCAGTTAATGCAGTAAAATTATTAAACTCAATGCTAAAATTTATTATAGGCAAGTTAGTTGTAAAATAAAAAACTTAAGTTTAAACTTTTTAAACTATATGTTTTGTAGTAGAATACCATTGAATAGTATATGACTTTGAATAACCTTTAGGAAACTAAACCTTAATTTCAATTCAAAAACAAAATCTAAAGTTTTACAGTTAATTCTGTGAACAGAAAGTTATCGATTATAAAATGCTTTTAATTATATTAAAATTTTGTTTTGTAACTGTAGCAGTCTTTTTGATGGCTCATTAAATAATGTTTAAATTTTTTTTCTCTAGTTATTAGCCTATAATATTTTACCAGAAAAAAATAGTAAAAAAACCTAAAGCTAGTGTTGAACTATTAAAATAAACAACACATTCTAATTGCTAATAAATTAAAAATTAAAGTAAAACGAAAAACAGTTGTATTTATAGTTTAAAACTCCTTAATATATAGATTTTTTTACAATAATAAATAAAGTTAGAAAATGAAATTGAACTTAAGAATCTTTTAAATGATAAATTTGAAGTCATTTCAAATAGAGACCTCAAGTCTATACTCTTTTAAAACCAAAAAAAAAAAGAAATAAAAACTTTAATGTTTATCAATATTTTTTTTATTTATACAGGTTAAACAAGTAATAACAAAAATATGTCAAATAAATTTTCTTTAAAACAAGTACTTTAATCACTATGCTATAAAAACTTTTAGTGTAATGTAAAACGACAAATATAAACTACGAAATTAACCAGGTCAAAATAAAAATATTAACAGATTTAAATATACCATTTAATAAATACAATAGACTTCCGCTTGAGTTCGCACTTGGAACAAAATCAAAAAGTGCAAACTCAAAAATTATTACCATTATTTTTTTACAAAATGATAAGTTTATATATGTTATATGCAATAACGTTATGCATATGACATGAAATCAACTAAAACATAAAACAAACATTCATTAAAAAATAGATCTATATAAGCTATTAAATATTATGCAATTTTTGTTTTATTAATACTTTATTAGTAATAGACTTTATTTAAGTTAAATTTTAGAAAATACAGATTTGCACTTTTTTTTGGGTAAAAAGTGCGAACTCAAGAGGAAGTCTACCGTAATTAATATTTATTAGGCATTATGCAAACCTGTTTTAGATTAAATAACTTAGTAATTTTTTTTATTATAAAGACTACTTAAATACGATACAAACCAGGTTAAATAAGAAGTATTTTAAAAGATCAAACAAAACAAAAAAACTTTCATAAATAATGTCTGCTACTGAAGTCTAATATAATGTGAAGGATGAGGTTCATGACTGCTTGCAAGTTTTTCTAATCTGATTCTTAATCAGTAAATAAAGCCTCCTGTACAAATATTTAGATTAGATCTTTTGCTCAAGATGTTGATAACTGAACTGAAAGCTTTCTTCAACAACATAGCTAGAAGGAAAAACTATAAACAACAATCTAAATTCCTCTCAAATTATTAAATACTTTTGCTTTAGTTTTTATTGAGTCAAAAAGCTTTCATATCGTTCTTAGGAAAAATAAACTTTAAGTTCAAGGTCGGTTTGGAAGTCTGAGAAGGTTTCCTGTAAGTCGTTTACTTAAAAAAGATCTGCCTCGAACGGATCCATGTTTTTAACTATATGATAGGTTTTTTATGTCAAATCGAGATTTTACTACTTAATATGTTGAAATTGTTAAAAATTCTAGATTTTTTAGGTTTTTTTTGCGTAAATTGTCAAATTCCAGGTTTTTCCAGGTTTCTAGGTAAACTTACAACCCTGTATAGTTTTATTTCTTAGTCTAACTTAGTGACTTTTCAAAAAACAATCGGAAATATCATGACTATCACCTCATATAACTATCACCTCATGATATTGCCAAAAAAAATAAAAGTATACAGGGTTGCCAGTTTACCTAGAAACTTAATTATATAACATAGATTTTTACAAACCATTTATGATCCAAAATAACTAATATGTCAGGTTATTAAATGGTGAGAGGGATTCCGATCATCTATGTGATCAGTTAAATAAAAAAATATATGAATGTAAATATGTAATTTACTTGAAAATAGGAGTCATAAGTACTTGATATTTTTCTCTATACTTTACATAAACAAAATAAACTTTTTTAGTTTAAGTTTTACCTCCCGGTCAAATATTTAAACGCAAGCCAAAATTAGTAAAATAGCAATATAAAAAGTAAAAACTTTATGACAGTCCAAAATTTTAAAATCGCCCCCATTTCGCCCCCTTACTAGTTATCGCCCACCCTTTCGCCCCCTTACTAATTATCACCCCCCAAATTACTCAAATCGCCCCCAGGGGGGGCGATATCGCCCACTTTGGGAAACCCTGGTTTAGGCTGTATTGAATGTTTCTAATTCTCATGCTAGTAACAACTTTTCATTTTAAATTTCAAATTATTATTTTTTGAAATGTAGTTTAATTTTTTCTCAAGTTTTTTTTTTCAATGTTTGATTTTTTTAATTTGGTTAATATGTTTTTATGACTTCTGCACTTGTTAAGTAAATTTAGTGTTAGGTCAAAAATTTTTACTCTAAGGAATGAAAATTTAAGAAAAGTATTCAACTAATAAATATTATTAAGTATTTTCAACATTTTTTAGTATAAATTTTTTTTAATATAAACAAAAATATTTCATAGATAAAACTACATTATAAGTGAGAAAAACTGAGCTGAAATAGTTAGAGCTAAAAGAGCTGTGATCAACAGTTTAGAATAAGATTTAAAAAAGTTTAACAGAAATAAAGCTTAGTTTAAAAAAAGGTTTTCTAGTAAACATAAATATTGATGTTCCCACTATTTTAGGGAAAGTATACTCAAATGTCAGTCTGAGCTGAGCAGAAAAAAATAGAGAATTGGCATTTTTTAAAGGTTTTTTGGTTTTTAAATTATTTATACCATTATTCCTAACCTACCCAAACATATTAAAAAATAAGTAAAAATAAAGTTTAAATAACTAAAACTAAAAATAACATGAAAGTACGTTTTTTTTTTTCTGACTTAACTTTTTTTTTTTATCAGACTGAACTTTTGGTTTACTAGCCGTGTATGGTAAGTGTTATAAAGTATTACTATTTTAAATTGCTTCAATTGATGAATATAATCAGGTACTCATAAAAATAAGTAAATATACAATTAATATTAAACAATTTATAGTTTTACTTTTTTAAAATAAAAGACAATCATTAATCTTAATTTAGTGGTTTAAATAGTTGAAAAAATATCTTATATATCAAATAGTAATGTTAGAAAAGATAGTTGTGTTTTTTGTTTATATATTTTAGACTTTAAAACGTAAATAAAAATTAGCTGATTTAGGCTTGTTTATAATATTTTACAAATTTTAAGTTTACTTAAGTTTTTCCAAAATCTGAGGCTAATTTTATGACTTCAAAAATATTTATTATTAAATATTTATTTATAATATTTTTTTTTAGTCCTTTTTTTACTTTAATTATCATTTTTTATCTAAATAATTAAAATCAAACTTTAGCTATCAAGCTTTACTTTTTTGCATTTTTGAGTGCTTAAAAAGAAACTTGTAAGTCCAAAATACTTTTTAAATTATCTTCTTTCAGTAAATGCTAAAAAACGAGATACTTTCTTTCTCAGGATAGTTAACAAGTTTCCAAAGTGGGCAATTTTGACTACTTTGGGCGTTAGTAGTGAGCAGGCTAAAAAAAAGGTAAATAGCTAGTAATGTGACTATACCTAATAAAAAGTGGTAATTTTTTGTTGACAAGTGGAGTTTATGAAAGTAAGGGAAACCCTGGTACACATTAATTCAAACTAGTTGTTCTGCTTCTAATATTGGCAACTCTGTTAGAAGACAGAAATTTAAACAGTTATCAGAAAGTTAAACACATTGCTGTTGCCAAGTTATTTTTTGTGAAAAAAAAGTGTCTATTTGTAAAGTTTTTAATGGAATATTAAAATATTCATGTCTAAATCAGTCATTATTTGTCAACCTTATAAAAACATTAGAACCAAAACCACAAGTAAAACAAAAACAATCTTAATACACATTTAAGATTTCTACAAAACATTATTTCAACATTAGTGTCATATGTAGTTGATTTTTAATTTATGTGCGGTATATAAATTAGCTATGGCTTTTTATTTGTTAATTATTTATAGACTTAAAAATTCAATCATTCTAAATAAGTTTGTTTGCAAGATTTTGCTTGTTAAAGTTGTTTATTTTTCTAAAATTGCAGGCTAGGATTTTTGACTTCAGAACCATTTAATTCTAGGATTTGTTTTTCTGTTGTTTAGCATAATGACTTTTAAGTGCTTAAGATTATATTAAAATAAATCATTTCAAATTTTGCTCATACGAAAAGTATTCAGTTTTATCAAAAATCTAAGCTAGTTTGATATAGACCACGCTTGTTTTTTGGCCACCAAGCTGACTTTCTTGCTTCTAAAAAGAACACTTCTTAATTTTGTCTCAATTTTTTTGCTCCAATTGCATTTACTAAAAAGGTTGTTTTCTTGTTTAAGAGAGTTTAAATTACAGTTTCCCAAGTTGGTGATTTTGTCCACCTGGGGTGTAAATTAATAAATTGGAAATATAGTAATTGGTAATTACCTAGTCAAGGGGTAATGTCTTATAAATAATGAGAGTAAATATTTCCATTTCTGACAATAGCGTTTATAGAAGTAGGGAAACCTTGTAAAAAACTAATACCGGCTAGTTCTTTCACTTCAAATATTGGCGATCTCGTTAGAAAACTATACAAGATAGTTTATATGTTTATAGAACAAAAAAAAAATCGCTCAAATATTTGGTCATAGGATCTGGTGTACGGCAAAACATTTCGGTTATGGAGTCGTACACCAAGAATACCTTTTAAAGTCATGACCAGGACAAATTTGATACACAGCTGTTGCTATCTTTTTTATTTAACAGTATGCTATAAAGATTAATTAATTTACTTGCGGTGTTCTTTATTTTGAACCTTGAATATAAGAGCCAAAAAAAAAAAAAAACGATTATATTTGGAAGTGAATTGATGTTCATGCCACTACTTAATGAGCCAATCAGAATAAGGGATAGTGAGGTGTCATTTAGGTGATAGTCAGTTGAATTTTGCAAAGCTGTGTGAAAGATCTACTGAAACAATTTTTATTCAAAGCTCTTTTGTGTATGTTTGTTGTATATAATGTTTAAGTATATAGTTAAACCATGAATTGTCTGTTAATTGCTTTAAATTTTTTGAGGTACATTTAAATGTTTAATAAATTATTAAGAAGGGTTGCCACAAGGTCAGGAAAACTCAGAAAACCAGGAAAAGCCAGGAAAAACTTAACAAAATAAACTAAAGTCAGGATTAATGGAATTAATTTAAGAAAGGTCAGAACATTTAACAAAATTTAAGAAAAAGTTAGATATTGGCAGTTCAGATTTACAAAATTCCTTTTTTTTAAGTCTTCAAATGGTAAAAATCAATTAATAATTCCTATGTCACACTAAAATTGCAAAAACTTCCTAGAAGTTTTCAAAATTACTTAATTTCCAATGCCTTCATCTGGTATAAATAAAAAGATTATATTTTATTAAACTGCAAAATTTTTCTATTATGGTATTTTACAACTACTGCACTTAAACAAGCAGCTTTCGTATGCTTTTTGCTATTGATTTTATGTGCAGGTTTGACAAAAAAACCTTAATACCTGGAAAAACCGAAAAACCTGGAGTTTTTAACAATTTTAATATGTGTTTAGTTTGACCAAAAACTTTATTGTATAGATAAAATTTTTTGTCATCATCAAAAAACTTTTATAAAAAAACACATTTAATATATCTTTAAGAAATCTTTTCCGTGTCGTTATACTATTTAACACAATTTTTAGCTAAACTTTATAATAAACTAAAAATAGACCCTAAAACGTGTAATATTTCAAACCATGAGCAAATTTTTAAAAACTTAAAGAAAGTATGACAAAAATTTTTGGCAGCTTTGTCTGTGGCAAGGAAACTCCATAGTGCAACTGTGATATATACACAAAAGTTTATATTGCAAAATTCAAAAATTAAAGTGTTTTTTGATTAAGTAAATAACTAAGTGCTTTATAATTAAGTACAAGTTTAGTATTTTATGTTACAAGTTTATGTGTATACTAAACCTCTTTATAATTTTTTAAAGTTGTTAAAAGTTTAATAACAAGTTATAAAAGAGGTATATTCCATTGTAATTTAACTTATTTGTAATTTGTTTCAAATTTAATAATAAATGATAAAAGGAAATAAATTATATAACAGTTTACTTTTTTAGGTTTTTTCAAAGTTACTTAAGTATACTGTTTTCTAATTGATTTTTAATTTAAAGATTTTATATTAAACTAAGTAAAAAGTTTATATAAGTATTAAGTTTTTTAGATGAAGATTTTATAATGTTAGATAGTATTACCTTTAGTTTATTTTACAACTTTTTTTGCTAAGTCTGACTATATTTTGATGATAGAGTTGTTTATTAAAAGTACAACAATCATACAGATGGTTCAAGTGATGAAATAGAAGTTAGATGAAGAATTTAGCAAAAAAACTGTTGTTTTAACCTGTAAAAAATAAAATTGAAAGCTTCAGATAGCTTTAATTGTTTGATTATGTATTTAGAATAAATTTAAATTAAGAGTTTGTTTTAGAAATGTCAGGAAAAATTGAGTAAAAATGCAGGAAAAGTCAGGAAATTTATCTCAGCTTGATCAGTGGCAACCCTGATTAAGCCTTTTATATTTTCTTAGTAAATAAAAGTTTTTAATTTAGCTTAAGTTAATTGTTTTAAGACTTTTTAAATAGATTTGAAGAGTCAAACATTCTTAAACTGTATTACAGTTTACTGCACTAAAACTTGGTTTATTATTAAGTTTTACTTTTTCCAAGTGATTTATAAAAGTTTTTAAAATATCTTATATTGTAAAAATAGATATTTTGTAATATTTTTTGTCGTTCTTTTAAAAATATTTCTCAATCAGTTCCATATTGAACTATTTAATAGTAATTGCCACTTCTCAATATGTCTTGTCTGATTTATATAAATTAGTCTCAAGTAAAACCTATTAGTCATAAAATATGAAAACTTTAAAATAGATAAATAGTAAATAAGTAGAATTTACTTGTGGTGATTAGTACTAGTAAATTAATTGTAACACAATCCATATTTTGTAATAGATCTTTATACAATTATCATAGAAAAATAAACTATTTATGTCTAAATCATTTATAACTTATATTTTTTTATCATATTTATTTAACGTATAATACTACAAAACTTAAATTTTATTTCTATATAATACTTAAAAAACACATCATGAATTTTTAACTAAAAAACTAAAAGTAATATCATTATGTTGCAGAACTTCAAAAAATGTCAGCAAATTGTGTAATTTGTCAGAAAGATATAAATTTCTGTACTGAAGAAATTTCAGTCTTGAACTGTGGACATCTGTATCACAATGGTTGTCTTCAGCAACGGTTTAGTACCAATTTAACATGTCCTGAATGTGGATCTGCAGTTACAAGAAACAATTTTGTGCAAAAGCTTTACCCTTCTAAAAAAGAAGATGCGGAACTAGTATACAGAGGAAGATGTGATGAAACTAAAAGTATCTCGAAAATTTACGAAGATAGTACCAAAAAATTGCAAAAAATGTTCACTGAGAGAATTGAAAGTCTTGAAAAGAAGAATTTAGAGTTGGAAGAAAATTTACAAAAGTCTTCAGATGAAAAAGAAAATTTGCACTCAAAACTAGAAAATGAAAAACTAAAAAATAAAGTTTTGAAATCCCAAATAACGAAATTGGAGGAAAAACTGTCTTTAGTAAATAGTTTAGATAAAGAAATAATAAGTACAAGTTAGTCTACATTTATGTTTCATAATTTTTCCTTTTTTTTATTATATTTTTACACTGCTCTAAAGAGTGAGTAGAGTTTTGAAACAAAACTAATTTGTTTCCTAATTTCTCTACAAAACTAATTAAAAAACTATTTTTGTCAGTAGAAATTATACTAGTACAAAAACTCAAATCTTTAAAAAATGTCAAAACTGGTGCTGGTAAAGGATGAACAGAAAAATAATAAAAACACTTAGAATTCTTATTTTTTATACTTTAATATTTTAAGTTATTTTTACTGCTATTACTTGAACTATTTATTTTTACTCTGCTTAACACACGATTAAATACATCATCCTATGAGCACTCAATTTATATTGATTACAAAATCCATTAAATTTCAAATGCTAGCTTCTAAGGCAAACATGTTGTAATGAACGACATGAAGTAACAAATACGATGAAATATTAAAAATTAAAAATAGAATTAAAACTTACTCATTTAATTAATCTTTTTATAGACAATGATTTCGATACTACAAACTAAATTAAAATATCTAAGTTTCTACTTTAGATTTTTATTCTTATTAAAACAGTATCATTACCTATATACTAATTTAAATTTTGATGTTATTAAATAAAATTACTTATATAGTGCAACTACTTAGATGTGAAAAATATTTAATAAGTAAATTGTTGGCATGTGTAAAATTTTGTTACAAAATCATTCAAAGCACCTCAAAACAATATTACTTGAATTCATAAGATTTTTTAAATCAAAAATGGAAAATATTTTTGTGAAATAAAGTTATCTATTTTTAAGAAAGTGTCAGTTTGTGCAAAACGTTTATTATAAAACTTTAGGTGAAAAAGTAAAAGATACCGAAGATGATCGAACAGGAGCAAAAGCCATCGTGGTTGTAAGCGCTAAACACGAATACAGTTACCAGTATCTGTTAGATGATAAAAAGTGGGTTAAAATACACAAGTTTCCACAGTTAGTAGGTGACATATGTGGGATTTATGAAATAAACGACAAAGTTTACGTAGTTGACAACAAAGGAATTTCAACACTGGACAATGATTTTTACAAATTATCATCTTATCAAAGATTTAATTTTTGCGCATCATGTTTAACTGGAAACAACATTCTGGTTTATCGAAATATTTATGACAGCTCGTATTTTGAAAGCAAGATTTTAGATACAAAAAACAAAGAAGTAGTTGATTGCAATATCAAAAGAACACAATATGAAAGTTCATACTTTGCTATTGTTCATTACTTAAATCAGTTTTGGATTCTTGGGGGAATGGAACCTGGTGATGATGAATACGGAAGCTTAGAATCAGTCAACACAATACAAGTATATGATCCAATATCAAAAACTACTTCTTTATCACCAGTAAAAATGATACAAGCAAGAAGTGGTCACAAAGCCATCGTTTATAAAAATAAGTTGTTTGCGTTTGGAGGACGTTGTGAAGAAAGTAAAACTAACAGTGTTGAGATGTATACACCAGACACAAACAAGTTTGTGATGATGGCTTCAATGAAAAATGCTAGAAGTAATTTCGCTTGCTGCAGGGTTGGAAATCTCGTTTATGTTATTGGTGGATCGTATCATTTCCCAAAATCTATGGAAATCTACAACCTAGACACAAACACTTGGACTGAAGGTGTTGATTCACCTGTAATTAAATCAAGTTTGTATGCTTGTGCTGTTAACAGTTATATCTGCTAATAAGTATTTTATAGCTTCGTTATTTAAAGTTTTTTGTAATTTTTAGATAACATTAGTTGACTATCAACTGTAGATGATTTTTTTAACAAACAGTTTTAAACTTCTAAAAGTTTTAGAAAATTTATACTGTTTAGCGTTTAATAAGTTTGCTTTAAAGACCTAGTGACAAAGGAACTTTTCCGTTATCGAATCGTACACCAAAGTGTTCATTTAAGATGCCTTTGCTTCTAATAATTTTATTTTATTAATTTTTTTTTAAATTTTGCATAGTAATATTCTTTTATTTTTACGTCTTGCATTTACTCGTAAAATACTTATTTTTATAAAACTAAATATTCTTTGGTTAAAATAAACGTTTGATCTTACATTGGCTTTAAATTATATTCTACAATTTTTTAGCTGTTTATTTATTTTGTTTATAAACAGGTGTGACTTAAATATCGGTAGAATAAACATTATAAAATGTTTTCAAAAATAACAAATCTAAATAAGTTCTTAATTTATTTTTTCTCTTAGAATTTATTAAAATTTTTTCCTTAAGTTTTGTTATAAATAAAGTTATTATTGTTGTTTTAATTCAGTTATAATTAAGTTGTTGTTAATTTAGTTTTAATTAAACTAATTGTTTAAGCAATTAAATATCGTCTAAATTAACCACTTCTAATGTCTGTTAATATTTTATAAACATATATCCATTCAGCGACTTCTTATAAAATTTCTATTTTCTTTGAAACTTTGAAGAAAACATTGGCGAACGTATACAGAGTTTAAGCTAAGAAAATTTCAAGTTAACATAAAGTTTCAATTTGATTATTAGACAACAAGCCGGCGGTAGGCTGAAAACCCGGGTCATAATCTACCGATAACTTGTAATGATATAAATATTTTCTATAAATACTGTTTTACACTATCCGATGATTACAAAAATAAGTTATAAAAAAGACTTTTACTATAAAAAAACAAAATTGTAATCATAAAATATCAAATTAGAAAAAAAATATTTTAGTTTCATAAGCTGTTGTTTTATCTTTCAGTAAACACAAATTACAATATTAAATTGAATATTTAGGTACAATACAAAGTTACTAAAAAGAAATAAGTTAAATTGTTTGATTTAGTTAAACAAAGACAGGGTTCAAGTATGAAAAAAAGTTGAAAACTTAAAAAAAAAAAAAACAATGCGTATATTTTATACTAATAAAACTCAAGTTTTTTAGTTGAGTTTCGCAAAGTGTTTGTGTTAAAAAACAAATTTAAGTATTAATTTAGTGTTGTTCTATTTTCCTCAAAAGCCATCTCTAGTCGATCTAAAGTTTAAAAGAGCGTATTTACCTGATTTTACCTATTTATTTAGTAGAATAAAACAATTTTTATTAATTACTTTCAGTCCATTTCATCAATTATGGTTTTATAAACATAAATGCTTAATTTTTTACATTTTCTTTTATTTTTGAAAGACTGCTTGTGCTCATAACTCTTTTTTAACTTTAAATCACTTAAAGTCAACTAATTGCATTTTACAAAAACCTGTTCCTTCAAATATTAAAAAATTTTTATCAAGTTTAGATATCAGCAAAGTTATTGTAAGTATAATTTTTACAAAAAAATTATATTGTAAGTCGACTTTGGTAATTTTGAAAAACTTTTGTCAGGCTGTTGATATATATACCAACAATACTGAAAAATTAAAGCTCATTGAAATCTTTTTGATATTATAGAAACTCTAAACAGTTCTTTATAAAAATATTACTGTTAAATTTAATGAAGTAAGCAAATATTTCAAATATTAAAAAGTACTTTAATAAGTATAATAAGTCCACAATGTAGAAATAATTTTTAAACTCTAGTTAGAGATCAAAGCTTGAAAAATTCTTAGAATATTAGTACCTTGAACAGGTTACATTAAATTATTTATTAAATATTTTTAATTTACTAAACTAAAACATATTTGAACAAGGTAGGTCCTTAAAATGAAATTTTAAAAACATTTACACAAAGTGTTGCTCTAAAATGCTGACAAATGAATGTTCGTTTAATATTTTTTAATCAGCCAACCACTTGGTTTTTAGACTTAAGTTTTTATATTTTAATAAATTAAATTTAATTATACATAATGATAAGTGTTATTTTCAGCATTATGACATTAAAGTTTAATTTCTACCAGACAAAATAGAAAACTAAACAGAGTTTAAACAGATAACTTCTTGAAATTTAAGAAAAATAATTACACGTAAACTGAATTATATATTATAAATTGTCGTGGATAAGACATATGTATCTGTGGTGTATGACTCGACAACCAAAAGATTTTTCGTACATCAGGTCCTTAGACCATGCTTTTTGAGCACTAGTTATTGTCATTCAATATACATATAAATCGTAAAGAGTACATAAAATATCTTTAACAACTTTAAACTATTCTAAAAACTAAAATTCCCTGACGGTATATATAAACTGAATGAATTAGGACTATAAAATTCTTTGAAAGTAAAGATTATACTTATCTATAAACTATAAACTTTGAGAATAAATGTAAACAACAAAAGCAGTTGTTTAAAGTATTAAAGGCAAAAAAAATATTTTAAGTAAAACTAAGAAAAAGCTTAAAAAATGTTCAGCTATCCAAAAATGAAATTTTTCACTGAGAATAAAAAACTGGTTTACGATGTATTTGAGAATAATTTTAAAAATCTGAAGGATTTTGATAAAAATATACAAATTGTGACGTCAAAAATTAAGTTAATACATAAATAAATAGCCTAAATTTTATATACTTGACTGTGTTTTATTTTAAAAGGTAACAAAATATTTTTCTGTTTTCTTGTAACTAACTACTTTTTAAAATTCCTGTACAAGTCTTTTTGTAATAACAAAAATACTAAATAACATGAAATGAACTTTAAGAATAAAAATTTCTTTCAAAATAAAGTAGGCTAGCGTAAGAACAGTAATGTGGTTGCTGGTAAACAAAACATACCATAATTTTTCTTCTTTTTTTTGTTTTTCAAATATGAAGTTTATCAAAAGGGTTTTATTAATGAAGTTTTATTTATGTTTTTGATCATAACAATTTGAAATATCAGACCACAAGCTTTAGTCCTTATTATGACTCATCAGTCAAACTTATGATAGGGTTTTTTTATTAGGATGAAGTAGACTGCTTAAATATAAATGTACTGATTGTTGACATAATAAACTGAAATAAATTGATAAAAACAAGTTTGATCAAAATAAAATGATTGTTTTGCAGCAAAAAAAAAACATCTCTAGATGTAAGGTTTTAGAGAAATAATTTATTTGGCGTTCAAATTGTATCTTATAGTAAAAAATGGTTTTGTAAAATACATACTCTAAAACTTTTTTAGCAAAAAATAAAGTTTGGATTAGCACTTAATTATTAAAAAAAAACACTAAAAAATCTTAAATTTAAACTTAAGTACAGTAACCTCTCGCATCTTTACGCACTCGTGACGTTACGCACTCTCGTTTAGTTACGCATTTTAGATATCTAAAAATTTCAAAAAATAAAAATTTTAATTTCTTAATACTGCACAAAATAGGTTTATTGTATATTTTTAATTGTAAATATGTTTATAAATACTAACTTACCTCTTTATTTATCTAGACTTTGTAAACTTATGTTCCTTGAATAATTGATAAACATTTAGTTATACCTCAGTATATCAGAAATTTTGTTGATAATAACAGATTAATTTTTATACTTTTGTTCAAAAGAAGAAATCCCATTACAGCACTAAATGCATATTTTGTAAAAAGATAAAGAAACAAATTTAAAAGAGACACTACACTATTTCTTAGTTGTTAACAAATGCTTAATTTTAAATTGAATTTGCAAAGTGGGTTAGAATATAAATGTTAAGTATCAAATAAGTCACACATAAATAAAGATAAAATCTAATTAATATTAAAATAAGTAAAAATATTCTACTAGCATTATTGTTTTATATAAACTTATTTTTTAATATATGTGTACTTTTATCTTTTGTTTTTATATTTATAAATATAGTAAACAAATTGTTAAAAGTTGAAAAGTCCCCAGTTCGCTTTCAACTAGAAGCAATTTCAAAAAACAGCCGTTATTGTAAGTATATTTTGTACCTCTCGTATCTTTACGATCTCTCGTATCTTTACGCACTTTTTTCTGTAAAAACAATGTGCGTAAATAAGCGAGAGGTTACTGTACTGTTTTTAAAACAAAGTACTATGTTTAATCTTATAAGAACTCCTTTAATTTTTTCGCTTTACTGAAGAACAAGCAAAGCATTTCACATATTTTAAAAATTGTATCTGAAACAGGTTGACATCCTCAAATACAGTTTAGAAGAACAATTTTAAAAACAAATGAACTAGATGAAGAAATTACCATTTTAAAAAGTTGCGTGTATATTGTTATTATAGAAAAGGAATTATAGAATCAAAGTTCTTTTCCATGGTAGACTTTGGAAAAAATGTTTAGCGTTTTTATTTCAGGTTAAAACTCAAATATTTTAAGTATAAACTACTATTAATTTCCTTTACTTTGTTTGTTTTAAATGTTAAAAACTAAAGAAATTGTACGCATAAAACTAAAAAAAGTTGAAAAGTCACAAGTTGATTTGTTACAAAAATCTTCAAAGCGTTAGCAGTCAAAATAGCTGCTTTCAACAATAAACTGGATAGTTCATATAAATTGTTATATAATGTTTTGTTCAAAAAATAATTGTTTTCAACGACGTAGCAAATCAGTTAAAAGTACAATATTATGTCTACTAATAAACAAAAGCAAAAGTTTACTTGAAAAAAACAAGGTTTCAAAAACAGAAAGTTTGCAGAAAAAATCATATGCAATAGTGAAGGTTTTAGCAAAATAATTTGTTTAAAGCAAAAGGAAAGCCAAGATAGGGCTGAAAAGAGTGGAAACGACGTTGCCAGTGGGAAATTACAAGTTGCTTGAAGTCCAATTAAATGAAGCATTACAGAAGTTGAAGGTATGTGATAGTAAGCTGCAAGATGTCATACCAGAAAGCGAATCGTTGATGATTTTAAAACTAAAACGTGTTTTTAATGAATATGTCAAGTTCATTTTCTTTTGTTTTATACAATATTTAGTTTTGTTTTAAAAGTAGTTTATAACTATATAAAGTACTAAACATAATGAAAATGACTTATATAATCTATTATTTCCTTATAACAAGCAAGATTTTCATAGATAAAATAAACCAGCTTAATAACAAAATCGCAGTTTCTGTTAAGAAAAACAACAATAAAGCTGCAAAAGTAGAAATAGAAGGTTTGCAAATAAAATTATTTGAGAAAAGGTTTTGAAGGCGAAAAAGGTAATATAGTGCATGTTGATTGAAATATTGTTAGAGTATCACGAACATTAATGTGTATTTAACTAATATGTTTTAATCAGTTTCTTTTTAACTTACATGCTAGTATTTTGGTTGAATTTATTTGAAAAAAATAAAAATTATAGGGCTAAAAAGAGTTTAAAATACGTTAGACTCTTGTTAAAAAGAAGTTAACACTGTCAACGAGACAAACAAGTTTGCTTAAATTCAATTTGATAAAGCTTCACAGAAGATAGAGATGTGTAGCAGTAAGCTGCTAAAACAATTCATTAATGGGTTAATTTAAATTAACAAACTTGAACATGTTTTAAATGAAAATGTTAAAATTATTTGCCTTATGTTATATATTCATTTTTATGTTAAAACTAATTTATTACAGTATAAACCTCTAATTATCATGAAAATGACTTGTATGAGTTGTTATATAATTATTATCATTAGCGTTATACTTCATGGCTGAAGTAAACCAGCTCAAAAACACAGTTGTGGTAAGTAACAAAGAAAAACTAGTAGAGAAAAATAAAGCTGCAAAATCAAGTATAGAAGGTTTGCAGAATAATCATCTTAATGGAAATAGTCTTGGAATGTTACAAATAATAACGTGTATTTAACAAATATGTTGAAATCAGTTTCTTTTTAGATTATAAGATAGTATTTGGTTAAATAAAGTCAGACAAAGCAGATAGTTTAAAATGAAATTATTAGAAACCTCTGAAACACAAAGCATGAGGATTTATGATTAAATATAAAAAATAAAAAACAACTTCACTAAACAAATTAATAATAATTTGGGAGAACTGATATATGATTTAAAGAATTTATTTTAAAAACTTATGTTCAGACAACTTCAATCAGTAATGGTATGATAAAAGAAAACTGTTTGACTTTATAATTATACACTTTGATAAAATGTACTTTAGAACTGGTATAAAAAAGTATTCATCTTAAAAAAACTTAATCGAACAATTTTTAATAGTTTCTACTGTTTTAAAATAAAACTGCAGTCCAAAAAAAACAGAACACTTGCACCATAATAAAGTAGTTTCTGCTTTTAACGGTAAAACTTGGCAAAGTTTTCATGAATAATTGTCATCAAAAAATATTAAGACTACAACTATTTGTGTATAAGACTACAAAAGAACTTATACTTCAACAATTTTGTCTTTTTTATAAAAAAGGTGTCAAGTAAAACAATGATAATATAAATTTAGATCATTATGAACTTTTTGCAGTCTACAAAGCTAGTACAGTATACTACCGCTTAAGTACGCACTTTTTTTGGTACGCATCACGCCTTAAGTACGCACTTATTAAGAAAGGTAGAATGGCCAACTTGCTGAGTTAGCGTAAGACTTTCAAAAATTTTTAACTAGGGTGAGTAATCCTGAATTGTCTAAGTCGCCTGAAATTGTGACAGTCCTGTTATTAAATGTTGATAAACTAAATACGTATGTAGAGGTTGCAGAAAAGTGAAAAGAATAATGATATTTGAGCTGTAACGCTATTAAATAAATAAATCTAGATGACAAAGCTAAAAAAAACCTACAAATACAACATAGTTAAGACATAACTTAATTTAAATGTACACTCATTGATGTTTTCAAAATGTTTGGTAAACACAATGTAGTTTGGTACTTTACCTCTAACAAAACAAAATATGGCTTAATACTCTTTTTATACCATTGTCTTTCTATATTAATAGTATGTATTAATTATGTAGAAACTTTTTATAGACAAAATAAATCATTTTAAAATCTAATAAAAAGTTTTGCAGATTAGAATTATGTATTAAATGTTATTTAAAATCAAAAGACTTGTTTATTTGGCTTAATTATTTGGTGGCTAGTTGTAAGAAAGAAAACAAACAACCAAAGTTCATATTATACTATGTCTTCAAAAAGTACGCACTACCCGTGCTAAGTACGCACTTTTTGGTCGGGTTCAATTTGCGTACTTAAGCGGTAGTGTACTGTACAGGCAAAAATAAATAGATTAAAGATCCACATAAATGGTCAAAAATGATGTAATTAAAATATGACAAATTAAACTCATTACTGCACAAGGAAAGCAATGAAAATTCCGAAAAAAGTAAAACCATATTCAGTTAAAAAAAAAACTCAATTTTCTTTCAGAGAACTAGAAGCTGCTAAAAAGTGAATTCGCTGATGCTTGATAGAAAGAAGCTAAAGAGTTGTTGAAAAATTCAACTCTGAATACATTTTTTCAGAAATCAAAGAATGGATAATAAAGTCCTATCTAACAAAATAAAAAATTTAAAGCGACTAAATAGCTTGCTGCTTACATCGTATGAAACTTTCAGACAATTAGAATCAATTGAAAGCTTATTTATAAAGTGCTCCTTTTAAGAATAATAAAATAAGTATTATAACTAATAAGTTTTCTGTAAACAAAACACAGTTTATTGAAAGATTTAAACGTTTTTTAGAGTCAGATAAAACTTAAAACAAAAAACTAAAACTTGAGATTAAAGTTGTTAAAAGCAGTACACAACTTTGCTTAGAGCAGTAAAACTTGTCCATAGCTTTTACATTCAAATGGTTTTAATGCAAGTAAAATGAAAACATAAAGTTCTTCAAACAAAAGTGCGAACTTTGAAAGTTGTTTACTGAACAAAACATAACTGAAATGAACTTTAAACTTTGCTATATTACGTCATAACATAGAGGTAGAAATTTAATTCATTTTTGTAACTTCCTGCTAAAACATTAATTTAAAATAACATTATCAAGCTATTAGTGCTTAATGATATACAAAGCAGTTGGTTAATCATAAGGCTAAAAGCCTTTTGAAATTATTTGGTTTGATTTATCAGAAAGAGTTTTTCGCTGGTCCAATTTCTTTAAAAAGTCTTCGCCGGCAGCGTAGCTCAAAAAATTAATACAATCAAAACTTAATGTGTTTTACAATGATTTAATTCAAAGTATTTATTTTTATAAAGCTCAGTTATACTTGTTCATAAAATTTAGTTGTTTTCTTGTTAAAAAGTACGTTGCTAATTAGCTCCGGTCTGATAGTCGAAAGTTGCTAATTCCTAATTAATTATAACTAAAAAAGTTGACTTATTTTGAAGTAAAACAGCATCGTACAACTATTTATACTTTGTTATAAAGTTTTTCTTTACATTTTTACTGAATTTTACTCATTTTTTTTTACTTTTAAGTGTATTAAGTCTAAATAATAAAAAAAAAAGTATTAATTAAATAAAAAAAGGTACACGAAACTCATTGAGAGGCGCACGATATTTTTAGATTACACAAAAAAACTTTTTATTCTTATTACTATATTTATTTAGTTTAACGGACATAGTTCAATATTAAAGTTAAACATATTCTTGGTGTTTATATTAGCTTTAAGTTTATCAGCCATTTTACTCTCATGACCTACTTTGGTATATATACTCACATATCATTCTTTATATAAACAATATCATTGAAGAAACAGCCTGCATCTCATATAATAGAGACAATGCACAAAGCTCTTGTGAAGTCCAGTGACTGATTTGGAGGAAGCTGTGATCCAGCAACTATCATGATCAAAGGACAAGTTTAAAAAAGTCAATATTTTCCTTTTAAATATAATTATAAGTCAATTAAAACATTCCACCTAATGAAGAAAGATCCTTTTTGTTTTACTAAAGCTAGTAATATTACTTACTTTTTAAACTAAACAATTATTCCTATAAGGATATTCACATGATAATGATGATATTAGTTTAGTATAATTAAAATTTAAGGCTAATCTTTATATTTACAGGAAAGTTAAAGAATGTATGTTTGATAAAAAATGCTTAAGATAAGATATAGATGATTAAAGTATATTAATAATTGTTTTTAAATAGATACAAGTTAGTAGTAATGAATAAATTTGAGTAACAACTTTAATTTAGTAACAATGTTCTATGATTACTAGTTTGTTATATAATTATTTGGTATTCAATAGTACTACTTTTTTAAATTTTTAAACTTGAGTAATATGTTTAGGTATTTAAATAAACAATTAAAATTTCAAACTATATTACACAAACTAATTATTTTTCTATATTCAAGTTATAAAAAAAGAACCAGAAGTAACAACAACAACTTTATTATCAATATTTTATGACTTTACTAACTACTATTTTAATTTTAATGTTTTTAAGTAGCTAATCTTTTTCTCTAATTTGTGTGGTATATAAGATAATATTGTTTTATGTTGACCATTTTTAGAATTGAAGTTTTAGGTAAAAATGAGCTGACTTAGACTTTTTTACAGTTTCTTCAAATTTCAAATTATCTTAATTTTTTTTTCAAAATCTTAGGCTTTTTTTTGTCTACAAAATGTTTTTGTTATTCCACATTCATGTTTGATCTTATTTTTTATAGTAAATTATAATAACTTTCAATTCTTAAGTTAAACTAACAATGGGTTTCCAAAAGTGTTCAAAGTGACTCCTTTGAAGCCCTGACAGAAATTTAGAAGGCTATGAGTAGTCAAGGGGCCACATGGGATTATGAGGTCATAATATGAAATTTAAACTAGATGTTCTGGAGTTGGTTATGAAGGGCAAAAAATAAATAAAATATCTTTAGTGTTTTTAACAGTAGGTTTTGAGTAATGTTGTTGCAAAAAGCACAACCTTTTTTATTTCTTTAAAGAGTGTTTTTTAAAAAAGAGAAACCCTGATCTAACGTTTTGTCTCAACTTTGGTTACTACGTCCAGTTTTATCATAAATCTGTTTAAATCAATCTTTAGCCTTCAAGCTGGTTTTTTTGTTTCTTAGAGTGCCTAACAATAAATTTGTAGATTCAAATGATTTTAAATCTTATTTTTGCTAAAGTTAGAGCTAATAATGAAAAAGAGACTATTTTAGTTGGATAGTTTTTTCACAGTTTCATAGAATAAGCGACTAAGGCTACTTGGGGTGTTAGTAGTGAGCAGGCTATAAAAAAAGCTAGTAAATAATGGCAACAACTGTTTTTGATTTCTGACAAGGGCTATTTATGAAAATAAGTGAATAAACTCTAGTGCAAATAAAATTAAGCTAGTTCTTTCACTTTAAATAATTGCAACTTTATTAGTAAACTTAAAAAAAATATATACGTTGCTGTTGCCTATTTATATGTTAATAGTGTTTTTGTTTATAAAAATTGTCATGAAATGTTTTACTATTTATGTCTTAATCATTCATTATATGTTAATTTTTTATATAATTATATCGATATTTACTTTATAAAAAACTTATTTTTTTTTTACAAAACACTTAACAAACCAAACATTATGAATTTGGGTTAAAAAACTAAAAATACATCATTTTATTAAAGAACTTTTAGAAATATAGCTTAGATTTTTTAATAAAAGAAACATTACTCAATTTTCTGTCTGGTTTAAAGAAAGTAGTCTTAAATGAATCTAGTATTTATAAGAAATAAAGTAAGGACTTACATATGATAAGTAGTACCAATAATTTGAGTGTAACACAATCCATACCCTATAATGCATTTTTATGAGTTATATCCCGGAATACCATTATTCCTACTATATTTTTATTAATCATAATTATTTAACGAACTACATATAAAAACCAAAACGTTTTTTATAAATAATACTTAATTAAATACTTTATGGACTTTAATTTTAAAAGTAAACAAGTTGTAATTTTGTAACAGAATTTTTGAAAATGTCAGTAACCTGTGTAATTTGTCAAGAAGATATAAATTTTTTTACTGAAAACTGTCTTGAACTGCGGACATCTGTATCACAATGGATGTCTTCAGCAATGTTTAACTACGAATTCAACCTGACCTGAATGTAAATCTGAAGTTACAAGAAATAATTTTGTGCGAAAACTTTACCCTTCTAAAAAAAAAGATGCAGGATCTGTGTACAGTGGACCATCTGATGAAACTAAACGCATCTTAAAATTTTACGAAGAATCCACAAAAAACCTGCAGAAAAATGTTTACCGAAAGAATTGCAAATCTTGAAAATAAGAACTTAGAGTTGGCAGATTATTTACAAAAAGCTTCAGATGAAAAAGAAAATTTGCGCTCTAAGCTTGAAAATGAAGAACTGAAAAGCAAAGTTTTTCAATCCAAAGTAAAGAAACTAGAGCAAAAATTGTCTTCAGAGAATAGTATTGATGGTGATATCAAAAGTACAAGTTAGTCAATATTTATGTATAATAATATTTTCATCATAGTTTTACACTGCTCTACAAAACAAGTTAAGGTTTGTAAGGAAATTAATTTGTTTTTTAGTTTTCTTTACAAAAAAAGTTAAAATACTTATTTTACATGTAGAAATGGTACTAGTTAGTAAGGTTGCTGAATATCAAAAGTGGTGCTGATAAAGGAACAGCAGTAAAAATAAAATTCACTTAAGCCAACCAGTTGTTAAAATTTCTATTATATTAAATGTATTTTTGCTTTAATTCAAACTTTTTGTTTTTACTCTGCTTTACACACGATTAAATAATCATCCTGTTAGCATACGATTTGTATTGATAAGGAAATCAGCTCAACTCCGAAAGCTAGCTTGTTAGACAAACATGTTGTTATAAACGACATGGGCTAATAAATACGATGATATTTTAAAAATGCTTTAAAGAAATCAAGATTAAATTATTCTATAAATTGTTCATTTCAAACACAAATTTACATTGTACCAACTGAAGTTAATTTTTATACATATTTAAATGATAACTTTTTTTTTCAAATTGTCATAACTGTACATTAAGGTGCTTTTTTTTACAGTGACTATTTAATTATAAGCTGGCAAATTTTAACTTTTCGAAAGTTTCATAATAACACCTTGTACAAAATTTTAGATGATTCGAACAAACTTTTATTTTGGCAACTTGCGATTATCTGAAAACCACCTGCATGCAAACTGTCTGGGACTTAAAAAAAACCCACCTTTGATTTTTTTTTATTAGCCAATAATAACAAAATATTAAAGATTAGACAAAATAAAAGGTACAATGTGTACAACTAAAATATTTGAAAAGACTAAAAAAAGTATAATGGTAACACCTTCCTTAAAAAAAACTAAACTCAAAAAAACCTAAAAACAAATAAAAATTTGTATATATATCAAGAAATGCCTCTAAAAGATTTTCTTTAAATCATCTGAAATCGGCACAATGTATAATTGTGATATCTAGCAACATGTTAAAAACAATCAGGTTAAAGTTCTAAAGACGAACTTTTTGGATCCTATACACTTTGCATTCTGGTGGCTTTTATAAAATTAAGTGGTGCCAAATTGAAAATATCTTCAAATCATTTAAAGTTTCGTACAAATTGTTTTTATGAGTTTTTTTTAAAATATGAAACTTTTTTAAACCGAAAACTCAAAATTTGGTGTAAAAATAAGAACTCTGTTGTTAACAGACTTCAATTTTTAAATTATTTAAAGAAAAATTTTTATTTTAGGCCACTGCTCAGATGTCAAACAATTTTTAAAATTAAACTTTTGGTACTATAAAATTTTTATTAGGAAATCATTTAACACTTAAAGGTTCTTTACAACTCAAAACAACTGTACTAAAACTTAAAAATTATGTTTTTTAAACAAAAATTGAAAACATACTTTGTATTATTAGTAATTTTTATGTTTAAGATAATTTCTTTTTGCATTTAACGTAATATAAAAATTAAATTAGGTGAAAAAGTAAAAGATACCGAAGATGATCGAACAGGAGCAAAAGCCATCGTAGTTGTGAATTCTGACAACAAATACAGTTACCAGTATCTGTTAGAGGATAAAAAATGGGTTAGAATAAACAAATATCCACAGTTAGTAGGTGACATTTGTGGTATTTATGAAATCAACAACAGAGTATACGTAGTTGACGCAAAAGGAATTTCAACACTGGACAACGAGTTTTACAAGCTGCCATCGGGTCGAGACCATAGTTTGTGCTTTTCATGTTTAGCTGGAGACGACTTATTGGTTTTTCGAGAATGTTATGAAAAACCATTTTGTAAGATGTTAAACACAAAAAACAAAAAGATTAGTGATTTTAGCTTTCATACAATAATGCTACAGGAAACAACAACTTTTGCTGTTGTTTATTACTTAAACCAGTTTTGGATTATTGGAGGAAAGGAACCCAATTACTATGATGAAGATGTACGTCCTGAACCAGTCAACACAATACAAATATACGATCCAATTTCAAATACTACGTCGTTATCACCATTAAGAATGGTACAAGCAAGATCAAATCACCAAGTCATCGTTTACAAAGATAAATTGTTTGTGTTTGGTGGAGAAGAAAAACCACTAAGTTCACTGGACTCCGTAGAAATGTATTGTCCAAAAACAAACAAGTTTATAATGATGGCGCCAATGAAACACGCTAGAAGCAATTTTGCTTGTTGCAGGGCTGGAAACCTCGTTTATGTTATTGGTGGATCATACGACTTCCCAGAATCTATGGAAATCTACAACCTAGACACTAATGTTTGGACAGATGGAGTCGACTCACCTGGATTTGAATCGAATGTATATGCTTGTGCAGTTAACAATTTTATATGCTAATAAGTATTTTCTAGTTTCGTAATAAAAATATTTTGGTGAAAGGTAAAGAGTAAACTAGTTAACTTTTAAATGTACATTTTTTTTTTCTTTAAATCAGTTTTAAATTTTGAAAGTTTATTAAAAAAAATTCTAATTCTTTTTTGCTCTTATTAATTTTATTACTTTTTTTAAATAAATTTTACCGGTCCATATGCTTTTATTGTTACGTCCCGCATTTTACTTCTAAAATACTTCTTTCTTTAAAAGTTAATTTTTGATTAATTTTTTTTTTTATTTACACTAGTTGTAAATAATATTTTTTTTAAATTTAGCTGATTTTTTAATTTAATTATAAACAGGTACTTAAATATTGTTAAAGCAAACGTTATAAAAGTTGTTTCAAAAATAAAAAACTAAAAAGATCTTGGGATTTTTTTTTTCATATTAATGTAAAAAGTATTTATTTGGGTTTTGTAATATATGAATTTACTAGTGATACTAGTATTGTTCTTGTTAAATAACAAGTAATAATTAAGCTAATTTTTAAGCAATTAAATATTGTCTAAATTAACCACTTCTAATGTCTGTTAATATTTTATAAACATACTAATTTAGCAACTTATTAAAAAAATTTAATGTTCTTCAAAACTTTAAAAAGCATCTATCAAAATCATCAGTTCCTAAACCTTTACTTTCGTGTGCCGTGAGAAAAGCTCGAGTTAACAAGGTTTCATTACACAAATTCGATCATAAGACCACAAGTCTTCGGTAGACTAAATACTTGGGTCTTATTTCCATCGATAACTTGTTTTATTGTCTTTCTTTATAAACACTTTTCAGGCTATGCGATAGTTACAGAATAAGTAAAGTTGAATTATTGTAATTAACAAAATTACAACCGAAAAGTATCCAGTTTATTTAAACTTATCAAAGTGTCATAATATTTTATTTAAAATTTTAAGTATTTATTCTAATTAACTTTAAATGTTTAACATATTTTTACGTAAATTATCCTGTTAATTTAGTTAAATTAGCAATAAAATATACTTTGAAAAAATTCAATTTTATAATTTCCTAGTTAAGAATTTTTTCGTGTACTTTATTTGTTTTTTTTTAAGTTAGCTGTATTTACACAGCTCTCTAGTTTGAAAGCAAATACGTCGAGCTCAAGTTTTGTTTTGAAATTTAAAGTTAGCTTCAATCAGTTCATTGTACTTGAAGCTAACTAACTCAGGACGCAATTACAACCTACAAAATTTTAAATAGTTGTTGTAAGAGTAGTTTTAGAAGTATCTTTTTTTAGAATAAGTTGTTGACATAAAATTGTAAATGTGGTATTACGGTGGTTCTATTTAAAGTTAAAAAAAATTATATATATCTTGATTACTTTTATCAAATAGACAATAGAGCTTTGTGATGTTTGTTTTTATTTTAGTAGAGATATAATTTTATTATGCAATATTAAAAATGTTTTGTTTACTTTGACTGTTTAAAGGCAGTTATAATATTCTGTTAACATATATTAAAGTAAATTTTTAGTTGCTTATAATCTCTAAAAGCTTTAAAAAACTTTAAAAGTATACCATATGTATACAACATAAATAAAAGTACGCTAGTAGTCCCATTTTTTACTATTATTAAATGTGTAAAAGCCTTGATTATTATTTTAACAGTTAAAATGAGTTTTTAAAACATTATGCAAAACGTTTAGAGCAACCCTATTAATAAGATTTTAAACAAGTTTTAAATTTAAATTATAACTTAGTTTTACCATACATTAATTTTTAACAAAAGGGTTGATCATGTCAATTCGATCATCAGACCACAAGTTTCGGTAGACTGAGACCGGTTTCGTCCTAATTAGGACTCATCAGTCAGTCACAACCGAAAAACTTGTAGTCGTCAATCTACAAACGGTTTATCATGCTTTCGCATGAAGCAACCATTTGCTGGCAATGGTTAGTGACGTCAGCATTGTCTTTGCCGTGCAACGTTTAAAAAATTGTCCACTAGGCAAGACATCTGGTACGCTCGTTTTAGTACAATCAACAAAATCGGCGAAAGTCTGCAGAACAAGTTCGGACTTTAGGTTGCCGTGATACAAGCTCAAATTTAACAAAAGGGTTGATCATGCCAATTCGATCATCAGACCACAAGTTTCGGTAGACTGAGACAACAAGTTTTCGGTTGTGACTGACTGATGAGTCCTAATTAGGACGAAACCGGTCTCAGTCTACCGAAACTTGTGGTCTGATGATCGAATTGGCATGATCAACCCTTTTGTTAAATTTGAGCTTGTATCACGGCAAACTAAAGTCCGGACTTGTTCTGCAGACTTTCGCCGATTTTGTACATTAATTTTTAAAATAACAATGATTTGATGTGAATAAATCAACCAGTGTTGTTTTTAATATTTATATGTACCTTAATCTGAAACTAATAGTCAATTTTAACATTAATTATTTTACACACATTTCAGAAATACTTTTATTTTAGTTTTACAAAAATATTCTTAACAGAACACTAAAGATCATGGAATTCCATTGAAATTCATAAAATTTAAAAATATTTATGACAAATAAAGATAAACTATGTTACTTAGAGGAATAAGGATGTTTTTTCATAATAAGAATCCATATTTGTTGTATAACGGTTTTTATAAATATTTTTATTTTAAGGGTAGAAAGTGTTGGCCTGCAAACAGTTGAAAATTGCTGCGAAAAATAACTCTACAACTTATACTAGATATCCTAATGTTGAAAATGAATAAACAAATAGGACCCTCTAAGTGTTAAACTTGCACTTGTTGATTTAGCTACAACATAAAGAGACAAAACTAAAAATAACAATTGAGAAAATTTCTATTTGATAAAACTTGACCGCGACTAAAAGATTCCTACTAAAACATGTTTTGCATTTTTACCTTTTAATTGTAATTTCTACTGAATTTTAGAGTAGTAAAGCTATCAAAATGTCTCACTTTGGCTTTAGAAGTAAATTTTATATTTAAATGTTTAACTAAATTACTAAATGTGTTTTAACCAGACCAAATAAATAAACATATATAGTAACAACTGATAAGAAGATTTCAATAGATTTAGTATGAAGTAAAAAAAAATAATAGAAAATAAAACTAAACCGTATTTAACCAAGTTTGTTAGATAGTAGTAACTTTGATAAAAATTTTTTTAAAGCATCGAACATAAAAATAAAACAAACAAACATTTAATTAAAATACGACGTGTATTTTAGTATAAATTCAAACTTAGCATTTTGCTTAAAACAAATATTTGTTTAGACAATACAAACTTACAAAAATAACATATATATAAAAACTATCATTTAGTAATACTTTTTAAAAGAAAATATTGCAAATAAGCTACTAACGTCAGGCTTTTTGAAAGACAATATTTAATGAGCATAGTCAGAAAATACTAAATAAAAATAAATAAAATTTTGAATTTTTTTGTTTATATTTCTAATCTTTTTTTAATGTATTTCCGTTTAAGTAACTTAATTTTTAAAGTTTGAGAAGAAGTTATACGTCAGCTTTTGATTGTTCAACTCAGTTTAGATTTTGATATAGTAACCATAAAAAATCTTAAAGGTGGTGTATATGAAAATATTAAGGGGTTTCAAAGTATGTTTGTGACTTAAGGAGCAAAAACTTCGAATTTAATACCTAGGGATGTAATAACAATAGCCCTGTGTGTATACTGTACTTATAAGAAAGTGCTGCTGTTATATATGCATAAAAACAAATGGTTGCTTAAACAAAATTAGCGAATTTGTATCCTTACCCGATTATTAATAATTCTTTTAAAGTTCAACAACTTTAAAATTTATTTTTATGGTCAGTTATTTAAGGTTCAATAATTTTTAGTTGTTAATTTGGGCGAAGTTAGATTTTTGCACTAATTTTTTCTAAACAAAGTTCAAAATATGTTATAATATTTTTTTAGCTTTTGTTTACTTTTGTAGTGTACATTTATGAAGTTATTTACCTTTAAAAAAGTTTATGATATTAGTATAATTTACGCAAAACACTGGTTCTACACTTTATTTTGTTTTCATTTAAAAGTCACTTTTTTAAAGACCTTCCAAGCGGGATAAGTTATATTATTTAAACAGATTTTATAATTTTGTATACATATGTATACTATATACATATGCATACTTATATACATATATACATATACATATGCATTTTATATACATATTTTATATACATCTACGTTTTAAATCTAGGTATCAGTAAAATTGAACAAATTTAGATATTTTTTAATTTTTTTTAATTAATAAATCTTAATATAAAATAATCAGATAAAAAAGTTTATTCTAACTCTAAAAAAATATAATAGACTGCATTAAAAAATAATAGTAACATATTACATATTATTTAGTGATAAAATAATATACTTTTGTTTAAACTACACGTCAAGCATTTTTGCCTGGTTGTACACTTCTTAAATATATTTGCTGCTTCAAGTAATAAATCTTAAAAATCTTACAAGCAAAAAAGTGTTACAATATAGTTTAAAGTTACATAACTTAATGAAAAATTTAAAAATTTTGTTTAAAAATTAACAAGAACCAGGTGAAATTAAATATTTTGAAGCTTTTTCTAGTATTAAAATTCGTCATATGATATAGACTATACCTATAAGTGTTTTCTTTATATATCACAATAAAATATTTTAGACATTATTTTTTTTATTGTTTTAGTTTTTTAAGCACATTTCTTTACGAAATAAAAAATTTTTAGAAGCATCGATTGTAAATAAAATAAAGGGTTGTAAGCATGATAAAAAATAATATATTTATAAAAAAAAAGGTTTTTACTGTTTTGTAATTTAATTCTAAATACTAAAATATTCTTATAGTTTTAATATTTAAAACATTTATTTAAAAAACATACACGAAAAGATAAATTTGAGCTAATAAAGATCTAAGCGAAACAAGTTAATTGGAATATATTTTTATGACAACAACAAAATAAGCAGTATATTTTCTTTATTACACTTTAACAGAGCTATGATGTTAATCAGATACACAATACTACATATACTACAGAATATAACACTTACTAAACTAATCAGGATAGATATCTGTCCTCCAAACAAACTTACAAGCTAATAAAGTTTGTCATCTAAATACAAATCAAACAAGTGTTTATCAAACATCAGTATTTATCTGACATAGAATGTGTTATTGCATTTAATAAATGTTAAAAATTCTGCCAAATTTTCTTATTTTATTAATTAAGGTATTGTAGAAAAATGGAAAAGGGAATTGCCTCTTTTTTTATCGTAAGGTTTCTTTGACCACTCTCCATTGACATTGTCTAAAATCAGAACTCTGTTCTTACAACTAAACAAAACAATCTTGCTTCCCATTAGAAGGACTTCTTCGGGAAAATAAAGACAAGTTTTAAGTAATCTAGGAACCTTTCTTAACAAAACAATATTTTTATAATCTGAATCAAACACTTCGCAATTTGGTGAGTCCACACCTCCAATCACGAACAGCTTGTTCCTAATTGCTACTGATTTGAAATGATGTCTTGACTTAACCATGTTTGGCATTCTTGACCATAAGTCTGCTGCACGATCATATGTTTACACAGTCTTTAGATTTTCCCGTTCACACCACCAACCTGAGCCTTCAACACTTCTTAAAGTATTTTTATATCCACCTGAATCAACTATTTTCCCTTCAAATACCGAGCAAGCAGTTGAAATTCTTACTTCTTTTGTAGAGGAAACTAGTAATAACTCTTGGCTTTTTCTGTTAAACTTTAAACATTCGCTCCCCCTTTGGGTTTTTAAGATATAAATGCTTTGGTTAAAAGCACATACACAAAAATTTTGACTCAAACCAATGTTATGATAAAGACCGTCGTGAAAAGACACTCTTTTCCAGGCTTTATCAGCAATTGAGTATTTTGAGATACCCTCCTCATCGCAAACGTAAACTTCGTTATTTATACAAACTGATTTTGAGGTCTGTTTACCACCTTTCATTTGTTCCATATCATTTGGAATATTTGATAGTGTTTCATCGTTCGTACTGAAAACTTTTTGGTCATTTAAAGTTCATTCATCAACTTATAAGTTTCGTCACGGACTACAAAGTGGAAATTTTCATCTAAATATAAGTTATTGTCGGAGATAGAGCTATAAGTTGACAGTACCTTGACAAAATAAACTTGGCGTATTTGCTGCGTTCGGCTTTTTTGTAGTTTAACCAGCTGTAAGCCGCATTGAAAAGTAGTAGATCTAAATCTACACCTAGCTTGTTGCTCGAAAACAAATTTTTAACAGATTTGTTATCTAGTTCAACAAAACTTTTAGATGCTGCAACTATTTAAATCCAAGAGACCTATCAGACAAGCTTTTGAGATAGAAAATCTTTTAGCAATTATAACATACTAAAAAGTTATTTATATCAATTTCATATTGTATTAACTTGCAAAATTGTTCTTTTTTAAATTCATTCAACATAAAGCTGGATTTTTTCATTTGCTTTAAAGGATTTTACTTCTTTGCATTTTCGTTTTCTGTTGCAAAAGTTAATAAAGTTAAAATACTTTTTTTGTCATATATTTCACAAACACCATTTTACCAAGTATAGATAGGTTTAATTTAGAAATTAGTATTGTATAACATTGAAAAGAAAAGTTGTTTTGTTGAGTAACTTATTTTGGATTTACTAAATTTTAAATATTTTTTAAATACTATTTATAATTTTTTATTGTATTTTTTAATCCGTGGCACACAAGCTACTCTAGACTAAAAACTTAAAGCCGGTATTACCTCCACTGAGTAAAGAAAATCAAAATTTTATATTCAAATTTAAAATTTTAGCTATGTTAGAATATTTGTTTGTTCTTTTCTTCAGTTTTTTGAACGTTGAATATTAAATTTAATAACTGATTTGTGGAATGCAAACATTTAGTAAGAGAAAAGACTTAAAATGCAGTACTACCTTTCAACCTGAACTTTAAGTTTCACATTTTTTTGAACGTTTTACTAACAATTTATTACACTTAGTTATATTTAGGAAATAAAATTTTGTGCAATTTTTTTTGTAAAAATTGCATTTGAAAATTGGGTTGTATTAAAGTTATTTTTCACCAGATTTTTGCCTGATATTTCCTGGTTCAGTTCTGATTCTTATATTTAAAAAATAACTGATCGTGTTGTTTTAATAGTTTAAATCTTTAACATAACATAACTACAATGTTACATTAAATATAAAAGGTTGCTATTCTAAATGTTTCCGTAATATTTTTTTTGATAAAATATAGCATATTTTATGGTTTTAATTGTAAATTTATACAAATAAAAAGTTGTAGAGACATATAAGTTTATACTTGTAGTAAACTTTTATAAAAAAAAGTCAATTTTTTTTCTTTTTTAATTGAACACTATAGTTGTTTTATAACTTGAAAAACCTCAATAAATTATTACTGCTTAAATCTTGAATTTTCAAATTTTATCTGTTTACAAAAATCAAGTATGTTTCAAACTGTTTTGAAAGTTTAGGCTATAATTGGGTGTTTCAAATTCTCATGTTAGTAACACCTAATTTTTTTCAAGTTTACCTTATTTTTTGATATGTAGTTTCATTTTTTCTTAATTTTATTTTAGTATTTCTACTTTTTAACTTGTCTAACAAATTTGTATCACTTACTGCTGTTGTTAAGTAAATTAATAAAAAAAAGTTTACTAGCCGTGTACGTAAAGTGTTATATAATAGTACTATTTTACATTTCTTCACTTGAAGAATATGATTAGGTACTTATAAGATTTACTAGATATAAAATTTATATTAAACAATGTAGAGTATTCCTACTATTTCTAAAATAAATAACAGTCTGTATTTCAACTTAAGTGGTTTTAAATAGTTTAAAATTAACTCATTATTCTAATAGTAATGTTAGATAAAGTAGTTATGTTTTTTGTTGATCTGTTTTAAACTTGAACATTTAAAAGAAAATTAGCAGACTTTGGCTTGTTAATAGTATTTTACAAGTTTCAAGTTAATTTTTTTTTTTCAAAATATCAAACTAATTTTTATGATTAAAAAAAAAATGTTAATGAATATTTATTTATAACATTTTATATAACTATTTTATTACTTATACTATCAGTTTTTTTTAATTTTATTAAAATCAAACTTTAGCCATCAAGCTGGCCTTTTTTGATTTTCTGGGCGCCTAACAAGAAACTTGAAGATTTAAAGGATTGTTTAAATTATTTTTTTTTAGTTAGAGCTAAGAAATGTAAGTTTTTCTTGCTAAGGATAGTTATAAAGTTCCCAAAGTGGGCAATTTTGGCTACCTTGGGCGTAAATAGTGAGTAGGCTTTGAAAAAAAGCAAACAGCTAGTAATGTAGCTATACCTAATAAAAAGTAGCATTTATTTTTTGACAAGTGGAGTTTATGAAAATAAGGAAAACCCTGCTACAAATTATTTCAAACTAGTTGTTGTCCTTCTATTATTGGCAACTCTTTTAGAAGACAAAAATTAAAAAAGTTATCAGAAAGTTAAAAACATTGCTGTTGCCAAGTTATTTTTTAGTGAAAATATTATTTTTATTATGAAGTTTTTCATGAAATATTGAAACAACAATGTTTTAATCAGTCATTTTTTGTTAACCTTATCAAAATAGAAGAACAAAAACTACAAGTAAACCAAAGAAAATGTTTATACATATTTAGTATTTAACAAACTATTATTTCAGATTTGGTGCTTTAAAGTAGTTGATTTTTTAATTTATGTGCGGTATTTAAGCTAGCTATGGTATTCTTTTTGATGATCATTGTAGTTATAGATGTAATGGGAGCCGATCATTTCTAACCCGCTATCATTTCTAACCCGATCACTTCTAACCCGATCACTTCTAACCCGATCACTTCTAACCCGATCATTTCTAACCCGATCACTTCTAACCCGATCACTTCTAACCCGATCACTTCTACCCCGATCATTTCTAACCCAATCACTTCTAACCCGATCACTTCTAACCCGATCACTTCTACCCCGATCACTTCTACCCCGATCACTTCTAACCCGATCACTTCAAACCCGATTACTTCTAACCCGATCACTTCTAACCCGATCATTTCTAACCCGGTCACTTCTAACCTGATCACTACTAACCCAATCACTTCTAACCCGATCACTTCTAACCCGATCATTTCTAACCCGATCATTTCTAAGCCGATCACTTCTAACCCGATCATTTCTAACCAGATCATTTCTAACCCAATCACTTCTAACCCAATTAAACCCGATCATTTCTAACCCGATCATTTCTAATCCGATCATTTCTAACCCGATCATATCTAACCCGATCGTTTCTAACCCATTTTACTTATGTTACGTTTTAATTTTTTTATCTGGAATTCATGGAAAAACAAACTAGTCTTAATGAAGTTATTAAAAATAAAAATAGTTACTTTAAAACATAGTAATTTTAATGTATAACGTAAATTTAGTATAAACTTTAATTTTAGTATTAACTTAACTTAATCTTAATATTTTTTTTACCTCATTTTTTATTTTTTAATCTACACATAATTTTAGCTTTTTTCTTTTATTTTTTTTTGTTTTTTCAATACACTTTAAGAGACGTTTTTCGTTAATCATATACAATTTACTATTTTGTTTACTTTAAAGTATTTTGAACTCTTCCTTGTAGGATTTTAAAATAAGCAGTGATAATTATATTATAATCGGATCTTATTGTAATTAACGTGACTACATTAGTTTTAACATTAGCAAATTTTAAAAATAAACTCTTACAATTGTAATATTCAGATACAAACACTTTTATATTACGGTTTAAAAACTACATTGAAAGTCTGACATAAATGTTTTATTATTGCTTACTAATGTATTAACCTTTTATAGTAGGATAGTTTTAAGTTTCATCTTAATAACTTATTTAAACTGTTATGCAATTTGCATAGGCCTATTAAGATAATGTAATTCAAACAAACATTAGGAGAAGCTAAAAACTTTTGTTATATTAAGTGGAAAAGCCTGGTTTTTAATAGAAACTAGCTATTAAAACAGTTATGTCATATAACTAAACCGCAAAAGTTGTTATGTCGATTGACCGTCTAGATTTCACATCGTTAATAAATTCCTACTTAGTTTTAGAGCAAAAAAAAATTTTTAACACTAATAGTTAAAAAGACAAGTTTATTTGTAAAACAAGTTCGAGGGTAATTAAATCTCGCTTATGTTTTAATTGCGACTTAAATTAGTACTTTAATTGACAAACATTTCTTTAAAATTACTTTTTCATAAGCAGTTGAAATAACGAAAGTAAAGACAAAATAAGTATTAAAAATAAAACATTTTGAAATAGAATAATAAATTAATTATAGTTAGGTTAGTTAGTATAATTATATTAGTTATAGTGTTACTAATTATATTAGTTAGTATAACTAGGAGCAGAATTTTATAAAAACTCCATTAAGTTCTTTGTTTACTTTAATCAAATTTTTTTCCAGACGATTATTACGCAAAACATATTTATTTTTTATTCATTACTGTAAAGCCAGCTTGCAGTCTATTGACTTTATTTTCGGTGGGTTTTTGCACCTCTAAATCTCTATAAATATGATGAGTTTTTTCTTTATTAAAATTTAAACCTTTATAATAGGTTTCACAATACAAAATGGTTTTATTATTTTGTTATAAGTTTTTAAGTTATATAGTTCACTCTAATAATTTATACTTACATTTCATATCAATGATCGCTAAATAATCTAAAGTTTTTGTGTTTTTGAAAACCTGTAAAACAACAATTTTCAATAGATATCAAGAAAGTTATTTTAGAAATATCTACTATTAATCGTGAGAATGATCGTGTTTTTGCAATTTCAAATTTTGAAAACTTTTAAATTTTTTTTGAAAAATGTAAATTTATTTTGCCCTACATAAGTTTTATTTCAAAAGAAAAAGAAAAATGCATAATAATAAGTTTTCGACACTAAACTTTCATAGTTAAGTTTATTATAATTAATTATAACTTAATTACAGTTAATCTTTATATACAATTTACCAGTTGATTTAAGAATTAAAATTAAATAAAGTTCGAGTAAATGACAAGTTCTGAATATTTATAAACCTTCTACCTCTACTTTTGGCTTTGTATTAAACAGTATACACTTTCGTTTAAAGAACTTAGAATTTAATGATATTAACTTTAAATGAAACCACCATTATAATTACAATTACTAAACTTTATTAACTGTATTATTTAAATTTTCTTAAACGCTGATATTAATATTTTTAAAAAGTTGTATTTCATATAAATTCTCCCTGAATTTGGAGGCAAATTGGTAATCTGGTTTCTACACTTAAAACTATGTATTAACCATATAGAATCATTTCAAAAGAAAGTACAGAAGAGAATTTGACCGCTGCGATACTCATTATATTTCTTACATTGACGACTATCAAAACTTAATATTTAATCCTTAGAATACAAAAAACTTATACTTTCCCTAATGCTTTTTAAAACTAATTAACTACACTTAATTAATTATCCAATTTTAAATTTTATTGTCAAAACAATAAATAAACCAATTAATATCAACATTTAAATTCTAACAAAAGCTATCTGAATATTAGGTTTTATTTTAAACAAAATAAACTAAACTTCACAAAAAAAAATTGTTGAGATTAATTAGTTTTTAAAACAAATTCTTATCTTAAAAAAAAATTAATATATTAATACAGATCGGTTAAATAAATTTTAGGTTAGATATGATCGGGTTAGAAACGATCGGGTTAGAAATGATCGGGTTTAATTGGGTTAGAAGTGATTGGGTTAGAAGTGATCTTGTTAGAAATGATCGGGGTAGAAGTGATCGGGTTAGAACTGATCGGGGTAGAAGTGATCGGGTTAGAACTGATCGGGGTAGAAGTGATCGGGTTAGAAATGATCGGGTTAGAAGTGATCAGGTTAGAAGTGATCGGATTAGAAATGATCGGGTTAGAAGTGATCGGGTTAGAAGTGATCGGGTTAGAAGTGATCGGGTTAGAAATGATCGGGTTAGAAATGATCGGGTTAGAAATGATCGGGTTAGAAATGATCGGGTTAGAAGTGATCGGGTTAGAAGTGATCGGGTTAGAAGTGATCGGGTTAGAAGTGATCGGGTTAGAAATGATCGGGTTAGAAGTGATTGGGTTAGAAATGATCAGGTTAGAAATGATAGTAAACCGATGTAATAGAACTAAAAATCAAATCATCCTAAATCAGTTTGTTTGCAAGATTTTACTTACTAAAGTTAATGCAGTTCTTTTTCTTCCAATGTTACAGGCTAGGATTTTTGACTTCAGAATTATTTTATTCTGGGATTTTTTGTATCATAATGACTTTTAAGTGCTTAAGATTATATAACAACTATATTATTCAAATCTTGCTCATACTTCAAGTTTTTAGTTTTACCAAAAACTTAAGCTAGTTTGATATAAATTAAACATGTTTTTAGCAACCAAGCTGATTTTCTTGAATCTAACAAAAACATTTCTTGTTTTTGCTTCATTTGCACGTAAAAATAGGTGATTTTCTTGTTCAATAAAGTTTAAATTATAGTTTTCCAGACAACTGTAATTTTAAATGCTAGAAAACAATATAAGATAGTTTAATACACAGCTGTTGCTAGCTATTTTTTTTAGTAGTATGTTTTAATCAAGTGCTGTATTTACTTGCATTATTGATTGTTTTAAACCCCGAATATGAGAGTCAGACAAAACGTCCATATTTGGAAGTAACTGATGATCACACCACAACCTAATGAGTCAATCAGAACAAGGGTTAGTGAGGCGTGAAAAGTACTGACAAAGACAATGTCCTTGTGCAGTCACTTGTGTTTTGCCCAGTTGTGTAAAAGATCTACAGAAAGAATTTTTATCTTAAATTCTTTGTGTATGTTTGTTGTATATAATATTTAATTATAGAGTTAATCAATGAATTGTATATTTATTGGTTAAATTATTTTAGTTACATTCAAATGTTTAATAAATTATAAGCAGGGTTGCCACAAGGTCAGCAAAAATCATGAAATCAAGAAACACTTAAAAAAAAGACAAAAATCAGGAAAAGTCAAGAAAAAATGCAAGTTTTTCAAAAAAGGTCACGAAAAAAAAGGTTAATTAACAAATTTTAAGAAAAGTTAGATTTTAGCAGTTCAAATTTACGAAATTCCTTATTTTTCTAAGTAAATTGAAATAAAGGAACAAGCAGTTATTGTATGCTTTTTGGTATTGATTATCTGTGCAGGGTTGCCAAAAAAAAACCTTAATTTTAGGAAAAACGTCGAGTTTTTTACAACTTTCAAACGTTTTAAGTAATAAAATTTTTATTTGACCGAAAAAAATCTATTATATATATAACATTTTTTGTCATCAAAATATTTTTGTTAAAAGACACATTTAATGGATCTTTAAGATATCTTTTCCATGTCTTTATACTATTTAACACAGTTTTTAGCTTAAACTTAATCTTTTAACTAAAAATAGACCCTAAAACGTGTAACTTTTAAGTCCAGGAGGAAATTTTTTGAACCTGGATAAAATTTGAAAAAATATTTGGCAACCCTGTCTGTGACAAGGAAACTTCCATAGTGAAACTGTGATATACACACAAAAGTTTATATTGCAGAATTCAAGAACTAAAGTGATTTTTGTTTAAGTAAATTATCAAGTTTTTTATAACTAAGTAGAAGTTTAGTATTTTATGTAACAAGTTTATTTGTATACTATACCACATGATAGTTTTTCAAAATTGTTTAAATTTGAATAATAAGTTTTAATAAAAGGTATATTCTATTGTAGTTTAACTTATTTGTAATTTCATTTAAATTTAAAAATAAATGATAAGAGGAAATATATTATATAACAGATATAAAATTACTTTTTTATGTAAGTTTACAGTTAGTTAAGTATATTCTTTTATAAATGATTTTTAATTTAATGATTTTGTACTACATGGTTAAGGTACTTATTTTATTTAACTAAGTAAACAATTTATATAAGTATTACATGATTTAGATAAATATTTTATACTATTAGATATTAATACCTTTAGATTGCTTTACAAATTTTTTGCTAAGTCTGACTATATTTTGCTGATAGAGTTGTGTGTTTAAAATACATCAATCATACATAGATGGTTAAAGTGATATAATTGAAGTTAGATGAATGAATTCAGCAAAAAATTTTTGTTTTAACCTGTAAATGAATAAAATTAAAAGATTTAGATAGGTTTAAGTGTTTGATTATGTATTTTAGATTAAGTTTAAATTAGGAGTTTGTTTTAGAAAAGTCGGTAAAACTTGAGTAAAAAGTTAGAAAAAGTCAGGAAATTTTTCTCAGCTTGATCTGTGGCAATCCTGATTAAGCCTTTTATATTTTATTGCTAACTTCTTTTACCTTAAGTTAGTTGTTTTAAGTTTTTTTAAATAGATTTAAATAGTCGAAGATTCTTTAATCGTTTTACAGTTTAATGAATTAAAACTTGGTTTATTATTAAGTTTCACTTTTGCCAAGTGATTTATAAAATTTTTAAAGTAACTCACATTTTTAAAATAGAGATTTTGATAATTGTTTTGTCGTTGTTTTAAAAAATACTTCTCAATTAGTCTTAAATCAAACTGTTCAATAGTAATTGCTACTTCTCAATATGTCTTGTCTGATTTATATGAATTAGTCTAAAGTAGAACCTATCAGTTATAAAATATTAAATCTTATAAATAGGTAAATAGTAAATAAATAGAATTTACTTGTGGTGAGTAGTACTAATAAAGTGAGTGAAACACAGTTCATATTTTGTAAAGATTTTTAAAAATTATAAAGTTTTCATGGAAAATTAAACTAGTTATGTTTAAATCATTTATAACTTATATTTTTATCATAATCATTTGACAAATAATATCAAAAAACTAAAACTTTATTTCTTCATGATACTTAAACAAACACATCATGGATTTTGTTTAAAAAAATTAAAAGTAATATCATTTTGTTACAGAACTTTAAAAAATGTCAGTAAGCTGTGCAATTTGTCAAGAAGATATACATTTCTGTACTGAAGAAATTTCAGTCTTGAACTGCGGACATCTGTATCACAATGGATGTCTTCAGCAATGGTTGGATACCAATTTAACCTGTCCTGACTGTAGATCTGCAGTTACAAGAAACAATTTTGTGAGAAAAATTTACCCTTCTAAAAAAGAAGATGCAGTTCCTGTGTACAAAGGATCATCTGATGAAACTAAAAGCATCTTGAAAGTTTACGAAGATACTGCCAAGAACCTTCAGAAGCTGTTCACTGAAAGAATTGTAAACCTTGAAAACTGCAATTTAAGGTTGAAGGAAGATCTACAAAACAATTCGGATGATCTACAAAAGTGCTCAAACGAAATATACTTGGCTGAAAAGAAAATATTGAAGTTGACAGAAGATCTTAAAAAGTCTATAAATAAAAATATTGTTTTTAAACAAAAAGTTATAAAAGCAATTATTGTACTGCTTGCTTTTATCTCAATAGTTTTATGTTTTTTTTTTGTGTAAATCTAATGTATAATTTCCATTAATTTTAAATTAAAATGTTTTAAAGAAAAAGTTGTTGTTTTATTCAAATGCATAAAAACAACAAAACGCTGTTGGTGGATTATTTTAGTTGAGTTTCATTTTGTTCTGTGTATTTGTGTCTTGTAGCTTTTACTAGTGTTTCTCATAGAAATTATGCATAAAGATTATTTTAGAATTACACAATTTATTTTATAAAGCCAGATGTCCCTATAACAAATTTACCTTAGTTACCTTAATCAAGTTGCTGCAGATGTTTTAATTTAAGTTTCGTTAAACCTTTACATACTAATAGTTATTTTTTTTACAAATGGACGTTTAAACAGTTAACTGTGTAAAATATAATAAAACATTTATAAATGGCACCATTAAATGTCAACGAACATATTTTGTTTTAAATCTCACTCCACAATAAATATCTTTAAAGTAGCTTATAATTTTAAATAAAAACTCATGTATACTTTTTGTTTCATAATCTAACAAATATTTAAAAACTATTATATTATGGTATAAAAAGATTAAATTTATTTTAACCTAATTTTTTCAAAGGGCTGACATTTCTTTTGAACATATTCACTACTTTTAAGACGTAGCAATACTTTTCATCCTTCTACAAAATACTAACGGTTTATTATAAGTATATTACAATTCCTATCCGCGGAAAATTTCCAACCGCGCATAATTCCCACTCAATTTTTTTTTCTATTTTTCTATCTTATTTTTATCTACCTTTTACTATCACCCTTACCCATAACTCTTTGTCGGTACATAGTTCTAAAATTTGATTGGTCGGTAATTTAGCTTATTATCAGCTGTTGATGTTTAACATTATTATCAGCCGTTGGTGATTCATGTACATATATATTGTTTATTGAACGATAAGAAACTGAAAGCGCTCAAAAAGTTTGATCTAAGGACCTGGTGTACAAATGATCCCGTTGGTTATCGAGTCGTACAACACATGATTATAAAGTTTCTTACGAGATATTACACAGAGTTTTTTTTATCATCTAATATTTAAATTTTTAGTAATAATATAATCAGTTAAACAAAATGAAAAAGAAAAAAAATAAAATAAAACGAAAATTTACTGAATTTTGTGTTTATTAAAGTGCTATGAATCTTATTAAGTAACATAAGAACTAAAAAGTATATATAACTTTAAATTAATTTTTTAAAGGAGATAAATAGTACTAATAGCAAACGAGTGAATAATTAAAACATAGGTTAAAACTTATTTAAAGAAAGTAAAATGTCATCGTCTGAAATAATTTTACGAAGAAATTTTATAAGTATTTTGTACTAAAAAGGTTATTTTTATCTTATTTCATAATTTAAATTAAACAGTAAAAATAATTTTACATTTGAACAGTTAAGTAAACTTTAGTAAATTTTTTTTTTAAATTAAAAAAGTGATTTTTACATTATATGAAATTAACTTTTAAAAATGAAAACATGCAGATAAGTATTATAAATTTATGCTTTTAATAAGAAAAAAACAACGTACAAAAATAAACAATAACTATTTAAACAATAATGATTTTAACAACAATAAATTTTTTTCTATTAGAATTTTTTTTTAATACTTATCCATGTCTTAAACTGGATTAATAGAAAGCAAACAAAATTTGCAAACATAAATAGAAGAATTTTTCTTTGATTTCTTAAAAAAAAAGAGATTTTCAAAAAATAAGTTTGATAAAAACAGTAATTTCAGCTTACTACTTAAATGCCTTATTTTTTGCTACAGTATAAACATCTATATTTTTTTTAACATTTGCATCCCATAAAAGTTACAGTTTGTAAGCATGAAAAAGTTTCTAAGTATTCTGAACTTAATTCAAAATAAAATGCTAAAACCGAGACTAAACTAATGTTATTATAACCAAAAAAATCAACCATCGAACAAAAAAAAAACAAAAAAGTAATAAAAATTAGGATATTAACTGACAAATACTATTAACTTCTTAAACAAAAGTAATTAGACGAGTAGGAATGATGACCAATGACCTTGAGAAGCATTATTTAAAAGATAACTTTTAAGTTAATACTAGAAATTTTCAAAATGACTTAAAATTTTTAAACATAGGGGTAGCTTATTCCATAACTTACTATCTTGGAAGGGTAGTGAATTATGACTTATTTTGTTGTTGAATCTAGGTAAGAAAATTTTTTTTTTTCCGAAAACCTTGTATGATAACTATGGAAACTTTTTACACTTAATAGTAATTTTTAAAGTTATGTGAAAACAAATTATTGTTTAACTTTAACATAAACAGACCTTATTCATATAGATACAGACTTTTAACATCTAAATTTTTTTTCTGAATTTTTAATTTTTTTACACTATCATCATATTTCTTATAATAAATGCATCTAAGTGCTCTATTTATGAGAACGTTGATATCATTTATACATATTTTTATTTGCTCTTCCGAGCACAACAAGTCATATCTAACATTGCTCATAAACAAAGAATTAGAGATAAATATAATGCTTTTTTATTTCATAAGTGTCTGGTTTTATATAATAAACCCAGTGTTTTTTGTAATTTTTTTTACAGTTTCTATATGTTCTGACCATTTTTAGTTTCTGTATATAATTGTACACAAATATTTATAGCTATTTGTGTTTGATATAACTGTTTTACCTAACTTTACATTAGGATCTTTATTTTTAAAAAACTTTATTTTTGATTGATGTAGAATCATGCTTCCGGTTTTATCAAGATTTAGTTTAAGTTTGTTTCCTATTAGCCAATCTGATACCTTTTTTAGTTCTGTGCTAAAAGTTTTACTGTCATTTAGATATGTGTTTATTGTGAATGTTTTGTAAAAAATTGTGTCCTCTGCAAAGTTGAGAACGCTAAGACTAGTAAAATTCTTACAAGTCGTTTATATGTATTAGGAATAACAACGGACCTTATACTGAGCTTTTCGGTACCCCAACTTCACTTTTTTCACAGGTTGACTCATATCTTCCGAAGCTAACGAACTGTTTTCTCCCATCTAGATATGAGCTGGATAGTATATGCATATTTCCTCTCACACCATAACATTTTAATTTTCTTAGTAAGATATTTCTATCTATACTCTAAAAAGCTTTACGTAAAAAACTGCACAAACTGCGTTTCCTTTATCAAAATTGGACAAACCTCCTTCAACAAATTCGGACAAAGCTGAAGTGGTTGAATGACTCATTTTGTTTGTTGATTGGAAGTCCATGGGTAAATTTTATTTGATTGTACAAAGATTCATTAAAAGTAAAAAAAAATGTTTATTATCAGTTTATGTGATGTAAGAAAACAAAGAGCATAAATTTGTAAATTAGATACAGTTTCGTGCTACTTTTTAGATGTTTCTATTAATGTGTTATTTGACGATTCAAGAGATAAGTACAAAAAGTGCATATTTTGGTCGGGGCGCATAATATATTTATTATTATTCACTGATTGTTCTAACACTGCAATATTGTTAGCGATTTTTAAACAAAATATGACAATTTGTTTACTTTGTCAGACTTGATGTTTAGTGCCGCTGACTTACAACCTAGCTTACAAGTAAAAATGAGCAATTTGTTTTTAATTTAGCATAAAATAGTTCAAAAGTATCATACTACCTATTAAAAAAAAAGTTTTCTTTTGCAAACCTATCTTTAAAGTTTATTATTTAGGTTATTTATTAAACTAATTCCAGGCAAAACAGTCAGCAGATTGTTTACTAGTTTAATGTCTAAAATTAACATAAAGTACTTCACTAAATTAAAGACATTGTTAAAGATTGGATTGTCTTCGTAAATAAGCCTCTAAGTAATTACTATAACTTCAGACGATTTCTTCAGTTTAATTGCATAAAAAATATATTTTTGCACAAAGCAAAACTTAGTTTTCATAATATTTTTTTAAATTAATGATAGTTTCTTCAATTTGTTACTTATCATCTTCTTGGTGGCTAATACAAGACATTTAGAACTGTTGTTATTTCTATCTGAAAATAAATAAGTAAAATAAAATTACAAAAATCTATTTCAGAGGTGTCAATAATATTACGTTAAGACAAATGTTTAATCACTGATTATGTTAAACAATTTGTTAAATTTCAATAAAAAGCTGTAATTTTTATTTATTTTATAAGAAATTAAATTTAGCCTTATTTGCAACAATGCCGCAACAAAGAAAACAATGTAACATTTGTAATTGCTATCAAGATAGTCTAAGTAATTTTATGACTGTAGTCAACTTCACTAAGTCTAGTAAAACAGTTTTTTTTTTGGTATATAACGAAAGCAAAAAAAGTATTAGCTTATATTTGTACCAAAATAAAAATGTTAGTCTTTTAATGGTAATAGACTCGATTTTAATAGAAAAAAGTTATCTTTAGGCTTTTTTTTTGTTGTAAGTGAAAACCTTATGGGGTCATAATCACATTTAGAGCTTGTTAGGTGGAAATGTCAACGCTCGTTTAACCTTTGAACCTCAGCGGCGCGTCGTTGCTTCTATTCCTAAAAATTCAGGTTTGATGCTTGTTTGCTTAAAGATGTATAATTATCACTTTTTAGTAACTGTGTGACTCGATAAGTGTTAGTTTTTGAGTCGCATTTCTTTTATTTAGGCAGTTTCTTAAGGGATGGTTTGAACTAAAAAATTTTTTAAACTTTATGATAACATTTATAAAAACAAATATTTGACTAACAGCTTGTACAAAAATACTTTTAATTACTTGTAGGTTTTAAAGACTACAAAAATAAAATATAACACTGCTAAAACGTAATTTAAGTTAATAAAATATTTTAAAAATATTAACCAAACCAGTTGTTTCCAGCAGAAATATCGTAAAACAATATAGTAGAGCTATTTTAACCTTAACCTCAAAATTAAAAAAATAATATGTTTTAAAATAAACTTTTACTCCGACTGACGTTTTGCACTTTAACCTTAATAACTTGATAAAAGTATAACTGTTTATAATATCATTTTTAACAGTTAATCAAAGTTAAAATTCAGAAAACGTTTAAGTTGTAAATTACAAGTAAAAAAAAAAAGGAATATCCCCATAAATGTTTATATCTAGTACGCGGTCGGAAAATAGTCAAAGTATAATTGCTACATCTTGATTAATCAGAACTTTTCTGTTAACACTAAGTAATGAGATTAGTGGAATTTTACTGAAATCTTTATAAACTATAATTTCGTTACTGTTTTAAATTTATAAGCAGCGATTCACAAACTGGGGTAATTTTCCTTGTTTGTGGGTAAATTTTATTAATAAAAGTTTACTTATTTTCTATTCAAAAGTTAGTATTTACTGTAACTTTTATTAATTAAGTTTCAAGTTTTTTAAAGTTAATAAGCTCAATGTTTAACAACTATAATTAAAGTTTTCCCAATATTTAATACTACCTTAAGTATTTGAGGTAAATTTGGTAATAGCTTCCTATAAGAAGAAAAAACTAAAAAAAAAGGTTGGAGCTACTGTTAAAAATTATGTTTGTTACGCACTAATTGCCCTCTAACATGTTTTAGTTAAATTAAGCCTCGAACTTTTTGTTATATTTTTGGCCTATCATACCAACTTTCATCCAAACTAACCTTAAATATTTGCTAGAGTAGGAGTGGTCAACGTACGGCCCGCGGAGTGAAAATGACCGGCCCCAAACCTTTTTTAATCTTAAATGGAATCCGGCCGCGGAAAAAATTGATCCGGCCCGCGAGTAGATGATTCGGCCCGCTAAGCATTTTCAAAACTTAAATGAAATCTGGCTATTCAATGTAAAGATTACAAAATTTGTACAAAACCTTTTATGAGTTAATTTCACAAAAAAAAAAACCGCATAACTTTGACCCTGAAAACGTCTTTAAAAGTAAGTTTTTATTTTTGTGATAATAAAAACACTCTTTGTTATAGTATCTTGTTTGTTTTAAGTCAGTTGAAATAATCATTTCTCAAATTATCCAAAAACAATTTTTTGCTGAACTAACTTTGATGATCTTACCTACCATAATGACTTTCATAAAAAATGGAAATGTCAAAAATTTCTGTCTTTCCCAGATGTGTAGTGAATTGGTTTTATAAATGTTAAAAAAATTATAAAAACTTTCGTTTAAAATATTGACAATTATTTTATGTCAAACTGCTCAATTTTACATTTTAGTAAAATATTACAAGTTGAGACTACAGTTTGCACTCTTTTGTATTATTTATTTTTGAAAGCACTTGTTGATTAATTATTGGTTAAGTTTATTGAAAAATTTTTGATAAATATTTCAAAGTAATATCTTATTAACTACAATTATGATTTTCTTAAATTTTAAATTATTTTTATTTTTGATCAGAGCCTTGTCTTTCTTTCAATGTATCTGGTGTATATGAAAAAAAATAATAAACCATAAAAACAATTGATTCATGCATACAACATCGATTATAAATTTGAAAACCTTCCAAAGATTCACCTTTACTTTTTAAAGTGATGAAGAACCAAGTTTATTAGTTTGTATTATTATTTAATCAGAATAGGTTTATATTCCAGCACAAGGGATGCATTCTTATAACTTTTTTCACGATTTCATAAGACAATAGAGGCAATCGGACCTGCTTCAACAGATCAAGTATGAAGTTTAGTTCTGTATTTTCATCATGTTCTATTCAGCCAACTATTGATTCAAACACTTTAAATTCAGGAGTAATGTTTAGATCTGATCTTGGGACAAAGCATCTAATAAATTTGAGTCAATTAAGAAAAAAAGTACCAATTATTTATCAGTATGAAGTACACTTTTTTATATTTAGCCGGGGGTGTATATAGACTGGTTTTACGGATCTAGTTATACCCTCAGTTATAATTAAAAGAAAAAAAAAGTCTTGTTTATTAAAAAAAAAAAAACTAGTTTACATTAGAATTGCTTATGTTCTCTTACTAGTTTTAACAATACTGAACAAAACAATTAAAACAATTAAACGCAATAAACATTTACACAAGTTTATTATATATATATATATATATAGTTTATAAGGAAATTACGATTTTAAAATACAAGTTAATATGTTTCATAAAGCTAAACGCTTTAATCATTAGCTAGTTCAATTTAAATTACAAGCACTTTACTAAACAGAGATGCAATAGTTAAAGAAAATAACAAAAACACTATGACGTAATATTGTGCATTAAAAAAATTCGATACAAACATTGATCTTTCCATCTAACTAATCAAACAAGTAAAAATTCTTTTAAACTACAGTTAAGTGACTATAAGATACTTCAAAACTGATTGTATTTTAAGAGGAGCCCTTTCATATGTCGACAAGACGATATGAGTTCACTCCTCTTATTTAAACAACCTTCCTTTTTTCACGCATACATAACTGCTGTTTATTCTTTTAAGCACAGCCTATAAACAGGGTTATTACCATCTGCTATTGGCTGCTCTCTTTTTATCACCTCCCAAGTGAATTTAAGGTTCTTTTTTTTTGATTTTTTGCTGCAAACATACTTTGAAAGCTCAGTCTCATTTTCGTATACAAGACCTCTAAAAGATTTTTATGGTTATCATACCGAAATTTAAACTAAAAACTTATATAGTTATTTGCCTTAACTAAAAAAGAATGCTCAATTTACTGGGATGTAAAGAGCTTATTTAAATAGATTTATGCAAATTGTATATTTTATTCGCGACCGGTTTCGGTGGCAAGAGATTGCGACCTTTTCAAGCAAAATTAAAATATTAAACTGCATATAACAATGTTAGTTAATTATACTGTTGTTTAAAAACTTATTCATGCGTAAATAATATAAACAAAAACAAAAATGTTGCATATTCGAAAATTCAAGCATATCAGAGTATATTTAGGTAAAATTGGTACTAGTATTTAAAAAAACGGATTGAATTAATAATGATTAACATGAATAAGTTTTTAAACAACAGTATAAATAACTAACATTGTTATATTCAGTTTCATATTTTAATTTTGCTTGAAAAGGTCGCAATCTCTTGCCACCGAAACCGGTCGCGAATAAAATATACAATTTGCATAAATCTATTTGAACTAAAAACTTAAAAATACAAGATAGGATTAAAAAACTTACTTTAAAAAACGTATACATAACGGTCAAAGTCCCTAAAGAAACTTCTTGACACATCAAATTAAGTGTAAATTAATCAATACTTCTAAGTCCGATGTAGGTCGCATAGTTAAGTTTATCTGCATTAATAAGGCTGTGCGTTTAAAATCTAAAATTATGCAGTGGACTAATATAGACAAAGTCTTAAATTGGTTCGCTAGTTTAGAAAAACAAACGTAAGGCTTTTTTTATTTTGATATAATTGATTTTTATCCTTATATAAGTGAAGAATTAGTAATGAAATCACTAAAATTTGCTGGTAATTATACTAGCGTACTTACTGAAGACTTAAGTCTGATAATAAACGCATGTAAATCAGGAAATTATGAACAAGGAAACCTGTGGCGAAAGAGGAGAGCAAATAACACTAACTCTCTTTTTTATGTAGCGCAGGAATCGCTCATGGGTTCAGAATTATGTAAATTAGTAGGAGTTTTTTTGTTAGACCGGTTAAAAAATATCTTTGGTTTAGAAAGATTTGGGTTGTACAGGGACGATGGTCTAGCTGTACTGCCTAATTCTTCTGGTTTTAAAGTTGAAAGGCTAAAAAACAAACAAACGCCTTTTTCAAATCTATGGGGTTACGAGTAACTGTTAAATCACTTATGTTGACGACTGACTACATAGACGTAAAGCTCAACTGGTATGATCTCTCCTATATGCCTTACAAAAAGCAAAACGCAAAAACTATGAATATAAATAAATGTTCTAGCCACCCAAAAAATATTATAAAACAAATATCACAAATAATTACTAAACGTTCAAAAACGATCAAGCAACGAAGAAAACTTTTTAAAGACTAAGCACGATTACAAATTGATAATATAAACGGTTACAACAATAAACTTAACTTTGAAACAACGGAGAAAAAATTAAAAAAAAAACGGAGTATAATTTTGTTTAATCTTCCATTCTGTAGTTTAGTCAAAACAAATATCGGCAGGCATTATACATATAGTAAAAAACATTTCAACCAAAATAAACTATTATCAAAGATCTTTAACAAACATAATATGCGTATAAGTTATTCATGTATGGCGAATTTAGAGAGATTAATTACGTCACACATCAAAGGATTTGAAACAAAAATAATTTAATCAAAAATCAGTGTAATTGCACTGGTGGCTTTAAATATGATTTAAATAGCCGTGCAGAGAACATTATTTTTAAGGCAACAGTTAACTCTGTACTTAAAAAGAAGTTCTACATCGGCTTACGCTCAACTCAGTTCAGTTTCGATATGCTAACCTTAAAAATCTTTTAAAGGTGATGTATACAAAAATTAGACTGAGCTTTCAAAGTATGTTTGCGGCTTAAAGCGCAAAAACTTTGATTTTAAACTAACTTGGGAGGCGATTAAAAGACCGCCGCCAATAGCAGATGGTAATAACCCTGTTTGTAGGCTATGCTTAAAAGAATCAACAACCGTTAAGTATGCGTTAAAAAAAGGAAGGTTGTTTAAATAAGAGGAGTGAACTCATATCGTCTTGTCGACATAGGAAAAAGCTCCTCTTAAAATAAAATAAATTTTGAAGTATTTTATAGTCACTTAACTGTAGTTTTTAAGAATTTTTACTTGTTTGATTAGTTAGATGGAAAGAATAACTTTTGTACCGAATTTTGTAATGCATAGTATTACGTCATACTGTTTTTTTTTTTTACAAATTTTTCATGTCTGTTTAGTAAAGTGCTTGTTATTTTTAATTTGAACTAATTTATGATTAAAGCGTTTAGCTTAATGAAACATATGTACTAGCATTTAAAAATCGTATTTTTCCAATAAACTATTTAAAAGCCCTTCAAGTGGGCTCTGTAGAAGGGGTTCAAGTTTGAGTAACCATCTTATTTTATACATATACATATGTATTTACATATATATTACAGTACTTAATACATTGTAAATACAGTAAGAATACGATGAAACTCAGAGTACTTGTAAATAGTAAAGTTCGATTTGAATTTTGTATGAAGTGCTCGTAAATGTTTTCTGCTTAAATTTGACATAATTGCAACACTGTATAAGATTCTAAAATACTTAAATAATTTTTAAACTTAAAAAAGTTATTATTTAAAGATTTTTACAATATTATGATTTAAACAAATTGCTCATTAAATGTTTGCCTCAGTTTGTTCTAATATTAATTTATAGCTTTAAAAGAAGTTGCTAAAATAGAATCCTACATAAAATCGTGTAAGGTATTTACAAAAACAGCCTTTCTAAAAAATATAAACTAATTCTAAATAAAGGGTTTTTTATTAAAACTTTACAATCTAAATAAACAGTAGCTGTATTTTACAGATATAAATTTTTTATGTCCAATTTTAGAACACATTTAATTTTTAGAAATAGAATAATAAACATGGAAGATGGTTCCTGGTTTTTCTAAATTCCACAGAATTCAGCGGTAAATCCTTCTTTGCAAAACGAACATAAAAGCTCAAGCAATCAAAAAAAAAAACCTTTATCTAAGACCTTAAAGTTTCTCTCTGCATTTACTGCAAATTTCATGCCTGCAGTTCGTAAGTACATAGTAAAAGTTTTGAAGAAAAACTTCGTTTTATGTACTCATGCAGCAAGCAAAACCTTTATATAAAACCGTATCTTCTTCATTATCAATGCTTGATTTATTTGCTTCAATCTGGGAAGCTCCGTAGTCTTTTGACGTGTTAATTGCAGGTTTTTTGTCTTTGTTTTTGTTCTTGTCACAAGACGAGTGCAAAGGTATTGTTCTCATATCTTCACAATTCGTAAGTTCTCGCATTTCAAGAAAATTTTCCAATATTCGAGATTTCAAATGAATTATGTTTGTGACTTAAGGAAAGCTCTCCCATAATTTTTCGAGAGCTTCATCCTCATCTTTGTAATATCGACCAAAGTTGATCACAGTGTTTTCAAATTTGTTATCATCTAAATAAACTTTTATACTTAATCGCGTCCAGCGACGGTTGTAGCTTTTTCTAATAATTTCGACTTTTTTGTTAGACATTTTGTTTTTATACATAATCTGAAAAGCATTTTGTAAGTGTAATATACTTATTTAATATATTAGTTCGCTTAACATTTCTGATTAGTAATTAACAGAGTTCATTAAATGTTAACGATAAGGTTAAAACTTTTGATCTACTCGTTAGGTTTTTGTTTAAGAGCTATTAATATTGAAGAATTAAAAAAAATAAATTCTGTAAAAACAAACTAAAATTGTAATTATATTTGTCCTGGTTTATCTTTAAACAAAATAAGTCTAAAGCAATAGAAAAACAACTTCTCGGTTAAATATTATAAAAACGTATTATCTTTGAGATAAACTTTTTTTAAATCCACACATAAATCTTACATTACATGGAATAAAGTAATACCTGTTTTGATTAAGTATTATTTTAGTACAAAATACGTTACAATCCAAAAAATTAGAGCATAACATGTAAATAACAATACAAAATTTTATTACTATGTTTGTTCCTCTCAAAACAGTGTTAAATATCATGTATTTCTGTACATTTACAAAAAATATCAAGTAGATTTACTTTTTTTTTATAGCAAAAATATACAAAACTAAACTAAAAATACTCTAAAACATGTTGTAAGTTTGTTAATTTTTATTTGATCTATTAAAAACTATTAAACAGCAATTACAAACTTTTTCTGTGCGAAATTAAAAACAAATAGACAATAGATTGTTTAATGTTGTCTATCAAAAGTAGTTTTAGTAAATCTAACCAGTAAAACAACTTGCAAAACGTTTGTAGAGGTATACTTTAACTACAACGCAGAAAGTGCTTAGTATGCTAATTTATTCTTATTAAACTTTTGCTTAAAGCGCGTTATTTATATATAAGAAAGTTCAAAATAAGATTAGCAAACGTTTACCTGCAACGTAGTATAAAATACATTGAAAAATTACAACTTCTAATGAGAAAAACTTTGCCAAAATATAACAAAAAAAATTACATCAAGCTACTAAGAGAAACTTTAAAAATAAGATAAACACCATAAAAGTGAACTAAAATACAGTATTTTAGTAACAAAGTCATCTTAGTTTAAAAAAAATTAGCTCAAATGAAAAAAAATGCAAAAAAAAACACTAAAAATTTCAAACTTTATGCTGTAAATTTCGTTTTTGAAATAAGAAAACTAAATCAATTATGTGTAATGAGTTTATTTGTACAAGTTCTTTACTAATAGCTTTACATGCGTTGAATAGATGACAGAAACAATAAAAAAACATTAAAAGTAATTTAGAACACAAACTTTTTACTTAAACATCTCTTTAAGTAATCTTTTAGGATTAAACCAGTTTACCAATAACTTTGTTTATCAAAAACAAGTGTATACGAAAATTTTGTTAGTATTATTAGGTCAACAAATAAACAAGTTTAAAGATTAATCACTAAAAACTTTGTTTTTTATTCGACACACATATTGTATCTGTAACAAAATTAAGCGTTTTTTTATCATATTTTATTAAGAAAAACAATAAAGGATTGAACAATATTTAAAAAAACCAATAAAAAATTTTTTTGTAGTATTAGAATACTTGTACTTAAGTGTTCTAATATTCATAAAATAGCTTGTTTTCATTGTTTAAACTTACACTTTGAAATAGTAGTTTTACGCAATATAACTATAGACGTCTAAAAGTGTTAAGTGTTAAAAATTGAATAAACTTTACAAAAATTTAACAAAGTTTATGTTTAGTTTTATAACTAAAATATTTTTTCTTAAAAAACTTATAAAAATATATAACTTCAAGTCGTCAAATAAAGCTTAAAACTTATTTTTAAAATCAAACTTTGAAAGTTACACAAACTGTTGAATAATTAAACTTTATACTCATCTGTATAGTTCATGCAATAAAATGTTTTATTATTTTATTGCTTTTATTAAAGCTTATGACCTAAAAAATCTAATACTTGTTGAATATCTTGTGTTTCTTAACTTGTTTTAAACTGACTTTAATTAATAACTGACTTTAATCCTTTGAATGAAACCTAATCATTTTAAATAAAACCAGTTTTTAAATCAGTTACTATTTGCTACAAAACTAAAAATATGATACATGTAGCTTAACAGAAGTCAAAAGTAAATAACATTTTTTACATTTTAATTGTTTTTTTTTTTTTTTTAATGCAATAGATATTTATTACTATACTACAACATTTGTTTAAACTTACTTTATTTATACTTTTATTGTTTTATATTTACGTAATATCTATGTTATGAAAAAACTTGTTTAGTTTGCACATAAGCTCTAAATAAACATCTTGGAAAGACATAATAAACATTGTAAACATTGTAAACAAGTTTTAACATTTTTTGTTATTTTAAAACTAATTTGTTTTGGAATTTGAAATTATAGTTAAAAATTTCCAAAATTGACTAAAAATACAACCTTAGCATGCATTTATACATGGTCATTCATACGTACTTGAGCTTTTTTTTTAAACAGTTTTATATAAAAAAATTGACCATAGCCAACACTTTGTCAAACTGATACATTTTTACATCTTTTATCTTTTATGTTATAAGCTGTTTTGTTTTTAAACTTATTCAAACTTGTCTCATTTATTTGTTTTTTAGAATAAAAACTTGAAAAAATAAAACTTGATTGAAAAAACTAGATATTTACGTTTAACAAAACATTTATTGTTACAATTTAAAATGTAACAACTAGTCTTGCTTTTGATTTATTAATTTGAAGTAGTCTCGTGCATTTTTGTATATATATTTGTACTAAACTGGGAAAATTAAATTACTTAACAATTTCAGTAAAGCATAAAATCTTTTTAAACATAATTGACAGATATACTTGAAATAGCTTTTATATGTTTTGTTATAGTACTTCCTGTTAACTTAGTGAGTAATAAAGAATAATTTACAAGAGCAATTAATTTAAGTATAAGAATATACATTGTATTATATAAACATATGTACCCAAAACTAATAATATTTCATTATTTAAGTTTAACATTATTTTCAGTATTAATAAGTTGTTTAGTTGTCTAGAAAATATTTTTAAACTTTTTATATTTTAAAGCGTACAAATTTTATAATATCATTTTTTTAATACTAAACAAAAAAATACTTATTTATCTGCTAATAAGATATTAAATTACAAGATAAATTAATACATACAAAAAAATAAATTTATACTAGTAAAATGAAAGGAAAACACAATTTTACGAAGTAATAGTTAGACAATCTGAAGTTTATTTTTGAACACTTTTATTCTAATCTGAGTGGTAAAATAAAGTTATTTAAAATATATTTCTTATAAATCTACTTAGGTCAATATTGTTTGGAAGGCTTTGAAAAGTATCAAATATATCACAAAGTCTCTATTTTAAATAAAATTAAATGTAGACTTGTACTTTGTAAGCTTTTGAATCCTGTTAGTAGAGCTTTCTCAATAGGTAACGCTATAGAAAGTAAATTAGATTAAAAAAAGCGTTCCGGAAAAGTTTATGCGAAACAAATGCGGTTTGTTATTTACAAAATTCCACCGAATTCAGCCTACTCATTAGGTAGTTGCCCACCCTATTATAAAACATAAGAAAAGTTTGAAACATATCACATTTGTTGCCGTTTAAAATTTAAAGTAGTGTAGTACACTTTAGTTAGATATTTAGAGAGTTGAATATATTAAAACAAAGTAATAGATAAAATTTTAGCGATACAGCTGTTTATTGTTTTAATGTTAATATTTGGCAGAGATATTCTTTTTTCTACTTTTTTTCTTCGCGTAACGATTAAATAACATTTAAAAACAATTACTTTTTTACTAAAAAAGCGTTTGTGAACTATTATTTAGAGCTTTGCTTCTTAAAAAGTATACATAACCACAACTACTCATTGACATTTCAATTTTTTTAATTAAAAATAAAGTGAAATTGATCACAGTAGTTTGTTTCTTTAACTTTTTTTATTCTTTACACTAAAATATGACTTATTTAAAGTCTTTAACAAAAACATGAAAAATCCTCATAGAAAAGAAACTTGTCATGGTTTAATTATTACAATGAATATAAGCTTGTCCAAATTAAGAGCAAGTAAAAATTTATCTTTGCAGTTTTAAATAATTATATGTGTATATTTACTGCATCAGGAATAAACTAATAAGCAGTTGTAAACTTACAATAAAGATTGAACAAACTTGTTAAAGTACCAAAACTGTAATTTATGCTTTGTTATAAAATTTATATGTTTTTTCTTATAAACATAAATATTAAATTAAATAATTGTTTTTCAATCATTTTAATCTGAATCTAACAGAACCCTGGTATTGATTGATCACTTTTTGCAATAAAACAGTTTATTGCTTAGATTTTAGTGAAAGACTAATTGCTTCATGTCTGTAAACTGGTTTACTATCATTTTTAACTCGCTATCATTTCTAACCCGATCACTCTAACCCGATCACTTCTAACCTGATCATTTCTAACCCGATCATTTCTAACCCGATCACTTCTAACTCCATCCCTTTTAACCCGATAACTTCTAACCCGATCACTTCTAACCCGATCATTTCTAACCCGATCATTTCTAACCCGATCACTTCTAACCCGATCATTTCTAACCCGATTACTTCTAACTCGATTACTTCTAACCCGATCAATTCTAACGCGATCACTTCTAACCCGATCATTTCTATCCCGATCAATTCTAACCCGATCACTTCTAACCTGATCATTTCTAACCCGATCATTTCTAAACCGATCACTTCTAACCAGGGGCGTAGCGTGGGGAGGGACGCTGGCGCATGCGTGCCACCCAAAAAAAAAAAAAGTAGTAAAAAAAACGTAATATCTGTATTCTTTATTCTTTATTTTTTCTGATTAATTTGCTGTTTTTCAACTAAGTTTTTCTAGTATTTGAAAAGTAAAACGAAATTTCAAATACCAATTAGTGACAAGTTAGGGAAATTACCCAGTATACCGATTCGGTGCGTGATTTCAAATGTGCACCAATGTTGTTGCAAAACTCCATAAGGAAAAATTTTATAACTTAATTAACTTCATAAGAATTTACACTCAAACAGTACGCAACCAGTTAGTGCACCAGAGTAGTATAGTATAACCTTATGAGAGAGTTTTCTACAAGGACAAATGCTAACATTTTGTTAGTAAACCATAAAGCTAAACCTGTTGTATAGTGATAATGATTCAAGAATAAACAAATAGTAGTAAAAATAGCAATTAATAACTGCTCATAAATTAAAAATAAATTGAAGAACAAAAAATATTAACAACATAATTTAAAAGATAGTTGACAAAAAAAAAAACAAATAATAAATAAACAGTTCATACTGTGATTGCAGTTTTAATCTCACTGTACAAAAAGTATTCTTTAAATTACCCTAAACTTAAAATTTTTATTAAAAGTAGTTTTTTTTTTATTAAGATAACAAACAAATCAAAAAGTTTAAAAATTAATCAATTTTTGTAGCTAGTTATTTTAAAATTTCTTCAGTCACATCATGAATAATATTATAGCAACTTGTAAAACAGATTTTTTACAATCAATATTTAGTCTTAAAGACTTAATTAATTAATTATAAATTTATTTAATTTTAAATCAAGTTTAAATGGTATTTAAAAAAAATTCTTTCTACCCACTGTTTGTAATATTTAAAAAATGCTATTCCCTAAAGATCATAGAAACACTGATTTCAAAATAAATGAAAAGCTATATTTCTTGTGAATTTTTAAAAGCATGGAAAAGGTTGACCTTCAAAAATTTATCTTTTAAACTTTTTGTTTTGTATCAGAAACATTTAGTAAAATCTTTCCACACACTAAGGATAACTCAAGATTCTATGAAGTTTTGGAAAACTTTAGTATGACTCAGTTAAAACAAGGATAAATTTTTTAGTTTCTTATAAAATTAAGTATTTTTAAGCTCAGGCTGATTAAGGATATATTTGGTTTTTTGTTAACTCAGGGTAGATTTAGTGGTTTTTAAAGCTTTTTTTTAAGAGCCTAGTTTCTATTAGTTTAAAAACAATAAAAAATATCTTTAAAATAATTTAAAATGCCTATGATGACACATGATATTTTAAAACTAACTCAGGACAGTTATTTTGACTCAAAATGTGGCAAGGCAATCTTGATATCTTCAAAGTTGGTTGTTTTTTAAAAATTTGTTTTATAATACTAAATAAAAAGTAAAAATATGTTTTCATTAATTTTAGGTTATTATCTAAAAGAAATATGCAAAGTAGTATTGTATGGAATGTTGCAAGTCTAAAAATATGTCAGATAGGAAAATTATCTGAAAATCAAAAACTTGAATTGAAAAATAGCAGACCAACACCAGATATTGCTATTACTCAAGACTGCAGTTCAAGTGGTATGAAATTTTAATTTTTGTATATATTTCAGATTTTCTTCATTTGTTAATATATATTTTTACAGTTTTATATTGTAATATATCCAAAAATGTAGAAGTTAAAACAAAAAAAAAACTAGCTCTTTAGATTTTTTCTAAAAAAAATAAAAAATTTAAGACTTTTAATTTTAATACTGAAGATTTAAAGTTTTTATATAAAAGATAGAGATAGTATATTAAAAGCTGCAACAAACTAAAAGTATGAGTTATTTTGAGTTTAATACAATTCTATTTGTTGATATAAAATAAATATTTAAAATTATCTAGAAAATGCACAGAGAGAATGTTTAGAGGCATTAATTGTTATACTTAGTTGACTATTTATTTGTAGTTAAGGCCATAGGGGGGTAAGCCAAGTTTTTTAGAAGTTGATCTTATTTTATAAATTTTTTTCTAAGCAATAAGGTGCTTTTTATTTTAATAAAAAATTCGAATTACTTTTTGAGATATGACTAGTCAAAATTGGGCCGCACAATAGGTTCCCTATGGGAAGGGAAAGACTATTTTGTTTAAAATCTATGTCCTCCTACATTTTTCAAGCAATCTTCTTTAAACTTTAACAGTTTAATCTTTAGACAATAAAAAAATAACATTACTTGTGAATTTAAAAAATTGTAGTAACAATGTGTTTTTTATGAAAAATAAAAAAAAAACTTTAAAGTTTTTTTTTAAAGTATTTATTTATTTTAATTATCGAAATTCAAAAATTACGTTTTTTTTTTTTGTTAAGTAAGGATCATTTTCTAAAATTTAAAAAGATTGCTTGAAAAATGAAGAAGAATATAGATTTTTAATAATCTTTTAAATTTCCCAGAAAATTGACCCTGATAAAATTGCGGTCCATACATTTGTATTGGTAACTTTTTACAAAAAATAAAACATCTCAAATGTTAAATGATATTCATGCATTCTATAAAAACTGGCTTATAGTTTGTAATTAAAGCTTTCATATAAAAGTGAAAGTTAATTTTTGTAAAAAAAAAGTGTTTAACCACCCTCCCCTCTATGGCCTTAATTTATTTACTTTTTTTTTTGAAAAATTGTGAGTTAGTTGTACTTTATAAATTTCATAAATATAACTATATTGTTGGTTGAGTCATAAAGAGTTTTGTTTATTTTCTATTATCAACAAAAACAGTTTATAACACACTTACTTGAAAGCTGTACTTTTAAAATAAATTTATTAAAAGAAATATGATTGTAAGTTTTCACAGAAATTTTAAAGTCTACAAATAAACAGTTTTTTTTCATTTTAAAGCAACCTATGCAACTTATCAGGAAATTGTTATTTTCATAATACAAAAAGTATAATATAAACAATTATTTAGACCTACATGAGTGTTTTGTATGTATTAAAACTTAATGAGTTTTTAGAAAAATAACCCCTTAAAAATTGTTAAAGATTTTTAGTTGTTAGAAATTAAAATTAAAAGTTATTAATTTTTACACTTAGTTGACTACTTATTTGTAGTTTAGTTTATATACTTTTTTATTTGAAAAATTGTGAGTTAGTTGTACTTTATAAATTTCATAAATATAACTATATTGTTGGTTGAGTCATAAAGAGTTTTGTTTATTTTCTATTATCAACAAAAACAGATAATGACACACTTATTTAAAAGCTGTACTTTTAAAATAACTTTATTAAAAGAAATATTATCGTTAGTTTTCACAGAAATTTTAAAAGTTTACAAAAAATCAGTCGTTTTTCATTTTAAAGCGATCTATGCAAGTTATCGAAAATGGTAATTTTCATAGTACTAAAAGTATTATATTAACAATTATTTAGACTAACATGAGTGTTTTGGATGTTTTAAAATTTAATGAGCTTTTAGAAAAATAACCCCTTAAAAATTGTTAAAGATTTTTTAAAGGGCACTTAGCTAAGTATTTTTTTTGTTTTAAAGAAGGCAACCCTAAAGCTTTGTGTTACTATAATATTTATTTAGTGTTGTTTAATAGGTAGAAAGTTCAAGAGAAAATTCAACAAGGAGTATTACACAACGCATAAGTGGCTGTGTGGATGTGAACATACTTTAGCTCTGTACTGTTTTCCTTGCATATTGTTTGGTGGTGAGGATGCTTGGACCAAATCAGGTTTTAAAAATTTAGGAAAAATTGCTGAAAGAACTAGAACCCATGCCAATTCGCCAAAGCACATCTACAACATGGTATCATTTAATTTACTCGGCAAAAATTGTATACAAGCTCATTTGAGCAAAAGCTACAAGAATAGCATTGATAAACACAATCAAGAAGTACTGAAAAACAGAAAAGTATTGTTAACTATAATTGATAGTGTGCTTTTCTGTGGCTTCCAAGAAATAGCTTTGAGAGGGCATAATGAAATGGAAGATTCTTTAAACCCTGGTGGCTTTAGATCTTAGCTTAAGTTTGCTAGCAAACTTGACAAAGATCTTAAAATGCATTTTGAAACAAGTAAAGCATTTTCAGGGTTGTCTCCAACTATACAAAATGAAATTTTGTTGTGTGCCTTGGAAATTTACAGGAAGGAAGTTATATCTCAAGTACGGCAGACAAACTTTGTAGCAGTAATTGCGGACGAAACAACAGATGTGAGCGTGCAAAACCAATTGTCTATAGTGATAAGATATATCAACAATGACAGTGTCGTTGAGAGGTTTTGGGGTTTTTTTCAGCCAAAAAGAGTAAATGCAGAAGGTATTTCAGAAGTATTTTAAATGAGCTGGAGAAAATCATGCAGGGTGACAAAAAAAAATTAATTGCTCAGACTTATGACGGTGCTTCAGTCATGAAGGGAAGAATAGGAGGGGTTCATGTTAAAGTAATGGAAGTTTATAAAAACGCTTATTACGTACATTGTGCTGCTCATCAGCTAAATTTGGTGCTTTCGATGGCTGCTAGCTGCAACCGAGAGGCAAAACTTTTTTTCGCTAAATTGGATCGAATTCCTACTTTTTTTTCTAAGTCACCAGAAAGAAGACGAGTAGTTGAAGTAAATGTTCCATCTGGATGTAAAACTAGATGGAACTACAACTCAATAATCGTATGCAAAGTTGCAGAAAGGAAAACCGAGTTACTAACAGGATTTGAATACTTTGTTAATCACACTGACAGTTACGGCTATTCAACTATAGCTGCGGCAGAAAACTGCATAAGAATCTTAAATGATGAAAAGTTCAACTTTTGGTTGAAGATTTTTTCTAAGCTTATGCCAGAAGTAGATATTTTGTATAATATATTGCAAAGCACTAATCTAACTGTGAAAAAAGTCGAACAACATGTGAAAAATTTTCAAGATGCTGTTAATAGAGTTCGTAATTCTAGTGTTACAGATCATGCAAAAATATGCCTCTCTTCTTCCGCCAAAGAAGTTTGTGACAGTGTAAGGGTAAATGTTGCTTTTCAGGACACTTGAGAATATCCCAGTTGTTTTTAGAAAATATGTATTCGTTTTATTTAAAATGTTTTCCTTCTGACCTTATCGAAGCAGTTAACAACTTTTATCCTGTTGTCAATTGTAAAAAGCTACAAACCGAATTAATGGTTATTTATAATCGACAAGAAATGCACAAAGGGGGATTAGTAAAAACTCTGCTGTACGTAAAGAATAACAATCTTTCTGATAGTTTTTGTGAAACTATAAAACTTTTAGAAATTTTAATAACCATACCTATGTGTTCAACTGAAGCTAAAAGGACATTTTCATCTCTAAAGAGAATAAAAACATATTTAAGAAATACCATGGGTCAGTCTAGACTAAACTCCCTAAGTGTTATTTCTGTTGGTAGAGACTTAATTAAAAACTTTAGTGGTTTTAATGAGGAAGTTATGAATTTATTTATAAACAAAAATGATAGAAGGATGCATTTTCATTACAAAGGTTAAAAATATGCATTTAAGTTTTTGTTTAGGACAAACATAGATTTTTCTTTGTAAGTACTTTAGCTTTTGATAAACATGACATGTTTCAAGATATGTTTTTTATTATTATATATTATTACCTGTAGTTTTTTTTTACAAATTCTGTTTTTTGTCTGACTTAAATTACATTTTATTTTGTTAATATTTTCGAAATTGTTTAGCTATTTTATATAAAAAAATTTGCTTTTGTAGGAATTCAGATATTCATATATTTTGTAGATAGATATTCAGTTTTACTGTCATTAAGTCTTACGTTTAAAACTTGCCATAAAACTTTTTTTCGTTATGTAATGTGTTTTACAATTTTCATTAAATGTTTCTTTTATGACAAGTTTTGATTTGTATTTTATTAAAATTAAAAAAAAAAGCTAAGTTCAACTTGTTTTAACTTTTTTATAATTCAGATTTAATTTTCTAGCATTTATACCCAACTTACATTAAATAAGCAAGCAATATGTTCTGTTTATAACATTTCAGTTTCTTTTACTAAAACATAATTTTGTGTAACACATAAAATGCAATGAGGTGTTGTTATCACTGTTGTATTGTAAATTTATGAAATTGATATTTTTTCTTGAATAAAACATATACTTTCGTTTTTTTGAATGTATTCATTTTTAAAGATATAAAATTTACTGTAAGTAGTAAAAACAAATTTTTTTTGTAAGTTTACATTTGTATAAGTATAAGTAGTTCTAATAAAGTTTATACTTTTTTTAATTATTTAATTTTGTAATAAATAATTATTTTTTAAAACAGTTGCTTTAAACTTATTTTACTTAATGAATTTTTTTCAATTATATTACTTATAAAAAGATCTTTTTATAGCTAATTACAAAAGTTGCAACTTAGGGGATTTTTTGAGAAAAAAAATTGCGCACCCCCTGACCAAAACACCACGCTACGCCACTGCTTTTAACCCGTTCATTTCTAACAAGATCATTTCTAACCCGATCACTTCTAACCCGATTTAACCCAATCATTTCTAACCCGATCATTTCTAACCCGATCAAATCTAACCTGATCATTTCTAACCTGATCATATCTAACCCGATCTTTTCTAACCCAATCTAACCTGACAATTATTAACCCGATCTATATTAATATATTTGTTTATTATTGTTTTAAAATAAGGATTTGTTTTTAAAACAAATTAATCTCAACAAAATTGTTTTTTAATGAAATTTAGTTAGTTTTGTTTAAAATAAAACTAAATGTTTAGTTAGCTTTGTTAAAATTTAATTTTGATATTCTTTGCCATTGGAAGTTTGTTATCCTACACTAGACCCAGGCATCAAAATCTGGGCCAGTTAAACTGAATGCCACGTAACAAAGAGACGCAAATTTATATACCTTTAAATCAAAACCTATAGTTTTATCTAGTATTTAAAGATTAACAGCAAAAGAATTTAACACTTTTGTATAATAATAATTGACTTATTTATGATTTGAAGAAGAAGGTTTTTAACAAATTTGGTTTTAACTTCTGAATAAGCAAATTTAACATCAATTCTTTCATCGATCAGTGAGTTCCAATAAAACCAAAAATAGCTGCACAATATTTCAATTTAGAATTAACCTCCACTTTCTTTCCAACAAAAAACTTTCCCAAAAAACTTCAGCAACACATATTGAGACGATTTAGTAAATTATTTCAATAATTTTAGTGCAGCAATCAGCAAAACAGTCTGAATTACGCACTTTTTCATTAAAAGAAGGTTAATGGTTACTTTTATAAAATTCTTTTAGAACATACTAAATGTCCGAATTCAAACAAACTACATAAGTTCATGAATAAATTTTTTTTTTGTTCAAAAATCAAACGGATATACACATCCTGACTTTTAGAGTTAGGTTCTGTACATTTGTGCAAACATTTTGTATTTCATTGTTTTCTTATCAATTATTTTTGTCGCTTTGCTAAAGCATAATCGATACAACTAAAATAAATATTATTGGAATTAAGGTACAGACAATTGTAAAAAAAAAATAAAAAAAATAAGTTCATTGACTGACCACTAAATTTAAAGTCCAAAGCACATTAGGAACACAGGCTAAATAAATATCTATCGAAAATATTGAAAAACCTTGCATTATTTACAGAGGAAAGGCGCTGCTAACAAAATTAAACTATAGGGTTACCCAAGTTCTACATGTTAAATCAATGGTTTATAATGGTTTATTTTCGTTAGGTTTATAAATCAATGGTTTATTTTCGTGTTAATTAGTTATTTAAATAAAGTTAAAATGAATTAATCGTTAGCTGTAGTTAATTAGTTTTAAATAGCACTACGAAAATTCTAAGTCTTCTGTCTTTTAAACATTAAGTATTAAGTTTTGATAGTCGTCAATGTAAGAAATACAATGAGTTTTGCAGCCATTAAAGACTACTCCGTACTTTTTCTTTGAAGAGATTTTATATGGTTAATATACATTTTTTTAGTTATGGAGACCAGATTGGCAAGTTGCATTCAAATTTAAGGCGAATTTATATAAAATACAACTTTTTAAGAATATTAATATCAGTATAAATGAAACTCGAAATAATACACTTAATAAAATTTAGTAATCTTTATTAGTATGGTGGTTTCATTTAAATTATTTTAATTAAATTTTAAGTTCTTAAAACGAAAGTGTATACTGTTTAAATAGTCAAAAGTAGAGGTAGACGTTTTTCAAAATTTAGAACCTGTCATTTACTACAACTTAAATTTAAGTTTCTTTCATTTAGCAAATGGTAATTTATATATAAAAATTTATTAAGATATATTACATAATAAACTTAACTATAAAAGTTAAGTGTCGAAAACTTATTATTTTGCTTTTCATTTTCTTTCAAAATATGATGTATATAAAGAAAAACAAATTTACATTTAACATGAAAATTTAAAAGTTTTCAAAATTTAAATTTCAAAAACAGCTTCTCACGATTAATAGTAGAAACTTCTTTAAAAAATTTCTTGATATCTTTTAAAAGTTATTGAGTTACAGGTTTCCAAAAACACAAGAACTTATAATTATTCAGCTAAAGTTAAATATGAAATATGAGTATAAGTTACTTGATTAATTTATATATTTCTAAAATTTATAATAAAATAATAAAATTTGTTTGTGTTGTGAAACTCTAATATAGGTTTATAGAAAATTAGAGGTGCAAAAATCGTTTTTAGAAATTTAGAGGTGCAAAAAAAACACCGTGAACAAAGTCAATAGATTTTAAGCTGGCTTTACTGTAATGAATAAAAAGTAAATATGTTGCGTGTAATAATCGTCTGAAAAAATAGTTGATTAAAGGAAACAAAAAACTTGATGTAGTTTGTATAAATTTTTGCTTCTAGTTATACTTAATTTAACTATATTTAATTTGTTACTCTATTTCAAAATGTTTTTCAGTATTTGTTTCGTTTATACTTACGTTATTTCAACTGTTCACAATGAAGTAAATTTTAAAGAACTTTTGTCTACTAAAGTACTAACTTAAGTCGTAATTAAAACATTTTGTATGTTATATAGATTTAAGTGAAGGTTTTAAAGAAGATTACCTGGGCGAGATTTGATTAACCTCGGACTTGTTATACAAACAAACATGTCTGTTTAATTGTTATTGACGTTTTTTGCTTTAAGACTAAGTAGGAATTTATTAGTGATGTGAAATCAAGACGCTCAATCGACGTAATATACTTTTGCAGTTTGTTATACGACATAACTGTTTTAATATCTAGGTTATACCTAAAATTCAGACTTTTACACTTAACAGAACAAAAGTATTTAATTTTTACTTGTGTTTGTTTAGATTCGATTATCTTAATAGGCCTATGTAAGTTGTATAAAAATTTGTAAAAATTATTAAAATGAGACTTAAAAATAACCTACTATAAATCGCTAGTACATTAGTGAGCAATAATACAACATTTACAACAGACTTACATTGTAGTTTTTGGACCGTAATATTAAGGTTATTTGTAGCTGAATATTACAATTGTCAAGGTTTACTTTTTAAAATTTACTTATGTTAAAATTATCATAGTCACGTGAATTGTTATAAGATCCAACTTAAATATAGTTATAAGTGCTTACTTTAAAATCCTACAAAGAATAGTTCAAAATATTGTAAAGTAAACGATTTAGTGAATTGTATGTTATTAAAGAAAAACGGCTATTAAAGTAGATTTAAAGAACAAAAAAATATGAAATAATGAAAAAAAAAAAATTATGTGTAGAATGAAATATTAAAAAATAAGGTGATAAAAGTAAAAAAAAACTTATGTTTAGTTAATACTAAAGTTAAAGTTCATACTAACAATGTTTTTTTACGTAAGACATTAAAATTACAATGCTTCAAAGAAACTAAAAAAAAAAACTTTAATAACTTTATAAGACTAGTTAGTTTTTGAAACAATATATATTAAAATTAAGAAATAAAATAAACAAGTAGATTGGGTTAGAAATGATAAGGTTAGAAGTGATCGGGTTAGAAGTGATCGGGTTAGAAATGATCGGGTTAGAAATGATCGGGTTAGAAGTGATCGGGTTAGAAATGATCGGGTTAGAAATGATTGGGTTGAATCGGGTTAGAAGTAATCGGGTTAGAAATGATCTTGTTTGAAATAATTAAGTTAGAAGTGATCGGGTTAGAAGTGATCGGGTTAGAAGTAATCGAGTTAGAAGTGATCGGGTTAGAAGTGATTGGGTTAGAAGTGATCGGGTTAGAAATGATCTGGTTATAAATGTTCGGGTTAGAAGTGATCGGGTTAGAAGTAATCGAGTTAGATGGATCGGGTTAGAAACGATCGGGTTAGAAATGATCGGGTTAGAAGTGATCGGGTTAGAAGTGATCGGGTTAGAAATGATAGCGGGTTAGAAATGATCGGCTCCCCTGTAAACTGGTATAGTAAAATTTTACAATTTGAAATAAAAAGGTGGCCAGTTTTGGTTTCCAAGATGAGCATCAAGCTCTTAAAGAATTATTCGACAGCTGCCCAGAAGTTGCAAACTTGACAAGTTTAAAGTCTCTAATATTTAACAATTTTCTCAAATGAGAAAAAAAATTACTTGTGAGTATATGAAAACAACTTGATCTGCAGCAAGAACGAAAACAATGACGAAAATAGTGCAATCAACAACACATCTAAAAATAACGAAGCATCTTAGACTGAAGCAAATAAATTAAGCATGGATAGTAAAGTCCTTTTAAAAGTACTTAAAAAGACTTCTACTTAACTAGTTTTCAAGTCATTTAAAACGAAAATTAATAATTAACAATTATAAGAATTTAGAATCGTGTATTTGTTTACTAACTAATTTTTTTATATCTAATGAGTTAAGGTTTTAAAATATTGTGCAGACGTAGTATTAAACCTACTGAACTCTTTATTTTTAAATACATTTAGGAACACGAATGCTTTTATCATACCAACTTCTTTTGAAGTTTTTTAAAAGAATTCTTTAAAATTTAAAACTTATATTCTGATTTTCAAACTCAAGTGAACAAACGAAACTGTTCACTTAGAATCAACTATAAACTACACAACTAATATAATTTAACATACAACAAGTTTGTGTTAACGGTTTTTTTTTCAATAGTAATCCACGATCAAGTCAATAATTACTCAAACTTATGTCCGCAGTCAGGGCATGTGTTATGGTTCTTAAACCATCCTTCGATGCAACTCTGGCAAAATGTGTGTTGACCCTCGCAATCGAGACGCATCATTTTTCTTCCATATTCAACATCCATATCGCATAAAGCGCATTGATCAGCAACTAGTGACTCATCAGCTTCAAACTGATGGAACTTTTGAACTCTTTCAGCTGTCAGACCTTTTTGTTTATTATATCTCTCTAGGGCTTGTTTCTTAAATCTTTCCTGAATGCAGAATTAAAAATAGTAAAATATTCATATAGTTCAGAAGTTAACATCTAAACAGATTTAACACTTTTTGTATTTCATTTTAGTTTATAAGAACAAATTTATTTTAATGTTTTTGTTTTCTTTATATTGCTAAGCAGCAACACATTGTGTACACATTTTATATTTATAAAATGAAGTTTAGATCAGATTTTAAAACAAAGTTAATTGAGATTTCATTGTTTTTGTTTATAATATGCTATACTTTTGAACAAAACATTTATTTTTAAAAATATGATAAATAACAAAAATAAACTATATAGTTTGTTTATTTTAACCAATTATTCATACTGAAGAACATTAAACTGTAAGGGCTAATACATTGCTTAAAGTATATTTTTTACTATTTTCAATCTACTCAACAGACGACAGTTTTTATAATAAATGTAAAAATTTAGATGATTTCCAAACAATCAGAAAAAAAGTATCTTGAAAAAATAATTAAGGTGATATCAAAAACAAAATTAAAGGTGTTCGTGTAATAAAACTAAAAAGTGTTAAATATTTTGAGAACAGATCAACTATTTAGAATAAATTTTAATGGGCTGAATTACATTTATTAAAAACTAATTTTATTAATTATATCAGTATATATATATATATATATATATATATATATATGTACAAAATGATTTTGTTCAAAACTAAAACATAATTTAATATCATTTAATGTTGCTTTCCACTGGTCTCTATTTAGAAAAAATAATAATGTTCTTAAGAAATTAGCTTCAAAAAGGACCAATTTTTTTTTTAATAAAAAAGAAAGTAGTTTGATAGACTAAAAAATTGATATAAATATCAAAATAGTCTTTTTTACAACTTTTAAGAAAAATTAAAAAAGTATTTTTCTTAAGATAAGTATGAATTAGATAAAAAATACAAAAAAAGCTTAAATATGTTGTCAAATGATCTAAATCACGGTTTCATAAAGTGGGCCATCAGCAGCAAAGGCGCCAAAAGCAGCAAAGACTATGTACAGTTAAGGAGCAAGAGGAGGCCTTGAGATTATAATTTAAAATTTACACCAAATATTTTTGGTTTTTAATGATGACTAAAAAATAAAAAAAGAAATAAAAAAGGTCTTAGGTGCTTTTAATGATTGTTTTTTGAATAATCTTTTTAAAGGGGGCCACTTGAAAAAAAACTGGGAAACCCTAATCTAAATGTATTTTAAAAGACTCAATCTACACACAATTTATTAATGCTTTTTTTTGAGCGTTTTCATTTTAAATTATAAATACAAATAAATTTAAGTTGTTCGTTTTTTAAATAAGTACTAAAAACTTATTTTTTAATCACATCTACTTTAACATTCTCTATTTTTCAAATTAAATTTAATTTTTAAATAAAGCTAAGAATAGTTCTAAAAATGTTTAAAATATGGAAGCTTTAAGTAAGTATAAGTTTTTTTTTTTGTCCATCAAAATCTGAACATTTAAAATAAATTTAACTTAGTTTTTAGATAGAACACATAAATTTTTATAAAAAAGTTTCATTATAGTAAGTTTTGATGCCATATAACCAGTGTAGATGTAATTCACAGTAATTTTAAAACTTATTTAATAAAAAATTGTCATCAACTACTTAAGACATGTTTATTTAGAAAGTTTAGACAACTTTATAATAATCACTTACACATGGTTGGTATGTTCACTTTTAGTTAAACACTGATATCAATTAGTATTAAAAAAATTAAGTTAAAGCCCTCTATTAAAAAGACAACTTCTTAGAAAAAAACAAATAAAGATGTTATGTTTACACTGATAAAAACAAAGCTAAACATTTTTCCTAGACTAACTTTATATTCTATTCCTCCTCTAGTTAAGATAGCTACTAAATTATTAAATCTTGTAAATGTTACCACAGTTTAAGTTGTTTAAGTTGCAAAATTTTTTACTTCTTATATTTTAAAATTAGTAAGTTTTGTTTGGTAGGAACAAAAAATAAAAATTAAAATAACCTACTATTGTTTAAATTAAGTATTTTATTTAATTATTCATTATACCAGGCTAAATCTAAAATTTTTAAATATAATTTTTTTTAATTAGTTTAATTAGTAAGATATTTCTAACTAAACTTAAATCATAACTTTTTTACTGCTTGTAAAAGTAAAACTAAACAAAAAAATATACACCGTATTTTTACATAAACTTCCTTAAATACAAAAGAATTTTTTTTCATAGAATATGTTACCATGATTTTAATGGTTTAAATTTCTTTGCATAGTTAGTGGATATAAGTTTTATAATAATTTTTTTTAGTATCTTTTTTAGTATAATAAATTAAATTTTTATTTTATATTTATAAAGAACAATTTTAAAGTATATTTATAAAAGTTAAGTTTTGTTTATAGCATTTATACTTGACGGAAAAGAAATCAGATCTCATATGAAATTAAAGTACAATTAACTAATATTAATTAAATTAATATTATTTGAAAAATATATACATAACACAAAATAAGCCAATCTACAAATTCTTTGTACTGTTTTAAACTTTAAAAATTGATAAAGTTATTAATTTAATTTATCTAGTAAATACTGCTTTTTAATTTGTAGCTAACGAAAATTTCAGTTATTAAACTAAATTTTTCAGTAATTTATAAGTTAGATACTTTACTCCTACTTTAAGCTTTTTGAAAAGAATTTTCAAAGAAGAATACTTAGTTTTTACTAATGTCCAAGCTGTTTATTAAATAAGATTAAAACAAGTTTGAATCGTAAACTTTTTAAACTATTTAGGTTTTATTAGTTTATTTATTTTCTTTATATTTCAGCAATAATTCTCACAGCACCTAACAAATGAAATGCCAGCAACAACATACAGAAATATTTCAGCCATTATCCAGAATACATGTGATGCTGCCTTTGTAACTGTTTGGATATTTATTTGTTTTGTTTTTCATTTTTTTCATAGTTTTTATTTAAATATTTTTATTTATAAAAGATTGCAATCACTCTTGAAAGTTGATTAAATTAACTTGACTAAATATTAATTGTTAAAAATGTATATTAGGAGGATTAATTTTTAATAGTCATTGTAGAAATGTTGTTTAAAAAGTGTGTAAGATCTTATGAAGTATAGGTAAAATACTATTCTTAAAACATGTTAAATTCAACAAAAAATTACTTAAATGGACATAAGGTCAACTGTTTGTTTGTTTATATATTCTCAGTTTAGTTCATAGAGTATTTTCATGTTACAAACATCGTTTTAAACAACTGAAAGCACAGAGGTTTTCGTTAAGGCCTAATAAAAACAATTAAATGTGTTTACAAGTTTTTATGCACTACTGCCGCACTTACTTAAGTCTTGAAATGCACCATTTATATTTTTTGCATTTTAGGCTGCACAAGTTTTAATCAGCTTGAAGACCACTAATTTACAATATTATTTAGTTTTTACTTATATATGAACTATGAATTCTGATGATGAACAATAAAACTTGTTATTTTAAATCAAGAAAGAAGATCAGAAAACCTGGAAAAATTATTTAAAACCAGTAGCCCATTTTTTTTATAAAATTCAGTTGATACAGATTTTTTTGTACTACTTTTGAAAGACTCAGACAATTTTTAATATTTTTCCTGAATCTAAAACTTTACAAGTTTTCAAAGTTTTGTGTTTTTTAACCTCATTTCTTAAACTTTATACTTTAAGACAGTAAAGCTTTATTTAAAAAATTTTTTAATTTTTTGGCTGAAAATAATATTTTGGTTTTATTAAATTAAATTTTCTTCAAAAACTGGGCTTGCTTGATGTATCTTAAGCTATGTTTTCGTTCAAAGATTGGCAATATTGTAACAAACTCTAAATCAGGGATTTTCAAAAATATTTTTAAAAACGTCTTCTTTACATAAATTAAAATTAATTTAAAACATTTATTATTTTAATAATAGCTTAAGTTTAATATTATGTTTCAAAGAAAGAAGAGATAGTGTTTTTAGTCATGAATTTTATCGAGCGCAAAAGGAACTTCATAGAACGCAAACCATGTATAAATGACCATGTATAGTCATTAACCTAACTGTGTAGAAATCGAGAACAGCTCAGTTCAAAACTGCACATAAATTATTACCCGTGCATAATTCGGAATTAAACATACATACACTTAAAATGATCAATATTAGTATCATGTAGATAGAGAGAGATATGTATTTTAAACCGACTTAGTTGTTTTTGTTAAGTCATTTTCTTAAATGGAGTGTTTCTTGAAACAGATAGTTATTGCCAGTTAATTTAAGTCTGTAGTTATTAATAACATTAAAAATGTTTGAATTAGGTAAAAATTTTATAATCTTTTAATTTTATTAGTTGATAAAAGCTATATTAACAAATTTATATTCTAAAATTAAGATAAACGAAGTATTTAATTTTCCTTCAGAGAGGATTATCTGATTAAAATACTTACTTTTAACCTTAAGTATAAAGAAGTTATCCCTGTGAAAATAAGTCAAGATCAATGTTATATAAGCGCTAAAATTATTTTTGTGAATCAAAACGGTTACGTACAAAGTCTATGTAGTCTTAATATTAGTAGATTCTTAAATTACAGCTTGATGAGCAATTTTTTTGATTCTGGTATGCACACATTTTAAGTAACTTAAAGAACACTAGACGAGCTTTTGAGATATGTATTTTAGTTAGATTTTAATTTTTTTAAATTTTAATTAAACTATTTTTAAATTATACTTTTTTGAAGCTTAATCAAACATTAAAAATGGATAACTACTTACAAAGAATGCAAGATTCCCTTACCGATGCCACTCAAATATTGGAGCAATCAGCAAACCAGGTTGCTGCTGAAGTTCAAACAGCTGTACGTGAACTTCAAGCTGAAGTTCAAACTGCTGTACGTGAACTTCAAGCTGAAGTTCAAACAGCTGTACGTGAACTTCAAGCTAAAGTTCAAACAGCTGTACGTGAACTTCAAGCTGAAGTTCAAACAGCTGTACGTGAACTTCAAGCTGAAGTTCAAACAGCTGTACGTGAACTTCAAGCTGAAGTTCAAACAACTGTACGTAAATTTTAAGCTGAAGTTCAAACAGCTGTACGTGAACTTCAAGCTAAAGTTCAAACAGCTGTACGTGAACTTCAAGCTAAAGTTCAAACAGCTGTACGTGAACTTCAAGCTGAAATTCAAAGAATTGTACGTGAACTTCAAGCTGTCAATCAAAACGCCATCAACTTTTTGGTTTGTCTAGTTTTTAATTAAAAAAAATAATGTTTTTTTAATAAAACAAGTAAATTAATTTTTAACTAAAAATTTAAATTAAATATGTTGATAAAACTAATTTTAAAATAAGTTTATTTTAGCACATCAAACTCAAGTCTGAACAGTTGATCTGTAGTCAAATTGTTTAGCACTGTAATGTTCTACTGTTTTAATGCATTTATTTGTAATACTGTTTGAAATACTATGTCAAGGCTTCTATTTATTGTGTTTTAAATTCATTTATCTTGTTGCATATATTATTATATTTTTTACTTTAAGATGTTAATTGTTTAATAGTTTTTAAAGCAAAAAATAACCGATGTATTAGCCATTAAGAATAAAATTCCTTACAAAATACAAAGTTAAATTCGCTAAATAAGTTTAATGGTGTACATATTTTAATCATAAATAATAAATAAAGAAAAAGATGGTGATAATAAAAAGTTAGTTTCAGCATAAACACGAAAATAACAAAAAAAAGTATGATATAAAGATTAACTTGTAGTTAAAAAAGGTAAACAGTATATTCGTGTTATTTTCAAGGTAAAAAACAAAATAAGTATCTAGTAGATGGGAGCAAAAAAAATAAGCTATTTTTGGTTAAATAAACAAAGTGTTGAAACTATTTTAATTTAAAAGTTCTACATATTCACTAAATATCTATCAGTTTTCAATGTTCAAATATAAAACAACATTTTTCATAGTTTAACATACATACAGAGAAGTATAGGATATCCTATACAACTACCTAACGATCTACCTAACTACGGTCTGCAACAAGGTTTGACAGCAGAAAGAATCCAACAGTTTCACCATTTTGAAGCTGTTGTGCCACTTGTTGGTGATCAATGCACCATATGCAAGATCGTCATTGAAGTTGGAAGGAAAATGATGCGTCTCGATTGCGATGGTCGACATACATTTTGCCAGGAATGTATTGAAGCATGGTTTGCTAACCACAACACATGTCCTTTATGTAGGCATAGGTTTCAGTAAATGTATTTTAGTATAGTTAAAAGTTTTAGCACGTTCTAGTACTCTGTAATAAAAGAATTATCTATTTATGTTGTTTTATTTTTATTTGTTTGCATCTATATAAGACTTAGTATTTGACAATATAGTTTACTAAAAGCCAAAAAATCTTGTACATTTAACTTTAATTTTTTTAATACTTAGTAGGGCTAAAAACTTATTGAATATTATAAAACAAAGGTACATTATAGTGTACTAAATACTGACTACTATTTTTTGAAATAACTGAAGTTATTATTTCAGATACTTTTGTTAGAAAAAAAATGTAGAAAAAACAACAATAATAGAGCATAAGTAACATGTAAATATGAAATGTAGAGTGTAATTGTGAATTTTAACAAAAACACTCTGCTTTTAAGTATATTTTAAATTTAATATACCTCGAAAGTCGCAATCTTTATTTTGCTAACCGCATTTGGCGCGTGAGCCACAGTTTGCCGATTCCTTATCTATGAGCTAATTGCAATTTTGTTTAAATAATCTAGAAAATATGTCAGTCATTTACGATAACTCTAGTAAGTTTTACATGTTCATACAACATTAAAACTTAATTAAAATACTTTGAAATGTAAAGTTGATGTTAACTCTTTGACAAGTTAGGTTCATTTTGTTGTTAATCTTTGAGAAGTAATTATTAAAAAGTATAAAAACATATGAGAAAAATAAAAGTCCGCATTATTAATATAAATTTACATTTGAAATACTAAAAAAATGTAAAACATTTATATTGAACTAGTACACTTAGAACTTACAGTAATAGTGTTACTTTGATAATGATAATAATAATAATGTTACTATACATAAATCTGTTAAACATCTTTTACAGAATATTTTATGTAAGAACTAACACATATATTTTCATATTATTATTTTTTCACTAATCAACTACTTATTATTACACCAGATACTAGATGTATTTATTTTTAGTTTCAAAGCTAAATAGTTCATTTAAAGAAGCAACAAAAACGTAAATTTCTATTCTAAAAAAATTTAAAGTAAAAATTTAAAGTATAGTGTAAACAAATTGAAAATTTGTAAAACATATAAAAAAATTAAATTTTTCTTTTTTTTTCACTAAAAGGTGTCATAGCTTAAATTTAAGTTATTAAAGTTTAAATTTAAAAAAAACGAAATGTATTGAAAAATTTTTAAGGCTTTTAAAGTTCATGGTTTGTATACAGAGTCTACAAAAAACTAAGTGTTGTTTTTATAAAATTCGCTATTGTTAATTTATATAAACAAAAGATTACATATCAAAAACAGTTCTAGGAGATGAAAAATAATTTTTTTAATTATTTGTATTAAATTATTGGTATTTGCTTAAGAAACTTAATTTTAATCGTTTAAGCTCTGAACTTAACTTACAAAAATTTAAATTTTTTTTTTTATATATAACTAACATTTACACTTATAATTGCTGCTTCCTTTGCTGTTTTTATATTAAATTAAAAAATATAAAGACTTTTTTACTAACTAGACAGCATTAATTATAAAAATTCCTTTTAAAAAGTTTATCAGTAATCGTTTTGGTAGCCGGCTTATATGATAAAGTTTATAATTTTTTGTTTAGTCTCTGAGTTAAAAAACAAAAAAGATTCAGTGTGAATGTCAAGGTTAACTATAAATTTATATAATAATAGAAAATTATTATTAGATTGAGATTAAATATTTTTTTGCATAAGTTAGTTTTAAGCTAATATAACTTTTCTGGATTAAATTTTTTGTTTGCAAGTTAGAATCTAGCGCAAGAGTTTTACTTTGCTAAACTTTTGATTTAATGATTTGATTTTGGATTACTACCAGACTATAAATTCTAAAAATATAGCAAAACATTTAAAACAGCATGCTGATTATATTTTGATATTTAATCAGATAAAAACTATTTGTTTAAGTATAAAACTTCTTTTAAAATTAAACTCAATTTGTGTACTTTTATTAGTTATCTTGTTTATTATTTAAGTAGACTTTAAAACAAAAATGCTTCCACTTTAGTTAATTAAAAAAATTAAAATTAATTTTTGTCTCAATTTAAACTTAAAGTTCATTAGCTTTACCAATTTGTTATACTTACCTAAATTGTTTAAAATTAAAATAATAAATTTACAATCCTTTTAGTTTTTGTCTATAAAACTTTTATTAGTTTTATAAAACACCTAAAGACTCATGTATAACCTTCTACTTATTTTATTACTTTATTGTGCTTTAAAAGTCTAAAATAATTATTTTTAATTTTGGTTAATTTTTAGTGTTTTCCGTTTACGGTAAACCATATACTATTGCTTAAAACATTAATTTAAATTAAAAACTGTTAAAGATAAATTTCAGTTTTGAAATTTTTAATCATTTTATTATTTATAATTTTTTAAGTTAAAGAGCACAACTATTTCGTTAGATAAACTAAAATACTTTTTATAATTTTTGCCTAAAATTTAATTTTATAAAATTATCAAAATGTCATTGTGTACAAATTTAAACTAATATTTAGAATTATAATCGTCATATGACTTTTTTTTTTCTATCCAGCTGAACATGATACTGTAAACACGTGAAATCGGACTTATAAACTATTGTTTTTAGATTTTCTCTGTTAGTTTTCAAATTGTGAGATCTGGTTTAAAGTTAATGTGATTAAAAGATTAATTTGTATCTAAAGCCAAATTAGAATGTTGCTCAAAACTATGTTATGTCTATTTATATGCTATTTATTAGTTATATTACATATCTGTATAAACATACTTAGGTTTTGTTTTGTATAATCAAAGTTCTTTTACAAAAAAGTATAATTTTTTATTAAATTTTTTTTTTAAAGTCTTCAAGGTGACTAATTTTGTTTTTCAACTTAATTAGTTTTTAGAATTATATACTAATATTTATACTAAACGCCTTGTTTATAACAGTTCTATTATTTTAATTATTAATTATTCTATAATTTTCATTATGACTAACCTTACGGACCATTTCTTAAACAACAATATATGTCATCATTATAGCACATAAAACTTATTAAAAAAGAAAGTTTAAAATTATCAACTTTTTATGAACTGAAAAACATAACAGAGTATTTTAATTTTATAGGAAAATACCTAAAAAGTTGTTTTTGAAACTTATAAGTATTCTAACTCAACTATCATAAAAATTAGAATACAGGTAAAATAAACATTTTTTGTTTAGATATCTATATACGTTCCTGGAAATCCATACATTAGCTATTTAAGTAAATGTGTTTTTTAAATATATCAAATGAATGTTACAATATACCTTTTTTTTATACTTAAATATTTTAAACAATCAACAGTTAAGAAGCCTTCGAAAAAAGAATGAAAACTTTTTACGTAGTCTAACCTTGTTAAAGATTTTTAAAATAAAATAAAAAATACCGTAAAACTTAAATAAACATTACACTAAAATTAAATCTTTTAAGTTAAGCTAGGCTAGACTTTACATCAATAGATTTAGTTATATTTTTCGTTTTTTGTAACTTTAAAAATTTCAACTGCATATATTTGTAAGTATTATTTTTTGTAGTAAAATAAATAATAGGCTTTTTTTTTACTATATATGATGTTCTGAATTAGTACTGAGATAGCTTGATGTTGTATAGTTTATGTAGTTAATTTAACTTACTAGTCGCGATCAATTTACAAAATTTATCTTAAAAAAATGTTAATGACTAAGATAGATTAAACTTATTTTTAGCAGTACAAAAAACATATAAATATTCAATAAAACATTCAAATTTTAGTCTGTTTTTCAACAACATTATCACTTATAAATATAATTAATATGAAGTTTATATTAATACTCACGTAGACAGTCAATTTGAAACAGATCGCTTAATAACAGTAATGATTAAGTCAAAAGATCTTGTGAATCAAAGCAGTCAGGATAAAAACGAAAAGTGTTTTGAAAAAATTTTAACAAGAAGTAGTTCTTGTGTTACTTATAAGTCCAAATACGGTAGTTTAGTTCGAATTGATAACAAAGAGTTGAAAAATGGTAGCACTATTAATTTTCACGAAAAATACAGTATAAATTCTGTGCTGTTTGAAAGTGAACTTTGCATTGTTTTTATCGGTAAAATTAAAAAGTCTAGGATCAAAGTTGCAATTAAGAGATTCCAGTGTAGAGATATTAAAGGTTATCTTACAGAAAACGGAATGCCTAAATAGTTTTATGTGCAAAGCATAGTACAAAACTTTAGTGTCGACAATGGTAATGGAAGAGTTTTAAAAGTGTTAGATTGGTATGTTTATGACAATTGTTTTGTCATTATATCAGAATATGATAAGGATTTTGAATCTTTATTTTATTGCACCACTAAACAACCTGATAAACATTTTACTGAAGAAAAATGCAAAACTATTTTTAAACTAATTTGTAAACTGATTTTTAAACTAAACCAAAATGGAATATTTCATCATGATATTAAGCCAGAAAATTTCCTTTATAACTCGAAAACAGGGGAAATAAAACTATTAGATTTCGGTCACTCTGTTTTTAATGATACAGAAACTAATCTAGAAATAGAGTTTGTTTATGGAACTTTTGGTCTACGAATGCCTCAACAAATTGAAGAAGAAGCGGATTGTTATTCAAAAGATGTCGACTTTTGGTGTATAGCTCAAACGTTATACTTCTGTTTGCAAGGCGATTTCGCTTTTGAAGATGATGAAGCGGTTCTTAACAAAGAAATTGAGTTTAAAGTCGAAGTTAGTAAAGAATGTGAGAATCTGGTAAGAAGCATGCTTTCAAAAGAAGTGAAAGATAGACTGACAGAAGAAGAAATATTAGAGCACCCTTGGTTAAATAAAAACGTAACCTGTAAAGACAAGAGTCATTTGAAGGAGATTTCTACTCAAAAAAAAAATCTATTAAAACCAAAAAGTATTCTACAGAATGATAAGGTAAATATGCAAAATACCTCAGCAAATCAACAAAGTACAATATACATAGATAACGAAAACGATATTATACTTAATGAAGATACAACAACTCAACCACAAACGCAAACTTATTGGTTTATGAGGAGTTTTAAAAGTTTTGTTTATAAATTTTTGGTCTATTTATGTCTGTTATTTATCGTTGTCGTTTTGATATTGCTTTTCTTCTTAATCACTTCTAATCATTAAAATATTTAAATAGTTATAAGTATAAGTTTATCTACTTTAAGTTAATTAAGTGATACTAAAGAGTGATTAAATTTTGTTTCTAAATGGTTTTTAAATGTTTCTATACCAGAATTCTACTTTAAAATCTAAATAACAAAGTTAAAACATTTTGTTTTAAATCTGTGAAACTATGTGAAAACTTTACTTTGAATGTTTTATATGTTTAAGAACAATACATGATCACTCACTCATACAATAACTACATTTTCATAACATAATAGATAATTTAAAGTGTTGTAGATACGATTTATTATATCAAAAACTAATGGAATAGTTATAAATTTAAGGTTTTATCAAAAAATCAAACAACTTTTTGTACATTTAAGTTATTAAACATTATCCAGTAAAAAAATATAATATCTTTAAAAACATTCTGATAGTCTAATAGATAAATTTGTCTTAAATTAAACATGTAAAGATTATACAACTTATATTGTACCTAAGGTAGTTATCAAACATAACAGTTTATTTTTCTGCTTTACAATTGGAGGCATTTTAAAGCTTATCTTATATTGCCAGGTAACAAGGCTAGTAATCATTTTTAATTATCATGTTTTTATTTTGTGCGTAAGTTTTAATAGTTTTAAAATTACAAAATTCAGTTATTAGTTTTACACTGTTTTATAAGTTTTAATTTAAGTATATGTACAGCAACAATAGTATATTTTAAATACTTTTTTACCCTAAATTACAGTTTTCGATGAAGTAGCGAAGTAAACAATTATGTTTTTGTTTTTATTTCAAATCAAATATTTCTAAAACAGATGTATGTGATGTTTAGTCTAATGTATGATAGTATCTGATATCTTTTTATATAGTTAATTGCATTTTAGATTTTTATGTTGACTTAGTTTATCATTTAATTTTATTTTGACCTTAAAATTATGAAGTTAAGAATAAGGTTGTTTACAATTAGTATGCTATCCGTTTTTTAACGATAACTCATTCATTGAGTTTTTTGCTAGATATAAAACAGATTTGCTTAACAAACATGTGGTCAATAAACGGTAAGGCACTGTTCTGTCCTAAAAATATCGGATACACAAAATAAAATTTTATACGTTAACCTAAAAGTATGTTTATTCTATCATAAAATTTAATGCTAAATAAGTTTAGAAAAAAAAAAGTAAAACAACTGTTTTTATCCTATAGTCTAGATTAGCTATACTTTAAGTTATTTAAAATGAAATTGGAGTTAGTTATATAAATAGTTATAAAAATTTTTCAGAAGTTAAAAGACAAATTCTAATTAAAAATAAAACTGAACAAAAAAGTTATTTCAGTTTTGTAATTTACATTAACTTACTAAGCTAACTTACTAACTTAATATTATATAACAAGTTATAGTTATAACTTGTTATATAGTATCAAATACCGTAAAACTGATTACTATATACTTTAATCTAATTTTGCTAAATTTTTTAGTCTAAATTGCACGAAGAAATTTTTGCACCAAGGGTCAATTTTGCACGGTGAATCAACTTTGCACGAGAATTAAAAAAAAAAACTAAATAAACAATAAAAAAAAGAAAAAGGAAATAAATGATAAATTAATAAAACACAAAAAAACTTACTGACTGAGAGTGAGGGTTATAGGTGACAGTGATAGTAAAAATAAAAAATAACTTATATAAATTATTATTAAAAATAAAAAAGAAAAATGAATAAACAAAAATAAATAAATCAAAAAAATCTACCGACCGAGATAAAGGGTAAGAGGTTATAGTGGTAGTTAAAAAAAATTTATTAAAAAAAATAAAAACAAAGTTACCTACCGAGGTTAAGAATTAAGGTAAAATAATTAATTAAATAAACATAAAAACTAAGTATCAAAAAAATTAAAGTAATAAAAATATTAAATATGTTAATAAATAAAATACTCGAGCCGTCAAAAAATATGCGAAATTGTCTGCTCGTGCAAAAGTGACTCTTTGCGCAATTTTGTCCCCTCGTGCAATTTTTTACGATAGTGAGTACAAAATTTTAAGTTTTATTCTTATAATTTTAACGAAATTTTGCTGCTTGTATTGTATGGTATATTTGGCTTTACTACTAATCTCATTCTACGCGAGCATGTAGATTCTCGTTGAATTAGATTTTCTGGGATATGAAAAAGAAAGTAAAAAAAAAAGTTTCAGACCTTATATTTCGTAGATAATTAATTTACTATTCTATTAGTTAGTATTTCATACGCTTATAGTTTTAAAAGTATCAATTGTGGCAAAAAAAAATAAGTGTAACTAAATTTTTAAAGTATTACACTTATAGAACTAAGTAGGAACTTAAAACCTTAATAATCTAGTGTTTAGGATACATATAGCATTCAATAAAATCAGTTAAAGCTAAGAGAGCTAATAGTAGCAGCTAAGGATAGAAAACTATTAAGCAATAAAATTTACACTAATCAACTCTAGTTACTAAAAAATTAATCTTATAAACTTGTTTATTAATCTTTTGTTTTTGTAAGTTAAGTACATAGTTTTGAAGCAAAAACTGAGTATTAAATATTAAATGTCTTATTTCAGTTATTGACATAACTAAACTAATCTTTTCAGTAAATTTTTATACTGTTTTATAACCTCATTTGGTTTCTTCTTTTTAGATGTTATTAGACAAACATTTTATCACACACAACAAATTAGTTACAGATAAAAAATAAAATTGGTTAGTATTATAAAAGTATTAAATAAGGCTTAATAAAGCAATTTAATAATAAACGTTGTTTTATTGAGAATGACCAATTCAGTACAGTAAAAAAATTCAAATATCGACCGCAAGTTATCAAAAGGTTTATCAAAATTTTAAGTAAAATATCTTGTTTTAATGAAAGTTATTTTGTTTGTAAAACCAAAAAACTCGAGTTAATATTACTTTGTTAAATATAAGACTGCTTGTTAAAGGACAAACCAAGTAGACGACGGTAAGATCAAAAGTGGCAGCACTGACAGTTTTTCTTGAGAAATACACCACTTTAACGATGCTATTCAAGCATGAAGACTGTATTGTGTTTGTTCAAGCATGAAGACTGTATTGTGTTAATTCGAGCATGAGGACAGTATTGTGTTTATTCGAGTATGATGACTGTTTTGTGTTTACTAGTGGCGATAAACAATCTGAAACTAATGTGACGATCAAAGTGCAGGAGTAGCCAGAATGTGAATACTGTTATGTCAAAATTAAAATCTTTACAAGCAAAAGCACCAGTTTCGAAGGCGGAAGTGTTTTAAAAATGTTAGATTGTTACGTTAATGACGCTAGCTGCGTCATAGTCACGAATACGATAAAGATTTGAAACATTTAAAAGAATGTACTGAGTACTAACGTGATGTTTATCAATGAAGAGGATCGTAAAAATAATTTAAAGATGTTGTTAATCCTAAGAACTAAACTCCACAAAACCTGAGTATTTATTTCGGGTATCAAGCCTAAAACAAGGTTTTCTGCAACACTAATAATGATATGATACTAGGACAATAAATACCTACAAAACTCTGGTGACTGGGGTTAAAACTATCAAAAAAAATACTTTAGTAACAGTATTTAGGTTGCCGTTGAAAATTTGTTTGTAAATAGGTCAAACTAAGAAGAAGATATCCTCAAATTTAAATTGCTTAGGAGTTGTGCTATTTAATAATTGATTTTTTTTGATGGTTAACTCACATTTACTGTAGCTTCGGATTTTGTAAACATTTACTTAATTAAATAAACTTTGATTTCTGCGTATTAGATCAAATGACTATCAAAAGGCTGATAAAATTTGTTATTAGTGATTATAAAAAACTGTAGCAAACTATAACAATGTTTTCTAAAATTTTCAACAAAAAGTTTTGTGTACTTCGGTAATTTAAATTAGTTATAAAAAATATTACTCTCGTTGTTCGAACATCATAGAGGCTTTGATTCAAATGATTTTTTATGAAGCTAGGTTTGTTTAAACGATTTAATCTAGGATTTGAAAGACTTTAGACAGATGTTCGAACTGTTGGAAGGTCATTGAGATCTAATTATAAAGTTTTTAATTAAGCTACAAACATGTATTCTTACAAGGACTTTATTAACATCAATACTAAGAAAAAGTTTGTATCTAAAGGTTTTTGAAACGAGATGGTTTTAAAAAAGTTTAAATTCTTGTCTGTAGGCTGATATTTGACATGATTTGTCTATTTAATTTTATTTGAGTTTAAGTAATTTTAAATTAAGTCAAAAAGTAATTTTCATGTCTACTACGGATTTATGTGTACTTAAGAGATAGACTCTTTAAGTTTGATAGTTTATACATTTATTCCTGTTTTAAAGTCTCTGACGAACATAAAAAAAATTTAAATTACTACTTAAAACTTGACATCAATCCAAATTTAGTTTTAAAGTAGACTTACTTAAAAAAAAACGAGTCTGTTTTAATATTTATAGCTAAATTATATTGTAATATAATTTCTTTACACAACGTTTAGTATACGAATCAGATGAAAATATAAACAATTATATGTAAACATTTTTTCTAAAATATTTGATAAGTGAATCCTTAATCAGTCGGTCAAATTTTATAAATAAAAAGCTAATTGTAATTGAAAAAAAACTTAAAAAAGTGCACATATAGTTATAAATACACAAAAAACTATTCGTCAAACATAACCTAATTTAAAAAACTTTATAACTGGAAATAAACAAAAAATATTTTTAAACTACAAACTATAACATTAAGTTTGTTATGAAGTAATCGAAATACAAAAAAAAAGTTATGTACCAACTGAAAAACTTTTGACTTTGAGAAAGATTAATGTAAAAAGAAATTTTTTAAAAACCAAAATATACGTATTTAAATTATTTTATCACATTATTTATAAAAAGATATTAGAATATTGCTAAAACTTATTGATAGCAATGAACTTCAACGACAATTATTTGAAAAATAAAACGTTTATAGCTGTAAAAATAATTTTAATCAAACTTATGCCTACATAAAGGACAAGTGTTGTGTTTAGCAAACCATCCTTCAATGCATTCCTGACAAAAATGATGCTGACCATTGCAAGTGAGACGTCTCATTTTTCTACCAACATCTATATCTTCCATGCAAATACTACACTGATCCCCAACAAGGGACTCATCGGCTGTAAAAAGATGGAATGTCTTAATTGTTTCTGAAGACAAGCCTTGTGATTGAATATCATTTTGCTGTTGATTCAGAACAAAGTTTCGAAGACGATCATTTATTTCATTTAACTTTTGATAAAACCTGTCTCGAAGCAACTCAAGCCTTACTTCAGCTTGCTCAATATTTGTACGCCTTCTTTCAATAAATTGTATCTTATGAGTTTGTCGAATAATAGCTTGTTTCTTCGTCATGTTTGACGCAAAGCGTTGGTTCTGCAAGTTTTTCAGGCATATGGTATTCTCTTTCAGTTCCGCGTCGATTTGATGTATATATTTGTTCAGACATCGCATCTTGCTGTAACGCTCAGTGTTAAAGTTCCAATTGTTTTGATCAATAATCCTTTGAAACCGTTCAATATCAGAGTTATTTCTGATTTCTTGAAATAAACTTTCCCAGGTTTGGTATATCCTTTCAACATTTTGTTCAAAACTGTCCAAACTTAGCTAAAAAGTTTTTATTCTTTTTTAAAGGAAGAGAACGAAAAGCAGTTTTTAATGCAAAAACTTGTACAAATTTCAAATAATCAAAGTTGTGTATCAAAGTATTATTCAATACTACTATTTTAAGTAAAATAATATATCATTTACCTTAATTTTAAGAATGTTAGTATGTGAATATGTTTACATTAAGTAAATATAACTTGATACTCTATACAAAGCTATACTCTATTGAAAGCTATACAATAACATAGTTGTAAACTACTTTTAGTTACAGAGATTCAGCATTATGAGAAAGCATTAGAAATTTAATGTGGTCTTTCAGCAAGCAATATCACTAGCTAGTTTCATACAATACTTTTTAGTGATCGACATGATCCTAGTATTTGTACTCTGATCCGGTCGGATAACGCCGTTTCAGATCCGGATTCAATCGGAAATTAATCTTAAAGAATATCCAGATACAGCCGGATCAAATTTTGATAGTTTTTACCGAATTTAGCTGAGTCCTAATATTATGGATCCGTTAAGTCAATGACAATACCTTATTCTTTTTAGCTTCTTCTACTAAAACAAGTAAAAGACATACTTAAAAGTTTCGAAATTTTTTTGAGATTTTTATTATTACACTAATGAAGAGCAAAAAAAGATCTTAGGCGTATTTTAAGGTAGTTTTAAAACTGTTACTAAATACTACGGGAAAATTTTTAAAGTCAATATAGATATTACTACTACTTACTAATAAACATGAAACTTAAACTTAATATTTGTAACTTTGTAATAAAAACCAAAAACGTTTTAAGGCGATTTTAGAGAAGTTTTACAATACATAATGCAGAAAAGAATTAAACTTACACTAGATATTTTGGAATTCATGATACAAAGCGAAAAAGGGGTCTTAGGCTCGTTTTAGTTTTAAAAGTTACATTAATTATTACAGTAAAATTAATAAAATAACACTAGAGATTACTGGAAAGTCATTTAAAGTTTAATGAATATTACAAAAATATAAAACTTACTTTATATATTCTTGAGCTCATTTTAAAAAGCTAAAAAATCTATAGAATCTGATCATATTAGAATTTTAAATAAAGTATGGATCCGGCCCTATCCTGTTTAATAAGATCTGGATCTTAATTCAAAAGATAAGACTCGGATCCAGATCCAGCAAGATACTTATTTTGAAACAAGATACGGGTACGGATCAAAGCGGATACTAGTTCTTCAGATCTTGTAGGTCACTAATACTTTCGTTAGTTAAGTAGTTAAAAACTGTATGAATTTTTAAAGATTTTACGGTTTTAGTTTAGATTAAGTATGGAAGTTAAAATCTAAGATTAGCAGTTGATAATATTTAGATTAATTATATAACTAAAACTGAAAATTTAGAGAAACATTAACAGCAATTGGCTTAAAGGGGAGCTCAAAGGCCATAAAAAGTCCTTACACTAAATATTCTGGAGTTGATACTGAAATATTAAAATAAAGGTCTTAGGTGTATTTAACGATAATTTTAGAACTTATACTAATTATTATAGGAAAGTTTTATAAATTTAGTGGGCCATAAGAAGTAAAAGGGGAAGCCATGTGGCTAAAATTTTATATTTTCACTAGTTACTCTGGAATCGGTGGTGATAAGTACAAGAAGAAGATCTTAAAGTGTACTTAAAAAAAGTTTTTTAATAAATCTTGTCGGAGGAGGCTACATATTTTTTTATTTCTCAAAAGGGGTATTAATAAAAATAATTTGGTGACCCTTAAAAAGGCGATAAAACTATCTGACCAAAGTAATTTTTAATTAGTCTGTTTGATTTTAAACTTACTAAGAAAGCTTATATGCTTTTATATGAAAACTTACTTATTAAAGTTTACGTTTAGTTTATGCTGCTATAATATTTAGAACCTTTAATCGAATGTTTTACTTCATAAACATTGTCATGAATAAAATAAGTCTTACATTAAATTAAGCATTATAGAAACCACATCAATTTTTTACAGGTATTGTTATGAGCAAAATAAACTTGCTAGCTAATAGTACTAAAAGTTTAAATTAGTTGGGTAACTAGTTTAAATAACACAACCAAATACTTAAAACAAAAATAATTGATCCAAATTTAAAAAATAAACAAGCCTGAGCTTTATGGTAGCCTGAGTGTTTTTATGGTAACCTAACTTAGCATATACGTATCTCACATTTTAAAAGTTTGCTAGAAATATTCTTAAATTTAACAACAAACAAAAATGTGCAATACAATAATGCAAAGAAGTATCAAGCTTTACTTACAATAATATTTATGCATTTGAATATACTTAAAAACATGTTGTTAATTATTGTACAATTTTCTACATATAGAATTACAAGATCCTTATAATTTTATGATTTACATACCTCACTTCTCCATGCAATCAAAACTGAACCAGCTGTATTTCTTGATAAACTGTCCATTGCTTATTTTGTTTTATAATATATCTAAGTAACAGTAATATAATTTCAGCTAAACACTTTTAATTAGTTTTGCTAACAGAAACAGAATTACAGTTGTTTTTAATGAAGTAACACAAATAGTATTTTATAAAAACAAGCCTAATATAGTAAATTTATAGCACAAAAATTAGCATCGTTTTTTAATTTTTTTTTAGGCTAACAATCTCAAATGAAAATTAAGTCTAAGATAAAATTATTTATTATAAAAATGTTTATATTAAAATAGTTTATAACAATTAATAGCTTCTTGATTGATACATTGTGATATTTATAGTTAATTTTCAATCAATCATATAAACATAATAAATTAACCAGACTACACTTGTTTACACTACAACATAACTTATCTTAATTAAATATACTTAACATAATCTTATCCTGTTGTTTGAAAAAAAACCTTCATAACTAAATGATAATGAAAAGTATTCTATTTCACTTATAAAAAATAGACATGACTTTTGATGGTTATCATTATTATTTACTAAAGAACATATCAAACACTACAAAAACATCATACTTTAGAAAATATTTTAATTGTGGTCAAAACTTTGGCACAAGATTTAAATATAAAAGGAATATACTATAAAATGTATAATTTTAACAAGATTTACTTATTTGGAATTAAAATCGAAAAGTCAGTTATAAGCAATGAGCATTATTTAATACGGAACTTTACAAAAAACATAAAATAAAACAAAATTTTCCTCCCGAAGATACAACTCGAAAGTCTTGACTTGCATTTTAGTACAATCAATCACGAGCATAAAGTTAATTTTATAGGCCAATTTAATATTTTTTCAAAAAACATAAAACTTTAATGTCAATTATTTTCCTTATCTTAAAAGCTATCTAAAATTTTTTTTTTATTTTAGAGAACGCACCTTTGCCTTTAATTAAAAAAAAAAATATTTGGTTTGGGGTTGGAATTATTTCATGGGGTCCCTCCAAAAATAAAGGTTTTTTTTTTCTTTTTTTTTCATCAAATGGTATTAGAACCAAAAATAAATATTAAAAAAAATTTTTTTTTGATTTCCCTTAGTTTGCATGTTATTAAAACTCTTAAATAGTTATTTTATAAATAATGTTAGTATCTTTTACGATTTGGCCAAAAAGCGAAATGTAGTATATTACACTATCATTTGCCTTGACCATTTCCTAGATAAAAAACTGATAAAAGAGAAAAAAAGTTAATAAGAATGTGAATTACATCAAATTTAATTAAAGTAAACTAATTTAATTAAATTTGTTGTATATTCACATTCTTATTTTTTTTTTCCTTTTATCAATTTTATATCTAGGAAATGGCCAAGGCAAATGGTAGTGTAATATATATACATCATTTTGCTTTTGGGCCAAATCGTAAAAGATACTAACATTATTTATAAAATAACTATTTAAGAGTTTTAATAACATGCAAACAAAGGGAAATCAAATAAAAAAATTTAAAAAAAAATATTTATTTTTGGTTCTAATACTATTTGATGAAAAAAAACAAAAAAAAACCTTTATTTTTGGAGGGACCCCATGAAATAATTCCAACCCCAAACCAAATATTTTTTTTTTAAATTAAAGGCAAAGGTGCGTTCTCTAAAATAAAAATAAAATTTTTAGATAGCTTTCAAGATAAGGAAAATAATTGACATTAAAGTTTTATGTTTTTTGAAAAAATATTAAATTTGCCTATAAGATTAACTTTATGCTCGTCAATCACACTGTTGCTGAAGCAAGTTTATTATAAAATTGTAAACTTGCTTTAGATCATTTTTCTAATATTACTGTACAGTCATTAGGGTGCTTATCAAACATATGACCTTAGGGTTTTAAACTTAAGTTGTTTTACATGGGCAATTTTTATCTTAAGTCTTTCTGCTGAATATTTAATACAATTTAAATACATCAACATACATAAAGATTTTAATCTTATGAGATAGCAACCCAATGTAAACTTTATGGGGTACAATAACTGACACAAAATAGCTTTTGAATGGTTTCTATTTACATCGATTAGATTTTTCAAAAAAGCATTGTGCAAGTTTTAGAAGATTAGAAGAAAGTTTAACGTTTGAAATAAAAAATGTTTACAAAAAAACCAAACTGTTGCACAAAAACTGATTCGTATACTTTTCAACTATTTGACTTATAACATAACAAAAAAAATTATAGATGTCATAAACAATAAATCTATATCTTACACTCACAGGTATACACTTGTATACATCTCAATGGTTTTTGATGTATTATGACGTCATAATCAAACAACATAAAATTTTACAAAATTCCAATTTTTTTCAAAAAAATCATAAAAACTCAATATGTTTTCAAAATTTTATATTTTTCTTATTTTTTAAAGTTAACATGTTAACAGGTTTGCAGAAGGTTTTTGGATAAGTATTTTTTAATTTCTTCCAGATTTTAAAATTTACAAGTTTTTTGTTAATTTTTGTTATAAAATTAAATTTTAAGCTAAATAACTGTCTTATATAATATAAATATATCAGAAAGATACCAAATACTGCATTGTAGATTTCTATAATAATAAAAACTGTAAGTAGTTCAAAAAAAATGAATACAATATATTTTTGTATGTAGTAAATATTTAACTATTTACTTGTTAATGTTATTTAATTTCCAGTTTTTTTTTTTAACTTATCAAATTCCAAGTTTTTTAGTTTTGTAGTTTTAGTTTTCAAATTTTATTAAGCTTAGAGTTTTGATTATCGCCGTAGGAGAAGGATGAAAATCTTAAAAATAAGTTTTGTTTTAAACTTTAATAACTAAACTTCCAGTTATATATGAGTTTATTTTAAAAGCAACTTTTTAGATATAAGCTTTCAAATTTGAAAACCTCAGTAGTTAAACTACAAGAAGGTGAAAACTAATTTAGTAAAAATAGGCTATTTCAGCTAAATATTTCTCTTTCTTTAGTTTTTAGCTAGTTTTTATCTACTTTTAGTCAAGTTGCCCAAAGGCTTTCCAAAAAATTATTAAAAAAAAAAACTTGTCTTTTGGTGTTTTTAATTAAGTTAAAAATGAAGTTAAAGGTGCTTTAAAAAATATAATTTTACTATAAAGGTACTGTAGTTGTACTTTATGTGTGTTCATATTATGTAAAATTTTTAGGTTAATCAGTTTTTTTTTAATTTGTATTGTTTTATACATAAAACTGTTCAAAATGACATTATTTAACATTTTATTTGTTCAAATTTCCTAAGTAAACGTTTTTCCAGGTAAAATGGCCACCCTGTTGATAAAATATTTAATCTTTATTTAGTAATAAATACTCTGTAAACACAATAAATTTACATTACTTATATATTTTTTTGTTATTTTTTAATAAAGTAGTCTAAAACTTAAAGAAAACTTTTAATTTAAATTCCCTTATTTATTTCAGAAGCAAAATATACTGTTATAGTGAAATTTTAATTAAAAACAGTATATTTTCTATTTTTTAAATCAACTTACCTAAAGTATTTGTGATAACAAAAAGAACTTTTAAAAATAAAAATTACTTTATTTAATCTATTAGACATAGTTTTTTGTTCAAACAGGGTTGCAACTCCTTAAGTCAACATAATTGTTGTAGATAACCAAAAATCTTTCTTTGTCATTCTGAGATATTTAAAGCCTTTAAGTTTTTTTTTTTAGTTTTTCAAATCTAAGAAAAATCAAATTTTTTAACAAAGTTCGTTATAAAAGATTAATAATATAAAAAGTAATCAATTAAATCTTGTTCAAAATTTTGAAAATACTTTCAAAACTTTTAGATTAATAATAAAACTATCTTAATTTTTTGATATTAAAGAAATAGTTTTCCAAGTCTGCTTAAGTTTTATAATAATCAAAATATCCTGGTAATCTATAGTTTTTAAAAATATAAAAATATACAGAGTTTTTCATAATCAGCTTAAGATTTTTGAAATTTTTTGAATCAATTTAATTATATTGAGTGGCCTGAGTATTCTGAGTAAGTGGTAATCCTGTAAAAAACTATGAGTACATCAGCCATATAAAACATCTCTTCAAACATTTATTTTAAAAACGTTTTTAAAACTGACTGTACTTTAAAAATTAATAACATTATTTTCATCTTTACACAAAGTACCTTACAGTTTATAATTCAAGCATAAAATTTAATTTTTATTAAAAAAAATTAATTTTTTTTTTACAATAATAATTTTATAAAAAAAACTAATCAGCTTAAAGCTCTTTTTGACATAGGTTTAGTGGTTTTATTATCTTAGTTTTCTTAATTTATTCAGATTTTTTTTAAATTATTCCAGGTCTTTCAATTTTTATTTTTAGAATAAAAAAAATACATGTTTTTGTTTTTGTTAAAATAAAATTAATCTTAACTTAACAAAGGTGTTGTAGAGATAGGTTTTAAATGATTTAAAGATTATTGCTGTCAAAAATTCTATTTTTTTCTCTTTTAATCTGTACCATCACTATCAATTTTCAAAATGAATTTTTTAAGGTTTTTATGATTTGATAGTTCAAAAGCATATTACCTCATAATTCCAAAAATAAATGAAACACAAATGTAACAAAAGACAACTGATTTTTTTTGATAAGTATTTCCTGTAATATTTTTACTTTTTTAACTTTTACTATTGACTTTGGATGTGACTATTCTAACAAAATACAAAACTAAACTTTTATACGTCTGAATATGTTTAAATTTAGTAGTAATTTTACAAAAACAATATATAATTAAAACAAATACAGCTCCAGGCTTTTTAAAGACTTTTTTGTATATAATTACAGGTATTTTTAAATTTTTTTTAAATTCAGGTTTTTATTTATTTTTTGTTAATAGTTTTAATTCCAAATTTTTTAGGAATCCTTGTTTTATGGCTAATCTGTTAAAACATAAACAGGTTATATCAATTTTAAATTGGAATATAACATTTTATAAATAGTCACATTGCAAAAACAAGGTTGGATTTTGGTTGTAAAAAATAATAACAACTACACAAAAAAAATATAATTTTGATTACTTTTCTTGATTGAAAAACCAGTAATAACAACTAAAAAAAAATTTATATTATAATTTATCCTGAAAAAAACATGGTGATTGAGCTTTACCTTAAGTTGAGAGTGGCCTTGCTAAACTTAAATAAAATATAATTAAAATCAAGAATATTTTTTTTACTAGTTCTCATAGAAGAAAAGCCAGAATGTTAATAGATCTAAAAAGCTGCTCTGTTTGCATTGGGAGAATTAGCAAAAAAAAAAAAGTTGTTAAATGACTATATATACTACGCATGAGCGATTACGTCACTTTTCATGGCCTTGTAGTATACATAAGTCAGCTTTTACGTTTTGCTTAGTTTTTAGTCGATTATTATATTTATTTATTTCATTTACGTGTTATCAAGTTTTAATTGTTGTTTTGATATTTTATATTGTGAGCCCATTTAGTAAATAGTTTGTTGTTATGTTGTATTTTATTTTGTTAAGTACTTACTTGACCTTTAATTTGCTTTATGTACAGTAACCTCTCGCTTATTTACACACATTTAGTCCACAGAAAAAGTGCGTAAAGATATAAGAGAACGTAAAGATACGAGAGGTACCAAATATACTTGCTATAATGGCTGTTTTTTGATATTGTTTCTATTTAAAGCAGACTGAGGACTTCCCCACTTTTAACAATTTGTTTACTTAATTTATAAATATAAAAACAAAAAATAAAGCTATGAATTAAAGAAAAGGATTTAATTTTATATAACATAATAATACTTTTAGAAAAATTTTTCTAATTTTAATAAAAAGTAGATTTTATCTTGATCTTTACTTATATCTGACTTGTTTAATACTTATCATTTATATTCTATTCTACTTAGCAAATTGCTGTGCAAAGCAAGTTTTACAGAAGAAGTACTTAAATTAAAATAAAACGTCAAATGAAATTTAGTGATATATTGACTAAAAAAACAAGTCTGAGCTATTAAGTATCACTGCTACTTTTTGCTAGGAAGTTTAATATTTTTTTTAATACATTTATTCATTTATAGGGCAAGAGTACTTTATTATTTATTTGTGTTACAAACTCTCATTGTTTCATTATACTTTCATTATTTAACACAGTCATATGTATTTCAGAATTTTAATTTAATTTCTTATTGCTAACAAAATTTCTTATATACTGAGGTATAACTAGATGCTTATCAACTAGTCAAGGAACAAAGTACAAAGATGATAGAGAGGTGAGCTAATATTTAAAAACACATTTTACATTAAAAATATACAATAAATCTAATTTGTGCAATATTATAGAAAACTAACATTTTTATTGTTTGAATTTTTTAGAATTTAAAATGCATGACTAAAGAGAGTGCGTAACGTCACGAGTTCGTAAAGATGCGAGAGTTATTATATATAAGTAGCGCCAATGGTGACTAGTAAGGCTCTAAAAAAGGTGGTCACCAAAAAGTCCACTCGCCGGCTTCGACTTTGAATAATGTAGTAGGGCCAAGCGACCGTGATAAAATAGCACACCTCTTGGATATATTTAACGTATGTTCTAGATTTAAAGTATGTTCTAGCTAATCATCTATTGTATAAAAAATAACTTTGAAATGAACGTAATCAAATTTTTTTTTGGAATTTCTGACAATTTATTGCTAACTACCATTTCTACAAAAAAAAATTATTAGTATCAACAAAATTAACATAGTATTGGATAATATAAAAAAATAGATTAATGCAGTGTTCTTTAAGTTTTATATTAAATAAGACTTGCTTAGATATTTAGACTTATTATATGTTTTATTATAGAGTTTTTTATAGAGAATACATAAATATAACACAATTTAAATTATTATATTTTTTTTTCATAAAAATTTATTGTATGCAACATGCTAAAGTAAAAGCATGTTGCATACAATTTATTTTTATTAGCAACAATTTTTTTAAACAATAAAAATGGTTTACAATGGAATAAATAAACTATCATTAAGCATTTATAATTCACTAGATATTCTAATCGTATAGAAATGTTATCTTTTTTTTTTAATTTGTTTGTTATTCAGTTTAACAACGAAATAAGAAAAAAATATTATTGCAGAACTTGAAAATAACAACTATAACCGTATGCACTAAATATATTAAAATATGTTTAATCTCAGATTTCTTAACAATTCATCTCACACTAAGTTTATCGCCAACGATTTTTGTCTTTGCTTGTAAACCATTTTAGGTAAAATTAACATTCTGGATTTTCTTCTATGGGAATTTGAAAAACTAAACTATTTTTAAGTATTTAGTTTCTATTTAGTTCTAGTAAGATCATTCTAAAGCTACCTCAATTGCAGCAATTTTTACAGCCAATTCCAAAAAATTGATTTAGACTGACTAGAGGGTGTTAAGATTTTAGTGTAGCTTAGTTAAAATTCTCCATTTTAAACCTTGCAATTTAAACCTTAAAATATACTATTCTGAAGTCAATATTTATTGCTTTAAGAATAATAAACTCTTAAATTACCATAATAAAAAAAATTATCAATTTTATATGTCTTAGTTATTAATTTAAAATAATTAACTTTATTGTTTTTCTAATACTAAAACTATAAGCATTCTTTTAAGAACGCATTTTTTAATTCAAAATAAGACTGTGAACCTAAGAACAAATAAGTTTTCTGAAAAGCAAAACACAGATTTGCTATGTAGTAAAACTCTTATTATAATAAAAGACTTTTTTTATAATACTTACTGTTTACGAAAATTTTATTTTATTTTATATTATTTCTTCTTTAGCTTTAGATAATTGAATAAGAAAGGATTAAATGTCTAGTCGTTTTTTCGCTGGAAAAAATCTGACTGGACAAAGTTTTCAGCTTGATATTCGGCTAAAAACACAGTGAGTTCAAACAAGCTAAACTGGACAATTTTGAAAAGGACAAAAACTCACTGGACAATTTTGGAAAGGACAAAAATCTCACTGGACAATTTTGAAACAATAAAGCAAAATAACAAAAAAAAAATTGTTTTTTTTTTTTATAATATTTTAAAGCTTAAATAACGTAAACAATATTGCAACTATTTGAAAAAAAAATGTTATTAAATATTAATAATATTAATATAAATTTTAAATAATAAGTATTGATAAATAAAATTTTAATAAAATATTAATAAAAAAATATTAATAAAATAAAAATCTAAATTAAAAAAAAATAAACAAAAATTTAAAACTTATTAAAGCTCAAAAAACGTAAGCAATAGTACAAAAATATTAATAAAAAACATCAAAATTAAAAAAAAATTAACAAAAATTTAAAACTTATTAAAGTATAAAGAAACGTAAGCAGTAATGAGAATATTTTATAAGAATAAAACCGTCTAAAATAAAAAAAAAACGTTTTAAGTTCGTAATTCTGTAAATAATAAATACAAACAATTAAAATAGTAAAAACTGATTTTAAAATTTTTATACATTTGTATATATATGCAATATTTCAATAACATATAAGTGTTTTAAAACAAAAACAAAACTATTTCAAGTTTGCAAATGTGTAAGAAGTAATTGAAATGAAAAGAAAACAATAAAAACTCTTTTAAAACTTTTATTATATTTTTAAAATATAGAAAATAAAAGAGGGTACGCAATATTGTTGAATATTAAATAACATAAAAAATTGTCTCAAATTAAAATAAAATCTAATAAACCGTTTTATCATTTGTGTTTTAAACTTACAAATACTTAAAATGTTACAAATACACTAGAATAGTCCTTTTTCGGTATAAAAGCATATCCTATATCTCTACTTAAATCTAAAATACTCGACTAAACAATTCGAAATTTTGTATTTGTGTTTTTCAAGTGTTTGTCTATGCGCGATCGAAGTAAAATTAACTTAAACTTATTTACTTTTGTAATTAAAGACACTTAGAATATTACACTATAACACTAGCATAGTCCTTTTTCGGTATAAAAGCATATCCTATATCTTTTCTTAAATCTAAAATACTCAACTAAACAATTCGAAATTTTGTATTTGTGTTTTACAAGTGTTTGTCTATGTGCGATCGAAGTAAAAATAACTTAAACTTATTTACTTTTGTAATTAAAGACACTTAGAATATTACACTATAACACTAGCATAGTCCTTTTTCGGTATAAAAGCATATCCTATATCTCTTCTTAAATCTAAAATATTAACTAAACAATTCAAAATTTTCTATTTGTGTTTTTCAAGTGTTTTTCCATGCGCGATCGAAGTAAAATTAACTCAAACTTATTTACTTTTGTAATTAAAGACACTTAGAGTATTACACAATAACACTAGCATAGTCCTTTTTCGGTATAAAAGCATATCCTATATCTCTTCTTAAATCTAAAATACTCAACTAAACAATTCAAAATTTTGTATTTGTGTTTTTCAAGTGTTTGTCTATGCGCGATCGAAGTAAAATTAACTCAAACTTATTTACTTTTGTAATTAAACACACTTAGAATATTACACAATAACACTAGCATAGTCCTTTTTCGGTATAAAAGCATATCCTATATCTCTTCTTAATTCTAAAATACTCAACTAAACAATTCAAAATTTTGTGTTTGTGTATTACAAGTGTTTGTCTATGCGCGATCGAAGTAAAATTAACTCAAACTTATTTACTTTTATAATTAAAGACACTTAGAATATTACACAATAGCACTAGCATAGTCCTTTTTCGGTATAAAAGCATATCCTATATCTCTTCTTATATCTAAAATACTCAACTAAACAATTCGAAATTTTGTATTTGTGTTTTACAAGTGTTTGTCCATGCGCGATCGAAGTAAAATTAACTCAAACTTATTTACTTCTATATTTAAAGACACTTAGAATATTACACAATAACACTTACACAATAACACAATAAATTACAGAAGGGAAGACAACGAAGAGGATGATGATGGTGATGTTAATACAAGATGGAGCTATCACAGATACCTGAAAAGAATTAGACCAATTTACAGGTAGTTTTTCATAAATTTGAAGGAAGTTTGCGAAAGCCTTATTAAACATTTTTAGAAAAGACCAAGAAACTTTTATGGTGAACCAAGGAATCGATATGACCAGAGTGTTAAAAATGCCCAGAATAAGGAAAAACGAATTCAATTTAGATGATGAATGGAACATCCAACCAAGCAAGAAAAAAAGAGGAAATAATCAAACAACTGGGTACTATCAACATAAATTAGAAGTGAGAAACTAAATTACTAATTGGTTTTTTTAATTTTTTTAATTTATTTTCTATAAAAGGCTTCACTTAATGGAGCAAAGAAAGACTCTGAAATGCCACACTACAAGCCCTCATACTACTAAGAAAAGGTTTGGAATAGTAATAACTTTGTAATTTTTAATGAACTAAGTAATCCACTATTTTGCTTAGGTCAAAAAAATTATGCAAGCTAAAGAAAGCAAAGTTCTAGTAAGTGTTCTCAAAGATATTCCTTTGATAAAAGATGAAACGTGAACCCTAAGTATAAGTCACAACCAGTACAAAACTTTAACACCAGGAAAAGTATTGCATGACCAAGTTATTAAGACAATATTAAGAATAAAGTTACCTAAAGGTTAGCAGTAAATATATTCTTTTTGCAGTGTTAATTAAATCTAATTTATATTGATTAAAATAATAACTATGAAGCGACTGTTAGTTTATTCATTTATATTTTTTTAAACGCATGTCATACAACATTAATTATGATTTGAGATGTTGAAATTATTGAAGGCTGTCTTTTAAAAAGATTTATGATGATTGAAAAGGGGCTCATTAAAGTAAATACAAAGATGAAAAGATCAGATAGAATTGTTTCGGTGTTTAAGGACAAAAAGGAAAATTTTAAATTATTTGTATGTTTCTTTAACTTAACTATTAATGAATATTTTACTACTTTCATTATAATATTTAGATTGTGAACAAATTATAAAAAGAATGGGTTTTACTTGGAAACGAAGATGACGAAACAAGTAAAAAAAAAATTAGAAACCAAGATTTGTAAGTTTTCTGAGAAGAGAGGAATCAAAGAAAGACGTTACAAGTGTCACAGTCTAAAAAATGATGAAGAGTCATCTTTAAACGTGATAAAGGTATTTAGCCGTTGTAAATTAGTTAAGATATACTTAATTACACAAAGTTGTTAGAGAAGTTGAGCCTACTTTAAAAACTTAATGCAAACATAATTTTAGTACGCAATTGACTACTTTACAATAGAAGATGATAAATTCACGAAAGTTATTGAAGAAGATTACAATAATTTCAAACTCCAAATTGCTGAAGATATTTTAAAAAAAGGAGGTTAGTGAAATTATACAAATTAAGATTTTTATAAAATAGTTATAACCTTATTGTATACATATAGGATCTAGGGATTATAGTACAAATGAATCAAAACTATCAGACTTTTGTTTCTCGTGTGGCACAGATGAATATGATGTTTCTGAGTCAGTAAATTCAACAAAAGAAATAGAATGGGTGAGTAAAAAATATTCTTTAACATTTTATTACCTTTATTTTACAAAAAAAAATCAACTTTTTAGCATGGCTGTGGAAAATGCGAAAGATATTTTCATCTTCCCTGCTTGAAGAATTGCACTCAAGGTAAAAATTATGAGTGTGGTGTATGTATTTAAACGTGTACAATAGATTATAGGACTTATATTGTTATAAGTGACACTCCACTATAAAAAAGTCAACCCAGTAAAAGATGCTGGCCTCATCGTGGCGTACTGGTCGAATAAGCGTACTAACGGTGAAACCAAAAGCATCAATTTTAATTAAGCTACAATTTGCAATTAAATTAAAAATAAAAAACTTAACAAATTAGAAAATGTTCAGTTAATTATTTTTAATTCAAGAAGAGATATAGGATATGCTTTTATACCGAAAAATGACTATGCTAGTGTTATTGTGTAATATTCTAAGTGTCTTTAATTACAAAAGTAAATAAGTTTGAGTTAATTTTACTTCGATCGCGCATAGACAAACACTTGTAAAACACAAATACAAAATTTTGAATTGTTTAGTTGAGTATTTTAGATTTAAGAAGAGATATAGGATATGCTTTTATACCGAAAAATGACTATGCTAGTGTTATTCTGTAATATTCTAAGTGTCTTTAATTATAAAAGTAAATAAGTTTGAGTTAATTTTACTTCGATTGCGCAAAGACAAACACTTGTAAAACACAAATACAAAATTTCGAATTGTTTAGTTGAGTATTTTAGATTTAAGAAGAGATATAGGATATGCTTTTATACCGAAAAAGGACTATGCTAGTGTTATAGTGTAATATTCTAAGTGTCTTTAATTATAAAAGTAAATAAGTTTGAGTTAATTTTACTTCGATCGCGCATAGAAAAACACTTGTAAAACACAAATACAAAAATTTCAAATTGTTTAGTTATGTATTTTAGATTTAAGAAGAGATATAGTATATGCTTTCATACCGAAAAATGACTATGCTAGTGTTATTGTGTAATATTCTAAGTGTCTTTAATTACAAAAGTAAATAAGTTTGAGTTAATTTTACTTCGATCGCGCATAGACAAACACTTGTAAAACACAAATAGAAAATTTTGAATTGTTTAGTTGAGTATTTTAGATTTAAGAAGAGATATAATATATGCTTTATACCGAAAAAGCACTATGCTAGTGTTATTCTGTAATATTCTAAGTGTCTTTAATTATAAAAGTTAATAAGTTTGAGTTAATTTTACTTCGATTGCGCATAGACAAACACTTGAAAAACACAAATACAAAATTTCGAATTTTTTAGTCGAGTATTTTAGATTTAAGAAGAGATATAGGATATGCTTTTATACTGAAAAAGGACTATGCTAGTGTTATTTGTAACATTTTAAGTATTTGTAAGTTTAAAACACAAATATAAATGATAAAACGGTTTATTAGATTTTATTTTAATTTGAGACAAATATTTAAGTTATTCAAAATTCAACAATATTGCGTACCCTCTTTTATTTTCTATATTTTAAAAAATAATAAAAGTTTTAAAAGTTTTTAATTGTTTTCTTTTAATTTCAATTACCTCTTACACATTTGCAAACTTGAAATAGTTTTGTTTTTGTTTTAAAACACTTATATGTTATTGAAATATTGCGTATTTATACAAATGTATAAAAATTTTAAAATCAGTTTTTACTATTTTAATTTGTTTGTATTTATTATTTACAGAATTACTAACTTAAAACGTTTTTTTTTTTAATTTAGATGTTTTAGTCTTATAAAATATTCTCATTACTGCTTACGTTTCTTTATACTTTAATAAGTTTTAAATTTTTGTTAATTTTTTTTTTAATTTTGATTTTTTTTATTAATATTTTAGTACTAATGCTTACGTTTTTTGAGCTTTATAAGTTTTAAATTTTTGTTTTTTTTTTTTTAATTTAGAGTTTTATTTTATTAAAATTTTTTATTAATATTTTATTGAAATTTTTTTTATTAATATTTATTATGTAAAATATTTATTAATATTATTAATATTTAATAACATTTTTTTTTTTAATATTTGCAATATTTTTTACGTTATTTAAGCTTTAAAATATTATAAAAAATACAAACAATTTTTTTTTTCTTTTATTTCTTTATTTTGCTTTATTGTTTCAAAATTGTCCAGTGAGATTTTTGTCCTTTCCAAAATTGTCCAGTGAGTTTTTTGTCCTTCTCAAAATTGTCCAGTTTAGTTTGTATGAACTCACTGTGTTTTTAGCCGAATATCAAGCTGAAAATATTGTCCAGTCAGATTTTGTCCAGCGAAAAAACGACTATTATTAAATGTAATGATTTAATTAGTTTATATTCTGTTGCCTTATTCTGAATTTTTTGTTCATATAAATAAGGGATTTCTTTAAAATCTATTATTTTTCTTCAAAGATGTTTGCTATTTTTTTGAAATATTTTCATTCTTATACTACCATGTTATAAAAGTTTAAACAGGAGTGTTATATTGTATAAACAGTGATTTTAGTAGTTGTTTACTAGTTTATTTTAACTTAGAACACTAGTCTGGAATTTTAAATATGAGACAAAAAAAAAAGAATAACATAAAGTTTAAAACATTTGAAAATTACCTAGAATTTATATAAAAAACTCATAGAAAATCTTGAGCTATACTTCCATCTTCATAAGATTTTTTTAAAGTAACTAGTAAATTATTACATGTTAAGACGTAAAAAAGTATAGTTCGGTAGTTCAATAAAATTTTAAGATTAAAATAGTGAGTGTACTACAGGACACAATAATTTAAAAAAAAGTATAACCTCATTTGTCTGATTTAAAACATTTGCTACTATACTTTTTTTTCATATATGGGAGTTGTAATATAACAAATTTTTATACAATCAGACGAGAACACTTACAAGAAATGTATTTATCTTAACTTTAAATAAAAAACATATTTAAAATTTTGGTACAGGTTATATAAGTACAAAACAAAAGTTTTAGCTGCAATACATTATCTTGTAAATTTTTAATTTATCTAAAAACACCTTTGATAAATTAACATTAATTCATTTAAAACTATTGCCTAAAATAGCTATTTAAAAAAAATTAAAAGACCTGAAAGAGTTTTAAAAATTTTGAAAACTAAGAAAACTTTTAAACAAATGACTAAAACCTTTCACAAGATGAGCTTCAATTTTTTTTTATATAAAGTTGTTAATGTTAATGAAGGCTACTTTTATATTTATATATTAAAAAGGCTATTAAGATGTACTTTTTTGAAAACAATAACTTATGATTTTAAGCTTAAAGTATATGCTGTAAAACACATTTCTTTAAAACTGAAATTAGTTAAACTAGTTTTTAAAGTATTGTCAATTTATAAAAAGTTTTTGGAAAAATGTTTGAAACAGAAGTTTTATATGGGTGCTTTATATAAGTTTATACAGGGTTACCGCTTACTCAGAGTACCAAGGACACTCAGTATTTTTAGTACATTCAAAATAATTAAAAATCTCAGGCTGATTTAGGAATACTTAGGAATTTTGAGTTTTTTAAACATAGGCCGACTCTATGTACTTTATATATTTTATACAAAGTTAAATATAGTTTAGTTATCAAAAAAAAACTTTTCAGTTGTTTTTCTTAGATTTTGATTGAGATTTAATTTGTATATTTTTAAGCTCTTTTATTACCAACTTAAGTTAAAAACTTTAACTTTTATTATTTTTTAAAAATAAAAATAAAATATTTCAAGTTCTAAAAAAATATAAGAATGGAAAATTCTTTGGTCATCCAAGACAGTTATGTTAGCTAAAGGAATGGCAACCCTATATTACTGATTTAAAGGTTACAACTATAGATAATTAATTAATATTTTCAATTATAGACTTACATGCTTTACTTTTTAATATGTTTTTTTCTTATATCAATTTCTACGATGCCTTAACCCAAGTAGTTTAGTTAAAATATTTAGTCTTGACTAATAATAGTTTTTACAAACTACTTTTTCATAACTTAGCTGTATTATTTATTATTCTTCAATGGCTTGTACTTTTAATTTTTCTTAATCAATAATTAATTGTGGAAAGAGAGGATTGCCTCAATAACTTTTGACACTTAAAAATTAAGAACATAGAATTTTAAGCCAATTTTACATGTAAATTATTAAATACAGATTTCATAAAAAGATACATTGGATACAATTTAGTTTTAGTATCATATACAGTTTTTTATATATGAAACCCTTTTTAAGCAGCTTTCAAGTATCTTTTTAAAACTTTTATAAACTTAAAGACAGTTATTTAACATAAAAAATAAACTTGTTCTTTTAAAATCCTAGAACATTTTACATAATCCTTTGATTATCAATAATCCACTTGCAAACTTGATAACATGTTAACATTAAATAAACTTTGATGAAAAACGACGAAAACTTGAAACTTTTAAAGTATAGTGTTTAATATGCTTTTTAAGATAAAATTTATTTACCAAAATTTATGTCAAAGTTTTATAACTAGTTTAAAGTACTTTTAAGCATCTATAAATTCTTAAATTTAATTTAAACTTAATTATAGTTTTATTTAGGCTGTACACTACACCAGGGGCGTGTTTTTACTGGTTTCCTGTTTCCTGTGAACCCCCCGATAAAAAAAAAGGAAAAAAAAAAGATAAAACGATTCTTAAAATATCACTAATAACGTTGTTTATTGACATGTTTTGGTTATTTGATAAACTTTGAATAATGAATGTTGAACTTTTAACACTGAAAGATTGTTAAGTTTCCTTAACAAAAAATGCTCGTTTTTGCTCAGCTGAAATAAATTTTTAATAAAGTTTTAATTGTAACGTCATAATAGGTAAAAGTTTCAAAGTTACATTTTTTTCCTCGGAAACATTTTACCAAGATGGTCTTAGTTTTCATTAAAAATTGTTACTTAGTCTAAATAACTTTTGATTAATTATTGTTTTTCAACTAGTAGTTTTACAATTTTACTTAAAAAGTTTCCAATATGATAACAAAAGTTTTATTTTACTTAGTTAATTGTATATAATAATGATTTGTAAAGCTTTTAAAATTTAAAAAGTTAAATCCAGAGAATTTTCAAAATCATTATCATTATTTTAAATCAAACTCTACTAGACCATCTTGCAATTTATTCTTTTATCATTTAATGGTATTTCAATATTTTTATTTATTATTTTTTTTTTTTGTACATCTGTTGACCACTAAGTTGATTCTTGATTTTTTGAAATTTTCAACATTAAGAAATTTCATAACCATAATCAGAATCCCTGAACCATTAGGCAAACATTTAATAATAATTTGAACTTGTTTTAATTTAATTATATAAGTCTAAGCTTTTTTTTAAAGTGAAATTTCAATTTTTATTCAAGTTGTTATAAATTTGTATATGTTATTGTATATTTAGTAAAATTTCAAATTTTATAGATTGAATTAATTGATAAAAATATTTTTATTATAAATAGATATCTAAATGAAAAAGGTTTTAAATTTAAAAGAAAAAACTGTAAGAACTCCATCTATACTAACATTTAAATCAAAATTGAAATTCTTTTTGTAAAAATTTATTCTAGTTTTAACTATTTTATAATATTGTTTCCTGATAAAAAGGTTACTTTTAAGGGTTGCCATTTAAGGGAATCCTAGAAAAACCTGGAATTTGACAATTTAGGCAAAAAAAAACCTGGAATTTTGTAACTTTGAAAAAACCTGTAATTTTGAACAAAAATAACTAAAGAAACCTGGAAAAAACAAAAATTTAACAATTTTCACCAATAAAATTTCAATTTGACTCAAAAAATCTATCACATAAATAAAAAAAAATTGTAACGTTAAATTGTTTTTTTATTAAAAGCACATTCAAAGTAGCTTTACAGTATCTTTTTAATGTATTTAAACTTTTTAACACCTTAAACTAAACTTAAAACTGAAAATAGACCCAAAAATGAGTAATTATAAAAACCTGGAAGAAATATGGAAAACCTGGAAAAATTTTTGAAAAAGCGAGTGGCAACTCTGAATTTTTTACAGATTAAGTTTTTTATGTCTGTAACAGTTGAAAAAATAAAATAACAAATTTTGATATACAATTTGTAAGTTCATAACTTTGTTTTGGTTATTTTGGTTTTTTTCATTTAAATTTAATTTGTATAATAAAAAAAAAATAATATTTGTCCTTTACTTCTTATATGTTTTTTTATTAGCAGAAAAAATCATTTAAAACACAGGGTATTTCGGCTAAATTTTGAGTAGTACGCATAATGCGTACTTAACTGGCAGTGCATACCTAAGAAACACGTATTTAAGCAGCAAATTAAGATGAAAAAAATGTGAACCCCCTTTGAAAAAAGTCTAGACACGCCCCTGCACTACACTCAAACTGTACAACAGTAAATATTCGGACTAAAGGTTTGTTTCTTCTAAACAACAGAATAGGATTATGTTAAGTTTATTAATTTAACATGTGTGATGTTGTAGTGTAAATAAGTTTAGTTTTCTTAATAAATAATAATTAATAAGCTAACTAAAATTTAACAATTATTAATGATAATACATTAATAGCACTGTGTTTTAAATATAAAATTTATAAATTGTTGTTAACTATCTAATAAACTTTTTATTATGTTAAGATAATTTATTTTATACTTAAACTTCATATAATGTTTTTCAGCATTTAGCTAGAATTTAAAAAAAATCAGTTAAATTTTTTGCTTTAAATTTACTGCACTAAACTTACTTTTAATAGAAAAAGATTTGAAACTTTTCTATTGTTTTCTTAAAAACAACTGTAACTCAATTTCTACTAGCAATACCATATAAAAATCAAATCATATAAGTCTTACTTAGATATATTATAAAATAAATAAAATAAGCAATGGATAGTTCATCATCAAGTACAGCTGGTTTAGATTTGAATCCAAATGGAAAACTTGTGGTTAGTATTTAATAAAAATCTATTAATATGTTCCATAAAATTTATAAATGTATAAAAAATTTAGTAAGTAAACCTTATATACATTTTTGTTATGCGCGTTTTAATTTTAAATTAAAAGTTGTTTCTAACAAATTCTTAAAAGTTGAGACAAATACATGCCAAGTTATGTTCGAATATTTTGATATTAAAAAAGACTTAATCTACCATACAGTTCCTGCTAATTTAACTATTAAATTGGCATTAATGTTTTATGTGTTTAATATTGGGCGTACTGTTAGTAATAGTTTACCATACAAATTTAATTAACACAAATGCTTATTACAATAACTACAAAAAGTGTTGTGCTTTCTATAATGCTTAGCTTAATACAACATTTTATATGATCATAACGTAATTTATTTAGTTTAATAAGTTTAACGTTTTTGAATTTCACTGCAGCCTAAACTATACTTAAACTGCACTTAGTAATCTTTTATACAAAACATAGACTAAGATTGTTTATTTTATTCCCAGTTAGAACGTTTAGAATCCTTGCTACCAAATTAAAAAAAAAAATAATAATAACACTTTAATTTTTTTTAAATATTATCCTGGACAAGACTTAATAAATTTTCAAGTGGTGTGCAAGTCGTTAACCGAAAAGTTTTCGTGCTCCAGTTCTTATTACTAAATACCTCGAGCAATTTTTTTTTGTCTCTTAAAAAAAAAAAACATATTTTTTGTTAAAAAACTTTTAAATGCTTAAACATGCTTAAGTTGCTTAATTATTGTTGGAAAATGCTTAATTAGTTAACTTAAAATTATGATGTTGAGTTAGATATACTTACATCTAAATAGTTTTGAAACTTGATTATTATTTCATTTTAATATAAATTGCTTTAATTTTTCTTTCTTTGATTGTACGACAATTTATTTCAGCTAAATTGGAACAAGTTTGAACAGAATCTCGAAAGGATGTTTCAAAATTGGGAGAATTTATTACAGGGTATCAGATATATTTCTGATATTGAACAGTTTCAATGGACTTTATATCAAAACCAACATTTCTTTGACACTGAATATAACAATAAGGTACAACATCTAACAAAACATATATCTCAAAACGATAGAGAACTGACTGAAAATAACGAGTCACTAAAAAATTTACAAAAGCAACACTTTGTAACAAATAAAACAAAACAACTTGCTGTCATTCAACAAACTCATAAGCTAAACATAATTGAAATAAGACGTAAAAATATTGAGCAAGAAAAATTTAAACTTTTGAGCAGTAATAAAAAATTTAACCGAAATTTCAATGAAACAGTTTATCGTCTTACAAATGTAACTATGAATTTACAACAACAACAAAATGATGATCAATCACAAGGCTTGTCTAAAAAATTAATTCAGACATTCCATCTTTTTACAGCCGATGAGTCACTTGTTGGTGATCAATGTATTATTTGTATGGAAGACATAAATGTCGGTAGAAAAATGAGACGTCTAACTTGCGATGGTCAGCATTATTTTTGTCAGAAATGTATTGAAGGATGGTTTGCCGAACATAACACTTGTCCTCTTTGTAGGCATAAGTTTGACTAATTTGTTTTAGCCACAACAAATGTTTTATGTTTCAAATAGTTGTCAATAAAATTTAGTGCTATTTAAAAATTTTAGTAATTTTTTAATACTTCTCTGTAATTCATGTAATAAAATAATTTAAATGATTTTGAATAGTTTGGTGAAATGTGTTTATATTACAGCTACTTCTTTTTAAAGTAAGTTAATTAAAAAATTTAAACAAATTTTATTTATACTGTATTTCGATTAGTACATAAAAAACGAAATGTTACGGCTTATGTGGTAAAAAATGTTTTATATTTTGTAGTTAAGCAGGTAGTTAGACTAGTCTATGTTTGACAGGTACTTTGTTGTTTATTTATAGTTTGAAGTCCGCTTTTTTAAATAATAACTATATAGTTATTATTGTTTTTGTGCTATTAAATATTAAAAAACTAACAATGAATTTATCAAAAAAAAAATTTTTTTGCTAATATTAGAATTATCATCTGATATATGTATTAAACGTTGAATAAAACAAAAATTGTAATATTAAAAAAAAAAATATATTTTTACTACGAAATAGTTTACCTGAAAACCAAAAATGTTCATTTGTTCGCTACAATATAGTCAACTTGAAAACTAAACTCAGATTTAAGGTCAAGTTTTAACTAGTAGTAAGTATAATTTATTTATGTTCATACAGAAACTTTAAAATAAGAATATATAATTTTTTTGAGAAACCAAATCTTTCTCTTTAATACACCTAAATCCGTAGTAAACATAAAGATAACTTTTTGATTGAAATAAAATTACTATAACTCAAGTAAAATTAAATAGAAAATTAATCAACCACCAGTCTATATACAATAAATATAAGTTTTTTAAAATCAACTTTTTAAAAATCATTAAAAACTTATTTACTTGTAGTAAAGATAGAAATTAAGTTCTGTTAAATAAAATTCGGTTTCTAGACTAAACAAAATTTTAGAATATATTTTACGAAATACAAATACACATATGTTTATTTTAAATGGTAATAAAAAATCTAAAAATAAAACGCCTAAGAACATGTAGCTAAAAATCAACATTGAAATTAATTCCTATTATCGTTAAAAGAAATTCGAAGAAGGCGGCCTTTAAACAAGTAAATTTGTAAAACGTACCCTAAGTATTCGAAAATATCAAAACTAGCAGGTGTTAGAAAAAGTTTACGGAAAACTATAAAGTTATACCAGAAATTTTGGGATTTTTTTAAAAACTAGAAGCTGTAATCGCGGCCCATATATATTTTCTAAAATGTTTTTATTTTGCATATAGCTTTTCTAATATACATGCTACAGCCTGAGAATAAAGTTAACTGAAGTTTACCTGTGGTATTTAGAAATAAATCATCATAAATTTTATGTGACCATCAAAATTGTAAAAAAAAATATTGAACGTTTGGTTAGGACTATTTATATTTATTGTTTAAGAAAGGTGTTATAGTTAGGTAATTTATATATATATATAATAAAACACTACGTTTCACTAGTACAAATGTTTTCACTGTTCTATTAGACAGAACTGTTTTTAAGTTAGTTTATTACAATGAAATCAAAAAACATAAAGATGTAATTAAGTTCAGCAAAAACTTAAAGGATTGTTACGTCACGAAATTTATATATATATATATATTTGTATAAAAAAAATTAGTTTTATAGCTATATAAAACTGTTGTATATTATAAAATTAGATAAATATATAGTTCGAGTTTAACTTGACAAGCACTATTAATCAAAATGAAAAAAAAAAACTATTAATGTATCAAAAAAATAAAGTCATTTAACTATAAACTAAATTTAATTATTTTATTGTTCATATAATGAAAACTATTTAACTTAAATTATGTAGTTTAATAAAAAACTAACTAAAGTAAATTTCTTGTTAACTAATAAGTAATTCGTTAGATTTTGATTTGAATACAACTGATTTTTGAAAAACTTGTAAACTTTTTAACTTAAGTTGAAAACTTATAACATCTAAAAAATTTCAAAAAATTGGTTGGTTGAAACCTTAATAAGTTAAAAAAAATGTTTTTAAAATAACATAAGAACTGTTTTAGGAAAGTATAGAAGAGTTTAAAAAAATAAGTCTAAAATATAAACAAAAATTATATCAACTATTAAATTCTAAATAAAATTGTGAACATGCTTTTCAACATGAAAAAGTTTATTTAGTCTATTCTTGAACAAATAAATAAATATGCAATTAAAAAATTTAATTGTTACATAAGGAGAGTCTTTAAAGATGGTTAAAAAAAGAAAAAACTCAAAAAACTTTTAAAGTTGGACTAACTTGCTAACACATATTTACCAATTTTTAACTTTACTGATTAATACTATTATACACATTTCTACACTACTGTGTATGTGACTACTATACAAACAGTACTAGACATTAATAATGCAAGAAAACGTTAAGTTAAAGTTTTCAGATAGGTTGTTAAACGAAATCTTATTTACCAATTTTAATAAGGTTTAATCTTCTTTTTTTAAATTTAAGTTAATACCAGCAAAAATTGGAAAAATTAGGTCAAAAGAGAAAGTTTTTAATACTTTAATATATTTTTTTTAATTAAATTTATTAATTTTAACAAAATGACAAAGTTATGAACAAATTTAAATTTTGGTATAGTTGTTTCTTAGTTATTAACAATATTACTAAAAATGTAGTAATAAAGATTGAAATGCATTAAGTCGTTTCAAAAGTTATTTTAAACAAGCAAATATATAAACTCGAACATACAAGTTAAATTAAAAAGGAATCTGTTTTATTTTAAATTTTAAATATTTAAGTATTCTAAGAACCTATCATAATTTTTTTTATATAAAATTTTAATTTTTTATGGTAAAAAAACATCAGAATTACTTCTCCTTCAATTTTGCTTTTTAAAATTGGATATCTTTAAAATTTTAAAAGTTTTATTTTCAGTTTTATTTATTTATTTTAGCTAAGGATTTGGCAATATTATATAAACAAAGAACTTTATAAACTTGATATACATAATACTTTACTGAGCGTCGTATTTTCGTTAAATAATATTAAAGTGAATAAAATAATTTTAAAATTATACTATTTTAAATGTGGTATTTAAATGTAGCCAAAAAATATTTTAAAACACACTAAAAATGGTTTTTTAGTATTAATGAACTTTTTTCCATCGAAGTCTTGAGCATGAACATTATTTATATATTTTAAGTATTAATTTACTAAAAGAGCCCATTAGAATCTTTTATAATATTTTAAATTTTCACAGTTTGAATTTACTATATTAATAACAAAAGAAACATTTTACTGAAACTAATAGACCTTGATAAATTACTTTTCAATATGTTTTATATGAGGGGGTTTTTCAGTCAGCTTATATGCTTAAATTAGAAATTGGATTGAAATAGGCTTGTGCTAAACTACATCTGTGGTAAAATAGAGTGGATTTTAAGACAAACTTTTAGCATTTAGGCTACATTTGGCTTCTATGTCTATAGTTTGAGCTACTCTACTTGAAAATAAACAGTAAGAGCTTTCTACTTATCAGCTTAATATTGCTATTAATATTTATCACATTGGTTTGTATGGATATCTATTTTAAGTATTTTGCTTTTAAATTTAAGTGTATAAAGTTAATAATTTTCAATTACAACTTCTTCTAAAACTTATTTTATTGTATTTTACAAACTGATTAAAATTTAATCATTATTTTTAACATAGTTTTTTAATTTATAAACAAACATTCCTAAACTAAGAAGAAACTTAAAACTGAACGTAATAAGAATATTAGTCTTCATATTTTTTATAAACTTTTATTATAATGAGTTGTTATTATCTTGAACTATAAGGTACGAAATTTCATGAAAATAAATGAACTCTGAACATTTGAAATTATCTAGATTAGGGTTTCCCAAAGTGTATAAAGTGGCAAGTAAGAAGTCACAATGGGTCCATGAGGTCATAATTTGATACTGAAACAATTAATCCTGGAGTTGTTGATGAACAGCAAAAAAAATTAAGTCTTAGTGCTTTTAATGGTAGTTTTTGAATAATTTTGTTAAAGGAGGCCATAACTTTTTTAATTTTTGTTAAATGGGCCATTTGAAATAAAATTAGGGGAACCCTGATCTAGATAGTATAATAAAAAAAAATAATTTATCTTTATAACTTAGGTTTTTGCTCATGAAACTGTTTTGAATCTATAAACATTCTGGCTTTTTTCCTTTGAAAACCAGTAAAAAAACACTCTTTTTTTTTTAAACTTCATTTTAGTTTAGTAAGGCCACTCTCAATTTAGCTTGAAATTTTATCTAGAAAGCTAAGACTTAATCAGGATTTTCTTGCAGAAAGAGTCTTATATCATTTAAACAATTTTATTCAGTTGTTATTTACTGGTTTTCAACTTAGAGCCTTTTTAAAATTTTTTGCTTTTTGTTGTAGTTGATATTGTATTCATTTTGAATCTAATTTTGTTGATGCTAAGAGACTATTTAAACTTTTAATTTTTAAATTTAAACTTTATATAGCATGTTTATGTTATATCAGAATTAACATAAAACTTAGAATCCTTACAAAACTAAAATGTTAAGCCATAAAAACCTAATGATTGAGAAAATATTGAATTTTTTTTAAACTTTAGAATTAATCAAAGAAAACTACTGAGCTAAAATTGTTTCATTTTTAAAATATTTTTGTAAAGTTATTAGTAAATTTTTATTTGCACATTTATGAATGGTTAAGGTTTTAAGTTTATCAAAATTTTAAAATTAAAATATAATAATACAGGATTCACTTAAAACAGAAAATCTTAGTTATCTATCGTAAACTTTATATTACAATAGTTTCATATATTTTAAGAAATTTAAAATAGTATGCTTTTGATATTACATATGATCTTTAAAAAAAAGAGCTTTAAATAAAAAAAAAATGATTAAAAGTGTTGGTTTAAGTTTCAAAAGAGTAAAAGAATTTTTTTTTTATAGCAATATAGTATCTTTTAGTGTCAAAAAAATATGCTTTTTATACTTAAAAAAAGTTTAAAAGGCCTCTATTAATTTTCAAAAAACATGAAGAAATTCAGAAAATTAGTACAAATTGTCAATTAGCCTATGACAAAAAGAGCTTTAAAATATAAACGTTTTTTATATGAAGTTTTAAATGTAGATAAAGGCTGTATAAAAGTTATAGTTTTTTGCCAAAAAAATATTTATTTTAAGTACATACTGATAATAATTTTTACAAATTAACAATAGTTAAACTGATTATTAGGCATGATCAGTTCTTAATAAGCTTTTGAAATAAATGTTTGAAGATAATTTTTTTATATCTGATGTTCTCATAGTTTTTCAGGGTTAACATTTACTCAGATATGTAAGGCAACTCAATATTACTCAGTATAAATTGAATTAATTTTTAATCTCAGGATGATTAAGGTAAACTTATGTATTTTAAAAATTATTAAATATTTTTATGACTTAGGATACCTCAGGATATTTTGAATTGTTTTAAACCTTGGCTGACTCAGAATTCTATATTTTTTCTAAAATATTTAGTATTGTTACCAAATAAAAATAAGTGATAGTTTTTTTTTTGTTGAATTTGAATGAGATTAAAGTGATTTCACTTCTATATTTTTAGATCTTTTATCACCAATTGTTTTGAAAAATAGATTTTTTTAGACAAAAAAAATATTTTAAGGTTTGAAAATTTAAACAATTTTTAAAGACAAAATTGTGGTCGACAAGAACAGTTATGTTGACTAAAGGAATTGCAACCTTGTTAAAAAAATATCTAGTATTTGTTGCTGAGATAAAAGAAAATGAAATTTCTATTTTTAAGATTTTTATTTCCGATTAAACCAATAAATTTTAGTAACTGGTATTAAAAATTAAAAATATAACTTTTATCACTAAGGTTAAGAAAAAAAAAAGTTTATTTATAGGAACTAAGAAAAACTAAAACAAATTATTTTTACAAAATAAAAACTTAAGTGTTTGTTAACAAAAGATGTAAGTAAAATAAGTTAACTTGAATATATAACAATTACAAATTATACACTACCCTTATTTTATTAAACTAACATATGTTTCTGTGTGTTAACAGATTAACACACTTCAACTAGGCTCTGTAAAAAATTAATAATTTAAGGAAAGAATAAAAGCTAAAGTATGTCTTTATTGTGTATTTTAGTTTATTTTATTCATTTAGACTTAATAATTACAAATAAAATATATTTTTATAACAGTCGGATTTAACATTAAGTATTGTATCTATTATTAACGATCAACCTTTAAAAATCTATAGCAACCAATCTTATTTTAATAAACAAATGTATACACCTACTTTAACATCTATTCTTCCCTTACAATATTTATTTCTTTACAGATCTCAGTTGAAGTTCGTTAACCCTTTTACACACAAAAAAAAATGTTGGTATAACGAAAGAAGTATACTGTATAGTTTGTTATTATTAGAAATTAAATAACATTTTTACTAAAATATTTTAATAATTTTTTTTAAAAGCAAAAAACAAAAAATTTGATGGTATATAATTTTTTTTGTGTATAGAGCATATTTATAAATTAATATAGATTTTTTTATATTATCCACAGGGTGGCCCACTTACCTGAAATGACTTTTAATTTGAAAATTTAGGAAAATTTAATACAAAAGTCATTTATTTTCTTTATATTTGTATATAAAAAGCTATAAGATAATAAAAATAAATAATCTAATAAAATTGTAATATTGTGTGTTTCATAGTATGACCATACTTGAAATATCACTAAAGTACATGTATAGTAATTTTCAACCTTTAAAAGTATTTCAACCTTATTTTTGATTAATAAAAAACCACCAGAAAACATATTCTCACTAATCTGAAATAATTTTATAAAAAACTTTTGACTAACCTGACTAAAAATTTAAAAAAAAGGCTTAAAACCGAAGAAATGGAAACACTGTCTAAATCCGTATATTTTTACTTTATCAATGTACACCTTTTAATTAAACAACCGAGCATTTTAAATTTTATAGCCTCTTCCTCAAAATTTGCTAATAAAATAAAATCAAAAGCAACCGAAAACTTAGTTTCCTCCTCCTAAGAGGACCTGATACCATGATATGCTTTGCATTCAAATCATGTATGTTTTGCTTGATTATGACGTCATATGACATCAGAAAAAATTAAGGTATCTATAAAGGTATGCCTAACGTTAAAAATTTCCATTTAAGGTATAAAATATTAAATGTTTAGGACATGTATAACTGTTTTTATTACCTTATAAGTGGTAATAAATAATTAAAGTATATACAACTTTTGGGATCAAATCCGTTTGTTTTTCAGCAGTTTGATTTTTTAAAAAACTTATTTGCACATTTCAAACCTTCTTAGATTATTATAAAATCCGCACATCGCAATTTAAAAATAACCAACTCATGAAAAGAAAAATAAGTTAAAAATTCTGTGGTCTCATTTTTTGTACCCAATAAAGTTTAAATATAGTTGCTTTTTTAAAATTAGAAGTAACCTGGTTGAAGTTAAATTATTATTTGCATTATTTTAATACTAGTTTTTAATTTAGTTTTTTGCATTTTAAAACATCGTCAAATATTCCCAACAAAATATTTTATATTGAATGAGTAACTATTTTATTTTTTATTTATTTTTACAGTTTTAATTTTATTTTTTAAATTCGTAATAAAACTTATGTACTATACTTTTTGAACATTTTTTTAAAATAAAATAATAGTTTTTGTTAAAATTTATCTAGACAAACTACAGTTTTATACCTTAAGAAAACTTAAAAGTTGCTACCAGGACTACTTAGAAGTTGCTACCAGGACTGTCAAAAAGATTTACAAAACATCAGACATTCAAGTTTTATTAGATAAAAACTACTGTTTTTAAGACTAATGAAAATATATTGAATTTTAGCTAGTTATTACTTCTAAAAGTAGTAAAACCGTTGTATTATTAATAATGTAAACTAATTACAACATTAATATAAATGAATTATAGTTAGAACTTGTAGTAAAGGTTTTTTTTTCTAAGCAAAAATATAATTGTGTTAAGTATGAATTTATTCTTTCAAGAATTAATTTTACAAACTAGTTTTCGTTCAAAGACCTCGTCAGTGTTAAGTATAGTAGAATTACATGAGTTGTGTTGTAGTGACAACTTATAATTTTAATATATTATTTATTAAATTAGTAATTATAATTATTATTTATAACTAATAACTATTATTGATAATTTATACATTATTTTAGACAAATTTCTAAATAAATTTTGTCATTGTCACCTATATAAGATTGAAAAAAAGTTTAAGCATTGCTTGTTTTTTTAATCGCTTGGAACTCAGTTTTTATAATCAGAAAACTATCAAAATTAAACTAAAATTTTGTTATTATTACTCAGATATACTATAAAATAATAACTATAAGCGATGGATAGTTCATCATCAATTACCGCGGATTCAGTTTCGAATGAATGGAGAAGTGAGGTAAGAAAGTTGTACAATACTTAACAATTTGTTCTTCGATCTTATAGATAACGACTTATTTACAATATAAGTAAAGTTTTTAAAATTAGCATCATTAAGTTTGGTTACACTAATACTCGCTTGAATGATAAAAACATGTATTTTTTATAGTAAAGTTCAGAAAAGTAGAGCATAAAACAATTTATAAAATAATACTGATTCCAAATTTAATGTTTTCAAATGTATGAAACATAATTTTACTACACCTTAATACTTATTTACATTTTTAATGCACTTTTTAGTATATTGTTAATTATTTCCATCAAATTTAAAACATGTCAAATAAGTTTATGCTAAATTAGATTCGCTTACATTAAAAAAAACACTAAGGTTACCATAAAGTTCAGGCTAGTTTATTTATAAACTGAGATTAATGATTTCTGTTTTAAATATTTTGTGTACTATTTAAACAAGCTACCTTCATAAATTAATTTGACAGTAATATTAGTTAACAAGTTTATAGTGCTAATTACAATACCTAGAAAATATCCTGTACTTTCTATAATACTTAATTTTTTACAACATTAGATATATCATTAAAGTATTTTAATTAGAACAATAAGTTATCTGCTTTTTAATTTTTAAATCATAGTAAACTAAACGTAAACTGCAATGAGTGAATTTACATTTAAAAAGTAGATTCGGCTTTTTTGATAAGTTGAAAATGAATCACGCTAATTTAAAAATACTTTAGTCAATTAATTTTGTTGCCTAGTTCAGAATATCCCAAACTTATTTTTTATGCTAGCTAGTGATATTACTTGTCAAATATCACTGATATACTTAATTTTGTAGTTTCGCTTATAATCTTTTAGCTATTTAGTTTAAATTAGTTTGCAAACAATTTATTAAAAAGCTTCTTAATATTTGCGAAATGTTACTTGAAATGGTAGTATTGACTCATACTTTTGTAAATAAAATTGATAACTTGAAGTTTAAAAACTTTATTTTCAAATAATAACTGCTCATCTATTTCTTTATTTAAATAGTAATTTTATAGCTAAGTTTGGACAAGTTCGAACAAAAAGTTGAAAGGATATATCAAACTTGGGAAAGGTTTACTCAGGGACTAACGATAACGAACAACTTTAATCCTACACGGCTTCTAACGATTTTTCGTCAACACGAAGAGTTCTTCGATACTGAGTATATAAGTAAGAGACTATGTGTATCAAAATATATTTTTCAAATCGACAAGGATCTGGATGAGAATACTGAACGTCTGAAAAATTTACAAAAGCAACACTTAGAGTCAAACATGACAAAGCAACTAGCTATAATTCAACAAACTCAAAAGCTAGAATTAATTAGAATAAGAAGTAAAAACATTGAGCAAGCTAAAATTAAACTAAAGACGATTCATGACAAGTTTCGTCAAAAGTATAATGAAATAATCGATCGTTTTCGAAATATACCGCAAATTTTGACTCCAGAAATAGTTCAAACTTTCGAAATTTTCACAGCTGATGAATCACATGTTGGTGATCAATGTAGTATTTGTATGGAAGACATAGATGTTGGTAGACAAATGAGACGTCTCACCTGCGATGGTCAGCATTATTTCTGTCAGAAATGTATTGAAGGATGGTTTGCTGAACACAACACGTGTCCTCTCTGTAGGCATAAATGTGATTAAAATGTTTTTCGCAACATTAAACAAGCACGATTCAAAATGTTTTCTTCAAGTAAATTTGTTTTATAACTCCTTAAAATAATTTAATGTTTTTTTGATACCTTATTTTAAAGTATTTTTCTAAATTTTTAATATAGTAATTAAGTTTGTTTGCAAATTTTGTTTTTAGTTCATGGTTCGTCTAATAACTTTGAATACGATTTACCATAATCTTTAATTAGCAGAAATTAAGACAAAAATAATTTTTCTTACTATTTATAACTTTTTTATAACTATATTCAAATTAATTATTGTTTTTTTTTATTTTTGTTTTATTATATAGGGGTTCAATTTGCTTTAAGATTAACAGTTCAATCTGGTCTTACTTCCCTAGTAGGATAAAATATAAATATAATGATGTATAACTAACAACATTTTTTGCAAATGGCCCTCTTTAAAAAAACTGAAAAAGCCATGGCCCTCTTCAACAAGATTACTCATAAACTACCTTTTTTTTATAATCTCCATCCGCAAATCGAGAATATCTAGTGTAAGTTTCTAAACTACCATAAAAGATCCCTAAGACCTTTTTTTGTTTGCTTTTCATCTGCAGCTGAAGATTATATAGTGTAAGTTTCAAATTATGACCTCAGAGCCCCCCTGTGTCTCTTTTACTGCTCATGGCACCACTCTTACCCCTTTGCTGCTTGATTGCCCCTGAGTATCTATCATGGCCCTAAAAAGGCAACTTGGCCAATTTTGGGAAACCCTACACTAGACTGATTAATACTTGATTAGAAAATTGATATAGAATTATATTTATCGTACAAATAGTTTTTCTTACTTTGTTACTTTCTTATTTACTGGTTTAGAACTTTATTAAAGTATCTCTATAGAATTATTTCTAAACATATATTTGTCAATTTTAAATATGCAATAAATAAAATTTTACTTGTTTGATTTAAAATAACGGTATATAATAACTATTTTTGTTTGTTTATTAAAGTTTATGTGCTAACTTGAAATTTAAAAATAATTCTTAATTGATTTTAAATTTTTATATTTTGTTAGTTTAAAGAAATGTGTCTAGCATTAAAAAAAATGTAAAAATGTATATCTTAAGAAGCTTAGTATAAATACCGAAGCAATCAACTAGGATATAATTTAATGCTTACACACAAAGCAACAAAGTTTTAATTTACATAAATAATTCCTTTTAAAATACGCGATAACATCAAACGATTAAAATTGACGTTCTATTAGTATTTATCTAAAAATGAATCTAGTCAAAAATAAAAATGCTGACTTTGTACTTTCGAATTTTAAAGTTAATAAAAAGTTTTCACTTTAAGGATTTTTGTTACTTTATACTTTGTAATAAATATAAAAAAGTTTCTTGAGTAATTTTTGAGATGTTTATGTACCTGGAACTATATCAAAGTAAATACTACCTGGAAAAAGAAACGATAGTAGAATTCATGTTTAAAAAGGAAAAAAAAATATTGGTCAAAAGCAAAATAAAATAATTTAAGAAACAATTTTTAAAACTTTAGTTTGATCAACGAATACAACTAAAAAAAATATAATTTGACTAAATTATAAACAGCTTTATTTGTTAAGTTTGTTATAATGCCATGTTAACTTTTAACACAATAAATAATACAGAATTGTTACTATTGAATTATTATCTTGTTTTAAAAATATTTAGTTAGATACCTATGGTGAATCACATTCTGCTTATAACCAGTACAATTCTACAACAGCTTTACTACCAAAGAAATCAACAGTGACCAAAAGTTTTACATTTTATGCATAAGAAATTTAATAAAAAACATATATCTACTACAAGATTAAACATAACTTTAAAATATCACCACTCGTACCAGGGGTCTGTAATACTATAATGAATTTAAATATGGAATTAGACTAAATACTTTTAAACAACTACACATTCCACTAAAATCGTTTCTTGTAAAAAAGGAGGAGTTAGAATCTATAATAATAACTTATAGTGTTTTTACTGACAATTTATCTTATTTAAACTAGTTAAAATTATGAATCAGTCTGGTTGTAGATACAAATGGAAATAAATAATGAAAAAATATAGTTAGGTTTGTATATCCTCATCCACTAAATTCAATAAATGACTTTAATAAACAGTTTTCAGAACATTTATTAATGAGCATTATAATTAAAAGAAAAGGAGTTTATCATATTTGTTAACACTAACATAAGTTAACTTAAGAAAAATAGAGAAACATAAATTGTAAATTTTCTTAATGAAATTCATAGTTTTAGCCTAATCAATTTGAGTAATGTTCCAACCAGAATTAATCATCAACAAGGAAACAGTAATCGATCACTTTTGTTATAAATACCCAAGTTATTCTTTTTAATACCTCTTGTCACTTTTTATCATATGTAAGACCTAAAATTATTGATTTTTCAAAGACTTAAAAAATGCTAAAACTAAAACTAGGATTATTCTAAATTTGATAGTAAATGACTCTCAACTATTAGTTCAATATCTTAAAAAATAAAATATATGACATAATTAAACCCAAGGATTCCGTATATTTAAAATTTAGACGCGTATTAGAAATTATTAAGTAATAAAAGAAAACATTCCTATCAAAATCCTAACAAAGCTAAAGTTTAAAAATGATTTTAAAAAGTATTATCAAGCAGTAATAAAAGTCTCAATGCAGTTTTAAATGTTTGGAATCTTTTTGTTTTGTATAAAATAATGGGTTGAAACGTAAATATGAAAGTTTCGTTATTGTCTATTAGCGTAGTAAAATAGTAGTTTTTACTAACTTTTCTTGAAAGAATGTCATTTTTTTTTTAGACGCGTATTTTTTTACAATGAATTCTTTCAAATGAATACTACAATGATGAACAATGAAAAGATGAATATTTTCTATGTCATGAATTGAATTCGATGGATTTTTGAATTTGAAGTTTAGAGAAGAACAAGCGAATCAAAACAATTTGTTTCTGCTAAACAAACCTCGTAAAAGGAACAGCCCGATCACAAGAAGTTTGAGGACAAGAAGCCGGAAGACAACTAAATGACTATTATTTTTACTTTGTCCTTATGTTATGTTTTATCTTAACTTTTGTAAATTATGTAATTTTTGAGATAATAAGTAATACAGTTTCTTTTTCTTACATTTTTTTGAACCGCACTTTTAACACTTATATAAAAGTTTAAAGTTTAGGAGGATTTTAAGGATTTAAATTATTTAAAACCAGGCTTTAAACCAGGGTTTCCCAAACTCATTTACTAAATCGCCCCCTTTTCAGTAACTTGAAAAAAAAATCGCCCCCCACGATTTTACAAAGCAGTACAAACTTTTGAGCTAAAAAAAGTTGTGTTCGAAATGTAGTTTAGTCTTGTACTTCTTATGCACGCACTTTTGTCTTCAAAGTAGTTTACAGGGCTTGAGAAAATAATCTACAGTTATTTTCTTAGAAGCCCAGTAAAGTGTATTAAAATACTTAATTAATAAAAAGCCTTGAGTAATCTGTAATCAATCCTGTTTAAATATGATCTGTTTTAAAACTATTGAAACTTTTAGGTCAGTGGTGGACAACTTTTGTAGTCAGCAATTCATATTTACTAAAAAATATTTTCTATTTCCAACTCGTTAGAAAATGTAATTGCGGGCTGCATGATTTAAAAAAAATTACAAATAAGAAAGTTAAAAAACTCGAGCAAAATTGTAATAAAAAGATTTAGTATTATTGTGATCTAGGAAATACTTTTGTGAACTGAAAACGAAATGAAAGCGTATATCAAAATATTAAATTTCAAAAAACTAAATTTTATTTATTTTGCACAAGTAGTTTTCAATTTACTTAGCGGGTCGAAATTCGACTGGATCTGAGCCGTACGTTACCCACCTGAAATCTTAACTTAAACCTGACATTTTAATAATATCTCATATAACAAATTTCGGACATTTAGAAGTTAATACTAAGTATCTTATTTAAGCCGCACAAAATACTTAAATTACTTTATAAATAGGCTTTTTTTAAATATCTATACCAGAGATTAAAAAACTATAAAAGAATTAACAGTTTATTTTACACTAATTGAAATAAATATTAAAACATTATTTCTGATCTAGTTAAAGGAAGTTTGACCGACTGGTTGATTATCTCACATGAAAAGTGGTTTCATCAACAGCTTCAGTTAATGCAGTAAATTTACTAATTTCAATGCTAAGATATATTGTAAGCAAGTTAGTTGTAAAGTTAAAAAAATAATTTTTAACTTTTTAAACTATTTGTTTCGTAGTAGAATACCATGAAATAGCATTTGACTTGGAATAATCTTTAGGGAACTGAACCTTAATTCTAACAATTTTTTTTCTTTATTTAAATTCAAAAAAAAACCCAATGTTTTACAGTTAATTCTGTGAACAGAAAGTAATCAATTAAAAAAAACTTTTAACTAGGTTTAAATTTTGTTTTGTAATTGTAGCAGTCTTTTTGATGGCTTATTTAATTCTGTTTAAAAAGTTTTTTTTCTAGCTATTAGCCTACAATAATTTAACAGAGGAAAATAGTGAAAAACTAAAAGCTAGTGTTTAAGTATTGAAATAAACTAAGTATATTCAATTGCTAATATATATTGAATTAAGATAAAACAAAAAACAGTTGTATTAATAGTTTAAAACTCCTTATATTATAAAAAACTTTTGAACAATAATAAATCAAGTTAGAAAATAAAATTGTGTTTAAGAAACTTTTAAATGAAAAAGTAGAAGTCATTTCAAATAGAAACCTCAAATTTATACTCTTTTAAAACCAAAAAAATCTTATTAGAAATAAAAATTTTAATGGTTGTCAAAATATTACAATCAGATAATAGTTTTATAGTGATATAAGTTGTATACATATTAAACTAGTAATAACAAAAACCTGTCAAATAAAGGTCTTTCAAACAAATAAATTAATCACTATGCTATAAAAACTTTTAGCGTAATGTAAAACAACGAATATCAACTACAAAATTAACCAGGTCAAAATAAAATTATTAAAATCTTTAAAACATAAACCATTTAATAAATATAGTAGACTTCCGCTTGAGTTCGCACTTTGAAAAAAATCAAAAAGTGCAAAATCAAAAAATTATTACCATATTTTTTTTTTACAAAATGACAAATTTCAATATGTTATATGCAATGATGTTGTGAATAAACATGAAATCCATTGAAATATAAAACAAAGTTTCATAAAAAAAAAGATCTATATAAGCTATTAAATATTATATATATTTTGTTTTATTAATATTTAGTTAGTAATAGACTTTACTTTAGTTAAATTTAATAAAATATAAATTTGCACTTTTTTTTGGGTAAAAAGTGCGAACTCAAGAGGAAGTCTACCGTAAATAATATTTATTAGGCATTATGCAAACCTGTTGTAGAATTAATAGCTTAATAAAGTTGTTATTATAAGAAGACTACTTAAATACAATACAAACCAGGTGAAATAAGAAATACTTCAAAAGATCAAATAAAATTAAAAAACTTTCATAAAATAAAGTCTGCTACTGAAGTCTAATATAATGTGGAGGATGAGGAATATGACTGCTTGCAAATTTTTCTAATCTGATTCTTAATTAGTAAAATAGAGCCTTAAGTCACCTCCTTTATAAATATCTAGATTAGACCTTTTGCTCAAGATGTTGATAACTGAACTGAAAGCTTTCTCAACAACATGGCTAGAAGGAAAAGCTATAAACAACAATCTAAATTCCTCTAAAACGATTGGATACTTTTGCCTTAGTTTCTGTTGATTCCAAAAGCTTTCCTATCGTTCTTTGGAAGAATTTACTTTAAGTTCAAGGTCAGTTTTTAACTCTGAGAAGGTTTCCGGTAAGTCGTTTACTTCAAAAGTATTTGCCTCGAAGGGATCCATACTTTTATCTACATGATAGCTTTTTTGTGTCAAATCTAAATTTTACTACTTAGTATGTTAAAATTGTTAAAAATTCCAGATTTTTTTCAGATTTTTTTTGCCTAAATTGTCAAATTCCAGTTTTTTCCAGGTTTCTAGGTAAATTGGCAACCCTGTATAGTTTTATTTCTTAGTCTAACTTAGTGACTTTTCAAAAAGCAACTGGAAATATCATGAGGTGATAGATAGTAATAAATAACATAGATTTTTACAAACCATTTATAATCCCAAATAACATATATGTCAGGTTATAAAATAGTTAGAGGGATTCCAATCGTCTATGATATATGTAATTGTTAAGTATGCAAATATATAAATGAAAATATAGTATTTACTTGAAAGTAGGAGTCATAAGCACTAGATTTTTTTTCTTTTTTTTTCATAAATAAAATAAACTTTTTTATTTAAGTTTTACCTCAGGGTCAAATAATTAATAGCAAGCTAAAAATAGTAAAATACCAAGAAAAAAAGTAAAAATCTTATGACAACCCAAAATTTTAAAATCGCCCCCTTTTCGCCCCCTTACTAGTTATCGCCCACCCTTTCGCCCCCTTACTAATTATCGCCCCCAAAAATACTAAAATCGCCCCCAGGGGAACCCTGCTTTAAACACTAATTTGAAAAATAAAAATGAAATAGTGTAATGATATTAGCATTTCATTTCCATATTTAAAGCCTGTGAATAAATATGGAACTTTTTGTAACAATAAAATCAACAATAAGCTTTCTCAAAACAATTTTACCAATTCACAAAACAACATTATTATCTATTATGGAGTTAATTTCATTTCAATGCATATATATTTGCGTGTGTCTTTCAAATACGCGCTTAGTTGTTAAAGTTAGTTGCTCAATTGGTGAATTAGTTATTCCGCGTTACGATCAAGTTACGTTTTTTCAACGTTATTTTTACAAATTTTGACAATCAAGAAAATGTCTACATCGCGGAGTTGATGTTAGTATTTTTTAAAACTTTACGATTGTTAATCTTTTTTGTAGATTTTTTTTTGTATCGTGATTTAATAGTTTTTTTCTTCAGAACCAAGAATTTTTATTTAAAATAAAGTCAATATCATCTATTCAAAGTGTGTTTTATTCATAGCTTAGAAATTAGTCTTGTAATTTATTACTGTTAGCATATTATTTACTACTCGTAAGTATACCAGTTAGTTAGCAAGTTACTGGAGACCACGTATCTAATACATAAACTTGACTAACATTAATATAGCGTATTTGGTTAAAGCAGTTGTGTTGGCTGGGTTTGAAAGGAGTTGGTTTTGGTTACAGTTTTTGAACATACAGTTTTCGTTTATTAATTTATTTTATTTGTTTAATTTTTTCACGTGACTATTTAAATTAAGTATGACTAAATTATTTTCATTGTTGCTTTATTGTTTGTTTTAAGTAGTTGTTAAGTTTAATTTATATGTACTACACATTTTTGAACATGTAGAGCTGAAAATATTTTATTTTTATTTTTACATTTAAATTACGACATTTTTTACCTAATTTTTTAATTGTTTACTAAAGTAGGTGTTAAGTTTTTTCTTCTTTTTTTAAGTATAATATATGTATTAGTTAGTATTAACTTGACTCAAGACTAAAAAATGGTTAAAAAAAAGTATTAACTTTATACTTTACCTTTAAATTCTAAAAATAAATAAAATCTAAGTAATTAAACTGAACTACAATAAGTCTAACAAAGTAACAAAAAATTAAGAAATAAAATTAATTAACAATAGATATAATTTATACCAATAATTTATAACAATTAATTTTTCATTACCAGGACATTCATAAAATAAAAGACACACACATCACAATCTAATGGCCACGTAACATGAATCAAAGTTAAATACAAACAAAACATATTCAAGAAGCATTCTAAAGTTTTTATATTTTAGTTTTTAAAAGTTTCAGGGAAACTAGACCGAAACTTTGGACCAAAATACGTTAGGCAGTTCAAGCCAAGTCTTGTTCTTGGTCTTGCGGTTATAATTGTTTTTTTATGAAAACTTTGTGTTGTGTTAGTAAACAAAGCTAGCAAATGTACATCTATTAAGCTCTACTTTAAAACCTGTTATAGTATATCGGATTAACTTACCTATTTGCAACTTTTATACATCATTTAAATTGTGCACACTATTTTTAGGGTTTGTTATGGTCAAGACAGGCAAACGACAAACATACCTTATTATTTTTTTTCGTACGAATAATTCGTTTTAAATCACAATCAGCAGCACCACCCCAAGGAAATATGCAATAGTTGATGTATAAATAAATGAAACTACAATATACCATTTAAAAAGTAATTGTGTCCAAATAATATAATCTTGAATAAATATAAGAACTCAAAGAAAATTTTGTTTTTAGAGAACTCAAATGTTTCTTCCAGTTCAGCATATCATCCAAAACCACACCAAAGTATTTTGTACTATCATTTTTCTCAATAAGCAAACCATTGATTCTAACACTAAACTCACAATTTAAAAAAAAAAAACTTAAAAGATCTGATATTTTTTTCACATTTTGTCAAATTATCTGTCTTATCCTGGTTTTTTATTAACCCAATTTTTGCTGACATTTCCTGACTTTTGTAATTTTCTTAAGTTTTTCTGACTTTTCCTGATTTTCCTGACTTTCTTGACCTTCGGGCAAATCTGCAAGTTTGAGTCAACCTTAGTATTTTGTTTAATATGTAAATAATGAAATTATTGTAAAATATTATTTTAATACTTAAAAAAACACAAATAAACAATAAGAAATCTGTTCTATCATAAAAAGTAATATACTTATGGTTTAAACAAAAATGTTACCTGAACCCTTATGGATCAAACATATCTTTAAAATATCACCATTCATACTAGGGGTCTGTGAGACTAAGTTGAATATAAATATGGAATTAGACTAAATACTTTTAAACAAATACACCTTCCACTGTAAAAGTTCCTTATAAAAAAGAATGAGCTAGAATTTATGTTAGTGACTTATAATATTTATACTGAAAACATATCTTATTTATACTAGTAAAAATTATGAGTCAGTCTGGTTGTAGATACAAATGGAAATGAATAATGAAAAAATATAGTTGGTTTTGTATATCCTAATCCACTGAATTCAATAAACGACTTTACTAAACAGTTTTTAGAATTATTAACGAATAACATAATAAAAACAAAGAAACTTAGCATACTTGTTAAAATTATAACATTAATATGACCAACTTAAGAAAGATAGAGAAACATAAATTAAAAATTTTCTTAATGAAATTGATAGTTTTAGCCTAATCAATTTGATAAATGTTCCAACCAGAGTTAATCATCAACAAGGAACAAAAATCGATCACTTTTGTTATGAATAGCCAATTTAATATAGATAGAACAACAAGAACAAAATTGCACGAAAGCACAAAATTGCACAAAGCCAAATTTGAACGAATCCAAATTTGATCGAAGCCTAATTTGCACAAGGGAACAAAATTCTACGAGGATATTTTTGCACCAAGGGTCAATTTTGCACAAGATACATTTTTGCACGAGAGTAAAAAAATACAGAAAAAATAAACTTATTAAAAAAATTATAAAAAAATACTGACCAACGGTAACGGTTAGGGGCAGGGACGTAGCTAGACCAAAAAATTTACAATCTGCTAAAACTAAAACATTTAAAATAACACGTCCTAGCCGGAATACAGCAATTTAAACTACCTATAATGTTATTAAATTTAATCTGAAAATATGCAGTTATGTTAATACATCAAAAGTAGAATGTTGAAGTACGAGTGATAACTGTATACAAGACAATTGGCAATTTATTTTGCTCACACCCCCTATGTCATAGGGCCTATGACTCTTTATGTCATGCCACTTGTGTAAACCCTGAAAACATTCATTAAAAAAAAGTATAAAAAATTCACAATTTAACTTAAAAACATTTATATTCAAACATTTATTTTTTGTAACATAAAATTGTATGACTTTGGTTTTTGAAACTGCAGCTTTCATTAGAATCACTTTTGCAATGCAGCTTTTTGTCAAATTAAAGTTTTAACGCGCTAAATGTTACAATTTGGATGTATTTAAATCGTTTAGTTTTTACGACACTTAAGATGCTAAAGAGTACATATATGTCTAAATTATCTCTCAGGGGTGCATAATTAAGTATAAATGAATAGTAAAAGCTAAGAAAGCAGAGTTATTTTAAGCTGAAATAAAAGCAAGTTTTATGCACATAAGTAAATGTTTCTGTAAATTTGCAGAAATGTACCAAGCTACGTCCCTGGTTAGGGGTAACAGTGATAGTAAAAATAAAATAATTAACTAGTAACAAATTAAAGAAAAAAAAATTATATTAAATCGGCTGATTAGAATAAAACAAATAATAACAAATTTATTAAAATAATAAAAGCTACGGACCGACGGTAAGGGTTATGGGTACCAGTAAAAGTAAAAAATAAATAAAATAAAAATATTAATACAATTATTAAAAAAAAAATAACTCATGCAAAATCAAAATTGTCCACGTGCAAAAGTATCCTCGTGCATAAGTATAACTGTATTTTGTGCTTTGTGCAATTTTGTATTTTCGTGCAGTTTAGACAGCTACCCGAAAAATAAATGTCTGATATCATTGATGTTTATATTAAAATAAAGCCATAGACGCTGGCGATGTCATCGTTAAAATGCTAAAACTAATTAACTCTTTTAGAGTTCTGATAGAAAATTTTTGTTTTTTAAGAAGGTTGTTAAAAATTTTCCAAAGTAACCAATATCTAAATTAGGTTCAAAAACAGTTTCAGGAAATTTCAGATCAATTTAAATTTTGTCAAATTATAAGATCATCAAAATGACAATATATAGTCGTTTATGTATAATTCTTGTAAATTTGATGAACTTAATATCTCTTTGTTTGGATTCAGGGAAGGACACTCTACTACCCTAGCTTTTTCAGAGCTTGTATAGAGTACACTTTCTTATTTTGCTAAATTATTGCTTTTTGTGCAGTCAGTTTTGTTAGATCTATATAAGGCATTTGACTATGTAGACAGAAAAATTTTATTAGACAAGATATTTGTTATGAAATAGTAGTAAATTGCTAACACTTTTGGAATCATGTTTAACTGAAATTTTGAAGAACATTATGCCTTATGACAACATATCTAATTATAAAGTCAAATATAAACTAATACTTTAATACTGATATATTTATTGGAACTAATGCATAAGAGCTTTTTTTAAACGGGATGTTTGTTATTTTTTTAAATATACGAGCACGGCCTAACGGATGACTGTTCAGATAAAAAAAAATCAGAATCCAACAAAGTAAGAAGCAAAATAAATTTCTAAATTGGTTTTAAATAAACTAAAATAACTAATAATATCTAACTACAATTTTATTGAAAACGTGTAAACCTTTATGATGTTTACTATGCGCACAAGCAAAAATTATTCGCTAGAATAAATCAAAAAACTCGTACAATTCATGACTTTGGTGCGGAATACTGCAGTTTATTAAAAATATTAATTTTTTTATAAATTGTTACAAATTAATGAAAATTAATTTTTCAGGACAACGTTAAAGCATATTACTATTATTTTAAAATCAATGGTCATATTGTTTGTAAATGACAGATAAAAAAAAACATAAAATGTTAAAAAGTTTAAAAGCTAAATAAAAAGTTGATACAAAATTTCTAATTCTATTAGTATTTGAAGCTTCTAATATAAAAAAATTAACTGTGTTTAAAGAACTTTTTTTTATTACAAAAATTTAAATCTGTACATAATAGACTTTTAAGTTATTATATTAAAATTACGAAACTTAAGAATAGTTTAATTTTATTTTTAGCAGTTACATTTTAGCTAAGCAATAAACTTTTCTTTTAACTATTTTATCTACTAATTATCTTGCCTAAGTTATTTCTAACTGTTTAGTTTGATTTATTTTTTAAGAAGTATACGAGTCTTCTAATTAAGCTAAAAGTTTCACAAATTTCAAAATGCTTTTGTGTCATTGAAACTTTTAACTTTAACTTTTCATGAACTGTCATTCGTATTTGTTTGAATCGTATGTTTTTGATGAAAATGAATAACGTCTAAAATTTCAATTAGTTCGATAAAGATACAAGAACAAGTAATATGCAACCAAGTAAAAACCAAAATACTTTTGTTTTTAATACAAAACCTTGTGTAAAATGCTATAAAATATTTTTTGTTTCAATATTTTTAACTTTAAAATAAATATATTTTACTATGTTTAAAATGATGATAAAACAAATTCTAAAGTTGTAACTATTTTAAAGACAGTGCTGAGTAGTATTACAACATTGAAAACATATTGTATAGCTACTTGAATTATGATTTTTAATAAAAAATTGATGTTATGAAAACTTTTTATTAATCTGGTAGATTTTTGTCTTAAATTAAAGTCTTACTACTGAACATGTTAAAATTGCTTATTTTCCAGGTTATTCTTTTTTATCATCTCAAAATCAAATTTTTCCTGAACTCCAGTTGTTTTAGCAACTTTGTCATACGTGTACAACAAATCAAATGTTATAAGTTAGTATACTTGAGCTTATTGTCATAAATAGCAGTTATTTAATACTTTGTGTACTATTTTTTCGTACTTTTATTTTTTTTTTTTTGAATTAAGAAAATGAACAAAATTCACAACTGTTTAAAACATAAATGTTTTGTTGATTGTTGACATGTTATAAAATAGTTTTAAACGGATAATTTTTTTTTTCTGATATATCAAATTGTTTACATATTTTACTAATCTTTACTAAATGCTACTTTATATATAAACTAAAAATAAATTTTAAATTTTCATAAGTCTTATAAAAGTAAGCGTTGAGAGCTACAAATTATGATAATAATAATTAATTTAAAAAAAATAAAAATTCTTTATGTAACACAAGTTTGTTCAAAAAAACCAGTTGATACCAAGTCTTATAAAAAATGTTTGGTTTAACCTAGCAAAAAATTACTATTATTTTTTTCTCGTTCACTTCATACATTTCTTTATTTGTTATATATTTCATGTGTAAATTTAAATTATATTTAACCAAGTTATTAATCATTAATTTTGAAATAATGGTTATTTATTTTTCCATGATAGTGCATGCACTCAGCTGTAAACCTCTAATTCTTATTTAAAATTTATCACTTAATGTTTACTTAAATAGTACTTTTTAAAATATAAAAAGCACATTGCAAATGTTCGGTAACATTATAAAAACTTTTAAACTTATCAGGAAAAATAAAAACTAATTATGATACTCGGTTTTCATCATTTCTTCCCTGTTTTCCTATTTACTGCGGCTATTAATATTTGTTCAAAAAAGACAGATACTTTATTTTGTATATAGTGCATTTAAAAATATAAAGATATAAATCTAAAAATACAATGATAGACAAGTATTCGAAACCAGGTAGCGAGTTTTTTAATGAGAAGTAGTAAATTATAAACTAAAAATAGTAAAAAAACATTTGAATACAATCTTACTATTTTTAAGAAAGGAAAACTCAGATACAAAATTGAGGTCTATTTTATAAAACCATAAATACTGAACAATTAACTAAAAAGTAAGAAGTTTTTCAAGTACTCCTTTATTATTTGTCTTTTTTTAGTAGTAGAAACTAAATTTAAGATATAACTAAAAGGTTACTTTGTTTATACCTTTTTTTTAAACATACATAATTCTGAATGTTATTATTTTTTAAACATGTTAGTCTTTCTTTTTCAGTTTTAATTTCATCATTTTATATGTACTTATTGTTGATATTTCCTGGTTTTCCGCATTTGCCACATTTGTAAATTTATTTAGTCACATTGTAACTATATGTGTAGTAACTTTGTTAAAATAAGGTTTTAGTTCAAAATAATAATTGTTTTTGAAACGAAGTGTATAGCCTAAATTAACCAAAAGGTCTGGTAATCATGACCTATTTTTCAGTTGGAAAAAAGGGTAACAAAGACAAATAAAATATAGATTAATATACATAGTTAATTATAAATCAAAAGTAAAAAATACGTTCTTTAAAGTACTTAAAAAAAGTTTAAATATGTTTTTGTTTATATAATGTTCCTGATGATTAAGCTGTATTAGCCCTTTAAATTATTAAGATATAGTTGTACCTATTTGAAAAATGATAATTAGGACATGTTTACAGAAAAATCTTGCCCAACATGACTTAATAATTAAACAAACGCTGTACTTATACAAACGATGGTCATTTAGTTTACAGATTTTTTGAAATTTGTAAAAGACCTCGAACAAAAACATAAAATAAATCTTAAAACGGTATAAAAGTATTGAGAGTTTTTTTGATATTCTCTTATTTTTTTTATTTACAAGATACTATCCTCAAAGTAAAATGTAACAGATTGTAATTATTTACCAGCAATACTGATAAACAATAATAAAAGTTTTAAACAAAAGTATTTACTTTTAACTAGGTTCAACTAAATAACACTTTCTATTTTTTTTGTTACAGTTTAATATGTATTTTACTATTTCTAGTCAATATCATCCAGTAGAAACTAAACATAAAAATATAAATAATTTTTCATTTATAAAACTAAGCTTAATACTAACAAAGTGCCTATTATGAGTAATAAGTAATTAATGTAAAGCAATCGTTGAATTAAACTAAATACTAGAAAACAAATGTGTAAATTTCATGTATAAAAACACTTTTTAATAAAGTTCTATACATTATATATTTATTTTACTTCTTCTAGTCAGAAGCACCCAGCATTTCATTAAAAAACAAATTTTAATACTAACAAAGTCCCTATTATAAAATAACAATTTTATTGCTTTAGTTAAATTTTTATTGATATTTTCTAACTACTTTAACATAATAACATGCTTTAAATTTTATGATATAGTTACAATAAATTATTTAATCAAAATGTGATTATAAATTTTACACACAATTGTTGTACTTTTATTTCAAAGATTTTCAAATATACTTGATCAGTTTTACTTCTATAATTACAGTAGACTACCGCTTAAGTACGCACTTTTTTTGGAACGCACTTCGCCTTAAGTACGCACTTATCTTTGCCTAAATATTCAACCATCAAGTTTTTCCAGATTATTTTATGTTTCCAGGTAGACCTGCTGAGTTAGCCAGAGACTTTCACAACTTTTAAACTAGGGTGAGTAATCCTGTGTAGTCTAAATGGCCTGCGATTGTTACAGTCCTGTTATTAAATGTTAATAAACTAAATACTTATGTAGTGGTTGCAGAAAAGTGAAAAGAATAATTATTTTTGACCTGTAATGCTATAAAATATATAATTTAGAGGACAAAGTCAAAAAAAAAAAACTACAATTACAACATAGTAAGTAATTATTTAATTTAAATGTATACACATTGATGTTTTTTAAAAATGTTTGGTAAACACAATGTAGTTTGGTACTTTTCCTCTAACAAAACAAAACATATGGAAAATATGGCTTAATATTCTTTTTTATTTCATTGACTGACATTAATTTTCTATATTAAAAGTATATATTAATTATGTAGAAACTTTTTATAGAAAAAACAAATCATTGAGAATATATTAAAAAAAATTGCAGATTAGAACTATGTATTTAATGTTATTCAAAATAAAAAGACTTGTTTAATTGGCTTAATTATTTGGTGGCTAGTTGTAAAAAAGAAAACAAAAAATGAATTTCATATTATACTATGTCGTCAAAAAGTACGCACTACCCGTGCTAAGTACGCACTTTTTGGTCGGGATCAACTTGCGTACTTAAGCGGTAATTTACTGTATAAAGCTGTTATAATGTATATGTTATATATTTCTTAGAAATAGTTTAATGTTTAAAACATATAAGAATAACAAATTATGGAAAAGTAAAACTTAAACAAATGTCTAATAACACTAAAGTACATACTATTTTTAAAATATTGGTTTAATTAGATGCCGCGTATACTTGTGTGTTATTAAAAAAAGTCAAAAGCTAAACATAAGTTTTGTGCAGTAATTAGTTATTAAACTAGTTGGAAATGGTTTTTCATTGCTTATAAAACAAGTAATTGCAAACAATAAAATATTTAATTTGTTATAGTTATGAAATCTTAAACAAATGTATAACTATATTGATAGTAATTACTTTTTTGCAAAGCAATAAAAAACAAAACATAACTTTTAAAAATTTATATGACTAATTTTACTGAGCTAAAGTTATGTTTAATTATTTAATTTTTTATTAACAAACAAGTTTTCGCGGCAACTAATTAAATCAATACTTTAAAAAAGTACGTACTTAAGTGTTATTAGATAATTTTATGTTTTACTTTTCCCAATTTACCGATCAAGTTAAATGAAAATCTGTAGAATAAAAGTACAATTACTTGTGTATATACCTCATAAACTAGTTTTATTTAAACTTAAACATAATAATAGACTATTTTTTTTGAATAACAATTTTAAAGTTGTTTGTCTAAAATATAAAAGATTGCTTATTTACCTAAAATGTAAACAGCTTATTTTAATAGAGATGTGCAAACTAAATGTTTTAATTTACTATTTAAGTTTTCTAATAATATTCCAAAACCTGGTTGTAAATAAAATATTCAATCTGCACATCTCTGTTGTAAAAACATTTTTAAAAAGTACAAATTAATTTTATAGTTAAAAACAATAACGTTTTTATTATTACTTTTTTTATTTTACTTAGACATTTAAATTCTAAATTTTGCATATAACTATTAACATTTTCTAATTCCTACGGTCAGTAAATTTTCTTTCAAATAAGTGTAATACTAATCAACAACTCGACTAAACATTTTACAATTAAAGTTATGCGTAAAATTAAGGCTTAAATAAAACCAAAATTTTAAGTAAATTTGAGTAAAATATTAAGTAAGTTGGGAGACTACAAACTTTATGTGTTTAAATACTTATAATAAAACTTTATTCTTTTATATTGATCGCTTTATATTTTATACTAAAAACTTTATATCATTTTATATTTTAACTGTCTTAAAATCTTTAAAATGAGTTCTAATGCTTTCTATACTGAGGTCTAGTAATTACCTATACTAATGTAAGACCCTTAAACCGGTTTTGAATTCAAAGAATATCAATTTTTTAACCTAAAGATATATATAACTTATTATTACTAAAGAATTATTTTACTAACGATATATGCCTAGCTTTGTACAAAGTTAGTATGCAAAATTAATTTGAATATATCTTATTTAATTTTAACTAAATATGTAAATTTTTAAAAAAGTCAATCTTTTAGCTTGTTTTTTGTTAATTTTAAACACTTAACTCAAACGAAAGAGTTTAAGAAATAGAAAGTTTTTAAAGTGTTTATTAAAAATATAAACTTCATGAATTTAAAATATTTTTCAAATGCAGAACTTTTGTGCTATATATTTTTAAAAATACATAAAATTAGTGTGCAAAGATTTTATGTAGTAAAGTTTGATATAAAATTAGTACACAATTTGCTTTAATCTTAATTAGAATTTACATAGTTGCAAAACCTTTTTTTCTACATTTTATAAATAGAATACACGTGTTATACAATTTAAAAAACATTTATTAAAATTTAATTACATAACACTTAAGCAGTTTTTAAAACTGTGGTAGTTAAGTATAAAATTAAAACATTCAAATATTTAATTCATTGATATCACTAACAAAACATCATAAATATGGTACAACACCTAAAATAGAACTTAAAACTTTTTTTATGTCAATTTACTTACGTTAACAGTTCATTTAAAATAAAATTATTATTAAATTTGTGTAAAGAAATCTTAAACTTTTTAAAGATCAGGCAAAAGATTTATATATATATATATATATATATATATATATATATATACAAGTTTTGAAAAAGGCAAAAACATTAAATGCTTTGATTAGTATAGCAAAAATTTAAATAAAATGAGCCCAAAAACGAAGTATCCAAGCAAAAAACGAAACTGTTTATAACAGTTTATCCAAGTACAGAGAAATTATTCCAAGGGTTAAATTATTATCATTTAATTATTTAACTAGCATGGCCAAATGTTTGAATAAGTAAAACTAAATCATACTTATAGCAAGTAGATTGTGCTTAAAATAAAAATTATTATAAAAAAAATTTTTACATAAAAACACATTAACAGTAAAGGTTTAATATTATTGAAACATAAATAAAGATATTACAAAAGAAGAAAAAAACAACTTTAGTTTTTTTTTAGAATTAAAACAAAAAAAAAACTTTTTTTTTTATTTTACTCAAAGTTTAGAATTATTCCGTTTAAATAATATTTTTTTTTTAAAATAGCATAAAACGTGTTTGAAGAACTTTAAAGTTTCAAACAAATTAGGTTAAAATGTTCAGAGGTTGCTATTCTGTTTAACTTTCACTACGCTCATATGGTCTTGGTTTAAATCTGCACACCGGGCAATTAATTCTTTGCTGGAACCAACTTTCTATACAAGTATTACAATACATATGCTGACACCTGAGCTTGATCATAGTTGTGCCTTCATTAAAGTGTTCGTAACAAACCGCGCACATTAAAGTTTCATCCTTTTTTATTTCGTATTTTTCTTGTCTACTGAGCAAGAAAATTGGCCAATAGTTGACTACTGCATTAGTTCCTTTCTCAAAAACAATTTGTTGCGTTGATAACAGAGTCGAGGTGAACTCACTTACTTTCAAGGCTTTAAAAGTAGACTTTAGCTTATCAGTTTTGAGCTGAATTTCTTTTGAACAAGTCTTTTTATTTCTTAAAGATTTCTCAAAAAGCTCTAATTCAAATAGAAGACTTAGCAAGGAAATGTGATAGGTTGGAAAATACTCAAATTCAATATTCTTATCATCCTCGATGGTATGCATTAGTTGTCTTACATAGTTGAAATCTTCGTTCGGAAATGGCACAAACGAGTCACTATAATTTATTTTAAACTCGCAAATTTTGACTCTTACACCACTACTGTCAAAATTGTTAACCTTTAATTTTTCTGTATAAAAATACTTTGTTGATTCCATGCAAAACTCTTTGAAAATTTTGTGCATTTCAGAATAACAATCAATTAATTGCTCTGATTCTTTATAACACATTGCTCCTTTTAATATTTGGAAAATTCTTATTAGGTCACTAAAGATTTCGACATAAGTATTTTTTGTATCATAGATCCATTTCGGTTATCACATCTTTGCATGTTTGCATTTCTTTGGTCGAGTCACTCATATTATTTGTTAGTATAAAATCTAATGTTCTAGCAAATTATCTTTGTTGTTATTCTATTAACGTTGTTAAACCAAAACGGTGAAATATATGATTTTTTTTTATTTTTTTTTTGTTTACTTAACTAATATCAACTAATTTAATTAGGCTTAATAAATATAATATTTTTACTAGAGCTATTTTGAATACATTTGTTTTTTATTACTTCTTTAAAAGTATTACTAAAGTTACACGCTAATGTCTAAATTTCATTAAATATTTGTTAAATAAAAGTAATTAGTCAAAATTTTGGTAACATACTAACTTCAAATTTTTATATCTATTATATTATACTCATATTAGTTTGGTCCTTTTATTGTTCAAAAGATCCTAATTACTTATAACTTTAAAACACATAACTTTCTTATAATAAAATAACAAAATACTCTATATTTAGCAAAAAGACAGGCTATTTTGATTATTAAAAGATAGTTTCAAAATTTTGCATGTCTTAAAGTAAACACTAACAATATTAAGTTTTAAAATGTGTAAATCCTGAAGCAAATCTAGTGTAGTTTTATTTTTTGCATACCAGCTAAACAAACTGTCAATTTTTCAAGCAAATGTCCTTTATGGCAGCAAAAAAGAAAATATTAGTTTATTTAGTTGTGCACACTTAGCTACCATTTTAAAGAGGATTGTTAAGTTATGTCAAATTAAAATTTGGAAAGTCCAAATTCTTAAAAGTGTATTTATGAGACCATATCTCAAAAAGTAACAAAAAAATTACAAAAAAAATATGTAAGCCTTATTATTATCTGCTTGCAATTTTTTTTTTGAACTTTAAATAATTTTTGGGATCTTTAAAATTTAATACATCTTAAAACTTATTCTAGCAATAATAGTTGTTTAACTATGAATAAAGATAGAAGCGTTCAAAAAAAAAAAATATAAACAGACTAATGATAATTTGTACCCCTTTTAAGAAATACAGTCATATGATATGTTGCAGCAGTTAATGTTTAATACAATATTGCAACTGTCTGCAGAAATATAAAAAAGAAACAAAACTACAACTGTGCTCCTAATAGTACTTATAATGAGCATTGAAAAAATTAATATGGTTTATTATTCACTTTAACTACGTAAATGAATAACGATGTTATATAAATTTATATTCATGAAAAATTATAAAGCATTATTTCAAAAATTTTTAGAAAAATTTAGTTCTGTAATAATTTACAATGTTTTATTGTACGATTAACTTACATAGTTGATTTGATTGATAGAATTACTTAACTGTGACATTTAAAAAATAATTTAGTCTTAAAGAATGATAATTAATTAATTCTGGTATGTTTGTTTACTAGTAAAAAATTTGTGAGTAGTTAATAACAAAAATTATATATATATTAGCTTATATTAATTTTCTAACACATTTGTTAAACTATTCTAAATATTATTTTAAAACTATATAGATTAGAATAGTAATAATTCAGTATTAGTAAATTTGTTAAAAGGAATATGATATCGTAACAAACTTTACAAAATAAAAGTTTCTTTATTATTTCGTCATACTATATTCTCATTAGACTTATTAATTGATTAAACTTATGGTATTAAATTTATTTTATAAATTCCTTTTATTTTTGTCCAATATTTACATCAATAAACATTTTAGAAATTCATTAAACAATTCAGACTAAACTATTATATCATGAAATATTACAATAATCCTTAAAGAAAGACTATTTATAAATTTTAAAATTAAAAGAAGTCGGGAGTTAATGCGTTTAAAAAATTATTTAAAAAATATAACATAACACATTTTTTTTTGTTTGAGTACTTTTGTAGTAAGGCTTATCAAAAATTTATCTTACTGAGTTAAATTGAATTGAATATGAAGTAAAATTGTACTGTAGTTCTAATTTTTAAAATTAAAATGACGTAATAATCGAATGTAAAAACTAACTAAATGCTTATATTGTAGAACTTTGCTGTACTAATAAAACTCGTTAGATTAAAATCAAACTTAAATTAACCGGCGATAAAAATGAAAATAAAGTTACACTTTGAAACAAATTACTGTAGTTTTCTACTAAGAAATTAGTCAAATGAATTTAAAAAATAATGAAATTTGCTTTGTAATTTTTTTCAGCTATTCAAACAAATCTACTAGTAGATAAATGAGTGCGGCTTGTAGTTTGCCAACCGCTTAGCTATGTTATAATTATGCAGCACCTTGTTTGCTTCGGACAATTTGTCATACTTCTTTGCAACACTGCCCACTCTCAGCTTGAGGCGGGCGTTATTAGCTTGTCAATCACCTTCTTCGGCTGAGATAAAAGCTGGTAAGATGTGTATGAGGCCTGGGCTCCATCTACTCGAAATTACCAATAAATATTATTTATTTTTGTTACCAATAAAAAAATTATATCAAACTCAATCTCAAGATTTTGCTGTCGATGCATAAAGTCGGAAGACTTTTAAGTTCGCTTTTAACACTACAAGCCAGTTTCTGGTTCTAACATCAGCTAGTAAAATGTAGACTTGAATAAAATAAAACATTGTTTTTACATTTAAACCTTGATTCAAAAATTTCTAAAATAAAATTTACTAAAGTCTTAATTACACCTGTACTTAGTAGTAGTAGTGAGCAATTTTTTTTTAATAATACAAAACTTGATGGATAAAAAACTAAATAAATAAATGCATGGTCACAACTTACTATGACTGTCAAATAAGTTTTTTTCAGATAATCTTTTTACACAACTTATTGTTTAACCTAAGCATGAAGACAGTAACATTCTTGATTTACTGCTTTGTAATTAATTCGAATTTAATCGATGCTAATGACCACAGCGTTATTTCGTTTAGCATTAGTGTTGATAGGGGTATAAAGCTAGTTTTTCGATTGCTCTACCCAGATTTTTACAGAGTAAACTCTATAAACAATCTAAATCAGATAAGCAGATGATACAGAAATTTAAAAAAAGATTCAAATGAACAGCTAAAATGCAGTTAAAGTGTTTAATACTGAACTAATTTTTATTAAAACAGATTATAAAATTTTATATATGTATAGCTTTGAAAAATAGAATTCTTAGATTTACTGTTTAACATGAATTTTAGTTTAATTGTTTACCATTAGAATTATGATAAAGTTAATACCCAAACTAAAACAACATCTTTAATAAGTTTCCAAAGACTTTTAAAAGTAATAAAAAAAAAGTTCTACTTTTTTTTTGTCTATTGAGAACGGGAAAAACATTTTTGATCAATTTAAGAGTTTGGTTAATAGAACACTATCAATTTTTAATGATCATTGAAATAAATGATTTACACGCCGAATAAAAATTGTTTTAAATAGAGCTTTTAACATTAAAAATTATAAAACATATATACTGAAAAAGTTTTTAACTAATCTGATTAAAGGGTGAGTTATCACTTACAGTGACGTTTAACTTGTGTTTTTAGGCTAGTAATATCATTTACTATAAAAAAAACATTAACTGAGTACTAAAAATTCAAGTAAAGGTACAAACAGTTCGGTAAAAATAATGCCACTACAGCTATATGGTGCTTTGCAGGTAAAAAAAAGGTGTCTATAAAATTCTCACTTTCGTTCAACGTATTTCTTTCTTACATTTTGTTTAAACAATGAAAAGCCTTATAAACTGTAACAATACTTTTGAAAGGTTTTTGTTAAAGAAGGTTGAAGTAATAAAATTGTAATTATTACCTTTCATATTTTCTACTCACTTCAATTATTTATTTAACAAGGTATAAATGACATAAATATCTTTAAGTTACAGTAGGTAAGTAGTAGATAGTAGTCAAGTTAGTATATACTAACTTATTAAGAACTAAGCCTAACTTCATTAATAAAATTAGTTATTGGTAGCAAAATTCTTTTTACGAATTTAAAAAATGAACCATTGTGAAGCAATTAAAAATTTTTTGAACAAAGATATTTTAAAATAATATATAGTAGGTTCTAAAACAAATAATTAAACATGCTAATTACAGATTACTAGCTTGTTTTCTAACTTTGCAAGCATATTTTCCAGCCTTAACAACATTTACTTACGGTTTATCAATTACTTTGTTTTACAACAGCAGTTTTTGTATTACTAAAGTTTTTGTACATTGAAAAATCCTGTTAGCATTGTTGTGATAACAATAATTAAGGGAAAATTTTAATATTTGGCATGAACTTTTAGAAAAAAACAATTACTAATAAACAAATACAATATAAAATTGTTAATTTTTTCGATATATATTTATTAAAAATAACTGCTTTATGTCTAATAACTTGATATTTAGATATAAAACAAAACCTGTTTTTAGATACAGCTATTACTCTATTAGATTCAGCCAACTTTAAGATGTTAAACTTTATACCGAATTTAATTAAAGATCCAAAATATTTGAAACATTTAGTCACTAACATAAAGACTTTTAACTAAAAACGAAAGAATAGTTTGAACTGTTCACAAAGTTTTATTTACATCAAATATTGTATCATAAACGAACAGAGTACAGATTGTATAACTTATTAAAATCAAAATTTTTAAACAAAGGTACATAATAAAACAAAAACACTAAGTGAACTAAAAGTAATCACCAAAAAGCAAAATTGAGAAATCTACAGAAATAAACAGAAAATATACAGCAAATTGGGGATCTACAAACGTAACAATCACAATTGAGGCTACATATATATTTAAATGATCAAACTGGACATAAATAATTATCATCAACAAATCAACGAAGTTGTAAACCAATAGTTTTCCGACGCATCAGTTTTTTTTTGATAGAACCTTCTTCTTTGCTTTCCAAATTTTCCTTCAACTACCGCATCATGTTGTTTCAATGCTCAGTCTCTGTTCATACTGCTGCACCTTGTTCGTTTCAATGCTCAGCCTCTGTTCACACTGCTGCATCTTGTTCGTTTTAATATACAGCCTCTGTTCATCCTGCTGCGACTTGTTCGTTTTAATATCCAGCCTCTGTTCACACTGCTGCATCTTGTTTGTTTCAATGCCCAGCCTCTATTCACACTGCTGCACCTTGTTCGTTTCAATGCTTAGCCTCTGTTCATCCTGCTGCGACTTGTTCGTTTCAATGCCCAGCTTCTGTTAATACTGCTGCGACTTGTTCGTTTCAATGCCCAGCCTCTGTTCATACTGCTGCAACTTATTCGTTTTAATGCCAAGCCTCTGTTCATACTGCTGCGACTTGTTTGTTTCAATGCCAAGTGTCTGTTCATACTGCTGCGACTTGTTCGTTTAATGGCCAGCCTCGGTTATTACTGTTGAATCTTGTTCGTTTTAATGTCTAGCCTCTGTTTATACTGTTGTATCTTGTTCTTGTAAATGCCCAGCTTCTGTTTATTATGCTGCGACTTGTTTTTTTCAATGTCGAGCCTCTGTTCATACTGCTGCATTTTGTTCTTTTCAATGTCCAGCCTCTGTTCATACTGCTGCATCTTGTTTGTTTTAATGTCCAGCCTCTGTTCATCCTGTTGCAACTTGTTCGTTTCAATGTCTAGCCTCGGTTATTACTGTTGAATCTTGTTCGTTCCAATGCCCAGCCTCTGTTCATACTGCTACATCTTGTTCTTTTTAATATCCAGCCTCTGTTCATACTGCTACATCTTGTTCGTTTTAATGCCAAGCCTCTGTTCATACTGCTGCATCTTTTTTGTTTCAATGCCCAGTCTCTATTCATACTGCTGCAACTTGTTCGTTTCAATGCCAAGCCTCTGTTCACACTGCTGCATCTTTTTCGTTTCAATGCACAGCCTCTCTTAATACTTCTGCATCTTGTTCTTTTCATTGTCCAGCCTCTGTTCATACTGCTACATCTTGTTCGTTTTAATGTCCAGCCTCTCTTAATACTTCTGCAACTTGTTCGTTTCAATGCACAGCCTCTGTTCATACTGCTACACTTTTTTCGTTTCAATGCCCAGTCTCTGTTCATACTGCTGCAACTTGGTCTTTAACAATTTGTTTTTATCTTCTAACCTTTGTTCTTCCTACAAAGCCGTATCTGCTCTCAAATTCATGTGATTTAGCTGTATGTCTATTGTCTAAATATGTATTTTATGTATAAACTTTCATTGACAAACAAATTACAAGAATGATGAAGCTGACACAAATAAGTTTTTGAGAAATTTCTTTAGGTTTTCTGAATTTTTGCAAGTTTTCAAAATTGCATGACTTTGGTTTTATTTTTATGATTAAAAACGTTTTTATTAAACACCTTACTAAATAGAACTCTTGTTAAACAGAAAAGATGTTATAAAGCTACTTTTATTGTGGTTTTAAATAAAAAAAAAATTATTTAAAATAAAAAGATATTTTATGTCAAACCAAAATTTCATTACTTTCTTGTAAAAACTGTTTTAAATTCCAATTTTTTCTAGATTTCCAGATTTTTTGGCAACCCTAAACATAGTATATTATATTTCAAAATTTTAATACATATATACAGTTATAGCTATGCCAGGGATCAGTAGGTCGAAAAGGGAACGTTTATGTTTTTATGAATGAAAATAATTAGGTGATAAATTAACTTTTAAAGACAGCATTAAAATTTCAAAACATAATATTTTTTTGAAAAAAATCAAGTTGGTTGGAATAAAATTTTGAATGCGGCTTGTAGTTTGCCGACCCCTGAGCTATGTGTTAATTATACAGCACCATGTTTGCTTCGGACAATTTCTCATACTTCTTTGCAACATTGCTCAATCTCAGCTTGAGACGAGCGTTATTAGCCCTCTCATTGTCAATCACTTTCTTCGACTGAGATAAAAGCTGGTAGGCTGTGTCTTAGGCCTGGGCTTCATCTGAATGATTTAAATTTCGTTACCCATATAAAAATTATCTCAAACTTGTGCTGTATATGCATAAATCAGATAACTTTGTTCCAAAATCAACTTTTGAGCTAGCTTTTAACAGTCATATTCCAGTTCTGAGAACAGATATTAAAATTAAAATTTAAAGAAAAATAAACATTGCTTTTGTATTTCAACTTTGATTCAAAAATTTCTATACTAAAATTTACAAAAGTCTTTATTACAACTGTACTTAGTAATATGCAAATAAAAAAATTAGTAATAGAAAACTTGAAAAGATAAAAAAATAATTAATAAATAAGCACCATAACTATAAATGCATGGTCACAACCTAATATGACTGTCAAATAAGCTTTTTTTTCAGATAATCTTTTTACACAACTTGTTGATTCACCTACGCATGAAGACGGTAATATTCTTGATTTACTGCTTTGTAATTTATTCGCATTTAATCGATGCTAATGACCACAGCTTTATTTCGTTTTGGCATTAGTGTTGATTGGGTATAAAGCTAATTTTTCGATTGCTCTACCCAGATTTTTACCGAGCTAACTCTATAAACAATATAAATTTATGACGAAGCAGATGTTACAGAAATATGAAAAAAACATCAAATTAATATCGAAAAGCAGTTAAAGTGTTTAATATGGAACATGAAAAAAGTTTTTTACAGAACATATATGAAAAAAATGTTACTGCTACGTAAAGTATAAACTTAAGATAGCACCTGCTTTTTCTGTATTGCATGACGATAACAATTTACTTTTGATTTTAATAAAAATTTGATTTTGATAAAGTCTATTGGTTTAATAAGGCCTTTCAAAACTTGTTTGTTTAAGATGATGGAAACAAAAATTTTGAACTTATTGATGAAGACTGTTTAGAAATGCAAACAACTTTTTATAAACAATGATGTAATAAATAAATCTGACAATAATTTAAAAGTAAAAACAACAAAAAAACAGATAATATTAATTCGTTTTTTATTGTTAAAATAATCGTATATTGAACGATAAAAAAAAGATTAAAAAGTTTGGTGTCATGACCTTGTTTGAAAAGAAACCTATCGGTTATCGAGCCGTACACCACATGTTTTTACAATTTATTACGAGCTATTGCACATAATTTTTTATCATCTAATTATTTAAATCCTTAGTTATAAAACAGAAAACAGTGAGAGAAAAATTTTATAGTTGTTGTCAAATTCTAGATTCAAACAGTCAGCCGTGCAAATTTTAATAGCTCAGTTGGTTATGCATTGTATGATCTTCATAGAGCTATTAAAATTTGCACGGCTGACTGTTTGAATCTAGAATTTGACAACATCTACAAAATTTTTCTCTCACTAGGTTACCCCGAAACAGTCATCAAGAAGACAATTAAGGCAACTCAGTCCAAAATGAATCGCTTACCCTCTTTCGGCCCACATCCTTGCAAGTCTACCTCCGCCTTCCTTATATGGGTGAAAACTCAATAAGACTGGCTAAGCAAGCTTCATTGGCTATAAAATCCACCTTTAACAGCATTTCGCTACGTGTTGTGTACAACACCAACCGCCCGCTTAACGGAATCGTAAAAGATGCCACACCTACCCATGATTTGAGTGATATAGTATACATATTTAAATGTCATTGCGGAAATGACTACGTAGGTCGAACATCTCTATGTTTCCAAATAAGGCGAAAGCAGCATGTCACGAAAAAGCTTAAAAGGTTTATTTTTAATGACGACGTGAAGACTAAAGGTGAACAGTCATCTATTCATCAGCACCTCCTCAACAAGAGGAGAAACCTGTTTGCGCCAAGAACTACCTGAATAATAGGTTCGAAATTCTATCCCGAGCTAGAAACACCTACCATCTTTCAGTTCTAGAATCTTTGTTTATTAGAACTCGCGAGCCAAAAATTTGCAAACAAAGAGATTTTTACAATTTAAAACTTTACAAATAGGGTCTTTCGTAGTATTATTGTTGTCGTTATTGTCGTATTTTTTAATGTGCTTTTTATTTAATTTAGTTTCAGGTAAAAATTTCTACTATTTTAAATGTTTTTATTTTAGCAATATTGTCTTATAAAATACTTCAAGTAAATTCAGTACAACTCTATTCTATTTTTCAAACTTTTTATAAACAGACTTTTATACTTTATGACGTAACTATTTTTTGTTAGACTTTTCAAATTCATTGTATATAACTAAAATTACTCTATAATATTCATAGTTTTTAGCATTTTTATTCCGAAAAAAGCTAAACGAAATTAATCTATAAACTTTTTTCGAAAATGAGTCAGTTATGTTTAAACTTTTTAATTAAATAATTTTTGTGTTTAAAATGTAGTTGTCTGATAACTCATAATAGACTAATATAACGACTATAAAACTTGTATAATAATGATATGATTGATAGAGTTTAAATGACACTTTTTAAAAATATGGTAAAAATGTAATACGCTGAAACTATTTTAATTTAAAGTTTATCAGTATTTTGTTGTAAAAAAATATCGTTTCTTTTTTATTTAATAATTTTACTTGAACATTAAAAGTAATTTCACAGTTAAAAACATAAATAGACTAATGTATATTTTTTTTAAATCGTTTTAAAAAAATGATTCTACCATAACTGAGCTTAACTTTTTAAAATGAAAATATAAAAATAGATTTTAACATTTATGCACTTAATAAGTAAAAAGACAATAATAATGAATAATAATAGGAACAAGAAATCTCCTTCTATTTTAAAATAAACATTTCTAAATTTTGAATACTTGTCTAAGTCTAAAACTGTAATGTTAGAAAGCAAACAACACTTGGAAACATAAAAGAGATTTTTTTTTGCTTTCCTTAGAAAAAGATATTTATTTAACATAAGTTTGCTTAAAACAGTTATCTCAGCTAAATATATAAACAATTAATTTTCTGTTAAAGTATATACATCTAAAACAATTATTTACATTAGCATGCTAAAAAAAAAAAGAAAAAAAAAAAGTTTTCTGAATTAAGTTAAAAATAATAGCTTAAAAAAACAATTTAAGGAATAACCAGATAACAAATGCTGCAATCTAGTCTAAGCCACTGTATTTGTAACAAAAGAAATTAACTTAAGACCAAAAAGAACAAGGAAATTAAACAACAAATACTATTACCTCCTTAAACAAATAGAAATTGACGAGTAGCAATGATGACTAGTGGTATTTATAATCACTACTTAATAGATAACTTTTAAGTTCATCCTGGAATTTTATAAAACTTACATTTTTTAAACATATGGTCCATATCTTACTTCCTTGGTAGGGAGCGATTTATGACCTGATGGCTGTTGAATCTTAGTAAGAAAACAATTGTTTCTGCAGAAATCGTATTATAATTTTGGACGTTTTTTACACTTTTAAAGTAACTATTAAAGTTAGCTGGTAACAAATTATTGTTAAAATTTATATTTAAACAGACCTTAAATAGTACAGATACAGACTTTAAACATTTAACTTTTTTTTTCTGAGTTTTTGATTCTCATATATTAGATAACTGTATAAAATACTTAACTTTTAACTAAAAATAAAACCTTTTGAACAAACAGTTAGATTCGAAAAATAAGCATTACTTGGGTAAATTATTTGGTAGTATAACTAAGTACATATCTTGTTAAGATAAGAATTCATTGAAATTATAAATAAAAAATTTAAAAACAGTTTCAACCGAAAATGTTCAAGTTCTATTGCATAATGTTAAAAGTTTTGATATGTAGTAAGTTCATGTATAAATTCTCTGTTTTTTAGTTTAAACTTTCAGTTCACAAATAATATTTTTGGGCGCTTAAATTAAAAAAACATAATTGACTTATATTATTTCCATGTAGTAAAAAATATTTAAAAAATTGACTAAATAGGACTTACTGAGTTAAAAACCGTCTATCAAGACACCAATATTCCAGCTATATGAACTGATATAGTGCTTTTGGTTGTAAAAAGTCCATTTTCCTTCAAACTGTTTGTTCGTAGCTTTTATGAGTTTTATGTTAATAGTAAAGAATTATATGAATTGTTAGTATAGAAAATCGGAATCTAAAATATCAATTCTAAAATTTACCTGAAATAATATTTGTTTTTAATTTGAATTTAAAGCTTCATACAGAAAACATTAAACAATATAAATGAACATAAATTTAAATAATTTAGTATTAAAATAAAAGAGTTGTTTTAAAACAAATGAATTTAATATTAAAATAAAAGAGTTGTTTTAAAACAAATGATTTTAAACAACTCGCGTTTAATATTATTTTTACATCTTCACAGATTAATGTCTAGTCATAAGACGTGAGTTTTGAAATCAAACCTCGTGAAGGCAATCATTTATAATATAAAAAATAATACATTAAAAAATAACTTGCATTCAAATATAACTTTTCCGTTTATTATTACTTTCGTAAATTCCATAAGACTAAATACATATTTTAAAAACATTAGTATACACAAAACTTATAAATATCATAAAAAAGAATTGTAACATATATGGTTTAAGTACTATGGTAAAACGTCCTGGATACGTCAAAAGGTATCCGTGGTGTTCGACTCAATAACCAAGGGTTATCCTAGGATCGAATATTTTTAAAGTTTAAATTTAAAATTTAACATTTATATTTATTTCTGCTATACTAAATGGAAAAAATTTTGACTTTAATTATTTGCATGTAAATGAAAAGCTATACAAGTTAACTAAATAATGTTTACGAGTTATTTTCTGTCTAACTATAGACCAATATCCCAGCTATAAGAATTAGTGCAGTGTTCGATGTTTAAAACTTCATTTTTCTTCAAACTGTTTGTACGTAGTTTTTATTAGTCTAATGAAAATACTACAGTGTTATCTCTAATTTCTTAAATCAAATTAGTCTTAATAGTTTAGAGTATAAAACAACGACTAACATGGAGTTAAAGTTATTTTGAGACTAGAAACTCATTAATCTACCTTGTGTAAATAAACTAATCCTAGCAAATATTTTATATCCTAGAAGTACAAATTTTAAGTAACTTATTATAAAATGCAAAAACTTTAATATCATTTAAGATACAATTGTAAATGTTAAACATTTTAGTCTATTAAGTATAAACTTTCAAGTAGATTTAATCAAAGTTAGACTAATAAAGTTTGAAAATTTATACTAAAATTATAGACGATATATTTTCAATTAGGAAGTCTTTTTTTGATATTTTTAGTTCGCACCTTCCACCTTTAAAACTATTTAAACTTTTATTGCTATTGTTTTGAATTTTATTTCAAATTTCTAAAACTAATCATATGTAATTGTTAGTTATGTTATAAACTATTATAAAACCTAACAAATCTAGTTTAAATTCTACTTTAAGTTAAATTACTTAGTTCTATTGTGATACTGAAAACTTGTGTTTAATATGTTTTATCTGTTTTAATTGTAAGTACAATAGTGATAATTCATATAATTTGTTTTTTAAATCGTTAACTTTAAAATATTGTAGACAAATATTAAAATAAACATTTACATATGGAATACTTAAGAATGGACCAAAAACCGAAAGGTAAATTGTTTTATTTAAGTAAAAATAAATGAACTTTAACTTTTAAGTGTTGTTTTCACACTTGCTTATTCTACAACAGTTCTATTCTACTGCCTGTACTGCATAATACTTGTTTGGTTACAAACTCAATTAACAACAAAACTGAATACTAGTTTTAGCTTACTTATTCTAAATTCTAATTTATCTACAAAACTGAACTCATTTTGGTTATGAAATAGGGTCCTCTTTTTTTAAATAAACAAAAATTTTGATGAAAGCTTTACAACTTTTTTCACAAAACAAAATGGTTTTATCAAGGGGTCAGCAGCCTTTTATAAGTTGCATGATAATTTATTGAATTTTATAGTCTACATAACTCAATATAAACAAAATCAAAGTAAGTAAAACATAAAAGTTTAACACATATATAGTTAAAAAACGTTTACAAGAAACTAAGCGAAAATTGATAATGATATGATAAAGAAAACTTACCTATAGGAAAACAAGTTTAATATTTTTTATTAATTTTGCAAATTTATCACAGAAAACAACAAAAAACACGATGGAAGTGTTGATTCGGTTGGAAATGGCTTGGAAAGTTTGAACGGTTTCAACGATTTTAAGCATCATAGAAATTATTAAAATAAAATAAAAATAATAAAAGTAAAGCAATTGTATTATATATAGTCTGTATTTGAAAACGTATATTGATTGTGTTGGGTGTGTAAAATTAAGTTTTGAACAGTATATAACCAAATTTAAAATTATAAATGTATAGGAATATGCTTTGAAACAACCATTCTTCAATTACAAATAGTTTTTCCAGCTTATACTTAATATCAATACTATAAGAAAAGGAAGATAATTTTTATCAGAAAAATTTTGTTTCAAATTGTAATAGCTAAGCTACTAGTTATTTTGGAGTATATATGAAAAGCAACTTTAAAATTTAAGCTGTTTAATTTTAAAAGCACAGTAAGGTAATTATAGTAAAGTGAAAACTATTAAGTAAAAATAAACTGTTTCATAGAAATATTTATTTTCTATCTGTTTTTATCAATCAGGGTAGCCGCTGGATTTTCAAAAAAATGTCAAGCTTTTGGTAAGAAAATACTTTCTAGTGTTTTTTATTTGGTTAAATATAAGTTAAAAGTCGTTTTAAGTATAAATTTGCTATAAATGTATTGTAGTGATACTTTTACGTATGTTCATGCTATAAAAAATTTGTTTTTGTTTTTTAGTTGTTTTTATCTTATATTAAGTTTTATAGAAATCTGTTTAAAACTATAGAAATTTTAAATTTCATTGCCTAAGTTTTCAAAATAAAGGCTAGTCAATGTAATATGACCACTATGTATATAAAACAGTAAAATCTATATTACCAAAAATTAGTTTGTTTACAAAAATAGTTATACATAAAACATATTTTTATTTAGTATTAAATAAACAAACTATTAAAAGTTGAATAAACATTGTTATTTATATTCTATGATATTTAGTTGAGATAAATAAACAAAACACTTTTTATTTCAACTACATTTACAAAATTTGATTTTTTGTTTTGAAATATGCTAACTTTAAGTTTTTTTTTTATGAAAAACATACTTGTCAAAAATATGTATTATACTATTTTCAACCTTACAGACATATTTGAATTTTTTGAAACAGGGTTGCCACTCTTTTTGCCACCATATTTGTCCTGGATGACCAAAATATTAACCTTAGTCATTCTTAGATTTTTCAAAACCTTAAAAGACTTGTTTTAATTTTTCTATTCTAAGAAAAAAAATGTTTTTAATAAAGTTGGTGATAGAAGATCTTAAAACAAAGTAGTTTCATTCAAAAATAAGAAAAACCACTGTCAATTATTTTTAAAAATAACAAAACTTTTCTTGTTTATTAATGAAAATGATAACATTCAGAATTGGCCTAAGTTAAAAAGTTCAAAATATCCTGAGTTGTCCTAAGTCACAAAGAAATTCAAAAAAAGAGTAACTGAGTTTTATTGAGTAAGATTAAGATTTTTTTTCAAATATACTAAGTTATAATGAGTGTCTAGAGTATTTTGAGTAAGGGTATACCTTGTAAAAACCTTGATAAAATCAGCCATAAAAAACTTATTTTTCAAAAACATTTTAAAAAAACTGAAAATACCTTAGAAATTAGTTTAACAAACTTTAGTTTATAAATTGTGTCTTATAGTATATACTTCAGGTTAAAAATTATAAGTTATTGTTTTAAAATTAAAGATATATACCTCACACCCTTCATTAACAGTAATAAGTTTATATAAGAAAATATTTATTTGAAGTTTATTAAGTCATAGGTGTAGTGATTTTTCTCAGATTTCTTAGTTTCTGTAGGTTATTCAAAATTCTTCCAGGTCTTTCATAGTTTACAAGGAAAAAAATATTACTATTCAAGACCATGGTTAGAAATAATTAGTGTTTAGTTATCAATTTTTAAGTTATCTGTATTGTGGCTAAAATTTTTGTTTTAGAAGGTGTTAAGATTTTAGTGTAATTATATATATAATTACACTAAAATCTTAACACCTTCTGGTCAGCCTTAATTAAACCTATTCCTTGGATTTTTGCACTGAAAATGGCTGACAAAATAAATAATTCTAACTTTTGAATATACCACCCCAACTACCTATCTGACAGCTAAATATTTAAAAACATGATGAAAAAATCTAAAATAACTAGTATATTTGCTTTAATGCTCAGAAAAACTCTTTAAAAATAACAAACTACATAGCAGATAAATGTATAAGTATTGGTTTTTAAAAATAAAATTCTTGAAAGAATGAAAATTCCCTAATTTATTATAAAACTGAATTGAGGTGACTTATAAATGGTCTCACTAAACAAACAGAATATAACTAATAACAAAAAAGATTGTTTTTTGAAAATTTTCATAGGGAAAAATGCCAGAATGTTAATTAAACCTTAAAAGGTTCCTAAGCAAGGACGAAAAAATTTGGTGATAAACTTAATAGATAATAAAGTAAAAAATCTGATATTAAATGTCTTATTTAAGCACTTAATGCATACCGTAACAATTGTGATTTTTAAGTTTTACAAGTATCAAAAAATGTTTTTTTATTAACTTACTTTTTAATTGTAATAAAAAAAACGAGAGAATTTCTTTACGATTAGAAAATCTATTGAACTCTAAATGTTTAATAAAAGCATGATGCAATATTTATAAAGTTAGAAACCAATTATTTTATAGTTAAAATCAACAGATGATAATAAAATGTCATTACTTATACACTATCATGATGCATGCAAATATTCCATATAACAATAAATATATTTATATTTCTAAATAAAAGATACTATTGCTCAATGAGTTAAAATTTGTTAAAAACTTATGATCAAAATTCCAGAATTTTTATTTTTATTTTTTCAAAAAGTAAAAAACAACAGTTGATTTGTCTATATTTTTAAATTTAAGAATCCAGTGTTTAATGGCCACCCTAATACTGATCAAATGTTAAGACATATTTGCATTATCACCTATTATAAAATATTAAAACACCATTATGAGTAAATTTAGTGTATTAAAATTTGTAATGAACTCAGTGGTAGAACTAAAATTAAATTTTTATTTATTTTTTGTACTACTGTTGTATAACTTCTGATCAACACATCACAGGGTAGCCACTTGTTTTTAAAGAAATTTCTTCCAGGATTTTTAATTTATTCTAGGTTTTTAAAGTAAACGTTCTTTAGTCTACTTCTAGTTTAAAATTAACTTTAAGTTTATAAACTGTGTTTAAGAGTATAACAACATTGATAAGTCACTATTTAACTACTTAAAATGTGCTTTTTGATAAAAAGAACTTGATGATGACATTTTTTTTAATAAATCATATGTTTTTTGTGCAATATCAAAATTATTTTTCTTGAAATGTAAAAATTGTCTAAAAATCAAGGTTTTTTCGGATTTTTTCAAAATTTTTTGAAATCCAGATTTTTATCAGGATTCTAGGTTTCGTTGCCACCCTGACAAAATTATTTAGTTTAATATTTACTTACTTCATACAAAAAAAAAATTAAATAATTAGAAAAAAAAAACATTTTAAATTATTAAAATTTCATTAAATTAAAAGTGTCAAATCTTTCAAAATGATTAAAAATTTCACTAACCAACAACATACTTATAACAACAAGATACAACCTACTCAATAAACATTTATAATAAATTCAAATCAAGTTTTAAAATAAGTAAAAGTTTGCTAGAATAAAAGAAGAAAAAATCTAAAAAGTATATTTGACTGGAAAAATTTTTCAATAAGTGAGGGATTTTTTAAAAGTAAAAAGTACACATATGCTTAAAAAGAGCTGATAATGTTTTAATGTTCATTACAAAAAAAGAATCCTATGTTTTTAGCTTACATAAAACAAAAATATCAAGTACATAGGTAGATAAAGTCTTAATCAATTTGAATTTGGTTGAAAATACTGTTAGGATAAACTAATTTCATTAACTTGCATATGTTATTTTCTCAAATACTACTTTAAAGATAACATTATATTAATCTGGGATCAAAAAATTAAAGACAAATAATCAACACACACAGCCTTAAAAATAAATTAAGATCTAATTAAGAAACTAAACGCTAAACTTGAAGGAGTTCCGACGCAAACATTTTAAAACTAAAACAAAAACTAATCAATAACTGTACTTTAATGCTATAAATTTATTTTTTTCTTAAAATAAAATTAATACCTATTAGAAAAAGCAATGGCAAATTTTTTGAGTTGCAGTCAAGTTTACTAAAATTTCATTGGCCTATATTATCTTCTAAAAAGTTATTTTAGTTCAGTATTTGAAAAGAATAGAAATAGTTCTAAAAAACTTTATTGAACTATGTATGAAAAAGTTCTAATTTGCAGAGTTGCAAAATTCAAAAAAAGGAAAATATAGATAGTAAATGACGTTTGCATGATAGAACTTTAAATTTCATGTTAGAGTAATTGTGTATTTTTTTTTGGAATTTTAAAGTTTATTATTTACTTAGATTAGAAAAAAAAAACATTTAAAATATAAATAAACAACTAAACTAATCAAAAAACTAATAAAAAATTACAACATAGCATCGCTTTAGTAATATTTCGGTAATAAACTTAGTTATTTGATTTTTATTAAGTTTACACTAAAAAGAACAATTTTAAAATTGCACCATTTTATAAGTTAATTTCAGGATTTTAAAAGTACAGGCTTTGTTTTTTTTTGAGTTAAATGTTAAATTAAAAACATTTGAACATATGAAAAAAAATAAATTTAAAGTATTTTAATGTTACTTTGGATTTTATAATTAGTAAAGTTTAAAACAAAAATTATCTTTAAAGTACGACAGTAACTTCTTATTCAATCTAAATTTCATTAATCGAAAAGCAAAAGTTGTTACAAATTCAGACTTTCTAAATATTTTAATGACTGTTAATCAAAATTACAGGCTTTTAAGTTTTTTTCAAAAAGTATAATACACAATTTTTTTATCTAGATTTTAAAATTTGAAAATTCACAGTTTAATGGCCACCAAATACTGACCAAGTCTAATTTTAAAACACTTTTGAAATAACACTGATTAAAGTGCATTACAATTTTCAATAGGAGTAAATTTAGTGAAGTAAAATTTGTAATAAATTCAGTGGCGAAACTTACTTAGAAAGTTTACTTAAAAGTTTCTAAAATAAAGCAGTTATTGAATTCGAGAAGCCCATATTTATACAACTGTTTTAAACCAAAACTGAAAACAGTTTGTAGTAGGTTTGTTAACACTTAACACATCTTTAAACAACTACTTATTCTATTACTGTTATAAGCATAAGCAGCAACTTTTCACATTTAAATTTTCAACAGTTATTAAAACGCTGGTTATCAAAAATTTAACTTAGACAAATGAATTGGCTACTGGTTTCAAACAATAAAAATAAGTTCACTATAAAATAGAAAGTCATTGAAAAGTTTAACTCAATGTTTCTTAAACTTACAATTTTGAAGAAGGTTTTATTTTTGCTGCTAAATAGCAATCATATTAATGAGTTGATTTGATTAAGTTTATGAAAAACCTGTAGAAAATCTGGGCAACTGTTTATTGAAATTCTGCCTAAGAGGAGTTTATAAAAATAGTTCAGCGAAACCCTTGACTAACCTTTTTATAATCTCTATTAATAAGATATATACTTGCTAATTTTTAATTATAACTAGATATATTTATTTTTATTTTTATTACCGAAGATCTACAATAACTTTAAACTTTAAGTTATGTACTACTTAACAGTTAAGAATACTTGTCAATTCAAGCTAAACAACTACTCTCTTGATTTACATACAACTACTCTTAAGTACATAATTAATGGCATATAGTCTTAAAAGAACTAACAAATATAGTTTATAATGCTAGTAACCCTTAACATAAAGAAAAATTCTATTTTTTTTTAACTTTATGTTGGAACAAACACATTCAAGCTAATTATGCTGGTTTATTAGGGCCTACAATAAATCTTAAGGTTTTCCGAATTTATTAACTTATAAACAAAAATATTTATCTTTGATTCATATTTTGTTTATATTTTCTATCAAATTGATTTTAAAAACTCTTCTTCAAAATCAGTAGTTGTATTTATTTAAAGAAACATTATTCTTTTATTAAAAATTTTAACTTATTAAGTAATATTTTAAAAATGGATAATATAATAGATTTTTATAATACCAAATTTTGAATATAAACATATATATGTATTACAGCTGTTTTAAAGTATGTTGGTGTTATTTTTGTATTATCACTAAAATCTTTTATATCGACCCATTGTTTTAAGTTTGTTTCTATAACTTAAAAATTATTTTAATATATAAATTACTGAAAATCTAGGATTTTCAAAACTTACTAATTTTATTCTTTATTTGGGAAAAACTTATAACGATACAAACTTGTACTATAAGAGAAGGCCTTTTTAAATATTTACCCTATTTCAGTGTCCCTTGTAGCCTAAGACGTACATAAGGTGGCTTCATTTCCATTAAAAAAAAAACCCTGATGCAGTTTTATTTCTTATTTTTTAAATTTTATTCATATTAACGAGAAAATTTAAAAGGATAATTTGACATTCTTATACTTTCCACACCTTTTCAAAGAAACATTCTCGCGTTGCAACTGGTTTAGAAAAAACTTATTACGAAATTAAAATTTAAAAAATGTGTTTGTAAATTATTTTATACAGATGCTTTAGCAAAATTTTAATATTTTTAACTAGGAAGCAAAAAAAAAAAGAATGAATACATGTATAAAAACCATAACTCTATAATAAATTACCAAACACGGGCTAACAGGCCTAGCGATTTAAAAATATTGCATTATTTAAGCTTTGATATCTCCTACTAGGGAAGTATGCCCAGGTTTAGCTGTTAATATTAATAAAAAAATTAACGATGGTTGAAAATTCTTGTTTATTGCATAGTTTAGATCAAATCAATTTCGGAGATTAGTCCTTCTTTAGTGAACTTTAAACTAACTGAACTAATATACCTACATGCAACTAAGAAAATAAAAATGAAAAAAAATATATTATTACGTAGTAATACAAAACTGTATATAATATCAAATTTTTAGAGTTAGAATATTTTTTACACTAAAATAATATTTTTTGTATGTAAAAGCAAATCCAAATGAAATGAATTTAAAAACAAACATTTTAGCGATATACTTTTTAACTTGGTTGCATGAATGTGTATTAGCTCTGTTAGTTTAAAGTTCACTGAAGAAGGACTGATGCCCGAAATCGATTGGAACTAAAGTAAGCAATAAACTTGTAGGTTTTTTAACCATCGTTTAATTATTTTGTTACTATTTATGCAGGGAAAAATGACAAGTAAATCAATTGACTGTGTTCTGGACCAATTTGAGTATTGTATTATATATAAATCTTGTCTGTTAATATTAAAAAGGAGTTTCCATAATTGAGTGATATCGTCAACTTATAAAGGCGATCCTTAATATAACAAGACAAAAACGGAAAGAATTAATAAAAATATGTTATTGAATGTATATACTTAATAAAGGAAGGCATTTTATCAATTAATTTCTGCCAGTGAAAGATTAAGGAAAATTGTATCGGAAGCTTTTGAATAAAGTATCATTAGAAAAGTTAATTCGCAAACAGACAACTAAACAAATTTATTAAAATGTTTGAAAAATAGGTGAAATACTATATGAAATAAATATAAAGAATTGTTAAGATACATTATATTAAAGTATTGTTAAGATGTATTATAAAGGCAGTGGACTTCAATAACAACTACTTGAAACATATTTGTTTATTGTTGCGAAATTAATTCAGTCAAAGTTATGCCTACAGAAAGGACAAGTCTTATGCTCAGCAAACCATCCTTCAATACACTCCTGACAAAAACAATGCTGACCATCGCAAGTGAGACGTCTCATCTTTCTACCAACATTAATGTCTTCCATACAAATACTACATTGATCACCAACATGTGATTCATCTGCTGTAAAAAGCTGAAAACTTCTGATTTTTCTTGAAGTGAGACCTTGTTGTTGAATTTCACTTTCCTCTTGTTGAAAATTACGATGAATATTTTGAACACGATCAACTGTTTCGTTGTACTTTTGACGAAAGTTGTCATGAATTGTCAAAAGTTTCATTTCAGCTTGCATAGTATTTGTACGTCTTGTTCTAATTAATTGTAACTTCTGAGTTTGTAGGAAGATAGCCAGTTGCTTTGCCATGTTTTCTGCATAGTGTTGTTTTTTTTAAGTGTTTCAAGCGTTCGGTATTCTCAATCAGTTCATTGACAATCTTAGACATATACTTCATGAGACCTTGTTCCTTGTTTTTATATTCAGTTTTAAATAAATTTTTGTTATGGTCTTAAGTCCACAGACACTGGTCAATATCAGAAATATTTCTGATATCATGAATTAAAGTTTCCCAAGTTTGATTCGTCTCTATAAGATTCTGTTCTAAATTGCCGAAACTTAGCTAAAAAATTGTACTTTTAAAATAAAGAAAAATAGAGCAATTCATATTAAAAACGATTATTAAAAAGTTTTAAATTGTTAAACAAATAATTATATAATACTCAATATCATGATATTAAGTCAATCATTTAAACAACTTTTTTAACTAAGCACGTTTCAGCATGTAAAAAGTTTTCTAAAAAATAAAGATTATTTTTGTATTATTATGTTCACTTTAATTGACAGCATAAAAAAACACTTAAATTATTTGGTACTAGGACCTTGTGCTTAAAGAACTTTTCGGCTATCGACTCACTAATCAATTTGATACCTTAAACATCTTGTCTAGAACAATTAAATAATCAAAAAAAAATTATTCTGTTTTTAAAAATATGTAGCTTATGTCATAACATGAAGTATATAAATTTTGAATAAAGTTTTACTGTGTGCAGTTAACTTTTAGTTTAGGTTGCTATACAATTCAAAAACATTAAATTTAATATGCTACGTTGTTAATACTGTGATGCTCCATCAAAGTTTGTAATAAATTAAACATTGTAGAAAGCTTATTACATTATGTAGGTATTTTACTTAGCACTCTAAATTAATTAAAGCCTAATGGTTAACATATACTAACAGAATTAACAGTTCATGAAAATAGAAACAAATAATCTTTTAAGTTAAGGGTTAACCTAGCCTAAACCGTATGGTAGCAAAACTGTTTTTAATTTTACAATTTATTGGAACTTAACCCGGCAAATAATTATTTCACACTTTATAATTTTATTAGAAACTATTTTAAACTTAAGAAAATTCTTAAAAGTGCAAACAAAAATGTAAGTAAGTATCAAGATTACTTGCAACATTTTTTATACAGTAGATTATGTTTAGAAACAAATTATTAATTGCTTTATGGTTTACTAACCTCACGTTCTCCATTTGTATTCAAAACTGAACCAGCTGTATTCATTGCTAACTTTATTTAATTTTATGATATGTCTAAGTAATAATAAAATTGATTTACTTTGGTTTCATACGTTTTGCTAATATGAGTTGAGTTCCACTAGTTTTTAATAAAATAAAACACTCATTTTAAATTTGTTTTCATTAAAAACTAGCTTAATATAGTGAACTATACCAGATAGTATTTTTTATTTAGTATTCTTTAGGCTGACAATTGTAATATGAAACTTCAACCTAAAACAAGTTTCGTTTCTATGATATTATGTAAAGTAGATTTAAAAAAAAAGAATTATTATAAACATATTTAAAAAGTACTTAAATGCTGCTTTGAAATGATTTTATAATCAAAAAAATTGTATATGATAAAAAAAATGTATACATCAGGTTTTTTATGTAACAAAAGTATAGTTATTTTTATTTAAAAATTATTTTAAATTCTTAGTTTATACTTTCAAAATATTTTCAATTCCAGGTTATTTAATTTTCTTTGCTTTGATTTTAAAATTAAAAGTTTTAGTGGCAATCCTTTCCTTACTCAATTTATCATTAGTTAAGACAAATGATAAGTACAAGCCAGTGACAAATAATAAATGTTACAGCTAAGTTTTAAAACAGTAGTTTATGAAATCTACTATTAGTCAAAACTTGGAAATTTAAACAAAACAAGTTGGGTTAAACTACCGTAGAGATTATAATAAAAAACAAATATTAAAAAGTAAACATTTATTTTATATAAAGTCTATACTTAAAAACTGAAATTAATCATCTATAGTTGTAACCTTGGGTATGTAACACTGATCACTTTAGTAAAGTTAAATTTTGAACAGTATTTCACCAAAATGAAACTGCTAAATGTGTAGGAATATGCTTTAAAACAACCAATCTTCATTCAAAAATATTTTCTCAAGCTTAGTTTTTTCATTAATACCAGAGGAGAAGGAAGGTAATCTTATTTTTAAAAGTTGTGTTTTAAACTTTAACAACTATGCTACAAATTATTTAGAGTATATTTAAAATAAACTTTTAAGATATAAGCTAACAAAGTTTGTAGGCTCAGTAGGTTAATTTTGTTAAGTAAAAACTAATCAAGTAAAAATAGATTGCTTCAAAATATATAAATCTTCCCTCTAATTGTGTCAACTTTTTTATCAATTTTTAATTAGGGTAGCCACAGATTTTTGAAAAAAAAATTGTAAAAACATATTTTATTGTGGTTTTAGTTTACTTATAAAAAAGAATTAAACTACTTTTAAAAATGTAAATTTACTACAAAGGTTCTGAAGTGATTCTTTAAGTATCTTAATTCTATAAAAGACTCTAAAATGTTATTTTTTTTAGGTTTAGTAGTTTTTTATCGTACATCCTTTTTTCATATGAATCATTCTAGATTAACAGATTTTTTAATTTTATTTGCGTAAATTTTCAAGTTAAAGTTTTTTCCAGATTAAAATGGCCAGCCTGTAACTAAATAAATTTAAAAAAAAATCAAAATGCATTTTCAAAAGGATGCTAAGGATGCAAATGGATTATCAAAAGGATAGTACTAGATAATTTATATAATTAATAAGATTTTTGAAATATAAGACATAATAAAATATTATTAACTTTAATTAAGTTAATTTAAAGTTTAATATTCTTAAAGCAACTAACTTCAACTTCAGAAAAATATAATTATAAGTTTACAAAATAAAGATTATACTGAGTAGCACTAAAATATTAAAACTGTCTGATTAGCCTAAATCTAAAGCAATTTTTTTGGAATTTAGCTGTTAAAATGGCTAAAAAAGAAACATTTTTTTATTAAATTTAACAGAATTATTAGATTTTTAAAATCCATGTAACATTCAACCCTAACTACTTACCTGACAGCTAAATAAAAAAACTTGGGATAAAAAAAAACAAAATAAGTTAGTCTATTAGCTTAAAAAGTCAAAAAAACTTTAAAATGAAATATTAGCAAAATATGGTCAAAACTATTGCTTTCTAAAAACAAACATCCTGTATAGACCTGAGCTTTCCATAAATATATTCAAGCTGAACTGACGTGCCTTGATAATGATCTTACTAAACTGAATAGAAACTAAAATCCAAAATGGATTTTTTTTTCATATTTTCATAGGGGAAAAGCCAGAATATTAATTAAACTTGAAGAGGTTCACGAGCAAAGACTAAAAACAGTTATGACGATTTCAATGTGAGATTATTAAGTAATAAATCTAAGACTAAACTTCTTGTTAAAAAATTAATGTATGCGGTAACAATTGTTATTATAAAGTTTTACAATTTAAAAAAAAAACGAACATTTTAAATTTTTTAAATTAAACTGAACACAAATTAATAGAAAAAAAAATAAATTTTATTACGATTATAATGGCTAGATAAATTTAAATATTAAATATAATTTATTTATAAAGTTTTACACGATTTATTTTATGGTTGAAATCAACAGATGATAGTATGAATGTTATTACTTATACACTAACAAAATGCAAAAAAAAAAATTTTTTAAGACAATTAAAAGTTTAATATTGCTTAATAAAAAAACTATTTGTGATGAACATTTTTGATTTTTTAAATTAATTAATTCAAGAAAATACATTAAGTTTAAAGACATTTTGTATTGTATATTCAGGTTAGTCAAACTGACATATCGATCCATAGCACTTAACGTTAATATTCAACTGACTAGGGCAATGTTTTAAATACATGAATAAAGAAACAGTAAGAAGTACATATTTAAGAACTCATTGTATATTTATGTTTTACCCGCGACTTATTTATATTTGAAAATAAAAAAACTATATGTAGATAAGTTATAACTTTTTAATAAGACAAAAACAAACTATGATCTTTATTAAGTCTATACTACACATTTATGCAAAACTACTTTATCAAATTTTTTTTAGAATATCGTTTAACTTTTATAGTTTTTTTTTTATCAAGTTAAGATCCCTACAATTTTTTAAAGTTATTTCTACTATAAAATGTGCCTATCTCTATCTTAAGATATTAAAATTAAATTATTATGTTTTTAAATAAATTTAAAAATAATCAAAATACATTCTCAAAAGGAGGTTAATATTTTTAGTTTTAGATAACTAGTAAAGTTATTAAGTTTTTTGAAGTTTAAGACATAATTAAATATTATTAACTTTAATCATGTTAACTTTGAAGTCTATTATTCTTAAAGCAAGTAACTTAAACTTCAGAAAAATATAATTATAAGTTTATAGAGTGAAGATTATACTGAGTAAAAAAAAAATATAAAAACTCTATGATTAGCCTGAACCTAAAGCAATTATTTTCGAATTTGGCTGTTATAATGGCTGAGAAAAGAACAATTTTTTTTTTATTCAACAGAACTACTAGATTTTTAAAATTTATGTAATATCCAAACCTAACTACTTACCTGACAGCTAAAAAGTATAACTTGGGATAAAAAAACAAAAAAAGTTAGTCTATTAGCTTAAAAGATCAAAACAAAACTTTAAATATGTCATATTAGCAAAATAAGGTCAAAAACATGCTTTCTAAAAACAAACATATTGTCTAGACCTGAGCTTTCCATAATTAACTTCAAGCTGAACTGACATGACTTTAGAATGATCTATACTATAGATAAACTGGTAAGAAACTAAAAACCAAAATGGATTTTTATTTGCAAGTTTTCATAGGAGAAAAGCCAGAATGTTAGTTAAACCTGATAAGGTTCACAAGCAAAGACAAAAAACTGTTATGATGAACTTAATGTGAGATGATTAAGTGTTAAATCTAAGATTAAACTTTTAATCAAAGAACTTTTTGTATAAGGTTGTTATTTTGAATTATTTCAATTAATAAAAAATTAAATTTTGGAGTTTTTTTCTATTAAATTCAAAAACTTATATAACTTAAAAACGAGATAACATTTCTTACGATTATAACAGCTAGATGATTTCAAATTTTAAAAATAATTAATTTTTAAACATGTACACCATTTATTTTATTGTTGAAATCAACAGATGATACAAAAAATATCATTAATTTTACACTACCAATTACAAAAAAAAATGTTTTTTATAACAATAATTAGTTTGATATTGCTTAAGGATGTTTTCTAGGATTTCTTAATTTTTTCCAGGTTTTTTAAGTACAGTTTTTAGTCAGTTTTTTGTACAAAACTATCTTAAAACTTGAAAAAGTGTGTCTAATAGTATAAGAATATTTAAAAAGTTCTTAAACGCTGCTATAAAAATGTTATATAATCAAAAAAGTCTTAAAAGATACAAAAACAAAACTGATTACTTAAGATATTTTATGCAAAAACATTTTTATTATTTCTATTTAAAAATTGTTGAAAATTCTAAGGTTTTTTTCAATACTTCAAATATCAAGTTTTTTTTTTGCTTTAATGATACAACTTAAAGTTTTTGTGGTAATCCTCTCCGTACAACATTGATTTTTAATGAAAATTTAAAAGTACAAGCCAGTGACAAATAAAAGAAGTTACAGATAAGTTATGCTTTAGTAGATTATGAAATCTACTATTAGTCAAAACTTTAATATTTAAACAAAACAACTTGAAATTTAAAAAAATATATATATTTAAAGTACTAAAAAATAAAGTATATACTAAATTAATCCGTTTACTTCTAAAAAATACAAAATACTTTAAAAAACAAACGATAAATAAATTGATGACTAAGAGTTTGTGTTCTAATTAGTTTAAAAATATTAGCTCTCCCAGATTAGTAAGAGTTAGTTTTTATACTAGACAAATATTTATAGTTACAAAGCTGGAAATGGATAGAATTTTACATCTAACAATTTGTTTTTAAACATCATAGGCAAAATAAAAATTCGTTTAAGCTTTTATTATCTAATAAAAACTCCACTTTCTTAGTAGTTTCATTAAAGTAATTATAAATATAATGTCAGCAGTACGCACTACTTTGTACCTTAAGCTTGTTTATTACACATTAAATAACTTCTAGCAAAAATACAAGTGTTTATTAAATGAAAATTTAGAGAAAGGTTTTTTTTAATTTTTTTTTACAACACTTGAATATCAATGCCAATAAGTAAAGTTATATGTGTTAAATGATATATCAAACATTCATTATTAAAAAAAAATGACACTGTTTCAATAATAAATACTCAAAACAAGGCAACGATAAAAAAAACTACTAAATGTTTAGCAATATCTTTTAATAAAACATTTTTTTTTCTAAGTCTTTACAATTTATTATAACTCAAAATACAAATTTATGACACAAAACTAACTAATACTAAGACTAGGTATATACATTTTAAAGAAAAGTATTATGATTTAAAAAAACTTGCACGTTTTATTAATTTACTAATTTCTAAAACTTTAAATTGTAAAAAAAAACTTCTAATTAAGCTTTATTTAATATTACTGTTATATTTTTAATTAAAGAAAAAAGATAGGCCAAATACTTTTATTTATGTTTTATCAAAACTCTGTTCAAACAAGTTGGGTTTTAAGTCAGCTGTATAAACATATGTTTATCACAGATGTTCTTGTGCTAAAACTTTATTTCAACTAACGGCGTTTCACTGCTCTCAAATAAATTTAAGAACAGATCTACGGAGTCTATAAAATGTTAACACACATTAGAAAAAAAGCAGAAAAAGCATGTATAATTATGTATAGTATTTATCTAGGTAGTAACTATAAATGGACTTTATGGTTTAAAAACAAAGTTTGGGATAAAAGCATAAAATTATAAAATTGTCTACAAAAAAAACAAATTTAATAAAATTAGGCACTAACCTCAAAAAGCTCTAAGAACAGGCGAGTTTTAAAAATGAAAATTAAATTGAGTTGTGCAGAAATGTTACGTCATAATAATTTTAACAAATAGTTCAATAATTTATACAGCTTAAAAACATGAAGTATTAAACTTGCAAGTATATGTGAGTTTTGTGAAATAAATTAGTACATAAATAGAAAGAGTTATTTAAAGTAGAATCGTCGGTTATGGGGACAGATATTCGATAAATCTTGCCGCTTATTTAGAAGTAGGTCTTTATCTTTCTGTATTGCAAGTTGGGCAAATTCTACTTACTCCGTTGGATGCATGTTTGATCTTTGAAACAATACTCCACTCCATGTTTGGCCTTTTACCGTACCTGTGAAAAAAGCTCCAGACATAATCCGATAAACGCGTGCTTTGTTTTTTATTTATATTTTTAAAAGTATGTTTATGATTAGCATATCTATCCTTGAAACTACCTGCTGTACTTCCGATATAAATTTTATCTGGGCCCTTACTTTCAACTTTAACTTTATAAATTAAATTTTTAATTAAACAATTACCTTTTAATGGGCAGTTATCTTTGTTTAGTTTACGGCAATTACATGTTTTAGGCATATTACTTAACTTATTACTATTAGGGTTAGTTGGTTTTGAATATTTATTTATAGTTTTAATGTTATGCATTTTACTTATACTTTTAGCGCTATTATCACTTACTTGTTCTAAGTTTTCTTTTATCATTTTAGAAATACTTCTAGTTATACGTTGATTATTATAATCTACACTATTGTTAGTACTATTGATATGGATATTTTCATTATCATTAATATTAAAGTTATCATTATAGCTTATATCTTTAATGTTTAAAGTTTTAATATATTTTACATTATTGTTAATATAATTAAAATTTTTACTATTAGGATTATCATTATTATTACTGTTATTAAAATTAGTATTATTATTATTTTTACTGTTATTGTTAATTTGATTAGTATAATTAGAAATATTATTCATATCTACGTTATTACTAACTTTATTACTAGAGTTATTATTTGTGTTAGCTTTGATATGTCTATTTTTAAAATAGACTGTCTTTTGCACTAACTTGTATCCTGTTTTATTAACCTAATCGTACAATTGAATTTCTTCCTATTTTTGTTACATTTTGTTGTTCAGTTGTTTTTTAAGTTTAATCTATTTCTACTTTGTGTTGTGATATATTGTTTAAATTGAAATCTTATAAATAATGAAAGTTAAACTAACACTTGTGAAACTTTAAAATTTTGTTGGATACTATAAAACTTTACTTTTAAGATTATATTTAGTAGATATCCATTTTTTATTTGTTATAAATTGCCACGTAAAATTTATTTAACCTTGGTTCAAACTAATTTTAAAAATAATTAAAATGTTTTTTTTTTACCAAGTATTGATATTGTAATTTAGAAATTGTTATCGTATAACATTATTAAGAAAAGTTGTTCTGTTGAGTAATTTATTTGGGATTTACAAATATTTTTTTTGAAAGTAAACTTTATATATATTTTCAATTCGTAGTACACGAGCGACTCTAGACTAAAGACTTAAAGCCGGTACATATAGCTCTAATGAGTTAAAAAGGTTAAAGTTTTGTTGTAAATTTAAAATTTTACTTATGTTAGACTACTTGTTTCTTCTTTTCATCTAGTTTTTTGAATGTTGAACATTAAATTTATTAACTGATTTGTCGGCGACAAACATTCTGTAGAGAAAAACCGTAAAATGCAGCACTACCTTTCAACTTAAACTTTAAGTTTCACTTTTTTTGAACGTTTTACTAACAGTTTTATACGCTAAGTTACATTTAGGAAATAAAGTTTTGTGCAAATGTTTTTCGTAAAAATAGCATTTGAAAATTTTTAAGTATTTTTTGTATTAAAGTAACTTTTCAAACACCTTTTTCGATATTTCCTGGTTAAGTTCTGATTCTCGTATTGAAAAAAATAAACGGATCGTGTTGTTTTAATTATTTAAGTCTTTAAAATAACATAACTACAGTGTTACATTTAAGCCTTCTATCCTAAATATTTCCATAATATTCTTTTGATAAAATATAGCTTAAATAATGGTTTTATTTGTAAATTTAAACAAATAAAAAGTTGCAGAGACACATAAGCTTATAATTGTTATAAATTTATGTAAATAGAAAAATGTCAAAAAACTAATTTTCTTTGTTGAGCACTATAGTTGTTTTAACAATCTGAAAAACCTAAAAAAATTAATTATGATTAAATCTTGAATTTTCAATTTATATCTGGTGAAAAAAACTCAACTGTTTTAAAAGTTTAGGCCAGGGTTTCCCAAACTCATTTTCTTAATCGCCCCCTTTTCAGAAACGTGAAAAAAAATCGCCCCCCATGATTTTACACAGTAGTTTTTCTCTTGAGTACAAACTATTGAGCCGAAAAAGTTGTGTTCGAAATGTAATTTAGACTAGTATTTCTTACGCACGCACTTGTGGGCTGTGTTCAAAGTAGTTTGCAGGGCTTGAGAAAATAAGCTACATTTGTTTTCTTATAAGCCCAGTTAAGTATATTAAAATACTCAAATATTAAAAAGCCTCATGTAATCTGTAATCAATCCTGTTTAGATATAAATTGTTTTGAAACTAATAAAATTTTTAGGGTAGTGGTGGACAACTATTGTAGTCAGCAGTTCATATTTACTAAAAAATTCTTTTTTAGTGTCAACTCGTTAAAAAAAATATAGTTACGGGCTGCATAATTTAAAAAAATAACATATATAAAAATTAAAAAACTCGAACAAAATTGTAATAAAATGATTTAGTAATATTGTAATCTTGGAAATAATATTGTGAACTGAAAACCAAATTCAAAGTGTATTTCAAAATATTAAGTATTAAAAAACTAAATTTTGTTTATTTTGCACAAGTAGTTTTTAAGATACTTAGCGGGTCGAAATTTGACTGTATATTAACCGTACATTACCCATCTGAAACCTCAACTGAAACCTGACATTATAATAAGTTCTCATAATACGAATTTCGGACATTTAGAAGTTAATACTAAGTAACTTATTTAAGCCGCACAAAATACTTAAATTACTTTATAAATAGGCATAATCTAAAATTACTATACCAGAGAAAAAAACTATAAAAAATGAACAGTTTATTTTACACATAATAAATTAAATATTAAAACATAATTTCTGATCTAGTTTGAGGAAGTTAGACCGACTGGCTGATTATCTCTTATGAAAAGTGGTTTCATCAACAGCTTCAGTTAATGCAGTAAAATTATTAAATTCAATGCTAAGATTTATTATAGGCAAGTTAGTTGTAAAATAAAAAACTTAAGTTTAAACTTTTTAAACTATATGTTTTGTAGTAGAATACCATTGAATAGTATATGACTTTGAATAACCTTTAGGAAACTAAACCTTAATTTCAATTTAAAAACAAAATCTAAAGTTTTACAGTTAATTCTGTGAACAGAAAGTTATCGATTATAAAATGCTTTTAACTATATTAAAATTTTGTTTTGTAACTGTAGCAGTCTTTTTGATGGCTCATTAAATAATGTTTAAATTTTTTTTCTCTAGTTATTAGCCTATAATATTTTACCAGAAAAAAATAGTGAAAAACCTAAAGCTAGTGTTGAACTATTAAAATAAACAACACATTCTAATTGCTAATAAATTAAAAATTAAAGTAAAACGAAAAACAGTTGTATTAATAGTTTAAAACTCCTTAATATATAGATTTTTTTACAATAATAAATAAAGTTAGAAAATAAAATTGAACTTAAGAATCTTTTAAAAGATAAATTTGAAGTCATTTCAAATAGAGACCTCAAGTCTATACTCTTTTAAAATCAAAAAAAAAAAAATGAAATAAAAACTTTAATGTTTATCAATATTTTTTTTATTTATACAGGTTAAACAAGTAATAACAAAAATATGTCAAATAAATTTTTTTAAAACAAGTACTTTAATCACTATGCTATAAAAACTTTTAGTGTAATGTAAAACGACAAATATAAACTACGAAATTAACCAGGTCAAAATAAAAATATTAACAGATTTAAATATACCATTTAATAAATACAGTAGACTTCCGCTTGAGTTCGCACTTGGAACAAAATCAAAAAGTGCAAACTCAAAAATTATTACCATTATTTTTTTACAAAATGATAAGTTTAAATATGTTATATGCAATAACGTTATGCATATGACATGAAATCAACTAAAACATAAAACAAACATTCATTAAAAAATAGATCTATATAAGCTATTAAATATTATGTAATTTTTGTTTTATTAATACTTTATTAGTAATAGACTTTATTTAAGTTAAATTTTAGAAAATACAGATTTGCACTTTTTTTTGGGTAAAAAGTGCGAACTCAAGAGGAAATCTACCGTAATTAATATTTATTAGGCATTATGCAAACCTGTTTTAGATTAAATAACTTAGTAATTTTTTTTATTATAAAGACTACTTAAATACGATACATACCAGGTTAAATAAGAAGTATTTTAAAAGATCAAACAAAACAAAAAAACTTTCATAAATAATGTCTGCTACTGAAGTCTAATATAATGTGAAGGATGAGGTTCATGACTGCTTGCAAGTTTTTCTAATCTGATTCTTAATCAGTAAATAAAGCCTCCTGTACAAAGATAATGATAACTGAACTGAAAGCTTTCTTCAACAACATAGCTAGAAGGAAAAACTATAAACAACAATCTAAATTCCTCTCAAATTATTAAAAACTTTTGCCTTAGTTTTTAATGAGTTAAAAAGCTTTCATATCGTTCTTAGGAAAAATAAACTTTAAGTTCAAGGTCGGTTTGGAAGTCTGAGAAGGTTTCCTGTAAGTCGTTTACTTAAAAAAGATCTGCCTCGAAGGGATCCATGTTTTTATCTATATGATAGCTTTTTTATGTCAAATCGAGATTTTACTACTTAATATGTTGAAATTGTTAAAAATTCTAGATTTTTTAGGTTTTTTTTTTGCGTAAATTGTCAAATTCCAGGGTTTTCCAGGTTTCTAGGTAAACTTACAACCCTGTATAGTTTTATTTCTTAGTCTAACTTAGTGACTTTTCAAAAAACAATCGGAAATATCATGACTATCACCTCATATAACTATCACCTCATGATATTTCCAAAAAAATAAAAGTATACAGGGTTGCCAGTTTACCTAGAAACTTAATTATATAACATAGATTTTTACAAACCATTTATGATCCAAAATAACTAATATGTAAGGTTATTAAATGGTGAGAGGGATTCCGATCATCTATGTGATCAGTTAAATAAAAAATATATGAATGTAAATATGTAATTTACTTGAAAATAGGAGTCATAAGTACTTGATATTTTTTTCTATACTTTACATAAACAGAATAAACTTTTTTAGTTTAAGTTTTACCTCAGGGTCAAATATTTAAACGCAAGCCAAAATTAGTAAAATAGCAATATAAAAAGTAAAAACTTTATGACAGTCCAAAATTTTAAAATCGCCCCCATTTCGCCCCCTTACTAGTTATCGCCCACCCTTTCGCCCCCTTACTAATTATCGCCCCCCAAATTACTCAAATCGCCCCCAGGGGGGCGATATCGCCCACTTTGGGAAACCCTGGTTTAGGCTGTATTGAATGTTTCTAATTCTCATGCTAGTAACAACTTTTCAATTTAAATTTCAAATTATTGTTTTTTGAAATGTAGTTTAATTTTTTCTCAAGTTTTTTTTTTTCAATGTTTGATTTTTTTAATTTGGTTAATATGTTTTTATGACTTCTGCACTTGTTAAGTAAATTTAGTGTTAGGTCAAAAATTTTTACTCTAAGGAATGAAAATTTAAGAAAAGTATTCAACTAATAAATATTATTAAGTATTTTCAACATTTTTTAGTATAAATTTTTTTTAATATAAACAAAAATATTTCATAGATAAAACTACATTATAAGTGAGAAAAACTGAGCTGAAATAGTTAGAGCTAAAAGAGCTGTGATCAACAGTTTAGAATAAGATTTAAAAAAGTTTAACAGAAATAAAGCTTAGTTTAAAAAAAGGTTTTCTAGTAAACATAAATATTGATGTTCCCACTATATTAGGGAAAGTATACTCAAATGTCAGTCTGAGCTGAGCAGAAAAAAATAGAGAATTGGCATTTTTTAAAGGTTTTTTGGTTTTTAAATTATTTATACCATTATTCCTAACCTACCCAAACATATTAAAAAATAAGTAAAAATAAAGTTTAAATAACTAAAACTAAAAATAACATGAAAGTACGTTTTTTTTTTTCTGACTTAACTTTTTTTTTTAATCAGACTGAACTTTTGGTTTACTAGCCGTGTATGGTAAGTGTTATAAAGTATTACTATTTTAAATTGCTTCAATTGATGAATATAATCAGCTACTCATAAAAATAAGTAAATATACAATTAATATTAAACAATTTATAGTTTTACTTTTTTAAAATAAAAGACAATCATTATTCTTAATTTAGTGGTTTAAATAGTTGAAAAAATATCTTATATATCAAATAGTAATGTTAGAAAAGATAGTTGTGTTTTTTGTTTATATATTTTAGACTTTAAAACGTAAATAAAAATTAGCTGATTTAGGCTTGTTTATAATATTTTACAAATTTTAAGTTTACTTAAGTTTTTCCAAAATCTGAGGCTAATTTTATGACTTCAAAAATATTTATTATTAAATATTTATTTATAATATTTTTTTTAGTCCTTTTTTTACTTTAATTATCATTTTTTATCTAAATAATTAAAATCAAACTTTAGCTATCAAGCTTTACTTTTTTGCATTTTTGAGTGCTTAAAAAGAAACTTGTAAGTCCAAAATACTTTTTAAATTATCTTCTTTCAGTAAATGCTAAAAAACGAGATACTTTCTTTCTCAGGATAGTTAACAAGTTTCCAAAGTGGGCAATTTTGACTACTTTGGGCGTTAGTAGTGAGCAGGCTAAAAAAAAAGGTAAAAAGCTAGTAATGTGACTATACCTAATAAATAGTGGTAATTTTTTGTTGACAAGTGGAGTTTATGAAAGTAAGGGAAACCCTGGTACACATTAATTCAAACTAGTTGTTCTGCTTCTAATATTGGCAACTCTGTTAGAAGACAGAAATTTAAACAGTTATCAGAAAGTTAAACACATTGCTGTTGCCAAGTTATTTTTTGTGAAAAAAAAGTGTCTATTTGTAAAGTTTTTAATGGAATATTAAAATATTCATGTCTAAATCAGTCATTATTTGTGAACCTTATAAAAACATTAGAACCAAAACCACAAGTAAAACAAAAACAATCTTAATACACATTTAAAATTTCTACAAACCATTATTTCAACTTTAGTGTCATATGTAGTTGATTTGTAATTTAGGTGCGGTATATAAATTAGCTATGGCTTTTTATTTGTTAATTATTTATAGACTTAAAAATTCAATCATTCTAAATAAGTTTGTTTGCAAGATTTTGCTTGTTAAAGTTGTTTATTTTTCTAAAATTGCAGGCTAGGATTTTTGACTTCAGAACCATTTTATTCTAGGATTTGTTTTTCTGTTGTTTAGCATAATGACTTTTAAGTGCTTAAGATTATATTAAAATAAATCATTTCAAATCTTGCTCATACGAAAAGTATTCAGTTTTATCAAAAATCTAAGCTAATTTGATATAGACCACGCTTGTTTTTTGGCCACCAAGCTGACTTTCTTGCTTCTAAAAAGAACACTTCTTAATTTTGTCTCAGTTTTTTTGCTCCAATTGCATTTACTAAAAAGGTTGTTTTCTTGTTTAAGAAAGTTTAAATTACAGTTTCCCAAGTTGGTGATTTTGTCCACCTGGGATGTAAATTAATAAATTGGAAATATAGTAATTGGTAATTACCTAGTCAAGGGGTAATATCTTATAAATAATGAGAGTAAATATTTCCATTTCTGACAATAGCGTTTATAGAAGTAGGGAAACCTTGTAAAAAACTAATACCGGCTAGTTCTTTCACTTCAAATATTGGCGATCTCGTTAGAAAACTATACAAGATAGTTTATATGTTTATTGAACAAAAAAAAAATCGCTCAAATATTTGGTCATAGGATCTGGTGTACGGCAAAACATTTCGGTTATCGAGTCGTACACCAAGAATACTTTAAAAGTCATGACCAGGACAAATTTGATACACAGCTGTTGCTATCTTTTTTATTTAACAGTATGCTATAAAGATTAATTAATTTACTTGCGGTGTTCTTAATTTTGAACCTTGAATAAAAGAGCCAAAAAAAAAAAAAAACGATTATATTTGGAAGTGAATTGATGTTCATGCCACAACTTAATGAGCCAATCAGAATAAGGGTTAGTGAGGTGTGTAAATTACTTGTTAAGACATTGACTTGTGCAGTCAGTTGAACTTTGCAAAGCTGTGTGGAAGATCTACTGAAAGAATTCTTATTCAGAACTCTTTTGTGTATGTTTGTTGTCTATAATGTTTAAATATAGAGTTAAACCATGAATTGTATGTTAATTGCTTTAAATTATTTGAGGTACATTTAAATGTTTAATAAATTATTAAGAAGGGTTGCCACAAGGTCAGGAAAACTCAGAAAACCAGGAAAAGCCAGGAAAAACTTAACAAAATAAACTAAAGTCAGGATTAGTGGAATTAATTTAAGAAAGGTCAGAACATTTAACAAAATTTAAGAAAAAGTTAGATATTGGCAGTTCAGATTTACAAAATTCCTTTTTTTTTAAGTCTTCAAATGGTAAAAATCAATTAATAATTCCTACGTCAGACTAAAATTGCAAAAACTTCCTAGAAGTTTTCAAAATTATTTAATTTCCAATGCCTTCATCTGGTATAAATAAAAAGATTATATTTTATTAAACTGCAAAATTTTTCTATTATGGTATTTTACAACAACTGCACTTAAACAAGCAGCTTTCGTATGCTTTTTGCTATTGATTTTATGTGCAGGTTTGACAAAAAAACCTTAATACCTGGAAAAACCGAAAAACCTGGAGTTTTTAACAATTTTAATATGTGTTTAGTTTGACCAAAAACTTTATTGTATAGATAAAATTTTTTGTCATCATCAAAAAACTTTTATAAAAAAACACATTTAATATATCTTTAAGAAATCTTTTCCGTGTCGTTATACTATTTAACACAATTTTTAGCTAAACTTTATAATAAACTAAAAATAGACCCTATAACGTGTAATATTTCAAACCATGAGCAAATTTTTAAAAACTTAAGGAAAGTATGACAAAAATTTTTGGCAGCCTTGTCTGTGGCAAGGAAACTCCATAGTGCAACTGTGATATATACACAAAAGTTTATATTGCAAAATTCAAAAATTAAAGTGTTTTTTGATTAAGTAAATAATTAAGTTCTTTATAATTAAGTACAAGTTTAGTATTTTATGTTACAAGTTTATGTGTATACTAAACCTCTTTATAATTTTTTAAAGTTGTTAAAAGTTTAATAACAAGTTATAAAAGAGGTATATTCCATTGTAATTTAACTTATTTGTAATTTGTTTCAAATTTAATAATAAATGATAAAAGGAAATAAATTATATAACAGTTTACTTTTTTAGGTTTTTTTAAAGTTACTTAAGTATACTGTTTTCTAATTGATTTTTAATTTAAAGATTTTATATTAAACTAAGTAAAAAGTTTATATAAGTATTAAGTTTTTTAGATGAAGATTTTATAATGTTAGATAGTATTACCTTTAGTTTATTTTACAACTTTTTTTGCTAAGTCTGACTATATTTTGATGATAGAGTTGTTTATTAAAAGTACATTAATCATACAGATGGTTCAAGTGATGAAATAGAAGTTAGATGAAGAATTTAGCAAAAAAACTGTTGTTTTAACCTGTAAAAAATAAAATTGAAAGCTTCAGATAGCTTTAAGTGTTTGATTATGTATTTTAGAACAAATTTAGAATAAATTTAAATTAAGAGTTTGTTTTAGAAATGTCAGGAAAATTTGAGTAAAAATGCAGGAAAAGTCAGGAAATTTATCTCAGCTTGATCAGTGGCAACCCTGATTAAGCCTTTTATATTTTCTTAGTAAATAAAAGTTTTTATTTTAGCTTAAGTTAATTGTTTTAAGACTTTTTAAATAGATTTGAAGAGTCAAACATTCTTTATCAGTTTTACAGTTTACTGCACTAAAACTTGGTTTATTATTAAGTTTTACTTTTTCCAAGTGATTTATAAAAGTTTTTAAAATATCTTATATTGTAAAAATAGATATTTTGTAATATTTTTTGTCGTTCTTTTAAAAATATTTCTCAATTAGTTCCATATTGAACTATTTAATAGTAATTGCCACTTCTCAATATGTCTTGTCTGATTTATATAAATTAGTCTCAAGTAAAACCTATTAGTCATAAAATATTAAAACTTTAAAATAGATAAACAGTAAATAAGTAGAATTTACTTGTGGTGATTAGTACTAGTAAATTAATTGTAACACAATCCATATTTTGTAATAGATCTTTACATAATTATCATAGAAAAATAAACTATTTATGTCTAAATCATTTATAACTTATATTTTTTTATCATATTTATTTGACGTATAATACTACAAAACTGAAATTTTATTTTTATATAATACTTAAAAAACACATCATGAATTTTTAACTAAAAAACTAAAAGTAATATCATTATGTTGCAGAACTTCAAAAAATGTCAGCAAATTGTGTAATTTGTCAGAAAGATATAAATTTCTGTACTGAAGAAATTTCAGTCTTGAACTGTGGACATCTGTATCACAATGGTTGTCTTCAGCAACGGTTTAGTACCAATTTAACATGTCCTGAATGTGGATCTGCAGTTACAAGAAACAATTTTGTGCAAAAGCTTTACCCTTCTAAAAAAGAAGATGCGGAACTAGTATACAGAGGAAGATGTGATGAAACTAAAAGTATCTCGAAAATTTACGAAGATAGTACCAAAAAATTGCAAAAAATGTTCACTGAGAGAATTGAAAGTCTTGAAAAGAAGAATTTAGAGTTGGAAGAAAATTTACAAAAGTCTTCAGATGAAAAAGAAAATTTGCACTCAAAACTAGAAAATGAAGAACTAAAAAATAAAGTTTTGAAATCCCAAATAACGAAATTGGAGGAAAAACTGTCTTTAGTAAATAGTTTGGATAAAGAAATAATAAGTACAAGTTAGTCTACATTTATGTTTCATAATTTTTCCTTTTTTTTTTATTATATTTTTACACTGCTCTAAAGAGTGAGTAGAGTTTTGAAACAAAACTAATTTGTTTCCTAATTTCTCTACAAAACTAATTAAAAAACTATTTTTGTCAGTAGAAATTATACTAGTACAAAAACTCAAACCTTTAAAAAATGTCAAAACTGGTGCTGGTAAAGGATGAACAGAAAAATAATAAAAACACTTAGAATTCTTATTTTTTATATTTTAATATTTTAAGTTATTTTTACTGCTATTACTTGAACTATTTATTTTTACTCTGCTTAACACACGATTAAATACATCATCCTATGAGCACTCAATTTATATTGATAACAAAATCCATTAAATTTCAAATGCTAGCTTCTAAGGCAAACATGTTGTAATGAACGACATGAAGTAACAAATACGATGAAATATTAAAAATTAAAAATAGAAATAAAACTTACTCATTTAATTAATCTTTTTATAGACAATGATTTCGATACTACAAACTAAATTAAAATATCTAAGTTTCTACTTTAGATTTTTATTCTTATTAAAACAGTATCATTACCTATATACTAACTTAAATTTTGATGTTATTAAATAAAATTACTTATATAGTGCAACTACTTAGATGTGAAAAATATTTAATAAGTAAATTGTTGGCATGTGTAAAATTTTGTTACAAAATCATTCAAAGCACCTCAAAACAATATTACTTGAATTCATAAGATTTTTTAAATCAAAAATGGAAAATATTTTTGTGAAATAAAGTTATCTATTTTTAAGAAAGTGTCAGTTTGTGCAAAACGTTTATTATAAAACTTTAGGTGAAAAAGTAAAAGATACCGAAGATGATCGAACAGGAGCAAAAGCCATCGTGGTTGTAAGCGCTAAACACGAATACAGTTACCAGTATCTGTTAGATGATAAAAAGTGGGTTAAAATACACAAGTTTCCACAGTTAGTAGGTGACATATGTGGGATTTATGAAATAAACGACAAAGTTTACGTAGTTGACAACAAAGGAATTTCAACACTGGACAATGATTTTTACAAATTATCATCTTATCAAAGATTTAATTTTTGCGCATCATGTTTAACTGGAAACAACATTCTGGTTTATCGAAATATTTATGACAGCTCGTATTTTGAAAGCAAGATTTTAGATACAAAAAACAAAGAAGTAGTTGATTGCAATATCAAAAGAACACAATATGAAAGTTCATACTTTGCTATTGTTCATTACTTAAATCAGTTTTGGATTCTTGGGGGAATGGAACCTGGTGATGATGAATACGGAAGCTTAGAATCAGTCAACACAATACAAGTATATGATCCAATATCAAAAACTACTTCTTTATCACCAGTAAAAATGATACAAGCAAGAAGTGGTCACAAAGCCATCGTTTATAAAAATAAGTTGTTTGTGTTTGGTGGATGTGATAAAGAACGTAGTCCTAACAGTGTTGAGATGTACTCTCCTGAAACAAACGAATTTACAATGTTGGCTCCAATGAAATATTATCGAAGTTGTTTCGCTTGTTGCAGGGTTGGAAACCTCGTTTATGTTATTGGTGGATCGTATTATTTCCCAAAATCTATGGAAATCTACAACCTAGACACGAACACTTGGACTGAAGGTGTTGATTCACCTGTAATTGAATCAAGTTTGTATGCTTGTGCTGTTAACAGTTATATCTGCTAATAAGTCTTTTATAGCTTCGTTATTTAAAGTTTTTTGTAATTTTTAGATAACATTAGATGACTATCAACTGTAGATGATTTTTTTAACAAACAGTTTTAAACTTCTAAAAGTTTCAGAAAATTTATACTGTTTAGCGTTAAAAAAGTTTGGTCTAAAGACCTAGTGACAAAGGAACTTTTCCGTTATCGAATCGTACACCAAAGTGTTCATTTAAGATGCTTTTGCTTCTAATAATTTTATTTTATTAATTTTTTCTCTTAAATTTTGCATAGTAATATTCTTTTATTATTACGTCTTGCATTTACTCGTAAAATACTTATTTTTATAAAACTAATTATTCTTTGGTTAAAATAAACGTTTGATCTTACATTGGCTTCAAATTATATTTTACAATTTTTTACCTGTTTATTTATTTTGTTTATAAACAGGTGTGACTTAAAAATCGGTAGAATAAACATTATAAAATGTTTTCAAAAATAACAAATCTAAATAAGTTCTTAATATTTTCTTACTTAAAAAATTTAAAAAAAAATTCTTTAGTTTTGTTATAAATAAAGTTACTTTTTTTGTTTTAATTCAGTTATAATTGAGTTGTTGTTAATTTAGTAATAATTTAAGTAATTGTTTTTACAATTAAAATTCATCCTAATGGCTAAGGGAAAATGAGAGAATCAAATGAGAGAGCGCGTGATCTACAGTCCAAAGGAAATTCTAGAAAAAGAATCGAAAAACTATAAATACGCCCAATCAGAGCGTGAAGCAGGTTATTTAACTCGAAACAAGCACGAAGCGACACTCTGCTGCTAGCAAATTTGAGCGTTAGCCGCCATCTTGGAAAAGCTAGATGACATCCGAGAAAACCTTTTATTCAACAACGTCGACGGGGCGAACAACTCGATTTGAGTTGTTAACGTGCCATACTCATAAGCCTACGCATACTGTAGCAGACAACTTCTTTGGATCAATTTGAACACTGAATTCCACGATTGAGTCCACAGCGTTCAAGGAAACAAACTTGAACATTCATCTTACTGAGTAAGCCCACACAGACTGCGGCGTCAAACAAAGCTACACTTCTACGAACAAGTTGTTTTCGTACTTTTAATTAATTCTGTCGTAATATTTATACATATTTATATAATCGTATCTACTTACTATTGTACTTGTATTGTAACATTTATATATATTATTATCATCGTGCCTATTTAATATTGTATTTTATCGCCACGCTCTGATTACGGAAGGGAACCGAAAGAAGACCAAGAAAGCGTTCATCAAGATTCTGTACACGAGACGGACCAACGCCGATTGCCAGAAACTGAGCTACCGGAAACCAGTGACACGTCAAGGAGGGAATCCAGAGCACGTTTGCCTTCTTATTATTAACTTTAAGTGTTTAGACTTATTGTGCGTTGTCATTGCGTTTATTTGTACATAATAAAACAACATCACTTAGTTTTATTATATTTAGTTAGATAAATTATATAGTTATGTCCTTATACCCCTAAAAAAGGCATTAGTCTTAAAAGTGCCACGCACACGTTCGCGCACCGAAATGAGTTGTTCCGAGACTACTGCTAACTTGGAATCTGATGAGAATGTCGAGCCTGAGACCGAGGCAATTTCGAAGGAAATCAGTGAGGCTCCTATTTTGGGTAACAATACAAGCAAGGAATGATACTATAAAGTGTAAACATAAATACATACATTAGTTAATATAATATATTAAAATAATTATAATTACATTAGTTAATATATGTTTAAAATTATTTTAAAATTTAGCAAGAACCAAGTGAAATTAGATATTTTAAAGCTTTTTCTAGTTTTAAAATAAACATCTTATGATATAGATTATACCTATAATTGTTTTCGTTATATATCATAATCAAATAAAAAAAAGCCTAGTTTAGACATTACTTTTATTATTATTTTAACTATTTAAGAACATTTCTTTACAAAATAAAACAAATAGAAATTTTCTATATGCTACGACTGTAAATTAAATAAAGGGTTGTAAACAATAATAAAAAAAAAATATATATATAAAATGTTTTTGTTTTTACTGTTTTGTAATTTAATTCTAAATACTAAAATATTCTTTTAGTTTAAATATTTAAAACATTTATTTATAACACTAATGCAAAAAGTTAACTCTTCAAAAATATAAATTTGAGCGAATAAAGATCCAAGCCAAGCAAGTTAACTGGAATATATAATAATATGTTATATGTAATATTTAAATTACAAAATTAAATTGGTATAAATTATTTATATAATTAGTAGTGTTAAAAATTTAGTCACACATGTCAACAAAATTAAAAGCTAATTATTTGTTACTTTTAAAACTTTTATTATATGTTAGTAAAAAAATACATAAACTATTTTAATTTGAAAATTCAATTCTACTGTATGTCTGTAGGAAGTTTAAGCAAATTTTGTAGAAAAATAAATTTATATATTTTCTTGTATTTTTGTATGTAAATTTTTTAATTGTTAAATTGTTAAATTGTTAATTGTTTTAAATGTCTGCAACTAATTTTTTTTATTTGGTGGATTGAGAGCTATAAAACTTTCATTCGCTTTGTGGCACCACTGAGTCTTTGGTTTTTGCCGAATCCTTGCTTAAGTGTGTTTAGTTTATTTTAATTAAAACTTTGGTTTGGATTATTCAAAATAGTATTTCATATCTTTTATGTATTTAAGGGAAACAAGTTTTTGTAAATAAATAAAAAGTCTATAATTAAAACCATTAATGTTATGAATTTTCTAGGTTCTCTAAAACTTATTATTACAAGTTAGTTACAACTTTTAGTAGTCATTAGTGTATAAAAGCTTATAAACTTCAGTTTTTATAATATTATTTCAGATCTTTTCCGGTAGTAAAACAAAACTTTGCTTTAAATAATGAAATATTTATTAAGTTTAAATACCTATACTAAAGTAAAATAATTTTCATATAAAAAAACTATTAATATTATATATGTATGAGTTTTTATGCTATTAATTTATTATTTAAAATTATTTCTTCCTATTATAAAACAAAATAAAAGATAACTACTATTTTTTTTTATTAAAACAAACTTACTTAATAAGAACTTCAACCAAATATAGCTATTGTAATAAAATACTATGTAATTTAAAACCTATTTTTTATGTATTGAAAAAAAAAATTTTGATAATCTAATCTTAACCATTTATTTTATAAAACTGCAAAATACTTTTAAAAACAAAAAATAAGTAAATTGGTGTTTAATAGTTTGTGTTCTAATTAGTTTAAAAATCTTGACTTTTCAAATGATTAACAGTTAGTTTTCTATTGGATAAATATTTACAGTTAAAAAACTAGATTGAAAGATTTTATGAAAATATATAAAATTTTAGGTCTAATAACTTATTTGTAAACACCATAGCTAAGCAAAATAAAACTCATTAAAGCTTTCATTGTCTGATAAAAGCTCCACTATCTTAATACTTTCATTAAAATAATTATAAATATAATGTCAGCATTACTCTGTACCTGGAGGTTGTTTATTATACTTTGAATAATTTCTATCGAAATTACAGGTGTCTATTTAATGAAACTTTTGAGAAAGACCTTGTATTTATATTTTTTTATAACACTTAATTGTCAAGTTATCACTTAAATATTTATTTTATGCTAAAAAATAAAGTTGTATCTGTTAAATGATTTTTTAAAGATTGAACATATAAAATATTAAGAAGGACACTGTTTTAGTGATAAATAGTCAAAACAAAACTACAATAAAAAACTACTAAACGTTCATGAGTGTTTTTTAACACAACAAAAAATTTGTTTACTTATTGCTACTCAAAATACAACTAAATGTCAAAATTTTCAAATATTGAGAACAAGTTTTTATATTTTAAAGAAAAGAATTAAAAACTGAAACTTACATGTTTTAATTATGTCAGGATTAAAAAATTTTTAATATGTCAGGATTTTAAAATTTTTAATATGTCAACAAAATGGTTTTTAGTTAAATTTGATTTGATTTTTTTGTGATATTTTCAATTTAAGAAAAAATAAGACAAAAGTTTTTATAATTAATTCATAAAATTTTTATTTAAAAAATTTGGGATTTAAAAATGCTGTTTAAAATTATATATAGCACTTTTATTAACTGACCTTTATGATAAAAAAAAACTGTAAAACTTTGGAATTAAAAATATATATACCTCAACTAATTCATCCCCTTAATCACTATATTTAAATTTCTTTATTCTGAATTACAAAAAGTTAAATCTTACGAAACCTTTAAATTTTTTTAACAGTTTGACTTTTTAAAACTTAAAAAAACGGACGTATCAAATTAAACCAGGGATTTGTCAAGGCTGTCTCGAAAAAAAAAAGAGTTATATGCAGAAAATAAAAGATTTCATTCTTATTTAAAAGACCTAAAACTGGTACTAACTCTAATGGGTTAAAAAGAAATAAAATTTTGTGTTAAAATTTAAGACTTTATTTATGTTAGAATACTTGTTTGTTCTTTTCGTCAGTTTTTGAACGTTGAAACTTAAATATAATAACTGATTTGTGGAATGCAAACATTTTGTAAGAGAAAAGCCTTAAAATGCAGTACTACCGATCAACCTGAACTTTAAGTTTCACATTTCTTGAACAAATTTACTAACAATTTATTACACTTAGTTAGATTTAGAAAATAGAACTTTGTGCATTTTTTTTTCGTAAAAATAGAATTTGAAAATGTTTAAGTATTTTCTGTTTTAAAAGAGTTTTTCACTCACCTTTTTGCCTCATATTTCTTGGTTAAGTTCTGATTCTTGTATTTAACTAAAAACTAATCTTCAGTTTGTTGTTTCAATTATTTAAGTCTTTGACATAACTACAGTCTTAGTAACTTTGCTTTTAGGTTCGAGTTTAATTTAAAGTAAACTAAACTTTTAAATATAAATGAGTTTTGAAAATTCTCTACATAACTAATACAATTTTTATTCTAATTGTTTAAAAATGTATACAATTTTAAGTTGTTTTTGATAATTAATTAAAAGTATTATAGCATTGATGAAACGTACAGACCGGTGCAATTGAGAAAAGTTGTGTTGGGACATCCGAAGCACAACTACAAAACTGCCCCATTCAAATTTGACATTAATCTCAATTATAAGCTAGTAAATGTCATCCAAACTTATTCGGAAGACAAACCTACTTTGATTGTTAGTCTAAATTAAAAGCATATATGCTTGTACATTATGCATAGTATTGTTTTTTTTAACGTAATAAGAAACATTGTGTATAAAATTTTATATTAACGAGTAGGTGTCAAAAGTGCACGAAGGGACACTTTTGCACGGATTGATTAATTTTTAAAATTAATATGAATTTACTTTCTTTTTTTTACTATCACTGTTACCCCTAACTTTTACACTAGGTCAGTAACTTTTTTTTCTTCTTATCTATTATTATTTTATTAAATGTATTTTTTTTTACTATAGCTGTTACCCTTGTCTCGATAAGAGATGCCGACGTGATGTCTATTGTTATCAATCTAAATTGCTAGGGGTAATTAAATGGGGATAAATATGGTTAGATAAGATATATACATTTAAAATACTTAAAAGTCAACAAAAGTTTATTTACAAATATAAAATAATCACACGACACACTAAAACTACAATTGAACACAAGTAACAAGAAGTATCTTAAACTAAAGAAAACGAAGTATTTCAGACTTAAACTTAAACATTTTATAATACAACATTTCTAGCTTTAACACACACAAATGATACTGCTACTGCTACTGCAAGTAAAGCAAGTCAAATTCCGTTTTATAAGCACTAAAACAAATGTAAATTAAATAAAAAATGTTTGTTTTTTAATACTGGAAGCACGTCACGAAATCTGCGTAAAACAGTTTACAACATCCGCTTTTAAATAAATTTGGAAAAGCTTGTTTTGAGAATAATTTAAAATGTTTTGGAAAAGCTTTTATTGTTACAAAAAGTTACATATTTATTCACGAGCTTTAAAATATTAAAATGAAATGTTAGATTCATTTCACCCTAAACATTACCCTTGGTTGATTTTTAAAGTAATATTGTTGTTTTTATTAAAAAATTGTTTTTTTTAATTATCTCTATTACCCCTTACCCTTGGTGGGTTTTCTATTTTGTTATTATTTTTTACGATCGTGCAAAAAAATCAATCGTGCAAAAATGTCTTCGTTCACATTTAACCCGTCCCCATATTTTAAGTACTAGTTGTTATTTTGAGTGTTTGTAATCGAGTACCGACTTTAATGTTGAGATATGGTATATTTAAGAAATTATATAAGAATGAAAATAAATAAAAATGTTAAAGATAGAACTAAGTTATTTTAACTTACAAAACTATCAGCAAATTGATAAACACATTTTAATTATATATCAGTAAAGATTTTGGTTTTTATAAACTCATAAGTCAACAGTTATGCATATTATAATTGTTAGTAGAAGTTTTTTTTTTTAATATCATTATACATTGGAAATAACTTATAAAAAAAAAAGAAATAATTACAAATTAAATCATTTAGCTGTAGTTACAAACTAATCAATTTCTTAAAAATGAAAACAATAACTGCTACTTAACTCCAATTAATTTTATTAAGCTGGCTTAATTTAACACTTTACTTTTTGTTACCCTTTTTTTCACAATAGTTACAGTATGAATTTTATAAGAACTAATCAATATGAATATCTAAAAAGAAAGTATTTTTAGTCTTGTAAAGTAACATTACGATATTTTTCCAAATATTTAATCTTCAACATATCAAACGAAATTTTTAATGAATTGATTTAGAACAAAAAGTCTACTAGATTTTATATTTTTTTAAATTTTTATCAAGTTAAATATAAGCGCAATTAAATGTAAACACCCATATAAATTTTTAGTATGTAAGTTTTAGAAATAAAAATATTAAATAACTAACAAAATTTATATGTATGTATATATAATTAGACAAAGTATTATTAAAACTTTATCTTATACTAAATAATTCTTCAAGAAAACGGGTTTGAAACATCATTAATTTTAAACCAAAACAAGAGTTTAATAAAATTAACTTAACCTTAAGACTTCACAGTTGTATGATAAACAGAGTTTTTATCAAGATAATTCCTTATGGTATTGTTGCGTCATAATACGCTAGTCAGAAATATAATGCTGAGGAATGCGATGCAAACGTGTGGCCGGTTAGCTCAGTTGGTTAGAGCGTCGTGCTAATAACGCGAATGTCGCGGGTTCGATCCCCGTACTGGCCACATATCTTCCTCGTTAGTATAGTGGTGAGTATTCCCGCCTGTCACGCGGGCGACCGGGGTTCGATTCCCCGACGGGGAGTTTTTTGCATACTTAATTTATCGGAATCGGTATTGTTATCCATTAATTATTTAATAACAAAACTATGAACTTATTCTTTCTAATCAAAAAATATAATAACAAAAATTATAATAACATAAGATATATCAAATATTTTTTCAACTTATCTAATATTTTTCTAACAAGTGTTAGTAGTCTAAAGAACATTTTCAAGTATATAAAGTAAATATTGAGTTTTAAACAAGTCTTCGTGGCGCAATCGGTCAGCGCGTTCGACTGTTAATCGAAAGGTTGGTGGTTCGAGCCCACCCGAGGACGTTCTTTTATTTGTTAATCATTAAAGAGTGTGCAAAATTTTTACACTGAGCGTGTTTTCTCACTTTCACACTTTTACAATAGTTTTAAGTTATTTTAAACATCCGATTCTTTAGATTGAGATTCTATCTTTTTATTTATACATAAGTATTTCTTATCTTTTTTGATCTTCAAAAAGTTCGTTTTAAATTACTAGTTAACCTTCAACACAAACTCATTATCAAATAACTAATAATAAATTGGATATACAAAATAGTAGGGTGACAAAAAATCCTAAAACTTGAGAACTTAGGCAAAATAAACCTGGAATTTGGTACAAAAAATGTGAGAAAAACCTAATACTTTTTAAATTATAGTTTTTTAAATCTGATAGTCAAAATCAGCTAGTTGTTGACAAGAAAACTTGTTTTATATGGTTCTTCTGAAAAATACCTATGATCGAAATACTTAAAAACTTTAAGAAAAACTTCGCAGATTACTTCGGAATACTTCTATTTTTAAAATTATATTAGCATCTAATAAATTAAAGGTTTTAGAAGATTTATAAATTTATGTTACTTAATTGTCCCCAACGTAAGTAAAAACTATAAGGTTTAAGTAAAAACAAAAAAATAAAATAAAGTTTTTTTGAAAAATGCTAAGAAAAGTTTGTCAAAACTACTAACTTAACTTATCAAACAAAACATATAATTTGTAAGAATAAAATAATAAAAAGTAAGAGTTGTTTTTAAAGGAATTATTTGGGCAGTTAAATTTATATTCTAATGAGAACAATTTTGATCTATGCATAAACCCTTAAAATCTCATCGCGACAAATGGTTATAATTTGTGCTGTAAACAACTGTTATTAAAATTCGGTTTGAAGTTTAAAATACATAATTTATAAAGTATCATTTATTTTAAATACGTAAGTTTGTAATTTAGAAACTTGTTATTATTTAAAATTCCAGGACTACTACGCTTTAACCTATCTCAGGTGGCCAAATATTTTTAGCGAAATTACTCCTGGTTTTCAAAATTTCTTACAAGTTTTTGAAAGTTTTAAATCTTTTTTAACGATTTTTAGTACTTAATGGTGTTTTTTGATAGATTTAAACTACTTAAACGATACAGTATAATTATTATTTAATTTTTGTTATATACTAAAATTAAATTAAACTTAATTATCATAAACTAATAAAACTAAAATTATGGTTTAAAATGGCGTCAAGTATAATATAATTTAAGCTTTGTATTGGTGGACATCATCCTAGGTAATTACCCAGTTTTTAACCTTTAACTTAATTTTAACTAAGAATAGACCTAATAACATGTACTTTCAAAAACCTGGAAGAAATTAAAAAAACCTGAAAGAAATTAATCAAAAACCAGTGCCAACCCTGACTATCGCAACCTGTTTAAGTATTATTAATCAACTTCGTCAAAATTCTTCTCAGATGATTTTAAAAAGCCTTTATGTTGATATATATATCATTAATAGCCATACAATCTAAATTTAATTTGTTTTTAGTTTAAATTTGTTACTTTTTTTTTATCATCCTATTTATATAAATAATATGTTCAAGGGTTGCCACAAAGCCAGGAAAAACTAGTAAAAATTACATAAGTCATGAAAAGATAAGGGTTTTTGGAATAATAGTAGGAAATTTATGTAAACATGCTCTTAAAAAGAAAGTTTATCGTTACTAAAAATTGCAATTTGATATTATTATTTTCTAGAATCATTTATTTTCGCAGTTGATCTTTTTCATGGTCTAATTGAGTTTTTGAAACAAACTAAAAACTTTCAAGTCTTTGGTTATGTATTTTTTATAGTTTTTTACTAAGAGTTTGATTTAGAAAATTCAGGAAAAACTTTTTCAGTTCGATCTTTGGCAAACTTGTATGTTAAAATTTACAACATTTAATATAAAATACATTAGGCATAAAACATTGCATCAGACATTTTTATTTAGCTTTGCTCTTTTTTCGCTCTTAATTTTCTCTTAATCTAAACTCTATTCAGTTAGACCAGGGGTCGGCAAACTGCGGCCCGCTGGCCAATTGCGGCCCGCGAAGGGTAAATCTGCGGCCCGCGAGCATGTTATTTTTTGAATGGAATGCGGCCCGCGAAAGAAAATTTTGTGGCCTGCGAGCATGTAAATGTGGCCCGCTGAGCAAAATTATATTTCTTTTTAAATTTTTTCGATAATACGACTTAATATGATTAGTTTGATTTACAGTCTCTCTATAAAATTTTAAAATAATTTCAAGTATTTACTGCTTTAGTTAAAAAATGTGAAAAAGACAGATTAGCGTTCTAACAGGATATGTTTCTCAGTTTCATAATTACTTCTTTTTTACAACAGTAAGTAATTATCTGGAAAAAGAGTATCAATAGTGCTTGGATTTAATAAGTTGGTTATATAATACCTATTTATTAAATAAACTAAATGCAAATATTTTCCATTTTGTACAAAAGTAATACACAGTAATTAACTAAAGTGTCATTTCTTTATAGCTTAGATATTCTTTTTCAATATTTTTTATACCTCAGTTTCTTTTATAATTTTTTTGTTTGAAAATGTTATATTTTAGTGTGAATACATTTAAAATAACATAGTAATAAGAAATAAGGTTCATTTGAAGTTTATTTTGACACATTTTAATTTTTTTTAAGTTTTCTATGCACACCAACTTAAAAAAATGCTTATATTTTAAACCACTTTTTATTTAATACTTTAGATAATTTAAGTTTAGTTTATACATACTTTTCTAACACTGTTATTTATACATGTCATATTTAAATTTGTACAGAAACATTTAAAAGAATATATATGACATAAGTTAATATAGTTTTTGTTTTGTATACATTCCATTTTTAAACATTGTTTATTTCAAGCTAAAATAATTTTTAGGCCTTGCATATCAATACACACAATTGCTGTTTTTTCGAGCTACCTATTTAATATAAACTAGATATAGGGATGGTAAATTTATAAAGTTTGTACATTCTTAATCAAAATAGTTAAATTCAAGCAAATAAATAACTAAACATTGCCACACACTCAGACTATCACTATTTGAAAACTTCAAATCTCAGGCCAACTAAGCCATTTTTTAAATTTTTGGCTAGAATTGCTTTTTGTATACAAAAATATTAGGAATGTTTTTGTTGACTCAGAATGGCTCTTTTGCTTGAAAGAGTGGCAAATTAAACTTATGATGTATGTTTTGCTCAATCCACAGTGTTAGTTTGAGTTTTAATATATGTTAAATTTTAAGTCTTGGAGCTGATATAATTCAAAATATTATTTATATTATTGTGTACATTAAAGAATGAACAATCAGTGTTGCCAAAAAAGTTGAATCCCGGAAAAGCTTTGAATTTGTGAATTTACGGTTTAAAATTCTAGAAAAAAACTTGAATTTGACAATTTTTGAAAAAACCTGGAATTTCAAACAATTTTTACATTTAAAGTAATGAAATTTCGATTTGACTCAAAAAAAAATACCAAATAAATGTTTTTTTATTAAAAACTATATTATAGTAGCTTATCAGTATTTTTTTATATTGATAAATGTTTTAAGATGTTTTTTTAAACTTTATAATAAAAATAAAAGAAGGAATCGTACTTCCAAAAACTCCGTATTGGTACATTGCACCTTTACTTGAAAAATTTCACCGATTGTTGTGCTTAGCGTTGGAACTAAAAAATTCTACTAATATGTCAAAGTTAGTAAAAACATCTCTAATAAAAATTCTCAGATGTGCAATAGTTTCTTTATTAGTGCTCTCATGTTAACAGTTTGATTAAAGTCCTAATTTGATTTATGCGACTTTATAACCTTAATGCATTTCCTAAACACGACTTCATGTTGTCATTAATGAAATAAACAAAAGTTTTTCATTACCGCCAACATCAATTTTTTATAAAAGTTTTCAATTATAAACGATAATTTTAGGTAATACATTTTGCTACCTTATTACTTGCCTTAACAACTTTTTCTGATTATTCTGTAGTTACTGAAGATAATAATGTGCTCTGTCGGAAACGACTTTGGTGATTTTTTTTATTGTTTCTCGCAATAACTCCTAACTAACGCTTTTTTTATTCTTGTAGCTCGTCTTATATTTTACAATTAATATTTTTAAATGCGATATTCTTATTGCAAATAAATAATTACTATAATTTTTAATAAAAAATAATTTCTACCTGCTAATGACTCAATAAAATTTTATACTTTTGTTAAATTTGAGAAAGAAAACTCAATTGTCCATTCCAGATGACTTATATATTTTAGCATGTAATTTATTTACTGTTAATAACCTTTGTTGTTTCTTTATGTAGTGAACTTTATATTAACTGGATTGCTACACAAACAGGCTATTTTAAAAGCTTGAAAACTCAGGTGTGTGTGAAGCTTTTATTTCAAACACTTTAAAGAAATCTTCCAACTCTCAGAATAGTTTTTATGACTGTTGTGTAGTTTACTAATTGCATTTTTTTCTTGTTTTCTTACACTTTGTTTACTTTTTGATAATGGTGATATTTTAACTAGGTATTTAAGCTTGATTAACAACTATTTATAAGCTTTTTCAAATTTTAATAGATTTAAGCTGGTTTGATACATCTCAGACATTTTTGCTTTTTAGTGGCAACCATTTAAAAGTCTAATTACTAATAAAATATTTTATTAAAGTATTTGAGAATTAGTTATGTTAAATCATTTGTTTTGGGATACAAACAGGTATTAATTTTATTGTGTTAACTAATTACTAAATTTCTTAATGAGTGTAAATTATTTAACTTGCAAAAACTTTTTTCGAAGTAAATATTCTTAGAAATATGAAAAAGTGTTGATGATATAACAAATGTATAAAAGTAACCCATAAATTGTCTTTCAAGTTAGGTTCTTATAGAGAGTTAGGTTGTAAGTAAAATTAAAATGTATTAAGTTTAACTTATTAAGTGCTTATGAAAGTACACATTTTATTAACAATATTAGTACATAATTATTAAATTACATAAGTATATTAGTCAATGTAAATCATAATCTAATGATTATTAAACTGAATAGGCATTCTATGTATAGCTAAAAGTCATTTTAAATAATAAGGTGAATAAAAGTAAAACTTTTCTCTAGTGTGACTAAAACTAAAACCATAAGGTTATTCAAATGTCACTAAAACTAAAACTGCGGCCCGCGAAGACTTTGGAAACTAGAAATTTGGCCCGCGACCACCAACTGCCTGCCGACCCCTGAGTTAGACCAATCAGAAATAGGCTCTTGTTGACTGACTAGACATGATATTCAAAACAATGTAAATGCAAGTGACAAAGTAGTTTAATTAATTAAAATAATAATTTAACTAATAATTTATCGGTTACTTATTAAAACTTCTGTACACTTTTTTAAGTCTAAAAAAGATACAATCAATTTTTTTTGAAATATCAAAGTTGTTAAATACTATACTTTAAAAATTTAAGGTTTTTCTTACATTTTTTGTACCAAATTCCAGGTTTATTTTGCCTATGCTCTCAAATTCCAGGATTTTTTGCCACCCTACTATTTTGTATATCCAATTTATTATTAGTTATTTGATGATGATTTGTATTGAAGCTTAATTAGTAATTTAAAACAAACTTTTTGAAGATCGAAAAAGATAAGAAATACTTATGTATAAATAAAAAGATAGAATTTCAATGTAAGAATCGGATGTTTTTAATAACTTAAAACTATTGTAAAAGTGTGAAAGTGAGAAAACACGCTCAGTGTAAAAATTTTGCACACTCTTTAATGTTAAACAAATAAAAGAACGTCCTCGGGTGGGCTCGAACCACCAACCTTTCGATTAACAGTCGAACGCGCTAACCGATTGCGCCACGAAGACTTGTTTAAAACTCAATATTTACTTTATATACTTGAAAATGTTCTTTAGACTACTAACACTTGTATATATTTGATATATCTTATGTTAATATAATTTTTGTTATTATATATTTTGATTAGAAAGAATAGATTAATAATTTTGTTATTAAATAATTAATGGATAACAATATCTATTCCAATAAATCAAGTATGCAAAATACTCCCCGTCGGGGAATCGAACCCCGGTCGCCCGCGTGACAGGCGGGAATACTCACCACTATACTAACGAGGAAGATATGTGGCCAGTACGGGGATCGAACCCGCGACATTCGCGTTATTGGCACGACGCTCTAACCAACTGAGCTAACCGGCCACACGTTTGCATCGCATTCCTCAGCATTATATTTCTGACTAGCGTATTATGACGCAACAATACCATAAGGAATTATCTTGATAAAAACTCTGTTTATCATACAACTGTGAAGTCTTAAGGTTAAGTTAATTTTATTAAACTCTTGTTTTGGTTTAAAATTAATGATGTTTCAAACCCGTTTTCTTGAAGAATTATTTAGTATAAGATAAAGTTTTAATAATACTTTGTCTAATTATATATACATACATATAAATTTTGTTAGTTATTTAATATTTTTATTTCTAAAACTTACATACTAAAAATTTATGTGGGTGTTTACATTTAATTGCGCTTATATTTAACTTGATAAAAATTTAAAAAAATACAAAATCTAGTAGACTTTTTGTTCTAAAACAATTCATTAAAAATTTCGTCTGATATGTTGAAGATTAAATATTTGGAAAAAAATTGTAATGTTACTTTACAAGACTAAAAATACTTTCTTTTTAGATATTCATATTGATTAGTTCTTATAAAATTTATACTGTAACTATTGTGAAAAAAAGGGTAACAAAAAGTAAGGTGTTAAATTAAGCCAGCTTAATAAAATTAATTGGAGTGAAGTAGCAGTTATTGTTTTCATTTTTAAGAAATTGATTAGTTTGTAACTACGGCTAAATGATTTAATTTGTAATTATTTAATTTTTTTTTATAAGTTATTTCCAATGTATAATGATATAAAATAAAAAACTTCTATTAACAATTCTAATATGTCTTAAGTTATCAAATAAATGGATATTAGTTAAACTTACATTTTAACAAGTACATTTTTTGTGTCATTTAATCATATAAATATGATTAAAATTTTATTGATTATCATAAATTAAATACAAATTGAGCTAACTAAAGCATAACATCAAATTGAGCATTTAAAATCTAACAAACAATTTTGTTTATTTAGAAACGTTAATGAGATTTGAATATTAATTAATTAAGTCAATGTTTTAAAAGAAAAAAGTAAACCTGACCGTTGGATTAAAAGTCCAACGCTCTACCGACTGAGCTAGCCAGGCTCACGACAACCGGTTAATTATTCTGCATATAAAACTGATTATCACGTCATAATGCATAACTGTTGACTTATGAGTTTATAAAAACCAAAATCTTTACTGATATACCATTAAAATGTGTATATCAATTTGCTGATAGTTTTGTAAGTTAAAATAACTTAGTTCTCTCTTTATCATTTTTTATTTATTTTCATTCTTATATAATTTCTTAAATATACCATATATCAACATTAAAGTCGGTACTCGAATACAAACACTCAAAATAATAAATTTGCCTTAAATCAGGTTTATTGGCAAAATAAATAGTAATAATATTTAAAATAAAAACAGACCGTAAAACTTGTTCTTTTAAAAACCTGGAGGAATTTTACCATAAACATTTGTTAACCCTGTTGTAAAGGTTACACGTAAAGTAAAAAAAAATCGTTATTACTCAAAAATTCTATCATATAGGAAAAAAACTCAAAAAATAAACAAATTTGAAGTAGCTTAACAATGTCTTTTCAAAGTTGTTTTACTACTTACAGGGTTGCCACTCGGTCAAGAAAAGTCAAGAAATCAGGAAAAGTCAGGAAAATTTTAAAAAATGACAAAAGTCAGGAAAAAATGGGGGGTTTTGAAAAAAAGTCAGAAAAAATCAGGAAATTTGATAAAGTTTTAAAAAAGTCAGATTTTGTCAGTTAAAATTTACAAAATTCCTTGTTTTCAAAGCCTTCAAATAGTAAAAATTAGTAAAATATCTTTTATAAAAATGCAGAAATTTTCTATTAACATATTGAACAAGTACCCTACTTGAACAATCAGATTTTGTAAGCTTTTCAGCAGTGATGATCTGTAGCAAGGACACTTTAATAGTGAAACTGTGATATATACACAAAAGTTTATCTAGCATAATTTTAGAATCAAAGTGTTTTTTGTTGAATTAAATAATTGAGTTCTTTATAATTAAGCAGTTAGTTTAGTATTTTATGTAACAAGTTAATGTGTATACTGAAACGGAATGCAGACCAAATAAAGATAACCATATCTTCACTAGATGAAGAGGTTGAAGTGCTAAAATTATAAATAAATTTTAGTACATACATTTTAATACAGTATTTGATTAAGTTTTTTTGTTTTAAAGTTTTATTTGTAAAAGTTCCTTATATGTCGTTTCGTTTATTTAGATACATTTATGCTAGGAAATTCTAAAAAACTGTTTCTTATTGTTTTAAGGTTCAACTGTAAAAAGTTGTTATTTTTTAAAGATTTTACTTGTTAAAGTTCGATATTAATTCAAGGTTTTAACTGTAAAAGTTCCTTATATGTTGTTTTGTTTATTTAGATACATTTATGCTAGGAAATGCTAAGAAAATGCGTCTTTTTTTAGACAAGATTTGTTTATAATGTAATAATACAAGTATTTTGCTAATAGAGCTGTTTTTTTTACAAACATCAATCATACAAAGATGGTTTAATTGATGTAATGGAAGTTTGATGATAGAATTCAGCAAAAACTGTTGTTTTTAACCTGCATTAATATTAGGTTGAAAGCTTTATATAATTTCAAGTGTTAGATTATGTATTTTAGAATAAGTTTAATATAAGAGTTTGATT